>NC_140084.1:10346527-10993028 GCF_964194135.1 Talpa europaea | reverse complement strand
AGCCTCTTTAGGAGAGAGACTACACCATCTGCTTCTGAGTCAGTCAGAGACTAATGCCTGGGCTTCTACCTCCCTTAGACAAAACTACTTTTGCATGTTCTATCTTACTCCCCACATTTAGCCAATGAGACTCGTGTTCCTTTCCTAAGAGATGTGGCTCTTCCTTAACTGGCAAACAATAAACTGGGTCCTGATTGTGGATCCCTGAGGTGGCTGCTGTATCTGCTACCACTATCAGAAGGAGAATGGTCTACAGCCAGAACAAGTTCTGTATTTCTCCTAGAGGTTAACCGTGCCCTTTCTGCTTCTCACCCAATAGCAATAGAACACATCTGGTCTCTAGGAGGAATGACCCAGTGTGGCAGCAGCCAGGGGCAGTGGGTGGGGGGCTTGAAAGAATCTACTTTTCTCCTCAGGTCTGAGCCTTTGTCTGGACCTGAGGATGGTGAAAACACCCATGCAGTTATCCTTTGTGACACCACCCCTGCTGATCTATTATATGTGGAAGAGATAGTTCATGGGATAAGAACTGCCAGGTTAAGTGCAGTTAAGAGGTTATTCTTGGAAATTCCAGAGAACCTGCTCAAGAGTCATTCTCAGTGTGGAATAACTACCACACTGGCCTTCTCTGAGCTTGTCCAACAGTGACTCTAGAAACCGCGCATCCCATTCCCCCAGGGGCTGAACATTCTTCTAATGTCAGGTCTATTAGGAGTTGGTCCTACAAAGTGTCAGATGGGTCCTTCCAAACCAGTGCTCAGGCAACTTCCCTGAAGCTGGTTTTTCAGAGAATAAAGCCTATTTTGAACTCCTAGCTAGAACTTTCCTAGCACAACAACCGCTAATGCCCCCATGTTGCTTGTCAAGAAGCCTAGTAAGGACACTAGCTAATTATTATAGACCAAGGGGTGGTAAATAGGAACAGCATGCCTGGGCTTCCGGTTGTACCAGATCCAAATGCTATTCTGACTTTCATTTCCTCTGAAGGCAAGTACTTCTCTGTGTAGACCTCTCTTCTCCCTTTTCTAACATCTGGTATATAAAAACTCAAGATTTATATCTTTTCTTGAAATAATTAAAACACACTTGGACAGAATGCTTCCAAGATTCACAGAGGCACTTAAGTACTTGTCCCAGTACTTAATAATGATTCAGAAGACAACATGCTCAGGAGATTGGATTCTCACTCAACATGTGTATTTTCACTTGACCTAGAAAGCCCCTAAGAAGAATTCTAAATGAAACAAGGAGCTAAAGATCATATGGCTAGAAAGGAAAAACTTCAGTTCTGACAAAAAGGTAGTACTTGATTTGGAAACTGATCTCTCTTCTAACGAATGGACCCTGGGCCTCCCCGGTGGCGCAGTGGTTGAGCGCTGGGTTGCGAAGCTGCCCGCAGCCTCTGCAGCGCCGGTTCGATCCCCGGCCACTGGCGGAGGGTCCCACATGGCGCGCAGACCTCTCCTGCCGCCTGCTGCTCCCCTCAGCAGTGTACTTCGGTCCTTCTGCCTGCTCTGCTCCCTGCTCTGGTGAATTCTGTCACCCTCTTGCGCTTCTGACTGTACCCAGTGCTTGTATAAATAAATAAATAAATCTTTAAAAAAAAAAAAAAGAATGGACCCTGGCTAAGGGCAGTATTAAACTGATTCAGCAATATCCATCACCAAACATTAAAACTATGATTGATAGACTTTTGGGGATTCATGGGATATTTTAGACCATGGCTCCTAATTTCTCTAGTGAAATAAAAATCTCAACAAGGCAATGGGAAATATGTTGGCAGGTCATTGTATAAAACAGGTTGCCTTTTTGTAGTTGTCTAGAGAAACAGTTCAGAACATGGGAAATAAATAAGCACATATATGCAAGCCATTCTGGACATGGATTTCTACCTAGAGAAGAAATATTCTCTAAAATTGGAATTCTCTGTCCACTTCAAATGTCTCTGATAGGTGACAGCAATGGTGTGCCCTCTTAGAACTGATCTTTGACAAAAATCTTAAACCACGGACCCCATTATAGAAGAGACAAGATAACTCTGATTAAGAGATGATGGGATCCTCTCTCCTCTGTACTGGGATCTGGCTGGCTCCTCCTTCACACATTAAAGCCATATTTCAGGAAAACAGCAGTGGGACATGGGTTTCAAATACAAACAGACCATTCCCAAGGCACACCGCTAAGAATATATTTTTGTGGTTGTCTATAAATTCTTTAGGTGGATTTGAGCCTTCCTACAGAGAAAGCTTACCACCAGAACAGTGACTAAGAAGTTGTAGGATATAACTTTCCCACCTGAAGGAATTAGGAAGTAATTCTTAGAGAATTACAAAGAATCTCATAGTATGTCAACCATTTGATCAAAAATTTCCCAATGGGTAATTCTTGGCAAACATAGAGCACAGAGAAGGTATTATTGATCTTAAATTGGTCAAGCTCAGAGGTTCCTGGAGTTCTTTGCTGCAGAATTTTACCTTTGGTTCTAATGGCCATCCAATCAGGTTAGTTCCCTCTGGAACTCACATTTTATGTAACTAGCCATGTGATCACAAGTGTCTGACCAATCACAATCAAGTTTGCTTCATGTGGATAAAAACTAAATGTTGTCAAGAACCAACTCAGCTGTCAGTTCAAGAAGCCTTCAACAAAAACTCACCCTCAGAAAAGTCTCCCTTCTTTCAACCTCAACAATGAGTACTCTGGAAAAAAATACACCAGTGGCCTTTAGGGCCTTTAGGGCCTTGTAACAACTGCAGTTAATTTATGAGGTGACCTTTGAGTAAGAAACCCCACAAAGAGGATGTGGAGAAAAAGAGGGTGAAGGTAGGCTGGTCCAGCCTTCTGTGGAAAACAGTATGGCGATTTCTCAATATATTGAAAATAGATCTACCATATGATCCAGCAATTCCACTCCTGAAGAATGCAAAAACACTAACTTGAAGGGATATGTGCATTCCTACGTTCATTGCAGCACTACTAATAACAGTCAAGCTATGGAAACAATCTAAGTGCCCAAAGACAAATGAATGCATTAGGAAGATGTGGTATGCACACTACTCAGCTACACTAAAAAAAAAAAAAAAAAAAAGATGAAACCTTGCCATTGGTCACAACATGGATGGAACTGGAGGGATTATGATTAGTGGAATAAGTTAGAAGGAGAAAGACAAA
The DNA here is from genome assembly GCF_964194135.1 of Talpa europaea. Lineage (NCBI taxonomy): Eukaryota > Metazoa > Chordata > Mammalia > Eulipotyphla > Talpidae > Talpa > Talpa europaea. The sequence goes on along the minus strand of NC_140084.1, from coordinate 10,989,857 downwards.
TACAGGATAGTGTCACTTATATGAGGAATACAGAGAAACAAAACAAATGGTCAGATAATCCCAAAGCAATAACAAATCTTAGAAATCTGATTGTAAAATTGAGGCTACTAGAGGGGGACATCAAAGTAGAGAACAGGCACACAGGACTATGGTGGAGGACCATGGGTGCCTGGTGGTGGGTGTGGTGTAACATACATCTGCAGTGGGTGATTCTATGCCTCTAAATCACACACAATGTTGTAAACCAGTGTGACCTCAATTTAAAAAGGTTCAGTAAAAAAGTAAGATCCTTACAAAAATCAATGCAATGGCTGAAGGTGTATGAAAATTATTGTTATTGGAGATCTTAAATGGAAGTTTTCTGAAAAACCAAAACTTCCAGAAATCAATCAGTAATAGAATGCTATTCCAAGCTCCTCAGAACAAGCAGACTTTGTGCCCAAGGCTGACGGAACATGATTTTGCTGGATACTCATTCTCATACTTTCCATTGCACACTTCTTTTCTTTATCCTTTCCATTATGATTCTCTGTTTACTGTCTTGAGGTTACACAATTTTGAGATCGTGGTGACAGCTCCCTCACTACTATTCATGAAAACTTGCTTGCATCTAGGTTTTGCTTGTCCTACAGTGATCTTGTTTGTCAATCTTTCTGAGACCTTTCTATGATCGTTACAGCTAAGCTTTGCCCCTGACTCCCTGCTTTACACCCTCCTGAAAGTCAATTTAGCTGCTTCTCCTTGAGTAAAATGCTCTCAGTTCATACCTGGCCACAAAGGTGCCATGTATATATATATATATATATATATATATATACACACACACACACATTTACCCCAACAAGACTGCGCTCAAACGCTAACTACTTGGTCCAAATTTTCCAACAGTCAAGTCTACCGAGGGCCTGGATTCTTCCAAATTCCTTATTATCATTCAACATACTCTTTTGCCTCTTGAAAAATAGTGGGTTTGCAGACACTTACCCGCTCCTTTTGGTCTATCACCTGGCACATCAGTTGTTGCTTGGACCATTTTATTCTTTGACCAATCCGAGGATTTATCAATGCCTTAATGTTCCTTCAGGGATAGTCTCCACCCAAATTCTGTAAACCGACTTCATGCCACTATGGTTTCAGTCCATCTGATGACTAGCTATGTCATCCATCACCTAATCCTACCACGGAAAACTTTATGGCTAGATTTGAAACATTTTAGAAACCAACCAACAGTATTATTCCCTTCCTCCTGCTATATGGTATTTTTAATATCCTAACATCATGAATCACAACAGACCCTGATGCCAAATCTAGATTTCCTCTCTAAGCAAGTAAATGCCAATCTCCAACACTAAGCTAAAACAGATCTCTCTTCCAAGTGGCCTTTCTGGAAGCTCTAGGGGAGAGACTATTTCTTAAACTTTTTTCATTTGCTTGACGCTCTCTATTTCTTTGGCTCATGGGCCCCTTCCTCTGTCTTCAGAGGCAGCAATGCCTGGTGGAGTCCCCCTTTGCATCACCCGGATCTCTGTGTTAAAGAACCTCATGATTACACGAGGCCTGTAGCAAGTAACCTCGGTCCCTTTAAACCTGAGAGCCTCTCCGAAAAGGTTGCTGTACAGCCAGACAGATACTGGCAGGTCAGAATCCGAAAACAAACAGAGTGCTCAGAAGGAGCAGGTAGCCCACTGAGGCCTAGTGAGGCTGAAGGCTCTCAGTTGTCCCACTGCTGCAGGAGTGGGGACGGTGGGGTCTGATAGCTCGTTAGGCCCCGGACAGGTCCAACCTACATACAGACATATAAACTAGGAGATGACACTGAGATGTCATCCTTCCTTGCTGAGAGGAAGGAGAGAACCATCCAAGACCCTCCCAGCGATTAGACATAAAATATGGTGAGCAGTTCTTTGTCACCTTTCCTCTTCCTGTGTAGAGAGAAAAGTAATTCTACTCAATTTCTAATGGAAAAATACTCACCAAAGGAAACATCACCAAAGTGCAGAGCAGGGACGTTGAAGTGGAAGGTGGGTCCGATGACGCAGCCTCTGGAAGCAGAAACACAAATAGGAGGAGTGAGGAGGGGACCCAGTGAATTCAAGGTAACAATCAGGAATTGCTAAAAATCATAATTTGGCTTTAAGTCAATTTTACAATCTAGGACTTAAAAACTCAATAAGATGATCCTCTATAATAGTGGTTCAAGAATTTCAAGACTCAAACCACTGGGTGATGGTAAATGGTGCTGTGATTAACTTAGCACCATATTCCTATTAATGGATGAGGAAGGGCAGATAGGTCTCAAAACTAAGGACTAGTGGCACAAAATGTTAATACGAATGAAAAGCTATTAACCCAGACAAGAAATAAAATTATAGATCTGATCAAATGATAGACTTGGAAGACTAACCATTGCTTGTCCCACACTTTCACAAAACTGTTTTAATCCACTTCTTACCTCCAGCTTGCTGTGATCTTTACTTCTCTAGGTCTCAGTTTCTTTTTCTTGTGCATTAGAGAGAGGATCAGAATAGGTAGCCCCTATTCTAAATGCTAGTCTACTTCTCTCTCAGGGCAAGGCTTCGTGATATGTGGGTGATGTTCTAGCTTAAAATTAATAAAAGATTCTACAATGTGTGGCTAACTTCAAATGCGGTAGATAGTGCAATGGTCCCCAAGGATGACTATGTGCTGATCTCCTGGATCTGTGAATGTGCCGGGTTGCATGGCAAAGGGGGATTCGGGTAGCAGAAGGCATTAAGGTTGCTAGAGAACTATCTTAGGATAGGGAGCTGATCCTGGATTATCCAGATGAGCCCAGTATCATCGTCTATTTAAACACAGAAGAGGGAGGCAGAAAAGGAGGTCAGAGTGATACAAAGAGAGGACCCCACCAGCCGTCGCTAGTTCTGAAGACACACGAGGGGGCCAGTGAGCCAAAGAATGTGACAACTTCACAAAATTGAAAGTGGTTAGGTAGGAATGGATTCTTGAAGAAGAAACAGCCTGCTGACACCTTGATGTTAGTCCAGTAAAATCCATGTTGGGCTTCAGCTCCACAGACATGTGAAAGAATAAATTCGTATTGTTTTAAGCTATTACATTTGCGGTGATTTGTTGCAGCAGCAATAGAAAACTAGTACATCAGCTATGATCCCTGTCTTTTAAAATCTCTAGGTCGAAGGCAAGAACGGAAATAATTCCCCATCTCTGCACCAAAGCTTTAAAAAGTTATCAGCAAACATGTGAAGCATTGAGTCTCCTGACCTACCCAGCTCCAGATGTTGGTGACATAGGTGGGTCACACCTGTGGAATGCACTGCAGCCTAGTGACACTCCCAGCTCTTCAGAGCTGAGTATAATGTGGTGAGAGGGTGTGGGAAGCCAGGGAGGAGCCATCGCAGCAAAGGTTCAGTGTGGCAAGTTTCAGTTCTAAAAACCTGCCTCAGAACCATCTAGTCCATCCCATGCTAATGATGCAGAGTGGTTTCAAAGGGAGTGGGGGACTCAGCAAGGAATTAGGATCCAGTTGAGCATGAAGTCAAACAAGCCTACAGGTTAGATGCTTTACTTGTCAAAGGAGTTTTAGGAGGCCAAAGTAACAAATTGATCAAAAGTGTCTGAAATGCACAAAAGGCAGAAGAAAGCGAGAATGAAGCTCACAAATGTGCACAAAGCTGTCATCTAATCATTACAGAAGTTGAAAGCGCCAACGTTAAGTCACATTCATTCAAAGGCACAGATCACTACAGGAGCTGCGACTGAACACCATCTGGACAGAGATTTGGTCACATTAATTCTAAAAGGGGTGCTGAGCACCAGCCTCTGCCAAGATTACGTCCTTCATGAATTGATAGTCTATTAAAATTAAAATTTCACAGACCAAGAGATAGAATGATTGAATTATTATGTCAAGAGAACAAGTGGAGTGCAAAATATCAATGTTATGGTTAAAACTTTACAAATTATCTTTTTTGATTGCTGAATAGTATTCATAAGAAAATAAAAAATTTACACAATACATATGTTACCATAGGGTGGAATAAAGATGCTTGTGAGTAGTTTTAAAAATTATATTCATTTTAGACTTGTTCATCCAACCACTTAAAACCTGTGTCATGTAGCTGCAGGAATAAATAGATACAGGAAAAGTATAACTGCTCTGATCTTTCAAGGCATTCTAATGAAAATTATGTGATACTAAGGAAACTGTACCTGACAACATGAGATGAAGAAACTAAATTTCAGAATCCTCCACATTAACTGTGTAGAGAGTTCTTGGGTCCTAAGGCCCAAGAAAGTGTTCCTATTCCTAGCAAAGGCATAAGATCAAAGTTGATGCTGTGGAGGGCATTCGTGAGTCTGAGCTAAACTTCCTGATGCCACAAAGTCAGAAATCCTTGACTTGAATGGAAATTTCAAGAGCTCATCTGCTGGAGCTTGTCAAAGACCCTCAAGGGACCAGATGACCCTCAGTGGGGGACAAAGCTTGCATTTTCAGATTTGAGCTTCCTGCTTCTCCTATCAATATGTCCACAGGTTGTCAGGAACTGTGCATTGTTCTAAAGGTGGGTTGACATTCATAGAATGTGAAAAGGTGCCCCTTCCCATAGTCTGTGCATTCCTGAAGGCTGTCAAGAATGGGCCAGTATAGCACGGCTCATCTATATCTCTGGAAAGCAACCCTGCTTTTCCCTCATGACACAAGTACAGATGTTTTAGTGAAGAAAAATGCAAATGTCTTATGAACGTTCCAGATAAATCTTGAGAGTAAAAAAAAAAGGCCACAATTGTGGCAGGCTGCCTTAGCCAAGCCCAAGCCCCTAAGGCACAAGCATCCATTCTACTTAGTGTTAGGGGCTGTATTGGTCTGTGAGGGAGCCATAATCAATTGAATGGTTTAGATTACAAAAATGTATTTTCCTCACAATTCTGTAGGCTAGAGGCCAGGATTGAGGTGCCACAGCGTTGGTTTACTCTGAAGATTGCCACCTTCTCTTCACAAGTCTTCTATGTGTGTCTGTCTTGATGCCTTCCCTTGAAAGGGAAGGGACATCTTGGGTTAAGATCCAGTCATGTGATCCTACTCTACTTAAACATCTTCCTTAAGGTCCTATCTCTACGTGTAGTCTCATTCTGAGGTGCTGAGTATTAGGAGGTACTTGAAGGACACAATTCACAATTCAGGGATACTTATATGGAAGAACTGAGAAGAAATGGTAATCACCTTTGAACTGATATTGAGATTCTGGGTTTCCAACAGAGGTCATGATTTTCCTAGGATCTTTTAGGTCACATGTGTCTGTCTCTTTTCCATGTTATCCCCAGAACCCATGAGAGACCTCAGGGGGCTCTGAGGAGGAGGGGGCTTGCTAGCAGTAACTATAATACTAGAGACTGCCATGGTAATTAACAACCTGTCACTGTGGGAATCCAAACAGAATCAGTGCAATGTGTTTTAAAGATGTCTTTCTAAGCACCAGGAACCAAAGTTATAGATCTTCCCAGTGGGCTGGTCAGAGAATGTCTTTTTAAAACCTGAGGACAAATGCTGCTATTAATGTCACTCAATTATCACAAGCAGCTGGAGAAGTCACCAAAAGACTTCTAAGCACAAAAGCTGTAAGTGTCTAGCCTTGGCTGACTGACAATATAAGTGGACGCTTACAATACCTGGAGGCATCACAAGTAAGAACATTTAAAGAACTCCTCATAGTAAAAATGGGAAATGAAGGTTTCAAGAAAATGATGCAGCCAGAGCTTAGTGAAGAGGGTGATTTTATCCAGGTGTTACTGTGGTGACATATTTTCCCTAAACATCCTCAAACAGAGAAAATAACCCAAAACTAGTTTAATGTTTAAGTCCTTATTACACAAGGCTACGGAGTACAGAAAAACTAAGTCCCAAAGCGGCATTGATATCTGGGTCACAATAATAAGTTACGTGTGTTCAGTAGGAAACATACTGTTATGTTGATATGTTCATATCAATGAAGACAGTTATGGAGATCCAAGATGTGATCTAGTTTTGCTGTTTAGGAAGGCAGTAAGTAAAAGCTTCAATTAACTCTATGTTGGTTATAGGTGTATCTTACCTAATGGTCAGTTTCACAGGCTCGGGTGAGCCGTTGACACTGACCAGGAACTCTTCCTCAAAGTGCCCTAAGATGGCAGAACTGAAGGAGATCTGGACAACTTGGACTCCGCCGGGTTCGATGATACCTTCTTTGGGACTGAAAACAAAGCAGGACCCCAAAGCTGAAGTCGGAGGCACCACGTTGAAGAGGGCATCGATGCTGCCTTTGTTGGAGAGGACTGCCTATTTTTTTTAAAAAAGGAAAGAATGAAAAAGTAAACAATGGGCCTCCAATACACTTTCATAAAATCACACGGCTGTACTGTTTAATACCAACACAGAAGTAGCTGCAGGAATTAGAACCAAATGAAATTTCCAGGGGAGAAATGGAAACTTTGTTTGAAGATATGAATCCTGAGTCAGAAAAGAACTGTGTTTTCAGTCTTCTCTTTAAAACGGAGTTTGTCAGGTGTGTTATACTCATGCTAGAAAGCCTGATTCTAATTACATCTACCGAAGAAATACCTTTTTTTAAAGATTATTTATTTATGCATACAAGAACTGGGGTACAGACCAGAGGTGTGGGGCGTGAGAGGATTCACCAGAGTGAGGAGCAGAACAGGCGGGTTGACTGAAAATACTGCTAAGGGGAGCAGCGGGTGAGCCAGGAGAGATCTGCTGTGCCATGTGGGTAGCTCCCTGGCTGTGGATTGAACTTGTGCTGCAGTGGCTGCAGATAACTCCACAGATTGCATCTCAACCTGTTGCACCACCAGGAAGGCCCAAAGAAATAACTTTTTTTGAAAATATTCTCAATAAAGTAAACAAGGGGAGGCAGGTATTTCTCAAATAAGCATGGGAAGCAGAAACTAAGCACCCAGAAAAACAAAAAGCAGGTCAGGATAGAGGATCAAGCCTACACCCAAGCCTATGTTGATAGTGTAGCCTGAAGAATATACAGGAGACATCACTGAGAGAGCAAGGGTTCTCTCAACTATACTGTTAGATTGCATCCTGTTGGGATATTTTCGTCTCAGATTCTAGTGGATGGATGATTGTCTGAGGACTCTTCTGCAAGCAATTGTTTTACCCCGGAAAAGTTTGATTCCTACACACCGGTGTTTTAGAAGCACATCATTGCCCATTGCCTGCTAACTAGTTATGTATGTGCATATGTGTTTGTGTGTGTGTGAAGAGATCATGCCTGGCATTCAGAGACCTTCACAGCTCACTCAGTCTCCTGCTCCCCTCGCCACTATTCCTGCCCATGAACATGCACTACAGCCACTCAGTTCTATTCCTGGGCTTCCAAGCCACAGTCTCCATTCCTCACCAGCGCTTATACCTGAACAAGGGGACAGCACTTCTGACATAGGTACTCCCCACACTCAAGCCCTGGAGAAGAAGAATGCACAGACAATCATGAGACACGTTCAGAAAGGTACAGGAAATGTGGAGCAAGTTGGGAACATAGAAGTCATATGAGAATTTCTAGAAGAAGTCAAATGGGAACAGAGATTAAGGAGAGTAAGTTCTGAAAAAAACATTGCAGATTTTCGTGTGCAGATTTTTTCATTGATGGTCATTCCTGGCCTTGAAAAAGAGGGTATTCCAAAGGAGTTTGATTATAGAAACCAGAGAACAAATGTCTAGGGAGTAAGTGGTTGCAGAGGAGAAAGTGGTCAACTATTCTAGATTCCTGTTTTGAGGTTAGGGTAGGTTATTACTACTAATCTACTAATTAGGTTACTACTTAGAAGCAGAAAGATGAGAAAAAGAACCAAGAGCTTTTGTAGAATAGAGAAAGACAACCACTTTCGCCAAGAAAAGTGAACAATGCACCAAAACTTGCATTTTACTCACTTTTGTGTTTATTTCCTATTCCCCTTGCCTGCTATAAGTTTCCTGGAAGTAAGAATCATTCTTCACCTTTTGTTACTTACAAAAAGACCAAGTAGAAAAGTGACTACCACCAAAACTTGGAAACCAAACTACTTGGGTTCAAATCCCAGCTTTGCCACTGAGTTACTGGCTGTGTGACCTTGGACAACCTACTTAGTGTCTCTGTGCGCCAGTTCCCCCATTTGTGAAATGGAAGTCGACTAGCTTCTGAGGTTGCTGAAGAGTAAACTTATTAATTTATGTAACTCTCACAACAGTGCCTGGAAAAGAGTGCTTCTAAGTGAGTGATCATTATTTATACCCCCAGAGCCACACAGAATGGACTTAGAATTTACCTGTGCTGAAGAAGCATCTGACATGCACTAGTGGTGACTTCAAGACAGCTCAAAGGTGGTCGTGGTGAATTAGAGGATGGTTGTTCTTCTCTCTGAGAAGATGCAATAACTGCCTCTCTATTTTGTGAGCAACAGCTATATTTTACTGAGATTTTGTATAAGGTACCAGCTTTTCCTTTTCAAAAAGAATGCGGGCCATTCTTTTCCCCCTGACAGAGAAAAACATGGAGTACCTACTTGTATACACACAATCCAGCAAACCATTTAGGATGTAATTCTGAGACTTTAGATTACCAGGAATACCCTTACCCTTGCAGTCCAGGTCCTTGGAGTGCAAAAAAATTGTAACAGCATGTCACCTCTCATTTGTTTTCCTTGTAATTACACTGGGGGATAGGGTATCCTCTTGCGGTTATGGTTTATTCTTTAAGTATCTGCTAAGCTCAGCAATGATGAAGGGCTCCAGCTAGCTATTCAAATTTGTCTCGAGTAGGTAACATAATAAATTGAAAGAGAGATGCAGTGAGGCATCAGCGTTAAATACGCAGAGAGTGCAAAATATTCCCATAAGAAGCACCTTACCATGTCCTTCTCTGCCACTGCATGGCTCTGAAAACTGCCCAGTCCGATGTGGCACCTCATTTAACAATGACTTAGCCGCCTGTGGTTTACTTAACTATTCAAATCTGGGAGGGTGGGAAGTGGTAGCCTAAAGTACACTTCTGTTAAATTTGCAAGAAAAGATTACTCCATTTGGGGAAACCCTATCCATTTTGCCTCTGAACTAACTGTCCTTTCCTGATATGGCATCCCTCAAATCTGTGCTGATAAATTACAGACAAATACCAATTTTGTAAGAACGACTGTAGCTTTTTCTTCTCCTTCAATGACCTTTTTTTTTTTTTTCCTGCACAGCAATAAAAGACAATGCCACATGGCAGTCATGCCCCTTTCCATTTTATGATGGCCCTGTGGCTTTTTCATTTCAACTGGGCTCTTAGGTACACTTCACCTCCCCCTGCAGGTAACCTCGCTATTCACCTTCTGCATTACTGCACGGAGGCCCAGGGTACTGAGTGAATGGGGACGAGATGCACTGTAGGGGGCGCTACAGCACAGACACAACCTTGCATGCCAGTGCAGGGGGCCTGAATCTGTGCTTGCTGTAGGCTGGATTTGCCCACGCTGAGTGCCAAGCGAGCAGTTGAAAGGCCAGCTAAGGGCCCTGCTCTCCCACAGGGCACAGCGCCCTAACGACCCAGTGCTCCCCGCCAGCGTGAATTGTGTGGCTTACATAACACACGTGGCACAGTCCAGCCTGTGCCCTCTACGTCCAGTTCTGCACGGCCTAGCCATGTGAGCGGTTACACTCAGCTGTACGCAAGTGACCCCCGTCGCCTCCTACCCAGACCTCTGCCACACCTTCCTGCACGCCCTCTCCTCTGCCAGGTTATGGCTGAAACCCCAGTTCTGCAGTCCACAAGTTAGGTGCAGCAGCGCTGAGGTGAAAGGGGCCTGTTCTCAGCTAGAGGGGGGCGATCTGCTGCTGATTGCCAGCCTGGTTTAGGGCTTAGGTAATCGATACAGTCCACTTCTATCATGTTTGAGATAGTGAATATTTGTGCATTTGTTTGTGGCCCTATATAGCACTCCCTTAACTAGCACAAATGCTGAAAGGTTATATAGCTCCTCAGCTAGAAATGCAGAGGGTCTCTGCACCTCCTCTTTAGGGATTGCGTGAGGCATGAATGAAGGAAAGCAGGTACGCTCTACACGCATGAGGGGTGAGGCTGCTGATGGTATTAATCAGAGAGCCCTCATCTATTTTCATTTGTTAAAAAGTGCAATTAAAACCTACCTTTCGGTTTTGTAAGCAGTAGAAACTGGGCACACACAGTAAAGCAAGGAGCCTGGTGCCGCTCTGTCACTCATTAAAGAACTGCTTTAGTCACTACCTCTATAGAAACACAAACATTTACAATCTAGGAATCTGTCTAAAATAAAGTCTCAACGGTTATAGTTTGATAAGGTGTGAAAAAAGTACCCAAGGGACAAACCTGGTAGGTAAGATAACAGAGAAATAATTTTGATCCTGAAGAATCCAGGAGGACCTTTTATAAAAGGATCATTTTCTATTTAATTGGAAAGACAAAGCAGGGAGGTCACTTCCAGAAATCATGAGGATTGGTTTTTAAATCATGAATTAGAGACTAGTGCGTTCAGAGAAGATTCTGAGGTGTGAAAACAGCTATTCTCATTAGGATATTCTGGAAAATGTAAAAGGTTCTCTATCCTGTGATCTGTAGGATTTGTGTTGTCAGAGAACAAGCATTAAACAGATGGGGAGATGTATTTATGGATTTCCCCTTTGCAATCTACAAAATGATGAGAATAAAGCCAATTAAATTATGGTTTTGATGCTTTTTAGCTTTTAGGAAAGTTAGAGAGGCTGAAGGAAAAAAAAATCACTCCCCTTAGTAAAGCTAAGAGAGAGAGAAGAGCCAGATCATTCTGGGGTCTGAGTAAGCTCTCTGCCAAGTGGGTGTGACTACACATTTTCTATCAACACACACACACACACACACAAATATGCAGGTACTGTTTGGGTCTCATACATAATTCTAGTGCTTACCTCATAACAATGCACAGATCCAACAAAAACTTTTCCAATGTCCAGCAATTCAAAGTTGAAGTGAATCTTTGGTCCCATTCCTTCTCCTTTGATTCGGAGGGGCAGACGAATCTCTCGCCCTAAAATAATTCAGATTTTATAATACTCCAGGCAATGCTTTATCACCTCCAAATTACCTGCCATTTGTTGCCAATGTGAGCCATCAAGGTTTCCGCACCAAACTCCTGCACTAGACACAAGGAACTGCAATTTAACCAAGGCTGATGAATTAGCTTATCTTTAGGAAACAGAAATACTGATAGTTTCTTATCTTTAGGGAGCAGCTTATTTTGCAATTTAGGCTGATACTTCAGCAGAAAAAAAGATAATTAAAAATTTTAAGCAAGTCTTAACCATATTCTTAAGTTTCTCATAAAGCCAAGTAATTCTTCTAAGTAGAGAGGTGCTTCTCATGAATGAGAGATACCTTCCCTGCAAGGGATGGGGTAAACGGAGAACAAACATAAACTTTAAAGTATTGACTGGCTTATTTCCTTTCAAAATGGTATGTCTTCATTTGATAACACGATCATTATGAAATATATTATAGAGAAAATGTAAATTCTCTCATAATCCCACCACCCAAAGACAACTACTGATAGTATTTTTGTGCCTGTCCTTCCACACTTAATCACATTTAAAGACAGTGTAAATGAGAACGCTGCTATATATTATTTTGTAACCTACTCTTTTCATTTAATAGCTGAAACATTTTTATGTCATCACCTAAAGATGATGTAATTTTTTAGAACTCGTTTCTCTTGTTGGATATGTAAATGGTATCCCACTTTTCAGTATAAGTTATAAGTTAATGCATATCTCCATATCCTTGAACACATACATGGAACATATTCCTATATTTTCTCTCAGTACTTTCAAGATATTCTATTGTCACTTATCTTTCACTATTTCTGTTGAGAAGTCAGCTCATGGTCTTATTGCTCATTTGAGGTAATATCTCTTCCTCTGACGCTTTAGGATTTTCTTTTTGCTTATGATTTTCCACAGTCTGACTATGATATTCCCAGGGGTGATCTGTGTTCATGTTTTGTGGGGTTTGTGGCACTCAGTGAATCTGTGGGTAAATGTCTTTCATGAGTGTTGGGGAAATGTTTAGCCATTATCTCTTCACATGGAGCTCAGGCTCCATTTTCTCACATCTTTTCTTCTGAAAACGCTGGCTTGATACAGCTGGCTTTTTGGCCACATCTCATTTGACTCTTATGCACTTTTCTGTCTTTTGTTTCTACATCATTCAGACTATTTACTTTTGATTTATCTAATTTCTGTTTTACAAAGTCTGTCTCTGTACCTATTAGGCTATTAAATTCTTCTGAGTTCTCAAATTGACACTGTAACTTTTCAGATTAAACTTTCCACTAGACTTTTTACAGTGTCCAGGACTCTGCTCAATCTCGCCTTTAGTAAGAACATTTAAAGAATCTGTTGGATAATTCTATTTTCTGGCTCCTAGTAAAGTTTATATTGCTTATTTTGTGTTACCTCTACATGTGCTTGGTTATTTTTGATTGAGGTTTGACCAGTATATACAAAAGAAAAATATGTAAAGACAATTTAAAGCTCTAAGATGTTATTTTCCTCCAGTCTCTGGCTTGAGACTTGGGGCATTAGCATTTCCAGATAACCCAATCTAACCTTTCTCACTAAGATTCCCTGAAAGAATTAGGCCCTGCAGCAACAGTGACTATTTTCTCAATTCTCCCAAGAAGGGAATAGAGCTAGTATTTAGGTACAAAAGAGAGAAGTTAATTCCTCATATATAACAGATGGCTTAAAACATTAGGGTTTGACTATCTTCCGGAACCCCAGTGAAGAAAAGCTGTCTTAATCAAATTGAGAATTGAAAATGATTTGAAACTGAGCTTTAGTTCTTGGGAGGGCGGATTCATTTCTAGCCCCTGCTTCTATGGGTCCCTGCCTCAAGCTTGGGAAATTATTAATGCCTTCTCCTTGGGCATGCCATGAACTCCTACATTTTCTTCCCTAATTCCTTGACATTTGGGTCTTCCTGCATTTTCTAGCAAAAAGGTAGTGAAAGGGTAAAGCAGCCTCCAGGGCCTCCCCTGGTGGCACAGGCTGTTGAGTGCAGCGCTGTGAAGCTGTCAGCAGCCTCTGCAGCACTGGTTCGATCTCAGCCGGCGAGGGTCCCAGATGGCACAGCAGACCTCTCCTGTCGCGCCCGCTGCTCCCCTCAGCAGTGTATTTCGTCAGTCTCCCTGTTCTGTTCTCCGCTCTGTCTCTGGTGAATCTTCTCACCCTCCCATGCATCTGGACTGTACCCCAGTTCTTGTATAAATAAATAAATAAATAGTTAAAAAAATAAATAAATAAAACAGCCTCTAAAGTCTGATTGGTTTGGCTTCCTTCTCCTGGATCTTAGCCTCCTATTTCTCTACTGACCTGGCAGCTCTCTTTTGCCTTCAAACAGGTCTTAAAAAATATTTTACCTTGTTCTTCTTGCTGCTCTTAGAGAAAGAGTTGATCTAAATTTCCCCACCCATCATTATTGGAAGTACAGATGCCCAAGCACAGGGGTGTATGTTGGCCATTTTGATGGCTATGGCCATTTCCCCATCCAGAATAATTTGCACACAAACATCAACAATATTTTAGGGTTGCTGTTGCTCCATATCTTCCCTGAAAGTGGGGCTATCATCACCTTTGAAAATCTTCACTAGTTAAACAGGGTTTTCTTAAAATTCATGCCATTTAAACTTCAAGTTATTTATATGGAAAAATTACATATTTCCTCTGTGTGCAACATTTTGAATATTTAAAATACTTTGCTGCTCTGTTAGATATAATTTTCAGTATTACCTCAAATACACTATGAACAATCAAGTCATATTTCTAATTTATTATCATTGTAATACTTTGAGATACTTCATGTTCTGCAGAAGTGTTGCTGTTTTGCTTTTGTATTTTTAATGCTTTCTCTCCATGACTGCACTTTTGAAGACAGGAACACTTGTCTCTGTGTCCCCTCTAGAGCAAGGTTACTTTGATTACAAGAAACAAGAGCAAAGAGAAGAGAAACAAGCATACCAATATTTGGAATAGCTGACTCATTCAAAGTTCCCCCAACCCATCTGATCCCCAACCCACCTGAAGAACTACTTAGCCCTAGTCCTCTAATGATCAAGAACACTCTAGAAAATGAGTAAAGCTTCCAGAAAACCCAAACTCACCATCCTACTCCATTTAGAGTTTTAATACATGCAATGATTTGTACTCCTTGGTCAAAAGAAAAGTATTTTGACAGAGATCCAACTTTCAGAATGGCAAAGAAAAAAATTGCAACTATATTGTGCACTAAATTGCAAGACTATTTATAACTGTCAGGCTTAAAGATTTCTTCATCTGTTACCTTGACTGCTTTCCTTAATAATAAAAAAAAGAAAAAGGAGATGTGTTGTAATAAAGCAGAGAGCCAATGTTTCTTTGGGAATTATTAATTGCTTCCAGAGTTAGTCTTATTTGCAACTACTACCTTCTCTCTTCATCCAGGACAGAATGGGAGTACAAGTAATACCTGGTCTTGCACTTGCAAGAGCTAGTAAATTTTACAAACGCTACTATTCCACAAGATTTTCCAAGCAGAGATTTTTCAGTCTTGGCAAAAGGCAGCAAGAGAGACAAACCTGAAGAACCACTTAGCCCTAAGGACACATTCATTACTAGAAGAGCAACATATTAAAGTGTATTTTAAAAAGACAGAAGTTTCTTATCTATTACAGTGTCTGGTTTCACACATGAGAAGCAGAGAAATGCACTAGAGAACCCCTTCAACAGGCCAGAAATACCTGAATGCAAGAGTTTACTTTGCATTAAATATCATAAAATGTAACTATAGGCGTTCAAAAAATTGGCCAGCTAAGCTATCTTAGATATTGGATAACATACTTGAGTTCCATTTCTGTGCAGTAATATTGGAAAAAGGTGGGGGATGATAATAAATAGGAATAACAAAATACCATTATTTATATATTTTAGGATGTCTACCTGGAAAACCCTAAGGAATCTATAAATAAATTTTGTAAATTAATAAGAGAGAAAAATTGCTGGTTACCAAACAAATATATAAAAGTCAACTGTATTTCTATACACAGTAACAATCAGAAAAATAAAGTTCTAAGATACTATTTACAATACAACAAAAATATAAAGTGCCTAGAAATAAATCTAGCAAAATACACTTAACAAACTTCAAGAAGCAAATTTTAAAACGTTGTTGAAAGATATATAACAAAGATATGAATAAATGACAACCAGGTTATGCTCTTCAAAAGAAAGATTCAATATCATAAAGTTGTCAATTCTCTAATTGATCTAGCCCTATAATTTCCATGCCTTACTAAACAAAATACCAGCAGGTAGAATTTGGTGGAATTTAGATTGATTATAAAATCCTAATATAAAATACAAATACAAATAATAACATTCCTAAAAAGAATAAAGTGGAAGACTTGCCCTTTCATATATTAAAATCCAGTATAAAGCTATTATAATTGAGATGGTGTTGCATTAGTGCACAAAGTGAAAAAGAACTAAAAATACAGAACTCAGGACAAAGAGTCCATTTCACATACACCAGAGGGACAAAATTTTAAAACTTGATTAATTGTAAGGTAAGTCAAGGACATGTTATATAGAGCAGTTCACTGCATGTTTGAAGCCCAGAACTGTTTAATGTACAGGTATTTCTTGTAGTCCAAAATCTCACTAACAGTACTTTCACATTCAACAATCCTATGACATAAATAATTTCATCTAAATTTATCATCCAAATTAAACCCAAGCTATAATGCATATGTATGTCTGCTATAGCCAAAGCATTTACGTTGCTTGAATTTTCATGATAAACCTAAGCTGTTCTGAGGAGACAAGTGTCTAGCGGTATCCTTATTTAAAATGTATTGTGCAAAGGAAAGAAAATTACAGACCAACATCCTGGATGAACATCAATGCAAAAATTTTCAACAAAATATTAGCAAATCAAATTCAACAATGTATCTTATACACCATGATCAAGTGAAATTCATCCCGGAGAGGCAAGAATGACTTAATATATGTAAATCAATTAATAAAAACACCAAATCAAAGCAAAGATAAAAATCAAGGCAAAGATATCAATAGAGGAAAGTATTTGATAAGAGTCAACACTCATTTATGATTAAAAACTCTAACCAAGATGGGAACAGAAGGAACCTATTTCCATATAATAAAGGTCATATATCACAAACCAACAGCCAATATAATACTCAATGATGAAAACCTAAAAGTTTTCCCCATAAGATCTGACACAAGACAAGAATGCTTGTTGTTACCTCTTCTGTTTAAATTTAGAGGTTTTGGCCAGAATAACAAACATAGTAAATCCAGGGAATCCAAATAAAAAAAAAAAAGGAAGTGAAACTATCACTATTTGCAGATGATATATTATATATAGCCATCCTAAAGACTTCATCAAAAAGTTATCAGAAACAATAAATGATACAGCAAAGTGGCAGGCTGCAAAATCAACATGCAAAAATTCATACACAACAGCAAACAAGTAGCAAAAGAAATTGAGAAAATAACTATTTATAATTGCTACCAAAAAAAATGAACTATCTTGGAATCAAACTAACAAAGGAGGTAAAAAACCTATACAATGAGAAGTACAAGATAAAAAAGGAACAGAAAGAGAATGCAATTTTTAGCTAATATTATGTAGTATCTTTATATACTACAAACCAATATATCCATTAATTAGTTTATTGTGCGTGATATAGATAATCTGTTTGCTGTAGATTCCGAGATTAAAAAGCAATCCTTGATATGGTTCTTTTAAATGTCAAAACCCCGGATGGGGTTTTGAATGGGTTGGGAACTTGATTATTTCTCCCAGTAACAATAATGGAATATGGGTTGCACATTTGGGAAGAAGACAAAACTACCTAGGATTCAAATCTTAGATTTGGAAGCCTGACAGCAATTCACTGAAACACCTGAGCTTCAGTCTCCTCATTTATAAAATAAAGATAATAATTCCAAACTACTTAACTGAGTTGAGGGGCTTATGTGAAATTAATAAGATTAAATAAATTGAGAGATGAACAGATGAGTATATTAAAGAGTAAATACAGATTTAGTTAACCAGAAAGAATTAGTTAACCAGAAAAAAGATCTTAGAAAAATACGCAGAAAGTATTAGCAAGAAAAAGAGACTGAAAATGTAAAGGTGAGATTGAAAGACATGGTGATTCCATGAGGAAGACACATATCTAAGAGAATTTCCAGAAAGACAAAATTGAAATAATGAGAGGTAAACATTAATGAAATATTTGCTGAGAATTTTCCAGAACTGATAAAAGGTTTTTAGATTGAATAGGACATCAATTACCAAGTAGGATAAATAAAGGCAATTCCATCACAATAAAACTGTAGAAGCCCAAAGCTTAGGATAATTCTTATTATCAATCTGAGAGAAAAGATAACCTAATATAAAAGATAGTAGATTTTTTGGTTCGTTGTCCATTCAATTAGGAAGCAAAGAGCCACAAAGAGAAGCTGACCCCATATAGAAAAGAGAGAGGAGCTGTCCTTGATGAATCCTCACCAAATAGCAGGCCTGGGATCAAAATAAATGTTTACCAGTTCTTTGAAGCCACTTAATTTAGGGTGGTTTGTTATGTAGCACAAGAGAAAGAGAACAAAGTGGCTTAAGCAATTTAGGGCTTTATCTTGCTCACATATCATTGGGAAATGTGGATTTGGGGAGGGTTTAGGGGATCTGAGCATGTTGGTTATTATTTTGTTGTTGCTACAGGTGGTAAGGATGAAAGGAACAAACATCGATTTTACAACCACTTTTTCTTCATGTTCTAGAACTGCACAATTATATTTGCAATAGCTTTTTAATAATGGATAGAGCTAGTCCTCTCACATAATTTTTGTTTTTCTGTATTTTCTAAGCAAGCCTAGTTTATACTTTTCCTTCATAAGAACTGAAATCACAGTGTAATTGAAGAAAAAAAAAAAACACCTTATTGACATCATCACTGGGATCACACTGCATTTACTATGCTACTGATATTCCTGACCAAAAGTAAGGGGATACCTTTGCATTTGTTCAGTTTTTCTTAAATCTGAATTATGTATGCATTGATATTTGTATATTATTCCCTGCATTTTTGCTTGGAATGTTTGGGCAGTGAAAATATAATTTAAGCACCGTAGTTGATCAAGAACATAAATTCTTATTTTACAAGGAAGAAACCTCATAGAGCTTATAGTCTGATGAGAAACCTACAGCTATGTGGAATATTACACCACTTATTGTTGTAAAAGCACAAAAATGTTTTTAATTATTAGGGTGATTTAGCTTTCTTTTCCCTTAATCTCCATTCTTTAGTTCATTTAGGATAAAATTTAAGACCTAAGTTGTGCTAAAATGCTAATGTTTCCATCTTGCCATGTATGGCATGAAATGGACAATGAGGCATCATCCTGATTGGGCCACTGAAGGAAATGGGTTTACTGGAGTCATTTCCACATGCTGCATTTCTGCATTTGACTCAGAAAGCACCCATTGATGTTATCTATCCTGCTGAGGGCAGGAAGCATGCTTTCGTACACTTTAATATACAAACTTATGTTAAAAGTTCTAGAAGTCAAGCGTGGAGGCTCTAGGGGAAAATTCATTTTCTTGCCTCTTCCATTTTCTAGAGGTCTTCTTGAATTACTTGCTCCTTCCCTGTTCAAAGCCAGAAATAGCTGATGGAGTCTGTCTCAGATGTTATTACTCTGACACTGATTGTTTCACCTCATGCCTTTGATATTTTAGGACCCTTGTGCTTATATTGAGATACTCACAGAATCCAGGGTAATCTCTCCGTCTTTAAGGTCAGCTCGTGGGTAATCTGAATTCCATGACGTACTAGAATATAACATAACTACAGTAGCATATTCACAGATTCTGGGATTAGGGTATGGACATCTTTGAGAGACCATCATTACTCTGTCTACCAAGTATGTGTTATATGCATTTATGAACTTACTTGTCACTACTTCTTAGGGACAAAGGATGAAAAATTAAATTGTGGCATGTAAATACAAAGGATTCCTATATGACCATGAAAAAGAATGACACATTTTAGCATTATGGAATCACAATGTGTAAAGAATGTTATTATTTATGTAAAAAGGTGCAAGGAGAAAGTCTACCGACATGTACTTGCTTTTATATGCTCAAGGCATATAGGAAAACAAAAACAAATCAAACAACAATAACAAAAAAAAAAACAAGGGAAGGAGCTTTTCCTCCAGCTTAAGAAGTATTTCTTAGTGACCTAAAACCAGGAGGTTTTACCAACCCTTTGAAGATAATAGTAAGGCAACATCACCAGTCCTTGACAAGACACATAGAATTGCATGGAATTTACAGGGAAGATAACATGGAATTACTATGTAAACAAAACCCTTTTCTGGCAATCTTATCTTTTAATGAACCACTAACAAAATAAAGAAAAATGTCACGCAGATGGAAAATTATACTATTCAGTTTATCCAGGATGTGAATTCTGTGGCAGAATTCAGAATTGCAAATGAAACAATAGATAAATATAACCAGTTATGTAATGTTTGGGAACCTCCTGGAGAGAAGCCAACCCTCTGGAAGGTGGCCAAGCACGACATCCCAGGGGAGCCTTTGATGGGAGGGAGGTCCCACCACCTGTGGCACGGGGGCGCCTGGAGTATTTCCAGCCTCCATCTGAACACTGATGTGCCAACAGTCCTCCAGATTCACTAAGGAGTCTGGGTGTGTGATGCTGCAGTACAGAAACAGACTTATGTCAATCCAGAAACTCCTACTCCATTCTGCATTCATTTTGTGTAGCGAATCCACACTCACAGGCAAGGGAGAGGCCAGATCAGACTAGGACTCACTCATTCATCCATTCATTTCTTCCCCATGGATTCGCTCTTCTTTCAATCAACATTTATTGACTGACTTAATCCTCCTGGTACTAACAGCATAAGATAAGGCATGTGATTCCAATGTATACATTTTTAAAACAGGGGAAACTACACCATTTTGCCTAGGGATGAGTACACAGTGGGTAAAGTTGTATGTGAAGCACGAGAAGGACTATCATCAGGGTCACGTGATAGATACATTCAGGGAAGGTGAGACAAACATCACTGGAAGGTACACACACCTGAGGGCAGGGAGAGGAGGCAGAGCCTTCTGTACTATTGAGACTGCCTGACCCCCTACACAGAGAAAACTAACTGAGCAGATATGCCTGAAAACAAGCTGGGTATAGCAGAATAGTAGAATTTTTATACTTGGAGAGACTTGAATAATTGTGTACTGTCATTACTCACCCTCTGCCCCATCAAGTAATCACTGCAGCCACACTGCCAGGAAACTGACCCACAAACAAATGGACTTATAAACAGATGGCCAACCACAGACCAGAAGACCTTGGAAGGAACCCTGTGAGAAATGTAACTGACAACGCACAATTTGGACAATACGAGCGATTGTTGTTTTTAAAAAGTTCTAATTACTATCTGAAAAGAAACAACCATAAAAGAACAGTTAGTTATGAAAAAGGAACAGAGAACAAAAGAAGTCTTGGAAATTAAAATTAAAAATGACTACAGAAATGGCTACCAGAGGGAAGAGCACATGGAGCAAAGAAGTTAATTTTACAGTGATGGATGGAAACTAGACTTTTGGTGATGAGCATAATGTAATATATACAAATGTTGATATTTAAGTGTGTATGCCTGGAAACCTATGTAATGGCACAAATCAATGTTACTAAAACAGAAAAAACTGATTGCAGAAATAAAAGATCCCTGAACAGTATGTCAGATAAAACAGACTCAGTCTCTTGTGATTGAGGTTCATGTGGGTGAAAGAGAGAAAAAAAGTTGACAGGGTGCTGGGACACTATTACAAGTTTTTGAGTAACACATGCTTCCACCTTCAGCAAGCAAGATCCCAAATACAAGGTGTCTAAAACCACTCTGGCAAAATGCTTTCTTGAACTTGTGTGAGAGAGGCTAGGAAAGTCTCAATTGCATAGAATAACTTGGGTTTGTTGCCTACTTATTCAATAGATTATGATCTATCGGTATTATCATTTATTCTGATCCTCAAATTGTTTCAAATTTGTTCATGGGGGTCCCTTTCATGGCTTCTGTGTCACTTTGTGTTATCTCTGTTATTCTTAGGGCATTTCCTTACTTTACAAACAGAAGAATGCTCCTTTCATATTGCTCTTTCCCTGTCTTGGTTCAACTATCAGTCAGTCCTCCAAGGTTTCCTCTAATGGAGGGTGGGATTTAGAAGCCAAACTTGGGGTGTTAGTTGTGCACATCATTATTAGGGCCTCAAAGCATCCAGGATTTCTCAACGGACATGGTGAGGAAATATGTGCACACATGTACATATACACATACACTCACTCACATATATATTTCTTTCTACATCTATCTATACAGAACGACAACCATAAGTTCAGATCTGATAGCTCCAATTCTATGCTAATACCGAAGGGCTCCTCTGAGCCTTCCTCCTTTCCATATTTGTATCTCTTCCTCCAAGAATAAAAATGTCTAGCCCTTGTTATCCTCGGTACATTTGCTTAATTCCTTTTTACATATCCAGTCCCTGGAAGCCATCAGCTTGCCACCCTACTATACACCCTCCTGTCACTTCTGGCCTCTGCCAGGTTGCCTTCCCATCCCACTTGGCATTATTTTGATTAAAACTTAAATAAGAAAAATTTCCAGAGTCAAATACTGCAAAAAGAACAAAAAATAACATAGTAAGAATTTATCTCAAGTAATATTCTTTCCGCTCTAAAAATCAAATGGAAACCCAGACCCATAGTTTCCCATCTTCCCCAACATACCACAAATTGCAATGTACACCGAAGTTTGTTCTGTTCTAGAAAGAAGTGTTTAACTTGACTCAATTATTGCCCTATTGATACCGTAGGTGACCAACAGCCAGAACACAAACAATTATGCACACACACTCCAGCACCCACCTTCCCACTTTTGCCCTGAGTGCCTCATAACCTGAGTTTATCACACAGAGGAAGTCTTTACCTGAAATATCGCAGTAAACAGTCTGCTGATAGAGCTTGGCTTCCAGAGGGTTAAAGTACACAATGATTTCAACTGATGAGTTAGGCCAGACATCACCTTCCTGAAAAACAGGAATCATTCAAAAACAAACAAGGAAAGACACTGCTTTCAAATGTTGTTATTTTAACACCAGGAAATTTGAAGGAAACCTTTTTTACAGCAGATAAAAGAAAGCACCATTTTACCCCACAGAGAGTAAACTGACACTCCTTGTTAAAATCAACAAGCAACTATAAACCAGAGACACACTACCGTGGGGAGGGAGGAGGAGGTGGGAAAAGGATTAAAACAGGCAGGGTGGGAATTGCATGGAGACTATAACCAAGATGAAAATGCATACATTGTGCAAAAATGAAAAATGATGTAAAAAATGTATAAAATTAAAAAAAGATGTGATACAAATAACAGTGAGCCTCAGAGGTAACTGCATTCATGAATATGTAAATCATTTCTAAAATAAATGAAGATGGTTAGGGCATTTAAAATTACAGTGAACATTCATTGTATGTCTGATGTGTGCCCAGCACTGGACTTTGGAGATGAGGAAAGGGGCGGGCCAGCCCACGTGGAGCGCATGTCTTCCAGGGGTGGGTGATGATAGACACAAACATTCTGTAATACACCTGAGGGCATCCGAGCCTATCGAACAAAGTCCTGAGAAAGGTCTTTGAGGCCATGGAGAAAGAATTACCTAACTTTCATGAGATGGGACCATATTCCTGACCCTCGAGGTGACCACATTAAGGACATATTCTTATTCTGCAAAAGCACAGCACTGGCCCCCGAGGCCAAACACTAGCCATATCAAACCCTGGTTGTGACTCAGTATGAGAATTCTCAGTTTAATGCAAACCACTCAAAAGTCATAACACCGAAACCGAGTTTTGAAATTTTAATACAATATGTCACCTATCTGAATCCCCTTGAGGTATTCTTTGATCCAATATTTCTGTACTGATGATGTAAACTGGAGTCTCTTCATTAACTTTATGGGATGGTAAAAGAAGATGCCAATAGCACCTGCCTTAAAGGGTCTCCTGAGGTCTCACTAGGTCAGGGAGGTCGGATGCTTGGCTCCCTGCTCAGTGCACAGTGAGAATCAGGAAGTAACTGTGTTACCGTGATTGCCTATATTTTTATGCCGTTCAAAAAGACTAAAATACAAGTATTAGAAAAAAGCTAAAGAAAAAAAGTGATTTTTCTTCTATGATTTTCGTAAATAGGACCAAATAAGGCACAGGGGTAAACACATCCAATAATCTATAAATGTTCCCACCAGCCAAACAGAAAATTAAGGAAAGACAACTTGAAAAATAATTAGGTTCCTGTTTCAGAAAGTGCCCAACTCATGTTCTATTTCCGGTCTGGCTAGAAATAAACATACTGCTGGAAAATATAATTGAGTAGAGAACCAAATGATTTAAAATGGTTCAAACAAAGCAGGGGGAGAGAACTAGAGCCAATTTGGGTTTATTTTGAAGGTGACGGTCTGGTTAGTGCACTTTCCGGGCAGCGTGCCCTGACTTCAGAATGGAGCGTCCCCTCCAAGAAAGCAGCAGTGGGGGTGTCAGTGCCATGGGGGTCCTGGAAGCTGTTGGCCCACTAGGACAGGCTGCATGGGGGTGGGCATGACCACTTTCACAGAGGTGACACACAGGGAGTGCTCCCCGGACTACTGACCCAGCCATAGCCATGCAGTTTGCAGATGGTAGTTATTTGTGTAGTTATTAGCAGATGCCTGCTCATCTCTGCAGCCTATTTCTGCCATTTTCTCTCCCGGAAGAACCACAAAAGCCATGCCATTTAGAACTGAAAGGGACCTTTGATGTCACGGAGGGAACAGAAAGTCCTGAGCATTTTCACTTATTTAGGCATTTCATGGTGGTACTTCTCCAAACCTTGAAACAAATAGTGGCTCCACTCTGATAAATGGCTAATAGCTGGCCACTTCTGACTGGTGGGAGTTCTGGAGATACAGTGTTAGTTAGGAAAGGGCATTTCATCTCAGATCTACTGAAGAATTGGGCTTCCTCCTAACTCAGAAGACAAATGTATCCCCTGGTAGGTTTTGACTCTGTTCTGTTTGGACACAGCTAAATTGTTGCTATCCAAACTGACTGGCCAAGGCGTCCATCTTGAATCCTGAGAAAACCTATGCTAGGAAACTCTGTCTCTAAAAGGATTCAGTGGAAATCTGATCAAAGCACTGTCCCAGCAAGAGAACACAGCTTCTGCATGCAGATAAGGTGGGGACACACTTCAGTTCAGTCCCAGGGACATTCCATTACACCCCGATCATCAGAGGAATCTTGGTTATCAGAGCTGGTGGGCTGGAAAATGGTGGGGTAGGCATGCTCCTGAGAAGCAAGGAGAATCTCCCCAGAGGGTGGAGATCCATGAGAGAATCCATGATGCTCTCTGGAGACCAAGAGAACCTTCTGCTTGGTGAGGGAAACCAACTCAAGCAGACAGGAGCCTCCATGCAGACTGGTGGGAAGGAGAGGTGGGCACTGAGCTTTCCTATCCTGGGTTGAAACTGTTTATTGTACCTGAGACATCTGCTAGTAACTTGCAGCTTTCACTGGGCCCTGGGAGATACAAGGACAAATCCTACTCTAAAGCCCTCTCCTGGGCTCATATCAGGTAAAATGCATTAAGAGGATATGTGCATCTCAAACAGAAATAGTTCCAGCTTCAGAGGGCTACTTTCAATGTTCTGTCCTTTAAAGGAGGCAGGAAAATGTAGAGGGATGTTTTTCTTTTATAGAGGGGATTAAAATAAAAGTTAACTTCTATTCCTTTATAGCAAAACCCAATACTGCATTTCCTAACAAATCAGATGCAGAACCTAAAATGAAGAGACAGCCTGGAAATAAGCAATAAGCCTAAATGATTCCACTTTGACTTATATACCTTTGAGATACCTCATCTTATGTCTCCAACACCTCTGATAGTAACTTCCATGTCATTTATGTCTCAAATTTTTTTTCTGTCTTCATTGTTCAATTCTAAAGTGTCTGAAAACCAGACCATTTAGGATTGTCCTTACCTGCTCTGCTATCAGTATCCTTTCTTCCTAGTCCTAGGAAACAAGTCTCATTGCACGGACCCCTCCACCTGCTGGGTGTTTTACTTCCCCTTTATTTACAACCCCTCTCCCATCATTGTCCATTTTCCTGCTCCAAATGAGAGACTGAGTACACAGGGCATAGTCTATAACTATTATCTTATTGTTAAAAATAATTGTCAATAATGTGGGCCTTCCCTGGTGGCGCAGAGGTTGGGCGCTGGGCTGCGAGGCGAGACTGCCCGCAGCTTCTGCAGCGCCCGTTCAATTCCCGGCTGCCAGCGAGGGTCCCACATGGCGTAACAGACCTCTCCTGCCGCGCCCGCTGCTCCCCTCAGCAGTGTGTTTTGTCGGTCTGCCTGTTCTGTTTCCTGCTCTGGCTCTGGTGAATTCTCTCACCCTCCCACGCTTCTGACTGTACCCAGTGCTTGTATAAATAAATAAATAAATAAATAAATCTTTTTAAAAATAATTGTCAATACTGCAATTTTCTTTCTTCCTGGTCTTAAAGTTTTGTTTTTCCCTCAGATCCATAGTGGTATTTCACTGACTACTTTTTTAATTCTATTATTTTTTATTGAGCTAATGCTGGCTTACAAAACTGCATATGATTTAGGGGTACCAGTTCAGCTTCTCAGATGTGTGTTACCACACACCACACCCAACACACCAAATGGCACACCACCCAGCTATCAAAAAGATGAAATCTTGTCCTTTGCAACAACACAGATGGAACTGGTGCTGATGATGTTAAGCAAAATAAGTCAGAAGGAAAAGACAAATACCAGATAATTTCATTCATAGGTGGAATAAAAATATGCACAAGAAAGGAACAAGAGAAAACTAAACCAAAACAAACTAGAAGCCTGACTGCAGAATAGGGCCTACCTGAGGGGATGGGGGAGAGCAGAGAGCAGAGAGAGGGAGGCCCAATGGATTATTGGTGCATTACTTTTATTCATCAAGAGACCTGCTGGAACGAATCAAATTTGAATTTTCAGGCCTAAAGCTAACTGCCATATCGTGGGTTTTGTTCAAATATGAAATGTCTCTGGAAGGCAAAAATTCACATTTCCTTCTGGAACAAAACAAATGGCAAGTGACTTGGCAGACACAGTTTGGAGACTTTGTGAAAACTCTCTAAGGATTTGGTACCACTGGCTGTGGTAGGTGATTAACGTGATCATGAGAAATGAGCGTTTTAAAAATGACCTCTTTTAAAAATTGTACTGATGATAGCTAAAGAGGCTCTTTTTTAAAAATCCCTCCCCCCAAATTCTTAAAGAAAAAAGAAAAAAATCACCTCCCCCTTCTCATTTCCTCCCTTCCTCCTTTTTCTTCCTTCTTTCCAATGAAGATTATTTCTAGCAAATTTTGCAAAATTAAAATCCAAAGTGCAAGAACAAGGAGGTACTTAGGTACCTAATTCATCTGGAAAACAGTATACAACATGCCCCAATGCCTACATTCATGATATAAAATAGCTGCATTTTAATTCCCAACTTATATTAAGAAGAGTGAGCCAAACATTTGCCCACTCAAATGTTATACACTCCGACCATACTTTCTATCAAGAGACCAAATTAAATCTCACTCCAAATCATAACATCTGCAACCATTCACTGAGTGCTAATGTTCAGTCACTCTCTTAAGTGCTAATATTCATCACCTAGTTCAAGCATTACAGCCTTATGAGGTAGTATTATCCCCATTTTAAAGATGAGAAAACCAAGGAAAAGAGAGGTTAAGTCTCTCACCAAAGACAAGCCAACAGCGAGTGGCAGAGCTGGGATTCTATAATATTTTTTTCTTTAACTTCCTGAACCTTAATGCAATTATGATAAAAGGGGAGTCCTCACCTTTCTAATGTCCTAAAAGTATGGAAGAATTTAAAAAACACTAGTGCTGACAAACAGGCTTAGATGAAAGCCTAGGGCCCTGTCTGGGGAACACAGTAGGACAGCATGTATGCTCACACATTCAGGCATAGGAGGTGACGCATGGGAAGCTCTGTGAGATGATAGAGCAGACACTCGCGTGTCATGTGTCACTGCTTTTAAGAAATGTATCTTGATCAAGTTATCTTGGTTGGGTGGAGAGGCAAGGCCCAGCCAGCTCAGAACAGGTTGTGGAATAATGACCTCAAGAGCAGCTATGCTGTGTGATGAATTACAAGATGCTCCATCAAAACAGAGACATTCTCGACTACGTAAACAAATACATTCAGTAGCCTTACCATTTTCCTTAAATACAAACAGAAAGAATTTCTCTTGGGAAGTGAAAACATGTTCTTAAAGTCAACTTTTTAAAATGAAAATGAAATCAATAAGGAAAAGAGCACTGATTCAAAGCTATAATCTGTTCCACTGCCCACACTTGCTCTTTCTTCTAGAACTTTCCAGATCAACGAGAGACATCATGGCTCTCTTTATCATCACTTGGGACAAACAGAAGAGAGCTCAAGGAAAAATATAAAACTAAATGGAAGCTTAAAAATCAAAGGTAAACTATATTAAACATCATTGAGATAAAGGATCCAATAGGCAGATGGCAAGCAAGGAGATTTTTCTACTCTGTTAGAGCTCCTGGGATAAGAAATTGAAGTTAGTCAAGTTTTGATTCTCAAAATAATGACCAGAAGAGTTTCTAAGAGAGGAGGCACAGAATTGGCCATCTGTCAGAGGAAGTTTCGCAGAGGTATATTTTATTTTGGGTGAGGCGCTCCAACCCAGATAGAGAGAAAACTCCACTGAGATCTTACAGAACTGAGGTAACGGTGTCTGTTTTGCCCATGCCTCCCTCTGGAGAGAATAGATTTGAGTCTTTACCCAAAAGGAAGGGTGTTCACTGAACTAATGAGCATGAGGAACCTCACAGTCCCTAAGGTTTCCCTAGAGCTCCCTCCACCTACACTGGTGTTTAAATCCAGAGTGAACGCACTGGCGCAAGTGGACTGGGAATGGCTTGGCCAGGCACAACATACTGAAGGACAAAGAATAACAAAGGGAGGCTGTGGGATGGGGCAGTCATACTGACGGAAGACCGGTGACTTGTCAAGGACAGTTCGCGCTCAGCAGATTGCTGTCCCTCTTTCTCATTTCAGGTGTCCATTTCCAAGGAGTCAGCCCCCATGTGTCTGCAGTGTGACTCACAGCTAATGTGCACAAGGTAGAAGGGATCTGTGCTTAAATGTCACACCTTTCCTCTTTGGTAGCCATCTGGGCTTCCGCCCAACCTGCTTCTGCTGACCTCACATGCCATACCGATTTGGGAAAAATAAGGTAAACTAAATTTGAGCTGTGTTTTCAAAGTCTGAATTGCTGAACTGTGTGTTTTCTGTAACTTAGATGACGACAAAGCCTGGTTTACTATTACTTACATGGTAAGAAAGAAATTATCAAGTTTCCTTCCCTTTTTAAGGCTTAGTTCAATTCAGCTGAGGCTTCCCTGGGGACACTGGATGAAGTTTTCTTTGATGGAGAAGCCAGTTGCTGACAGAAACAGAAATGTCTTCCCTGCTTTCCAATGTCAGCCAATCAGTTGGGACCTGTTTGGGCAAATACCTGGAAATTCTCAGACATCCCTTTTTGAAAAAAAATATCAAGTGTTCAACATTCAGAAAACTGCTGCATCCTAAAAGTGTGACCTCAGCCAGCTGTACCGGAGTTCAGACACCGGCCAGCACCTGTGTGTGGTGATTTCTCAGAGGACTCCAAGAGGACCGCACAAATCGAAAGCTTAATTCTCTCCTTTTGCCCTGTGATATTCTCTTGCCTCTCAATTCTCAGAATTGTGTTTTTGTCTTTGAATCTCTCTCACTCAGAGGACCCAAGAGACGTAAGCAGAGGAAATAACAGAATGAGACTGTCAAAATTCTGTACAGAGTCCATCTAATAAAATAGAATATTATATTTCTGGAAGTCGTCAATTCAACTTGCTTTTCTAGAAGGCACAAAACACGCATAATAGACTCAATTTTGCAATTCTTTTCCAAAAAGGGGGAAAAATATGGAAGCAGGTGGCTTAACAAGTGATTGGCATTCTACAGAACCAACTAAATGCCCTAGGTAAGGCATAAAAAATTTTAGGCTAACTATAGTAATACTCCATGACAATATTAAAAGAATTGATATATGAGGAGCTTGATATAAACAGCAATAATCACCACATGACTTAATGACTAGAAAAACAAATTACGGCCACTATCAGAATATCAATAAACACCAAGTAAAGCTGCAAGAACTTTCTTCCAGTTCTCTGGCCTGTATCCACCCTGGACTGCCTTCTCCCTGTGTCACTCTGAGTCCTCGCCTACCTCCTGTTTTCATGATGAATACCTCCGGGGTCTCCCAAAAACAAACTCCCACCTCTGTACTCTGCAACCACATCAGTAGCCAAGATGCCCCAGCCTAAGTCTCCAAGTTTCGAGCCAGAGATTTCACAGTGACATTAGGGGGTGAGCACGATGAAAAGAAACTGGGCCAAGACAATGGAACTAACCAGCAGCCAAGTGATTACCGGGGAGTGGAACTGAGTAAGAACTTACTATTCTAGCATTTCGGGTGGTTCTTACAGCGCTGAGTCAAACTACTTCTCTCATGAATATGTTAATAACACCTGACTTATGTTCAAGTCCATCCCCACCTCTGGGCAATTTAGGTAGAGTGGCTGATTTCTTGATATTGGATCTACTAGCTTTAAACTGCAAGATTCTAAAAACTTCTTAACATAGGAACAATGGTTCCATAAAACATTCAACACACAGGGCCTCCCGTGTGGCGCAAAGCGTTAAGACGCAGACCATGAAGCAGTCCACAGTCACTGCAGCATGAGTTTGATCCCCAGCCAGGGAGGTGACCCACATGGCGCAGCAGACCTCTCCTGTCTCGCATGCTGCTCCCCTCAGCAGTGTATCTCAGTTGATCCACCTGTTCTGCTCCCCACTCTGTCTCTGGTGAGTCCTCTCACTGCCCCGCACCTCTGCCCTGCACCCCAGCTCTTGTATGCACAAATAAATAAATCATTAAAAAATATTTAAAAAACATTCACTATGCAGAAAACACAATAAAGGGCTAAACTAACTTGGGTTTAGCTGATGCATTTGAAGAACCAAAGGCCTGAGACAATAAGCACGTCATTTATTTCTTTTCTGATCCTTAAGTAACAGGCTCTTTGTTGTCATTGTTGTTGTTTTACTTTTTATGTTTACTTCAGTTGAAGACAGTGCCCTTCCTTGGCAGATCTAGAGGGTGAAGGCACCATCAAAAAGCAAGATGGTCTCTACATCCCTGTTATCAACATTTTATTTTATTTTGATTTTTTTAACAGGGTATCGATTAGAGATTGATTGTTAAATCAGTTGGTGACATGGCTTGGTTTTAATTTTCTCTGCTTCTACTATAAACTCAACTTATATCAAGAAGCTAATTAAAAAGAATCACACCCTCATAGAAAAAAAGAACTAATCACCGATGCATGGCTTAACTGTCAGAAATTAAATAATGACCATTTGGCATAACTGATGTGATACATGAACAAGATTCAGAAGAGACCTTCAGTAGAACTGGCGGCAAACCAGGCATATGGGGTAGAAAGACAGGGACGGTAGGTTACTGAGCCCTCAGCTGACTTGTTCTGCTCTGTGCTATCCTTGTCTGTGAACTCACAGCCTCTCCTCCCTCTGGGGGTCTCCAAAGGTGAGCACCGGTGCTGTCTCTGCATGTTTTCTTCTTTGCTCTGCTTAGCATTCCATCTGCTTTTTATGCCCTCAACTCTAAGATACTCACCAACTTTGACTGTTTCCGACATCCCTCCCATTTAGTACTGCGTTTCTCAAACGTGTACACATCTATTGTCTTAAATTCAACATGTTCAGAACCAAACTTAGCATTACTCATTGATTCCCCTTCCTTTCTCCTTCCCTCCCCCATTTATCCATTTGTAGGCTCTGTGCTAGATCTTGTGCACAGATGAGGGGAAGGCACTTCTTGACCTTAAGGGGCTCAGAGTCTGTTCCCAAATTGAAGATCACAACCTATGACTCAAAAAGGATTAACATGCCCTACCCCAATAACCTTACTTTGGACACAAGGCAGCTGAAGCCAAGGGAGAGGGAATGACTTGTTTAAGGTCATATGTGCTACTGGCAAAGCTAGGCGACTAAACCCATCACTCCTGACTTGTTAATTTCTATCAAAGACATCATCATTCTCCCAGTCACTCTAGTTCAATCGGAGAAGACACATGATATCTCCCCACATCTCAACCTCAACCACCAATCAATCAAAAAATTCTTTAGTGTATTTCTTTTGAGTATCTCTCACATCTGCCATTTCCACTGCTTTCTATCACTGGGCTCCAGTTCCAGCATCATCCTCACACACCACCCTGAACTTGGGTGCAGAGATGTTCAGTCTCCTTGGCCCTTCCTGCACTGGTACATTTCCCTTACCTGACCTGCACGCACCAACCATCCTACCTTCTGTCCATGTGACCTGCATGTGACTACTAGGATAATCTTTCTCAAAGCCTCAAACATGTCATACTTCTGCTCTGATACCCTCAGACACCCTAAGCATGCTGTGTGGGGGAAGGGGGCTGTGGTCATGGGAACATAGTGCTTCGACTCTATCATCTGGAGAATCACCTTCTGTTAGACCAGTGTTTCCCAAATTTATCTGATTACAGAAATTCCTTTATGCCAGGGCCTCACATTACCACCCCTCAGATGAGGGTTTTCAGCCTGGGAGAGACGGTATCCTGTAAGCTATGGCGGAATGGTTGACCAGACCACCCAGATTTCTTCCATGCTCTTTCCTTGTCTTATTTATTACATCGTCCATGACTTTACTGCTCCAGAATAACTGGTCATTTCATTGCTATTTGATAAGTCACAAACATAGTAATTTCCCTTTTCTTTGTTTTCATAATTTCTGCAACTGGAAATTTTCTCCTCCTTCCTTTCCACTTAATTAAATGTCTTTAATATTTTCTTTCTTTAATATTCAGCTCAGTTCTCATCTCATCTATAAATCTTTCCAAAACTCTACTCCAAAACTCATGTAACATTTATTTATTTGTAATGGAAAACCAAGATTTCAACAGTGAAAAACCCCATAGTTCACATTTGGGTCAAGCTGCTAATGAAATGGCAGTATTTCCTCCATCTCATACCTTCCAAACTAATTTCAAAGTGTTACTATATTATACTCACAAACAGGATCTTTAAGTGAGAGGGGAAAGGAGATTTAATGTCATTAAATAATTCACTACATCCTACACTGAGTTCTCTCGTTATAACTAGAATAATTTTAGGAAGACACTAGGAAACTTTCATGCCTTCATTTTCATTTTGCAAAAACTGTTAACAACCAGCTAATGAATACTATTATGAGAAGAAAGCCTGGACAGTGTACAGAAATGACACAGTCATTTTCAGATGCCATAAAGGCAACTTGTACTCTAAGTGAATATTACCCCTTCCTGTTTCTAGAATTTTTGTCATCCCATAGAAATAAAATTAGTTCATTTATTTAAGCGGCACTATTTCTGTGTATCACTATTTAAAGATAATGCTATTCTCCCTGTTGGTGAAAGGATACCACATCCAAAGGATAATTTTTGGAATTCAAAAGCAATCACATTACACATGTCCATCCGAAGCTTCGGGACATAACATGTGGCAAAGAAAATCTGAAGCAACTTTAGACTTTCTACCTCTGAAGCAAGAATGGACAGGAGTCCTGTGTGGGCCTTCCACCTCATGCTGCCCACCAATGCTTGCAATTTCAGCGTGCAGATCTCACCCACTCCCAGAAGGGGATAAGAAACAGTACTGTAGGCATTAGCTTGGATCTCCAGGAGCAGCTGGGAGACTCTTGGGCTGCTCCTTTCTGGAACTGTCCTGGCTAAATGTCTAAGATCACATGGTTAGTTGCTCCTCTCTGTCTTTACCCAAGTCAACCACTTCTTACTTGGACTAGTGACGCCTTCTTGACTTTTTCAGTATCTTTGCACCTGACCTATATTACTCCAAGTGCCTGTCCTATCCTTCCAATGCTGTTTGTTCATCTTGATTTAATTTCTTGCTAGTGTAACCCATAACTGAAGATCCCTTTGCTCTATTGAGCCCATAGCAGTCTTCTGACATGACAGGAAATTCAGCCTCAACCTATATCTCCAATCTTATTTTTCTACCTGAGCCCTTTACTCCTAGCAAATGGAGACTTGACTGAGCCTTGAATACACATCCACAGTTTTATTCTTCAAAAGTCCCATCCTACAAGACCCAGTTCAAGGCTCTGCTCCCAAGAAGCTTTTTCCAGCTTCTTAGCCTGTGAAAATCACCTCTCCTCTGAAACAGAGCACTAACTGTCTTCAAGTTATTCACATGGTAGGTCCTACAAAACATTAGTTCCAAAGCATGTCTCCAGAAGGAGTGCTCTGTCTTGGAGATTTGCAATTCACATTAGCTCATCAAAGACATCTAGAGCCTTACAGCAAAGAAATCTTTCAAACAATACTTGAACCCAGTTTCCCAAATGTATTATTTCATAGAATCCCTTTTCTATGTTATATCCTTTAATAACAATTTGGAAGAACTGAAAAACAGGTCTCCAAGAGTCAGCGGGATTTTCCACAAGTGATCTTGTACTTAGTGTCACTGTGCCCACGTCTCCCACTGATTTGAGTGGTCGCAACCGGCGGCGCTAACTAATCATGGGCTCTCTCACCCCTCCTGTTGTCTCTAGCAAGCGTGCTTGCCAAGTGTGAGATAATGCACAATACCAAGCAAATAGTAAGTTGAGAAGGCACTGGCTATTTTCATTTTGGTCAAGAGTTTCACCTATGGAATAAGACACCCACTGACTCAGTTCTCACCAGGACAGTGAGGTCCAGGAGTGTCTGTTTTGTCAATGCCTGGGACACACACAAGACCTGGTACAGAATGTACAGTCAGTCAGTATTTATTGAGTGCGTTAAGGGCAAAGCAGTTCTCAAGCAGAGTGATTTTGCCCACCAGGGGATATTTGACAGTGCCCAGAGACAGTGTGGGCTGAAAAAGCCAGCATCTAGTGGGTGAAGGTCAGGGATGCTATTAAACACCAAACAATCTCCAGGACAAAGAGCAACTCAGCCCCAAATGTCAACAGCGCTTTTCTAAAGTGAGACTATTCAGGGATAAATTTTTAACTGCTGACACTGCCTAGTAAGTTATTGAATTTCTCTAAGGTTATAGTAAGACAAAACATAACAAATGAGATAACCTGGTTGATGCATATGAAGTATCTAACACATTGACTGAGACAAAGGAAGCGTGTCCTATAAATGTGACCTCGAGCATTAACACCATTAACCTTCACTCACGTCTCATAACAACGATGCGGCTCTTCAGATGGAATCCTTATGCTCCCGGGACTCACTATATCAATCCCAGAGCATTCACATCAAGATAAGCCCTGGCCTTCCACTTGTGTTTACTGTGTGATCATAATTTTTTATGTGCTCACCAGGGGCTCAACAGTGAAAGTTTTATTCAAGAAGAGCATGCTGTCTGCCTGAACCAGCTTTCTCTGGTTCTCGAAGGTACGGGAGAGAATGGTAAGACGTTCTCGGAGTAAAGGATCAGCAATGCACTCTTCAAGAAACTCATCTGTCTCATTTTTTTCTTCTTTAGTCAGATCATCACAGACCCTAGAGAAAAAACAGGACATGTGAGATTCATTCTGGTACTCCCATGAGGACCTTTATAAACGGGGTCCCTCCAGGCCATCTTCCTTCCCGCTCTCACCACTCACCCTGTGGTGGTCCCTCCTTGCCCTGAGTCTGTAATAGAGAAATACTAGCTGAGTGACCTGGACTTTAACCTCTCAAGAGCCTCTGTTTGCTCATCTTTAGTCACTTCCTTCAAGAAGTCCATCCCCCAGGGCCTTCTGCCCAACTAAATGCCTGTTTGTTCCTGAGCCCTTCTGTGTATTTAGACAAATATTTTCTTTTTGGTAATTGTGTCTTCCAGGCTGCTTTGTAAATATTTAACATCTATCCTGCCTCTCACATTTCAAACTTTGTTTCTTTTAAACGTCCTTAGTTTTAGTTCCTTCTCAGCTGTTACCTTGAGACCAGCAAAGACAGGGTGTGGACACGGACGCTGCTGCCCATTAACCAGATCTGTGACATTGGGGTCACCTAATTCCTACAAATCTTAGTACTCAACAAGAGCACCTCCAGCATAAAGGTATGTTGAGAATTAAATGTGATCAAGGAACGGATGCAGTTAGTAGAACAAAACGGTGCTCAATCAAGACTCATTTTCTCCCTGTCTCCAGCATAGTCAATTATCAAGCCACTAAGCTTATAAAATGCTTGGGCTACAGCTAAAGGCCACTGCTTTTCTCTCTCTTTCTAGCGCTTAACATCTCCCATGATAAATCAGAAAAGCAGTCTTCCCCAGTCTCTTTTCACAGCCCTCACTGGAGCTGTTTCCACATTACTCCCGGTATCAGTTACTTCACCAGAACTTGGAAGGTTGCAATTTATCTCCTCCAGGACATGTGACCATTTCCCCAGCATTTTACTGGTATTACCAGTGGTAAGAGACAACTTATGGAGCAACAGGAGAGCCCAGCATCACTGAATTCCTGCCCCAGCCCCAACTAGCTTCTAAATGACTAAATGCGAACCACGGGCTCAGGAGGTCAAATGACTCTTTCTTTTTTTAATAATTTATATATTTATATTTTACAGCATTGTTCATTTTTGTACAATGTTTGCTTTCTCCTCTCAGGTGTGGTCCCCATAAAATTCCCACCACCAATTCACCCGTGCACCATCACCATAGTCCCTTGTGCTCTCCCCTCCCCATTTTGATCCCTCTCCCTCCCCCACCCCTGCAGAATGTCTCTGATTTATACTTGTCTGTTTATTTTTGTTTTGCTGTGTTGTGTTTTTTTATTGTTATTATTTTTTCCTTGATCCTTTATTTGGTTATAACTTTAGCGTTTGGGATCTTTTAGTCACACAGCATAAAGAAATTGAATAAATGGGTTCCATGTGTTCTGGTCTTAAGGAATAAAGCATTTTGTGCTTCCTTTTTATTGCCAGATGGGAAGCAGTGTCCAAGGTAACCAGAGCATCAGTCCCTCTCTGCTGCTGGGCAGAGAGGTGCCAATTAAAGGCAGCTCAGTCTACAGAAAGAAAGGATTTCTGTGAGTGGGATTTATTCATACCTATCTTTGGAAATAAATCCTAAAGAAACCATCAAGGATGTAAACAAAGACACAGCTGCAAAATGTTCATCAAAATGCTTACAATCATATAAAAGACTGTGGAGAAATGTGATATGAGATTGAAGAATTGGTTAAACAGATAAAGGGAATCACAGACATTACATCTACTTAGGGGGAATGAACGGCAGTGAGATGTGGGGATAAAATGCCTTACGTGGACGGAGGATGCTCATGCTTGCGTGAAGGACTGCCTTCACACCAGAAAACAAGAGAACAAAGCGAAATTCCCAAATGCCACTCTTCTCCCATGCTGCTGGGACTCTTGAATCATTAACAGGCATGTTATACAAAGGGAGGGCACCAGGTGTCACCCTCTTTTACCCACGAAAGGAGAATTGGTGCCAAGGCTGAGAGTCTAAGAAGGGACTGTGCAATGACCTTGAGCTGGCTTGACTCTATTTGTTTTGCCAGCTTGTCCTGCTGAGGTTCATGGTCTTCTGCACTCAGACATGGTTCAGTTTTACAGATGAGGACACCTCTCATCAGACAGCATAACCACACACAGACTTCTCTCTCAGTAAATCCTGTGGATTTAACCCATTTTACAAATGGTCTGGGAGCCACCAACATCCATCACCTTCAGGCATCAAGTTCAGTCCCATCTGTGGGCTGTAGTCAGTAGGGAAGACGTGTGTCTCAGGTATAATGGCAGTGAACCAGTGATGCTCCCTTATCTTCAGGTGCTAGAGACCTGCATGTGAGCCCTTGCAGCAGTCCCAAGTGGTAACTGGATTCTAATGGAAATAACAATTAAGAGTCACAGAAACACTCCCATGTCCATGCCTTGCCATGGAAAGGATGGAGCTATCCACCAGCAATCATGCAATGCCGCCTATAAACTGAGGATTATTGGTCCTCTTTCTATTTACCAGGTGCCACCAGGGTTTTCAGATTCTTGTAGGGCCCTGAGGAAGGGATAGGGCCACCAAATACAACTAAGATCAAAGTTAATACTACCCAGGTGGCTGGCTCAAGTAGACAGATAGATGGACAGATAGACAGACAGACAGACAGACAAGCAGGCAGGCAGATCTCTAGTTTTAAGAAACACATAATTAGCATTTCCAATACCAGAAATGCTGTGGGGAAGAAAATCCAAGCTGTCCACTCTGTTAAGGCTCCATTGAGAACTCCCGGAGTTCTTGGATAGAGCAAATCTAGAATTAGTGCCCATTGGTATGGCCATGACCTTGATGGAGAAATAGGGAGCAGAAATCTGATGGGAATGAGTATGAAAGAATCTTGTGGAATGTTTTATATCCCATCAGGACAAGGTGGAGGGAGTGAAGAGGGATAAATGCAGCCTCCATTTCTGAAGAGAACCATTTCTCTATAAGTCCCAGGAAAACATCAAGAAACAGAGGGACTTTAAAGGTAATTTTTTGAAGGTCTCTCTATCTGATTCAAAATGTGTATGTGGGCCCTCCCTGGTGGTGCAGCAGTTGAGTGCTGGGTTGCGAAGCTGCCCGCAGCCTCTGCAGAGCTGGTTTGATCCCCGCTGTTCCCCGGCGACAGGGTGAGGGTCCCACATGGCGCGCAGACCTCTCCTGCCCCCCGCTGCTCCCCTCAGCAGTGTACTTCGGTCCTTCTGCCTGCTCTGCTCCCTGCTCTGGCTCTGGTGAATTCTCTCACCCTCCCGTGCTTCTGACTGTACCCAGTGCTTGTATAAATAAATAAATGTTTAAAAAAAAAATGTGTGTGTGTGTGTGTGTGTGTAGGTTTAATGGAAATTTAAAGTGTACACCTGTCAGAGTTTGGAACCTGAAATTTGCCTGATGGACCCCAAATCTGGCCATGTGTCCTGAGGTTTTTACCAAAATGCTGCAGGCAGAGAGGAACAGAAATGGTAAACTGCCAAAAAAGACGAGGCTTTCCTGTTCTGGAGAAGGACTGAAACTCCTCCACTGAGAGGAGACATCCAGGTCTGCTCGGGCGCATCGCTGAGATGCTGGGGGACACGGGCTACCAGCGCCTGTAGCCGATGCCTCAGAACATGCTCTAAACCTTGCTCTAGCCCGAGAGCAGCAAGCAGACTCTTACATCTCACATAAAAATTTACACTGCAGTTTTAAATCTTAGGCCCTTGGGGTACTGAGAAGAGAAACCTTAGTCTCCAAAAGCATTCATGAGCCCTTTTAGACTAGATTCTCTCTGCTCCAAATTCAGGATGAAAGTTGATCTTTCTCTCAACATATTTAACTACAGAGGCTGCTGCCAGAAGAAGGAGGAAGGAAGGGACTGCTCACCATCAAGAGGAGAAGAGTCCTACATAAAAGCAAGATTCCAGGGATGCCACTGGTCTTGCCCGGGAGCTGGAGGGAGGGTGTACCCCATTAGTTAAAGAGTCCACTGCTGCTGCTCAGAATTGAGCAAACCTCTGGCCATAAGCAAGCTACCAAAGAACATTCTGCTTATCTGCCACTGCTGCCACTGCGACCCAGGCTGAGGACTTGAGGTGGAGGAAGAGGGGGCGCCAGACATAGCAACACTACTGCTACCTGCACGGGGCAGGGACGGGAACTAAATGTTCAGGAAACGACAAACTTCTCTGCATTTACCTTGCCTTTCAAGAGAATAGGCATTCTGTGGCCAGTGACATCCTGGAACAAGAACCCAAGGCTACTAATAGGAAAGTCCCAGCATGAATGGGGATGTATCAAGGAACAGGAAGGCATGAGAGAGATGAGACACCCTAGTCAAACAGGAGAGTAGGGCAAATGGCTTACTCCTTTTTTTTTCCCTCTAAAGCTCTTCTCCTCTTGCCCTCAGCAACTGGCCCTTGGAGAGGGGAGAGAAAGCGGAAAGGCAGCACTTTCACTCCTCACTTTACTTAGATTAATTAGCCGATCCAGTTTGGAGAGACATGAGTTACACTGATATGTGTCACCCAAAGTAAAAATGCAGCAATTTTTTTTTTTTTTTTTAAGATTTATTTATACAAGCACTGGGTACAGTCAGAAGCGCGGGAGGGTGAGAGAATTCACCAGAGCCAGAGCAGGGAGCAGAGCAGGCAGAAGGACCGAAGTACACTGCTGAGGGGAGCAGCGGGCGGCAGGAGAGGTCTGTGCGCCATGTGGGACCCTCCTCCGGTGGCCGGGGAGCAGCCGGGGATTGAACCGGCGCTGCAGAGGCTGCGGGCAGCTTCGCAACCCAGAGCTCAACTGCTGCGCCACCAGGGGAGGCCCAAAATGCAACAATTCTTATTGAATCACCTGAAGTCAGCTCATCACATAGGAGAGGCGTGATCCTACATGATAAAATAAGGCTTCCAATCATGGTTATGAAAACACTATCCTATTGTTCCCTTGCTTAAAAAAAAAAAATGCTACAGGAACTGATAGAAAGAGCAAGAGAGAGAGTAAAAGGAAGGCAATACAAGAAACTTGCTTTCTAAGTGTTGAACTGGAGCTAAAGACACATCAATTTATCAGAACTGTGGAAATACCTTGGGGCACCCACCCCAGCAGGAGGAGATGGGGGGGGGCAGGCTTTCTTTAGAGGAAGCACCTGTACTGAATCTTTAAGAGTAGACTGAAGAAATTGGAGTCCTTATGCCCCTGATAGGAATGTAAGAAATGACAGCTGCTGTCATGATGGGTCCTCAAAAGATTCAAAGTAGAATTGCCATTTTATCCAGCAATTCCACGGGAAGCAGGGCCTTGATGAGGAATGCACACACCCATGTTCACAGCAGCATTCCCCCTGCTAAAATGTGGAACTAACCAGGTGTCTGTTGACAGATGAAGAGGCAAAATGTGGCACATACATATGAGAGAATATTATTCAGCCTTAAAAAGGAAGGACATTCTACAGTCTCCTCCATGGGGAAGTGAAATAAGCCAGTGACAAAAAAAGACAAACACTGTGTGATTCCACTTTTTTGTGATCTTAAAGTAGTCAAAAATCCCAGAGACAGAAAGTAGAATGGTGGTTGCCAGGGGCCTGGGGGTGGGGCCTGCACAGTGACTACTTAGACGGTATGGAGTTTCAGTTTTACCAGGTGAAAGGGGTCGTGGAGATGAATGGTGGTGGCGGCTGCACATCGTCACTGCATTGGACACCACTGGCCTGTACGCTTACACATGGTTGCGTCGGTGAACATTTACGTTATGGATTTCACCACAATAAAAAACATTGGGGGAGAAAAAAGAGACAAAACAAGAGAAAAGGAAGTAAAAGAATCAAGGATACTATTAGAGAGAGAGTGATGCAAGGGCTCTGTCTTAGTCCCTCTAATAGTGACTGGCTGGACATTTTCTTGAGTTTCACTATTGAAAATAATGGTCTTAAAAGAGACAAAACTTGCAACCTGACCATAGATCTGAGGCACACAGCAGGGGAGGGGAGAGGGAGGGGTCAAAATAGGGGAGGGAAGAGGCAGGGACTGTGCACACAGATCATGGGCACTGCAGGGACTACACCTGAGGGGAGAATCCAAATACCGCCCGAAAGTGAACAACAATGTAAGAAAATAAATAAATAAATTTTCTTTAAATAGAAGAACTGTCTTAAATACTTTTTTGGACACTGACATGACATCAATCATGTCCTGTGCAGTCCAACACAGAGACACAGACTGCAGAAGCTGGCTTTCCTCCTCACAGGGCGCACATGTTCTCCCCAAGGTTCCAGCACTGGTCAGGGGGCTGTGGAAACACTGCCCGTATACCGCCTCGTCGTTGGCATCTCTTCTCCTGTCCTATGGGCCGTCCCAGCTGTCAGTGAGCCATGTCAGCTGGAGAACCAGGACCCACGGAGTGCACTGAAGGAACAGCTTCCTCTTGCCAATTTGAAGGGCTGGTATTTCTATACCGTGAGGCAAAACGAAGTTTGGGGCTGGCAAAGCTTTTCTTTTCTCACTTTTTAAAGATGGCACAGTGGCGATACAGTGATTAAAGCTCATTGTATGAATGACAAAGCTTCTGGTCCACAGTGTCCTGTCATTGTCACAGCTCCTGATTCAATTAGGGATGGCTCGCTGGGGGACTGGTGTCTGGCTTCCATGGACCTGAGACTTATTTTTATCACATGCTAACTTGGTTTTAAACAAAGCTTTGAAGCTTCCCGGGGTAATGAAAATGGAGAGGCAAATAAAAAAGGCTGAAATAACTTCCGTGAACACAGCAGACGTGCTCATTCAGGAGGATGGAAGAAGAGAAAAATGAAGATGGGGGTTAAAAAAGGCAAGGACAGGCCTCAAGAAAGAGAAGTATTCAAAATTGAAGTGATGAGATTAATTAAGACCGTGTGGTTTTCCATTTTATAAATGTTCTCCATTGCCTGGAATATCATTCTAAAAGCAGAAGATTAAAGATACCAACGAGAAGTGATGATTAAACTGCATGATGAGCATGGGTTGAACAATGCTGATAAAACTGAGACTATAAAAGCTGTCATAGCTAAGTCTTTCTTTTTCCTTGTTCTTCTTATTTTTTCAAAACATATTTTCACTGGGAAAAAAAATTCTACATTGATCCCAATCCAAAAGAGATTATTTTTAGGAATCTGGTCAGTCTGGCTAAGGTCATGGAAAGAAATACAGACCCATGGCTTTATTTCGAAAGAATAATGAACAATGATATATTTGGTCTTTAAAATCTAGGAGTTTAGCTACTGATAAATTATAACCAAGTCAAGACTAACTGAGGATGGACAACATTTTGTGCCACATAACTCAGCTCCAGCTCTTTAAATGAACTTTTCCAATGGAGTATCATACATAGAAAACAAAATATAAAAATCTGACATCATTTTAGCTAAAACCTTACTACCAATCTCACTGATTTTTCATACTAAATGAGTTTTGTGAGGCCCCCCCCAATTTTAGCATAGAGGTGATTTTTCTCACAAACCTGTGCTTTTCTCTGTCCTCCTCTTCCTGGGTAGCAAATACCTTCCACTGGAAATGGGCGATGATGTTACTGCGGTTGTGAATAGTGACAGTCCGCTGACTGGCCAGAGATATGTAGGTTTTCTCAAGGATCAAGGAGTTCTTATCCAGTCTTATATTCACGTCTACAGCAGCTCCATATAGAGATATAAATACTTTTTCACCTAGGAATTAACAAATTATAGACACATTTTTAGATTTATTCTAGAATGATGCTACTAGGTTATCTCCCAACATTCCCCAGGCCCCCTCCAAGATGAAGGTGGAGAATGTAACATCAGCATAAGACATTTTATTCTTTTTTATGCTCCATCAATCCAGAGATCAGACATGATCAGAAAACTTAAATTTTGTTGCTTGTTACAGGTACAGAGAATCAAATTCTCTTGATTGGCTGCGGTAAAAATACATATATAATATGAATTGTTGTGTTTTGCTACTTCTTTTTTTTAATATCTTTATTTTTTTTCTTTGTTCTGACCAAATTTGTTGCATTCATGTAGTGTGAACTGAATTAACAATAATTACACAGACTTTCTTAAAAATGTAGATTTCTGTGTGTTACCTGTAAGGTTCCTAGTAGGTAGCAAAAAATAAGTAATTTTAGACAAACTAATGATGGTTCTGTATATACAATGTGCAGATTACATCATTTTTGAGACACAGAGAAACACCAATAAAGATGGAATCCACCAAAGCATTTTTTACTGACTCAACAACTTTACTTTTCAATTTTCTATTTTTTATTCACCTATATTTTTCTAATTTATTTACATTGTCTCCCCCCCCACCCATATCCCTTACATCCTGTTCCTTTCTCCCTCCTTGCACCCTCTTCACCTCAGAATCCTCACCTCATTTAATAATGTCCACTAGGTTTTTCAGTATTCTTGTGTTGTTAAATGGTCTGCTATATAAATGTCTAGTATTTGTCTTTTTCAGTTTGACTTCCTTTACTCCACATGATACCCCTTAACTCCCCCCATTTTTGCCATAAATGGCGGCACTTCATCT
Organism: Talpa europaea; assembly: GCF_964194135.1. Lineage (NCBI taxonomy): Eukaryota > Metazoa > Chordata > Mammalia > Eulipotyphla > Talpidae > Talpa > Talpa europaea. The sequence goes on along the minus strand of NC_140084.1, from coordinate 10,946,451 downwards.
TTCCTTATGGGTGGATAGTATTCCATCATGTGGAAAGACCACATCTCTTGATCTAACCCTCTGTCAATGAATGTTTAGGCTGCTTTCTTGTGCTGGCTATTGTAATTAGTGCTACATTCATAACTTCACAAATCAACATGCAGTCAAACTGAAAAACAAAGACAAAGAGAAAATTCAAAGAACAGCCAGTGAAAATAAGACATCTTCAAAGGAGCCACAGTTTAAATTATAGCTGTCTGTGAACTGAAACAATAGAAACTGAAAAAGCAATGGATTGGCATCTTTCATATGATGCAGGAGGGGTTCTCAGTATTATTTATTGTTTACAAGTATTTTTGTTCTGTCTTCAATTTTTAAGGACATTGCAATGGGTAAAGGATTCTAAATTAACTTTTTTCTTTCATCCCTGGAATGAATGCTATTTTACTGTCTTCTGACTTCCATAATTTCAGCTGAAAAATATTCCATCATAATTATTGGTAGGTTTTTTAGGGTAATGTGTTTTTCTTCCCTGTTTTGGTTTTCAGCAGTATTTATAACCCGTAAGGGTTTGCTGAGCTTTGTAAAAATGTGGATCCATATTATCACAATTTTTAGACAGTTCCCAGCCATTCTCTCTCAGGCAATTTTATTCCATTCTTCTTTCCCTCTCTTTCTAAGAATCCAATTACATCTATGTTGAACGTATCCCAATTGGCTTTTGCTCTCTATTTTTTTTTCACTTTTTCCTATTTTTTTTCTTTCTGGGCTTCAATTTGTGGAATTTATATTGATATATTTATATCTCAGCTGTGAGTACAATTAGGTCTTAATTTCTAATATTGTGTTTTCAGTCTAACATTGTTATTAAAAGCTGATAAAGATAAAACAAATAAACCAATTTATAGACCTACTATACTTCTGAATATCAATGTAAACCCCTAAACAAAAAATTAGCAATAATCAATTAACACATTAAAAGAATACTTACAACCAAGGAAAGTTTATTTCAGAATGCAAAGATGGCTCACTATTAGAAAATCTATTAACACAGACTGGATCTAAGAAAATATATGCTCTCCACTGATGCTAGAAAAGAATTTGATAAAATTCAAAACATTTTTTTGCAAAAACACGCAATAAAACAGGAAATACAGAATTAAGATATAGTATAATGCTTCCATAATTATAAAAGCATGAAGAGGTAGATGAAAGGAATAGAAAAGCCAAAAAAAAACCAAATGCATTGGTGTAAAACTAAACTTTGTTAAAAAAAATTTGAGGCAGCTCTTTCTGCCCGTTTGCGTCTATGCAAGTGTCTTTTATTGTCCTATCTCTTTTCTAATAAACTTGCTCTTTAAATACAAAAAAAAAATTGAGACAACTTGGAAGTCATATGGAAAAAAATTATACTTTATGTCTACCATCAGAATAAACGGTAAATAAATCAAACATTTAAATGTCAATATGAAAATATAAAAGCAAAAATATTGATAGGAAAACTTTTCTATAATTTTAGAGAGCGGAAAGTTTTCTAACTATGACTCAAAATCAAGATCCCTCCAAAAATGATTAAGAAATTTAATTATATATAAAGGAAAAAAATCTGCATGTCACATAACTTCACAAGTAAAAATAAATGAAAAACTGAGTTAAATATTTGCTATTTATATCTGAGAAAAAAGGATTAAATCCACACATATACAAATAGCTCTTAGAAATCAATAAGACAAGTCAATAGAATAGAATAGCTGCACAAAAAGGAAATACAAAGGACCCCTAGATAAGATGTTCAACGTCACTCATGATAAAAAAAAAAAAACACACACAGAAATAAAGATGTACTTATATACTAATTTCCCCTACCCCAACAAATTGGTAAAACAAAAGTTTGAGACTATAATTTGTCATCAAGACTATTGGAGAAAAGGCACTCTTGCGTATACATTGCTATGGGGATGCAAAGTGGTGCCATTTTTCTCCCCCAGTAGAGTGTATTTGGTGATACAGATCAAAATATCTATCAAAAATTACAAAACTATTTATCCTCTGTCCTAAGGATGTATCCTAGAGGTGAGTCAGAACAAGAACCAGGGTATTCATTACAGCACTGTTGTTAGTAACCAAGAATGGAAACAGCCCAAGTATTCCTCAGGAGAAGCCTGGTTAAATAATCTGTGATACATCTAAAAGTAGAAGGTGTGAAAAAGTACACATTGATATGGAAAGATCTCCAGGGCATAGAAAGAAGTAGGAAGAAGTAAGGTTTATTTTTGATGTTTGCATCTATTTGCATACAAGCACTAGAAAGATAAATCAGAAACCAATAAATAAGAGTGGCTGAGTGCAGCATAGAAATAACACCTTTCAATATGTATTTTAATATACTGCTTTAATTCTTGAACATATGAAAACATTACTCATCCAAAACTTTAATGTTAAGAAAAATTTACAAGGCCTCCAGTAAACATGCAAAGCAGCTGGTTAGGACCAGTAATGAGAGAAATATAAAATAAAATACCATGTCATAACCAACAATGTTAACAAAACTTAAACAATTTGAGAATGCTGCAAGGCAGTATACTCACAAGGATAGAGAAAAACAAGAATTTTCATATAGTGCTGATGGAAATATAAATAGATATAACCACTTGACAAATCAATTTAGTATTCAATAAAGTTCAACGTACATTTGCCCTAAAACTCAACAACTGCACTTCTAGATATTTATCCATTAGGAAATCCTCATACAGCCTGCACAAGAAGATGTACATAAAGACATTCGTTGTAGCATTGTTTGTAAGAGCAAAAAGCTAGGGAGAGCATCCTATTCAACAGTAAAGTGGGTAAATTATAGTATTTCTACTCACTGGGAAGTGATATATTAAGTTAAAAAGAATCAGAGCTATATATGTGTAAATCTTTAAAGCACAATATTCAATTAAAAAAGCAAGTTGTGGGGCCTCCCTGGTAGCGCAAGGGTTAAGTGTCAGCACTATGAAGCAATCTGCAGCCACTGCAGCACGAGTTTAATCCCTGGCCAGGGAGGTGACCGATATGGTGCAACAGACCTTTCCTGTCTCACTTGCTGCTCCCCTCAGCAGTGTATTTCAGTCAATCTGCCTGTTCTGTTCCCCACTCTGTCTATGGTGAATCTTCTCACCCACTGCACTCTGGCCTACACCCCAGCTCTTGTATACATAAATAAATCTTTTTTTTTTTTTTTTAAAAAGCAAGTTGGTAAATGATTTATATGCCATGGTGCCACTTCTGTGAAGTTTAGAACTGCTCAAGACAACAGTAATATTTTTTATGGAAAAGTAAATCTGTAGTAATTGAATAAAAATACACCTAATACAGCTTCTCTGAGGAATAAGACATGGGAATTTAGGTCAGAAATGAATAACAAGGTCACTTTGAGTCTATAATCAGTTCAGTTATCCTTAAAATAAAATATCTGAAAGAAATGTGTATTCCAAAATCTTTAGATGTGTTAAATATAATGGCTGTTGATTATACTACAATATTTCTGTGCTTTTGTGGTTACTTCAACTATTTCATTGTTTACAAAAACTAATTGGAAATAAAGTCCAGGGACTTACCTATTTCATACAACTAGGGTTTGTATGAACCCCTAGTGAGTGGCTCACTACAAAAGTTCTTCCCAGAAAAACAGCAAGAGCCACTACATTCTGTTTGAAAACCAATTGATATTGGTATTTCTCACCATGATGCCCCCAAAATCTGTACAAAGGGAAGGAAGCAGTAATTCCTCTTCTTCCCACAGCTGCTAAAGTACTTGCTTTCATAAAGAGGACCTTTTTAAAAAGGGCTCCCAGCCCCTTGCTGCTCACAAGACTGATTCCACGGGTGGGGGGCTGCACCCTGAGAATGGGCAGGTGGCTGTGCCTTGGGGTCAGTGTTGACTGTGCCCTTGCAGTGCCTGTTCCCACCCAGGTCCCTTTGCAGTCTCTGAGCATTATAGTCACTGTAGATGAGGTTAGTCACAGCCATTTATTATGTCCCAGTAAGATATATTTTGTGGACAGTCTCATTACCTCTTGCCAGTTTTGCTACTATCCATCAAACAAAAACAAACATGAGCAAAACTAACTTTACCCAAAAACAAAACAAAACTGAGTCTAGCTCTTTACACGATACATTTCATACTGTGATTTCAGACTTCCAGAGGACGGAGGACAGTAAATAAAATGGATGAGGAGCCTCATATTCTCGGGGGAGGAACCAACAACCAATGGAAAGTGTTTCTCACCCTTGGTCACAGCAGGGTCGAATGTGCCCCTCAAGTGAATTGCTGGATCAGAACTCTTTGGAAGGGCTCTGTCTTTGAAGGATTTCAGGGCGGGGGTGGGGTGGGGTGTAATTAACATGACTTGACAGAACTCACACAGCATGGGAGGCAGGATTATAGGGGGTGTGCTGGCTTCAGAGTGTGCCAAAGGTTTGGGTTCAAGTTACAGCTTTATTTTTAATATCTCTGAGTCATTTAACATTTCTGAGCCTCAGTTTACTCATCTCTAAAATGAAAGGAGGGCCTCCCCCAGTGGCGCAGCGGTTGAGCGCTGGCAAAGCTACCCGCAGCCTCTGCAGCTCCAGTTCGATCCCCAGCCACCAGGGAGGGTCCCCCATGGCACAGAGACCTCTCCTGCTGTGCCCACTGCTCCCCTCAGTAGTGTATTTAGTCAGTCTGCCTGTTCTGTTCCCTGTTCTGGCTCTGGTGAATTCTCTCACCCTCCCACGCTTCTGATTGTACCCAGTACTTGTATAAATAAATAAATCTTAAATTAAAAATAAAAATAAAAATAAAATGAAGGGAGTTGAAGAGACATCCTTTAATGTCCCTTTAAATGCTGGTCCTGATGATTGAAGAGTATTCTCTTGCTATGTAATTTACAAAGACCTCACTCCACTTCCCTAAACAATCCTTCACCTTCAGTTCATCCTAACTTCTGCTGGTCCCTTTCCTAAAATGTGGAATAAGAAACAAACAAAAAATACTGGCCAAGGAGCATTTGCACTGCCTCTAAAACATTTGCTTCTTTTACATTAACTATGTTTTGCAGGTTTTCTAATTATAATGGCAAATACTTATAATTAATTACAATAATCACACCACTGAAACAAGGTTCTCACAGGTGGAGCATCATAGGTATATTCAGATACACATTATTTAGCGGTTTTGATTGTAAAATACATCACATTCAATTACATGCATCTTGGTATTCATTTATTGCTTTAGAAGGAAAAGCATTTCTTTAAGGCTTATTAGAGTAAAATATATAAATGACAATAAAGCTGCCATGTGAAGAACTAATATTATGGTTGCTCGTATGTTTAATAATAATACATTACACACACCTTTGGGGAAAAGAGCCTATTTGCCAACTTCTGACTCCTGAATTGAAATAGTTCCTCTTCAGTAAGAGACATAATACTTTTAAAAATGCTGAGTAAGTGCATCAGCTCGCTCTCCTGATTATGCCAGTAGTTAATGTCACTTCAAGGTGACAGCAACCTCACCAGGCCCTGAAGAAAAAACACACTGCACTCTTATTTTAATGCTCATTCAAGTAACTACAGATCCAATAAGAACATTCTTTTTTTTAAGCCTGCCCTGAATACTAAACCACCCTGAACCCTTAGATTATATAGCTTCTCAATATTCAGCTGAAGTATACAAAACTTAGGCAATTAATCATTTGTCTCTCATAGTCAATAATATTTTCACTGCTCAATTTTATTAAAGTGACAGGACTAGTTTACTCATTCTACTTTTGATTTGGTTTGGGTTTTGTTTGTTTTGTTATCAACGTAGTCTTGAGTAATTGAATTCTCAATCTCTTCTGAAGGGATTAGTTTGTAAAAAGTATTAAGTTACTTCAATCCTTTCTCAATTTTAGACTATAATGAAAAGATAACGAAATTATTTCTGGTATAAAATCCATTGCCTAAACAAACTTGATTTTACCACAGAAGGAGGCTTACACAGGGAGAAAGGAGAATTATGGTTCAGGAAAACATTGATGAGTAATTATTAGCTATTGGAGAAACTTACATTCAACCTCCTTAATACCAAAGGACTGGTTCAAACTCTGGTTGTAGATAAAGCAAAGAAATCTCCTAGCTGCATTCAATCAACTGAAGGGCATAAACACAACTTTTAGGTTGTGATTGAGGACTTCCCGTGGAGAAGTATCATGCCCCTTCTTTAGAATTGTTGAGGACATCTGAAGAAAAGATTTGCATTGACAGCCTATGCTAAATTTCCCTCCTCAGATCAATTCACACTTCAAACAGCTGCAGAAAATTCAATCAGATGTTTATTTAATGAAATGTGAGAAGCCAGTGATCATGGCTGCCTGGAAAAGTGCCATGATTAATTGTGTTTAGGCAGTCATTACTCATGATTGTTTTTCACTAATGGAAGGTTATAGGTTCTGGTCATGGATAACCCACAATAACGATGAAAGCATATTCTTATCAGCAGTTCACCACACATCAAGCAAAATGCTACAAGACAATGAAGTTTACTTCTGCAATCTTTAGAAAATGACTTAATTCATATACCCTAGTTGACACCATAACCTCAGGGTACAGTAGTCAACTTTTCCAGGCAAGACAAAATTTTAATACACAAATATTCATTTCCTTTGGCATAGGACAATAAATCTAAGTATGGGCATCAAAAAAACTGCAAACAAGTAAGATCCAGATAGGAGGTAATTGGGAGAATGCAGTTGTATTTGAATGTCAGTGGGTAAAGGGAGTAAAAAATGCACATGTTTTCATATGAGAGATTAGGGAGATGACCCACCAGGATAGGCAAAGCACAGTGCAGGGTTAGGGGGCTGAATATGGGTTCTAATTGTACTTCTGAGTTGTTTTGTGACCTTGAGTCACCTAATTTCTCAGGCTTCAGCTTTTCATATGTAAAAATATAATGATTAGCTGAGATTATCCCTGAAGCTGAGATTATCCCTGATTCTATTCATCTATGAGCACAGCTGGTCTCAAAACTCAAACAGATAAAAATGTCTGAACACCCCAACATATGTTCACTTGTTTATAAGTTACACCCATGTGCCACAGTACTCATGTCAAATGATTAAAAATATACACAAAATATTGAAAAGGATGAGATAAATGATATTTTAAGATAATTTCTTTAAAATACCTACCAACAATTAATTATTGTAATTGTTATTTAACTATCATTCTAACTATTTTAACTAGCGCAAAGGTTAACTATGCTTCATTCTTTTTTAAACTCCTGGCTTAAAACATTGTGATATAGCGATCCGAAGGTAATTCCTAGGTCACCATTCTTTCAATAATTAATTTTAGTGGCTGACATAAATGAAATGATGTTTCACAAAGACGGAGACACACAGATGGTAGAAAGGCATCACCACTGAGTTTAACACTCATTTCTTTTTCACTTTCATCTGCTATCAACACTAACAACACAAAGGCCTTTGCTGAAATTCAGCTAATAATTTTCCCATAGTGGTAACAGTTCCTTCACAATCATACAGAAGATTCAAACCCAAATAAATCAGAAGTTGCATTCAACATAAAAGGACTGAACAGTACATGATAATTAATTTTAAAAGAAGACACAAAAATTAGTGGGAGGACAGATTTAACAACACGATTAACAAGCTTGACATAATAGATGTTGATGCAACCTGTATCCTTTTCAAGTGCATGAGGCTCATTTACCAAAATGGAACATATTCGGAACCAGAGTGTAACTTGACTAATTTCAAGGACAGAAATCATATAGAGTTTGCTTTCTGTCATTGGTGGAACTCAAGTAAGAATATCAGAATGAATTAGTTTTTTTTTCCCTGATCCCTTATTTGGATCCCCTACATTCCTGAGATAAGTGAGACCATCCAGTATTTTTCTTTTTCTTTCTGGCTTATTTCACTGAGCAAAATCGCTCGAGCTCCATCCATGTTGCTGCTAATTATAATAAAGTAAAAATCAAAATCAACAGGCAACTATAAACCAGAGACATACTGCAGCGGGAGATAAGGGAGTAGGATCAAAACAAGGGAGGGAAGAATACAAGGGACCATGGTGATGGTTCACGGGTGAATGGGGGTGGGAATTCAAGGGGACGATAACCAAGATGAAAATGTATACATTGTACAAAACTGAAAAATGATGTGAAAAATATATAAAATAAAAAAGAAACTAAAATATATATATATATCAGAAAAAAACCTAGAAAATTCCCAGATGCTTGAAAAACAGAAACACCGCTAAGCACAGGAGGGATAATGCCTGCTGACAAGCTGTAGGGAGAGGGTTTAGGAAAGGACGACCCATTAGGTGAAGAATGCTGAACATCCATGTTGGCCTGCAAATTGCATGTGTTTATCTTTTTTGAATGCTGAGTAATATTCCATGGTGGGTCTCACTCATAGCAGGAATCTAGAAAACTTAAATAAGGGACCAGGAAAATGAATAACTATAAGAGAGTGAAAACCAAAATCAACAAAAAACTATGAACCAGAGACACTCTATGGGGGGCGGGGGGTTGGGAGGGGAGGGATTGGGGTCAAAATAAGGGGGTTGCAATTGTATGGGGAACATAAAAATAAAATTTATTAAAAAAAAAAGAATGCTGAACAATGCGGGGGAAAAAGATTTATATTAGTCGGTTTTAAGCAGCAAGTTAAAGTGGTGACTGAAATCACTAAACACTTGATAAAATATTTTTTTAACTTAAAATTCATCAGTAACCTGACAGGAAAATAAGGCCATCAAACGAAGTGAAGAAGGCCAGGAAGTAACCTGGTGCCAAGGTTTCTTCCGCACCTTGAACTTGAGCTTTAACTAGTGCACTGTGTGCCTAGGACAGGACATAAAGCCCCGGGCCTGTCCGAGGGGGGATGCTACAGCCAAAAACCACCAAAGGACATAAACAATGAAGGGGTTCATTCACAGTACCCCCAAAGTCTGGCAGCCTGGGGACTGAATATTTTAAGCTGAAGGAATCTGAGTGATGGCAGGCCCAGGAAGGATCTTCTGAACACCTCCTAGGCAAGTATAGAGACTCCCCACGAGAGAGACGCCTGCCCAGAGGGAAGCAGCCTCCTTCTCTCCAAAGATAGAGGGACACTGAGAGGAATCTGCAGGAACAGGCCTTGCTGTTTTCCCCCAGTTCACTCAGCTCAGGTCTTTTTTGCCCTATCACACTTTTACTCTCTACTCTTGATCAATAATATAAAAGTCTTTTAGAGTCTTTATTGAAGATTTAAGTCTTTTAGAGTCTTTATTTCCTGATGAAGGATCCCATGTCACACAAAACTTACACTGGATACATGTGTGTTATATGCCTTCTTCTGTCTTATGTTACAGGCATCCAGCTAAAACACTCGAAAGGTAGAAGAAACTGGTATTTTCCTCCTCTATAGATGTTATGGCTTAAAACCATCAGAACCAAAAAAAGGCAAACTAAACAATATATATGAATCCTAAAACCCAGAATATAAACCTCTCTGCTTGATTTAATTTACATAAATTAAATTTTAAAAATTTAAAGAATAAAAGGAAAATGAAAAATAAGCATAGAGAGCAATCGATTTAATAAGAACCAAACATGTTTTCAGAAATGAAAATAATTGGGGCCTCCCTGGTGGCCTAGGGGTTAAGTCTCAGCGCTACCACCACGATGGCCTGAGTTTGATCCCCGGCCAGGGAGCTGACCCACATGGCGCAGAAGACTTCTCGTGTCACCCGCTGCTCCCCTCAGCAGTATATTTCAGTAGATCTGCCTGTTCTGCTCCCCACTCTGTCTCTAGTGAATCCTCTAACCTCCCGCACCTCTGGGCTACACCCTAGTTCTTCTATGTTAAAAAAAAAGGAAAAAAAGAAAATAATTATAATAACTGAAAAACTGAAACTCATCAGATGAGATTTCACTGAAGAGAGAATTATTGAATGGAATAATGGACAAGAAGGAAATATCCTGGGAAGTCTGCAGAGAATAAGAAATGGAAAACATAAACTAGAGGTCAGAAGAAATAAACAGAATATTAATAGAATAAGTAACAGGCTAAGGAAGCCACTAATCAGAATTCCAGAACAAGACAACAGAACAGAGAAGAGGCAATTATCCACTTGGGGAAAACAAAATGAAACATGGCCCTGCCTTGCACATACACAAAAATGAAATTAAAGCAGACAGATCATTAACCTAAACAGAGAAGCTAAAAAGCATTACCTTTAGGAAAACACATTCATGATCTCAAGGAAGGCAAACATTTCTTAGCAAAAAAGACAAAAAATGAATCTTAAAAGAAAAAAAAAGTAACATGGATTTCATCAGAATTAAAAATTTTACCTCATCAAGAAATACAATTAAGGAAATGAAAAGGTAAGTTACAGACTGGGAGGAAATATTAACAATCCGTATATCTGACAAATGACTACTATTCAGAATATCAAATGATCAAGAACTGCAACAAATGAAGAATAAAAGGGAAAAAGTCAACAAAAAATGAACAAGACATGAACAGACATTCCATATAAAAAGACTGAATTACCTGGAAGCACATAAAAAGGTACTCAACATAATTTAACCATTACAGAAATGAAAATTTCTACTACAATTTTCATTTAAAAACTTTATAAAGGACATCACTTTACACCATTAGTGTGTCTAAAATGAACAGACCAACACAACCATTGGCAAGGATGTGAAGCCACTGGAACACTCACGGTGTGTGATAAGCTACGCTTTTAACCTTTTCACCTGGTACTTTACATGGGTCGAAACCCCACCTCTTGCTTAAGCTAGTTCAAGTTAGGTTTCTCGCGCCAGCAGTTAGTGCATTATGGCAAATGCTAAAAGATAAGAAAACACAGATTGTGTCACGGTTGTGAGTTGCTGGTGTGCTGGGCGACCTGGAGTCAGATCCATGCAACCTTGAGCCCTTAGAAAGGGCTTGCACTGTCCTGCCCAGGTGGGTGTCCACAGGGCCCGTAACTCTGAACTGTGACCAAAGGGTCATTTGTTGCTCTTTCCCTGCCTGTGCACCTGTTTTCCCCCTAAAATGTCCTTCTGATGCACACAGTCTAGTCCATCGACATGAAAGGATGAAAAATGAGAGAAGGAAATGAGAGAAATTGTGAAATAATAAATGGCAATGATAAAATATTAATTTGAAAACCAACTTTGGGGAACTGTACAATGCACATGCAATCTACATGATTCTATATTTGCAACAGCAATGTGTAATTTGCATGATAATGCAAGTTCTGGCATTCAAGAAAAATGCTAGTAGCAGTAGATACAGTCCTATAGTTAAGGGGGATGTTATGGAAGATATCTGCACATCCTTAGGATTAAAGTAACTGATCTTTCATAAACTAGTGATTGCTACAAGAACATTCTGAACAGGGGTTAATTTATTTTTAATGTTAGACAAATGTGGCAATAAATCAAATGGAAAACCCAAGTGTATTAAGCTACCTTCAAGTCCCATTTACATATAAATAACCTCAATCTACCGGTGTGACTTCTGGGTATAGGACCCTACCCGAGCTCTATATTCTCAGACTTTCAAGCACTGGAGAAATCATCGATATGGGACTTATATCTGATTCAAGAGCATGTCTATCAGAGTCATTCATTCTTCAGTTCTTTACCTTGTGGGTCCTGGCTTACTCTAATTCTGCCAAAATGGGCATTTCCTATTCTGCTTTGTCATATTTCCCACCTGACCTTTCTTAATGACTTGTAACAAAAATAACGCATACCTGTGTCATAATACACGATAAGTCTCTCACTGTGGCTGCCCACAGTCTGGGGCTCAAACTGCACTTCCAGTTGCATCAGTTCTCCCACATTAAGAGTTGCAACCGATGGTTCCACGGAGAAAGGCCTGCAACACACAGGAAGACCTGCCATCACAGCCCATTCCCAGTAGTGGGGGTTCAGCACCACAGACAGCTCAGACCCACCTCAAGGGATCAGTGATTCAGACAGTAGGTATAATTCTCCCTCCAATGTGAGAAATTCTGTTTCAATGTTAAAATAACAGTTCAGCAAGTTTAAGAGAAACTTAAATGATGCAAGAATATTCTTGCTTGTTCTTGCCACTTAGTCATTCTTTTAACCTTCATTGAGTGACTTTATTAAGGGACATATATGCAAGTACTGTGGTTTGCAAAAGAACACTACCTTTAAGGGGGTGAAAATCGATTTTATGAAAGTTCAGAGAGGAGAGGGCTTCATAATGGAAAAAATATCAGAGTCCCAAAAGGAAAATGATAACAGATCATATAAGGTAAACATAAGGGTCTGTGTAACAAGGCAGTATAAAGGAATGGCAAGAAATGATGCTGTCACCCAGGGTTATAATAGTAGAACTGTGCCACTTCTGAATCCATAGATGCATGGGAGTCCTAAGAGGGTGCTGCTTGTGAGGAGCCAGGAGCTTTAGGCAACAGGGACAGTCAGCCCTGGAGGTCTCACGAGGGAGACACTGGGGGCCCTGACCACACACCCTCCTCCTGTCTGGTTGTCCGCTGGGTCTCCCCTTGGCTGCACCCAACCAGAAACGTGAAAGCAAGGGAGCCTGTGGACCTTGCCCAGCAGGTCAAGCACCCGCTGGATGAAGGGTGGAGAATGCATTTGGGACAGAAAACTGGGGACAAAACCCATGTTTGGGAAACAGAATTGGGGCATGCAGATATTGAGGGAGAGAAGGTGGATTTGGAAATAGGAAATAGTTTCATTTCCTTGTCCTGGAAGGGAGCAGGAAGAGAGGAGCTGGATCTGATCATAAAGCGCCTTAAATAACTTACAGATCCCTTCCTTCTAAATAGGAAACCCAGCCCATTTAATTATTTTCATGGTCCACTTCACTTCTTCAAATTGTTAGTTTTTCAAAGTAATATGTTTGTACAAGGTATCTGGCAGGCTAAGCTGTGTCTGATTATTTACTTCTATCACAACCATTTCTGGAGTCTTCATGCCTTAAATCTTCCCTTAGATAATGAACTTAATTTCAGAAAACCTAAGTGTTCTATGCGGGTACAGAGCTTATGGCCAGGGGAGGATTTGCAATTATTACCACATTTGAAGAGAGACACTGTTTTTTTTTTTTTCTCTCGTGCCCTCTATATTGATCTCCCTCAACTTACACTTCTTTCTCCATTCCTTTTCCAGTACCTACAGCACCAGAGCCCCGACGAACCCCAGGCACTGCTGGAGAGGCACAGTGGGCCAGTGGTCATTTGCCAGGAGCCAAGTGAGTGAGTTCAAAACCCAGCTCTGCCATGGTCTTGGGCAAGTCATTTAAGCTTCAGTCTCCTCCTCTGTAAAAGGAGGGTAATGACAGGGCCTTCCCTGGTGGCGCAGCGGTTAGGTGCTGGGCTGTGAAGCTGTCCGCAGCCTCTGCAATGCCGGTTCGATCCCCGGCCCCTGGAGAGGGTCCCACATGGTGCAACAGGAGCTGCTCCCCACAACAGTATATTTCGTCGGTCTGCTGTTCCGTTCCCCGCTCTGGCTCTGGTGAATTCTCTCACCCTCCCACGCTTCTGACTGTACCTAGTGCTTATATAAATAAATAAATCTTAAAAAAAGAAAAAAGACTTTATCTTCCTCTTTAAAAAAAAAAAAAAAGGAAGGTAATGACAACACCCTCAGAGGACTAAAGGAGCTGATGTGGGTAAAATGCTTAGAATAATGCCTGGTACACAAGAAGTGCTAACCAAGTGTTCATTATTTTTGTGATTGTCATTGCTGTGTCCTCACTGCCCAGTGAGAAGATGAGCGTGGGGAGGAGCTCTGGCGTTTATATGATTTCACGTTTTTCTCATTCTCCCCCCAGTCCTTCGACTGTTCTAGAGAGACTGTAAAAACACACACAGGTCTTAACACATCAATCTCTTTTACAAAAGATTGTGATACAACAATATAGGGTGTGGTTGGATGAGATGGGACGTGACAGCTTTCATCTTTACACCCACACTCTCTCTCCTCACCCTTACAACAGATCAGTCGCCTAAACAGACATCCCAGAACTACTGGGGTCACAAAGAAATACCATTTTCCACATGCCATACTCCCCTGCCCAGACTGGAAGTCACCCCTTAAGTAGAATTTTCCCTGATTCTTCCTCTTAACAACAGCGTCTCCTTCCTCTCAGAGGGGAAAACTCTTTTTACCTCTTACTTCAATATATCTCGTACTATTGTTTCTTTTCAAGCCTGCCTCTCTGAGTAGCTAGAGAGTCTTGAGATGAAAGAAGAAGAAAAATCTCATGAACACGTGCCTGCGCTGGGTCCTGTTATGGACACCGCACCTATGTCAATTCTTTCAGTCCTCAAAAAATCTCTGAGAAAAGTGAGTATTGTTGTTTGTAATTTAGACATGAGAAAACATGCAACTGGCCTCAAATTACCTAACTAGGTAGTGGTGGAGCAGAGATGGAAGAAGCCTCCCTTCAAGTTCAAGGTCCTTCTGCCCAACCCCAATTCACCTTGGACGTGGAAGCCACGTGTTACATGCATCCCCACATTTCTCACCACCCACATACAGTGCTTTACTTACAGGAGCCTCGACGAGCTGAATTACATCAACTTTTAAACAGAAATAACAATATCTATAAAAATGTATTTATAACCTTTTGGTGGAACAGAAAAGGAAGAGGCTCTCAATATCTCAGGAAACTCCTGCTTAATGGGAGATGAAGGTGAGCCTCAGAGTCTTCGAATGTCTTCCTTTCTTCACCTTCTCAAAATCTCAAAAGCTGGGAACTGGGCCCAGCTTCCTGGCTTTTGGAACAATGTTATAACCTTTTCTTCTATCTCTGTCTCTCTAGTTCCTAATACTTTTCTTCCTACACTGTGCTTTCATTTTATTTTCAGACATTTCTTGGTAACAAAAGAACAGCTTTGAAATGAGTTGGATAGTATTACTAGACAGAACCTAAGCTGATTTTCTAAGGAAAAAAATAACCATTCTCCAGGACCTCCAGAAATCCAAATCCCATATGGTGGTAACAGATACTTTGCTGTTGTGCTAATGGTTGGGTTTATATTACACTAAATTTCTTCAGTAGAAAATCACCTGGGGTAACCATTGCTACCTAGAGCTGCCTAAGCTTTTGCAATAATTCAGAGTTAATTGGGTAGAGTGTGTTAAGTTCTGGTGCTTAAACAATGTCTATAATTCCATTTTGTACTTCATTGTACTAAAAGCAGACAGGCTGAACAGGCTAGAAAATATCAAGTATCAGAAAATAGTCTTACAAATTGGTAAAAGGTACTGTTCCTCAAAGGTGTGAGGCAAAATGCTTGGTTTTGATATCACGTCTTCATGAATACACAATACTTAATTAGGGAGGGATGTTTGTGAAAAACCATGAGTCATGAGAAAGATTTTGAGTTTTTGTTCAATCCATCATGGACTATTCATAAGAACTACAACAATTCCATTTAAATGATTCAGTATTTTAGCAGAAGACTAAATGCTGATGCTAATCTATTAAATATTGAATATAGCATTAGTATTTTTTTCTCCAGGTAATCTTTCTTATTAACTGATTCCTACCTTGAGGATTTAGCTTCTTAATCCTTTCTATTTCACCTTCCAAAAGTAGTCTGCCTTAACAGCCAAAGTTTTTCTGATACCTACACCAGAGTTTTAGGTCAAATTTGTAATAAAATTGAACAGTAATTGTTTATCTTCTCTATATTTTATAGCACACTGAAGCTCCTTTTATTGGTACAAAAAACATTATGCCTATTTTATAGTACTTGCAGCAGCATGATTTTTTTATTTTTAAATAATTGTGGTTTACAGTTGTAGCTTTGCCTTTGTGATATATTGTTGGTTAGGCATCCTCTAAACATTTATTGAGCACTTAGTTATTCAAGACACTTTGCTATTTGCTGGAAACATATAAATGGAAAGAAGAGACTACAATCCTTGCATCTAAGGAACCAATGTTTTAATGGGGGCCATGGTCATACAAGGAAAATTTTTGTTTTATTAACTTATAGGAAGCTCGCCATTTATAAACTTAGCCATTAATTAAATCACTACTTCAATGAAAAGAATATGATGTGCTTTTGCAACAATTTCCTGTGAGGTGTTATATCTAGCTGTATTGACTCTCAAAGGGGCAGGACCAAGACTGGCATATTGACGCCAAAACTTCAAACTATACCCACTGCTATACCATGTCTACTGCCAATCACCTTCACTGAAGGAGTGACTTCAACCCTGTCTGAGCAGCACAATCCACTGTGCATTTTTTTAGAACTGATGCTTGTCAGATGCTCTCTCCAGAGATCCTGATTCAACACGATATGACCAGAAATCTAACCACATCCTTTCTCACCAGGGCCATCGAGGTTCTTGGTTGCCAGCAACAGAAAACTACTCTGGCTGCTTAAACAGAAAGGGAATTTACTGGAAGAATCTGGGTTTGGCTCACAAAATTGAAAACATGGTTGGAAAACATGCTTTTGTGGAAATGATGGGTAACTTCTTTTTCATGCAGAGTCCAAACAGGGAAACAAAAATGTTTGCAAACAGGGAATTTAATTGAGAGACTTGATTACACAGAAGATGGAAGTGATAAGGAGTGCAATTTAGAGGGTGAGATTGCTCAGAGATTAGTAAAAGAAAGAAGCCATTTCCACCCCTGGGCTGGAGACAAAGGGGAAGTGTTCACAGAAGTTGGAAGAGGAAGGCCACTGGCAGGAGCAAGAGCCATGGAAAGAGAGGCAGTCACTGCTGGCTGGGGGCTCTGCTGAAGGCACAGGAAAGAGAAACACCCTGGATTCTTCCTACGCTCCCATCCCTCCTAGTGCGTCCCAATGGTGAAACCCAGCTAGAATCTGGCTGACCTGGGAACCTAGGAAAGTTAATGGGGGGTGGGGGTGGGGTAGGAACAGAGGAATGGATCAGAGGAATCAAGTCCATAACTGGCTCATGTTTGTTTTAATCCAGGTTTTGCTATTTGCTAACTTGGGGAGCTTGGATAAGTCATTTCCTTTCTCAGACCTGACTTCCTTCTGTAAAATGGGGGTGTTGAACTAGTTTCTGATATCTTTAGGATTCCTGGCTAGTCCCTGAGTTGATTCCTCATTTTACTTTGGAAGTGTTTCCGTATTAGGAAAGGCGGTTGGCGTTCTTAGGTAAATGGACAGAAAAGTTTTACCTCTTTGCTGCAACTTCATATTATTAAATTCATGAGGAGATTTTGCTTCACTTTTACATGAATACAAATTTAAGAAATTGTAAAAATGTAAAAATTAGCCATTTATTTTGTGGCTTTTAAGATCCAGCAGTTCAGGAAGCTAAGCTTCACAGGCTTAACAGGAAAAATACCAAGGTAGCAGGAAGTTTTTAATGTATTATGGATGGTGATTATGAGAGGGCTTTTTTAAAAATAAAAACGATGTATTCTTTCTAAGTCATGGTGAGCCAATTCAACAACCTGCCTCGCTCTCCTTCAGTCAGATGTTGTCACCACAAACTGACAAAGGCTGGACAGGTATTTATGGGTGATGTCAGGAGACACTGACTTTTTTTTTTTTTTAAATAATAAATTTTATTTTTATATTCCCCCATACAATTGCAAACGCCCCATTCTGACCCCAATCCTTCCCCTCCCGCCCCCCACCCCCCAAAAAGTGTCTCTGGTTCATAGTTTTCTGTTGATTTTGATTTTCACTTTCTTATATTCATTTTCCTGGTCCCTTATTTAAGTTCTCTAGATTCCTGCTATGAGTGAGACCATCCGGTATTTTTCTTTTTCTTTTTGGCTTATTTCACTGAGCATGATCCCTTCCAGCGCCATCCATGTTGCTGCAAATTGCATGTGTTTATCTTTTTTGAATGCTGAGTAATATTCCATAGTGTATATGTACCACATCTTCTTGATCCAGTCATCTATTTTTGGGCATTTGGGTTGTTTCCAAAGCTTAGCTATTGTAAACAGTGCTGCTATAAACATAGGGGTGCAGGTGCTCTTTGGAATTGATGTTTCTGTGTCCTTTGGGTAAATACCTAGGAGTGGAATTGCTGGATCCTATGGAAGCTCTATGTTTAGTAGGTCCAGAAATCTCCACACAGCTCTCCATAGTGGTTGGACCAGTTTGCACTCCCACCAACAGTGCAGAAGAGTTCCTTTTTCTCCACACCCTCGCCAACATTTGTTGTTGCTAGTTTTTTTAATATGTGCCATTCTCACTGGTGTAAGATGGCATCTCATGGTAGTTTTGATTTGCATTTCCCTGATTACAAGTGATGTTGAACATTTTTTCATATGTCTGTTGGCCATTTGCATTTCCTCTTCAGAGAAGTTTCTTTTTAGCTCTTCTGCCCATTTTTTGACTGGATTATTTTCTTTGTTGTTGTTGAGTCTCATCAGCTCTTTGCAGATTTTTGTGATCAGTCCTTTATCATTAGTGTTGGGTGCAAAAATGTTCTCCCAGTTGGTGGGGTTTCTCTTTGTTTTTGTTATTGTCTCTTTTGCTGAGCAGAAGCTCTTTAATTTGATGTAGTCCCAGCTGTTTATCTTTGTCTCCACTATCACTGCTTTGGGTGATGTGTCTGTAAAGATGTCTTTGATGTGCAAATCCCGTAGTGTTTCGCCTATATTTCCTTCTATGTATTTTATGGTTTCAGGTCTTATGTCTAGTTCTTTAATCCATTTTGAGTTGATTTTTGTGTATGGTGTGAGGTAGTGGTCAAGCTTCATTCTTTTGCATGTAGCGACCCAGTTTTCCCAGCACCATTTATTGAACAAACTTTCTTTGCTCCAATGCATAGTCTTTGAGGAGACACTGACTTTCAAAAGAAGTTTGCTTTTCCCCTTTATGGTTGATTTCACCTAAATTGGTTCAGAGAGTCTCGCATCTACCTAGAAAGCTAGAAAGTGTCTTTCTCTCACTCTTAACTGTGAAAACACAAACAAATGAACAAACAAAAAAACCCAGACAAACAACATCTTGAACCCACCAAGGCACGCAAGTGGCCTGAATATTAAAAATGGACAATCCTGCTGTCCCCAGGTGGGACATGCACAGACTTTCCCGTTAATGGCAGACAGAGAGGATGAAGCAGAAAAAAATATTTGAAGAGACAATAGCTGATATTTCCCCCCAAATACTAGGAAGCTCATAGAACCTCATTCAGGACTGAAATCATCACTAAACAAAATCCTTAAAATAAAGCCCCTACCTAGACCCATCATATTTAAACTGCTAAAAACCAAATGTAACAAAGGATCTTAAAGACAGCCCACAAAAAGATACACTCCCTTATGCATAGTTTCACTTTCTGTGATTTCATTTACACTTGGTCAAGCATAATCCAAAAATATGTACAATAAGATATTTGTTGAGAGAGGACATATTCATATACGTTTTATTATAATATCTTGCCATAATTATTCTGGGTAGTTATTTTACTATTAATAGTTATATTGTTAATCACTTAACTGTACCTATTTTATAAACTAAACTTTGACATAGGTATGTATGTATAGGGAAAAGCACAGCACAAAATGGATTCAATACTATTAATGGCTTTCAGCATCCACTGGGTATCTCAGCACATATGTCCCACAGATAAGCCGGGACCACTGTAATCACACTGAGAGTAATCAAGATAAGAATTACAGCAGACTTTTAATTAGAAAAATATAATCCAAAAGACAATGAAATGATACCTTGGAAAGTACTACAAAAAGAATATGTGCATATATAATCATCAACCCAGAGAAAATATACTATAGAGAAAACAGCTTACAGGGCCTCCCCTGGTGGCGCAGCGGTTGAGCGCTGGGCTGAGAGGCTGCCCGCAGCCTCTGCGGCGCCGGGTCGTTCCCCGGCCACCAGTGAGAGTTCCACAATAAATAAATAAATAAATAAATAAATAAATAAATAAACAGCTTACCAAAATGAGAGCAAAACAATGACTTCTTTTTCAGATAGACAAAACTTGAAAGAATTTCCAATGGACCCGTGCTACCAGAAATAGTATTAGTTTGTCAACCAAAAAAATTAGGATACTGGAGCCTGCCTGGTGGCGCAAGGGGTTAAGTCTCAGCACTATTAAGCTATCACCAGCCACTGCAGCAGGAGTTTGATCCCTGGCCAGGCAGCTAACCCACATGGTGCAGCAGACCTCTCCTGTCTTGCTGCTGCTCCCCTCAGCAGTATATTTCAGTAGATCTGCCTGTTCTGTTCCCCACTCTGTCTCTGGTGAATCCTCTCACCTCCTGTACCTGTGGCCTACATCCCAGTTCTGTGCATAAATAAATCCTAAAAAAGTATTTTTAAAAAAGAAGTAGGATACCAGACAGAAACCCGGATCTATGTGAAATGGTCCATAGACAGTGATGCTCCTGGGACACATGGAAGAATAAGCATAGATACTCCCCACGGCATGTCTTCTACCCTACAGTACAGCACGTGGCTCCAAGGACACTGCTCTTAGCCCAGAGAGGCTTCTGACCTACTTAGATATCAGATGATAAATCTGTGTTGTTTTAAGCCACTAAATTTATGACAATTTGTTACAACAGCAGTAGAAAAGTAGAAAACTAACACAGCCAGTTATAAAACTCTCAGTCAAAACAAATATGTTTGTTAATGGATTCCCTTTAGGCCAGTCTCTAAGTAGAAAAGATTTTTATCCAGCTCTTCGGAAAATCATCACTACCAAACTGGTAACCTTGAATTTTGATTTCCTTTTGGGATGAACAGAAAGTCTGCCCCTCAACAGTGAGATCTTCCTGCCTTGCAGCCCCAGAGCGTAACTAGCAGTTGGGTCCTGACTGCTATTCTAGAAAATTACTTGTGCTGACCAAATCTAGCTAGAGTCAATCAAAAACAAGAACCAAGGGAATGCTTACCTACGAGTTTCAAGGTGAAACACCGCATCTTTGTTGCCGATGTTTTGTACCAACAGAATCTTCTGGGTGCTGTATTTGACAGGGCATGTGGAGAAGTTAAACGTATCAGGAAAGTCCAGAATGGCTCGTGCACCTCTGGCCTTGATGGGCACGATGAACTTCTCTCTCTCAGTGACACAGGTCAGCATGTGGGCATAATCCTACAAGACCAGGTACAATCATTATTTATAGAGGCACCAACATGAGCAAGACAACCGTGAAGATGTATGGCATTCTCTGGAACCTCAAGAACCTTAGAGATGAACTTTCGATGAGATCATTTCTGGGAGAGGAGGAGAAAGAACAGTTGAAGTGCTAAAACCTAGAGAAGTTCATGCTTCGTGAGGGATGGTCAAGGGACATTTTTCTTTGCATCAGAGGAAGGAATACCAGTTCCCTCATAACCTTCTACCCCTGATGCATCCTTCAAGCCCCAGTCAGTGGTCTCTCTGTGCCCATACTCTGCAGTGTCACTCCATTATGGGTGATTTCTCCACCCTGTGCTTTGGCCAGGGGAAAGTGGCCATTTTGCTAACTAGTGCCAATGTGAGGCCTCAAGAAGCTTTGGTTATTTATTTCCAGTCTTGCTCTTGGAACTCAGCCACTGCTGTGCAAAAAAGCCTGGTCCAGCCAATGCAGGATGATGGCCTGGCATCCTAAGCAGGGCTCTGGTGACGGCCCCAGACATGTGAGAGAGCCCAGCCATGGCAAGGAGAGCTGCAGGCCTTGCCCATAATGTGTGAGTGTGCCCAGTGAAGACCGATTGAACCACCGTCTGTGAGCTGTAGTGAGTGTTTATTATCTTAGGCCACTGGATGTTGGAGTGGAGTGCTACTATGTACAGCAGCTAACTGTGCATAACCCAACTATGTAAAAGTCTAAGTGCAATAAAAATGCTGTATGAAGTTACCCTCTGTCATCTCATAATATAGAAAAATGGAACTCTTATCCTCAATGTAGCAAAGAAAAAGTTCAAAGTAAACCCTCACCAGTTTTGGAAAAATCACTAGCTGCTATGTGGGCAACGGATGTAAAGAGGCTAAAATGGGGAGAGGGCCCTCAGAAATTCATGGTGGGGATCTAGACAAGAAATGATCTGGACTAGCATGCTAACCTATGAGCCCAGTGTTGTGAATAGAAAATATTCAATAAATGCTACTTGGCGCTACCAAAATGCATTAAAAATACAAAGGTTTGTGTAAGACACATAGTGAAAACTCAACTTGTATTTGCTCTTCTTGTTAGGATGATTAATAATAATGCTAATTCTGCTAATGATAATAACTGAAAAAGGTAATTTCAGAAAATAAGAAAGGCTTTAAAGATAATAACACATAGCAAAGTGACAATGTGGGAAGGGCTGCTTTAGGTTAGGACAACCAAGAAGGCCTCCCTGAGGAGGTGACCTTTGGGAGGAGACCTGAACAGCAAAAGGAGCTGGTCAGGTGAGATCTAGGAAGGGAGTATTCCGAATAAGGGGAAATGCAAACATAAAGGTCTTAAGGTAAGAGCAAGTAATAAAAATTAATTGGCAGTATTCATGAAATTTATTGAAGTTGAGTTGCTGGACTCTTAGCTCTTCAATTGGTTCTGGTTTCTGGATGTGAGTGCCACACTTGAATTAATGCTACTCAGACTTAAGGAAGCACAAACGACATTAAGCATACTCGATCCTAGAAAGCCCCACAGAATTCAACAATGAAACAGTCTAGTATGACTACATCAGAACCCTAAGCGGTAAGTACTGTTTGCATTTTTTCTTAGGAGACAGAACCCAGCAAGCAAAGTTTTTGTTGGGAATCAGAAATTGGAAAGTTCCTGGCATATCTGGAAATTTAGTTTTAACTGAGGCTTTGAGAGAAAGAACAAAAGATCCCGTTGAATCCAGAATGAGAGGCGACCCCAGAGAAATCTGTCTTACTTTGTATGTACCTACTCTTTGCCTTGTTGTATAAGGAAATAAAGGCAGCTGAAAACAATTTAGGAAACAAATTGAAATTGAAATTATCAGGCATGTTTTCAAATCTTTTCACATGTCCAGACAAAGAAAATTTGAAGTTTGACCAGAATGATATGTTTTGTGCATAATTAATTCACATACCCACCAAAGAAATTATGAAGAAATTCTTTAAACTACCCCTTTAAAAATGTATTCCAATCACTGAAGTTCTGTATTCGATACAACTATATTAGATTATGTAATCTAGCATCAGATATTGCTCCACTGGCCTAAAATAAATTCAGATGTTATGACTCGGGAGGCATTTGCCAGCCTGTAAGCAAAGCAATTGCTTTGGTGGATATTCTCCCTGACACTGTACTTAGACTCAGGGCGCTCAGGTCACCAGTCAGACTCAAAATATTTATTCTGAGCTCTCTCCCTTCTACTGCAAAAAGACTTGGCCAGGAATCACTTTATATCCTAAAATGTTATCCTTTATAACAAGACTCCCCAGATGAAATTTCAATCCAGGTTTTGTGCATTCGCCTTCCTTCCAACAAGTCCATCTTGCAAGCGTCAAAAAAAAAAACACCTGCAAAATATGAAAATGGCAGATTTTTTTCTTCTGAGAAGTGAAAAGAATGAATCTTGATTTTATATTGGCTCC
This sequence comes from Talpa europaea, assembly GCF_964194135.1. Taxonomy (NCBI): domain Eukaryota; kingdom Metazoa; phylum Chordata; class Mammalia; order Eulipotyphla; family Talpidae; genus Talpa; species Talpa europaea. Next base: position 10,922,903 of record NC_140084.1, on the reverse strand, counting down.
ATGATAGAAAACAAACAAGGCAATAACTCTGTCCTTTAAAGTATCCAGCAAAGGAAAATGGTGTCCTCTACTATAGCCCATGATTCACAAGACATTCAAGGGTAAGCACCCACAGGGAGGCTAAGTCCTCCAAGTTCTCTTTCTGCCTTTTTTCCATCCCTAAACTTGATGGAGGAAAGGCTAACACAGAGAAACCCATATCTGATTAGGAACCAGTAACTTTAGCACTCAGTGCCCCTCAAAAATGCTATAAATTCCCCAACCAGTTAACAGTATTTACTATACAGTATCTCTCAATCAGAAATTTAACCCTCAAAGAAGAAGACTCAATTCTGAAATGCCAATCAGTTTAAAAATGAGACTGATCAGGTCTCTTGGGCCTTATCCTCTAACATTTTGACTCTTCATGTGGTTCAGCTGGTGGGGGAGGGGAATCTCAGCTTTCTAGCAGTGTCTACATTTCTCCATCTATTTAAAAACAATGACTGTTGACTTCAGGCTTGAAATGAGACGAGCATTCCAAATTTATTTTGACTACTGTTGCCCTTAGTACACAATGATAATATGGTCATTTCATGATTCATGCACAAATCATCCACTTAAGGTATTTAATTTCCTCTTTATCTCTTTGTTTTCTATGTTATCATTAAATCTACCACTTCATCTACTGCTGTACCCATGTGCTCTGCCTTCAGTTCTGTTATTACCTAAGACCAACTCCTCTCCTTATGTACTAGATAGAAATCTTTCTCACTGACTCCAGAACTTTCCTGAAACATCAATTTTCCCTCTACTGAATAGTCACACACATATTAGCTTATAATCGTGCTTGAATAGCCTCTTCTTAAATACTGAATAACCTAAACTTGACACCAATATTCACCTCCAGCTACTGCCCCATTTTTCCCCTTAGGCTTCACAGCAAACCTTCCTAAGCATGTTATTTATACTCAATATTACCACCTCCCTACTTTCTATTCTCTCTCCAATCCACCCATCACACTTCTGTAACCCAACACGCCACAAAAATTCTTTGTGCCAAGTTCACTAGTGAATTTGCCAAATCCAATGGCTAATTCCATATTCTATTTTGTTCTATTTTTCATAGTTTGGGACACTGTTGACCTCTTCCTCTTTTTTGAAATGCTTTATCTATGTGAGTTCCAGAGCACTGTAATCCCCTGGTTTTCCTCCCATTTGACAATTATCCCTTATTGGTGTCATTCACTGTTGGTGTCTCTTCTTATCCTCAATATCTTCCTTATCTACACTCACCCTAACACCATCTCACATGGTGTAAATTACCATCTTTGCCATTATGATTGTCAAACATATATCTCTGGCCCCAACATCTCTCTTTGTCACAAATAATCATTCTGTGGCTTACCGGGTAATTCCTTGGATATCTCAAACATCTAAAGTGAAGTTCAAACTTAACATCTGAAAAACAAAGCCCCCATATATATATCCCACTCCCCAAAATCTGAGTAGACATTCTCTTTAAGTGCACATGGAACATTCTCTAGGATAGATCAGATGTTGGGTGACAAAAGAAGTGTCAATAAATTCCTTAAGATTGAAATCATTTCAAGTATCTTCTCTGATTACAATGGTACCCAATGAGATAGCACCTCACACCTGTAAGAATGACCCATATTAAAAACCACCAGAAACAAGAAGTGTTGGAAAGGGCATGGAAGAGAAAGAAACACTTGAATACTGTTAGTGGAAATGTAGAGTAATCCAACCTCTATGGAAAACAGTGTGGAGGTTTCTCAAAATATTAAAAATAGATCTACCCATAAGATTCAGCAATCCCTCTCCTAGATACCTACCCAAGGGACACAAAAACAATAATTTGAAGGGATATATGCACTCTATGTCACCGAAGTACTGTTTACAATAGTCAAGCCATGAAAACAACCTAAGTGCCCAAGCAGAGAAGTGGATAAAGAAGATGTGGCATGATTATCCACAAAGGAATACTACTCAGCTATGAAAAGAGAATTGAAAATTAAATCTGCCATTTGCAACATGGATGGGACTGGAGCGGATTATTCTATGCGAAATAAGACAGAAGGAGAAAGATAAATATTTCACTCAAAGAAACAAAGCAAAGGAACAGAACAAAAACAAAACAAATCCTTGAAATCTGACTGCAGAACTGAGACGGCCAGAAAGGGAGGGAGGAGGGGTGGAGGACAAGGAAGGGGAGGGGACTCAATGGGCTATGGTCGAGGATTTGGTAGTAGGTATGATAATGACAACAAACAATTTTAGAGGTGTGAACCTATAACCCTAAACGAACACCATTAAAAACATTAAAAAACTATAAATAAATGAATAAACAAATAAATAAACCAGAGCTCCTGATATCCCACCCAATCCCTATCCAGTCTCACAAAAAAGTAAAAAGCTCCAGTTTTTTTTCTTCCACTGCTCCCTACCTCAGTCACGGGGCCATCATTTGATCAGCTGCTGGCCAAACACTGCAAGTCACACTAGACTCCTTCCTCCCTCACACTCTTCATTCAACCCATCAGCAAGCCCTGCGGCTACCATAAAAATACATATCCTTAATCCTCCTACTTCTCATCACCTTCACGGCCACCAGCCTGCACCAAAGCATTCTCATCTCTTTGCTTGTTTGTTTTATTTATTATTTTTTACATCATTTTTCATTTTTGCACAATGTATGCATTTTCATCTTGGTTATAGTCCCCATACAATACCCACCCCCCTTGCTTTGATCCTACTCCTTCTTCCCCCTCACCCCCACCATAGTATGTCTCTAGTTTATAGTTGCTTTTTGATTTTGATTTTTACTTTATTATAATTAGGTCCTTTTCCTGGTCCCTTATTTAGATTTTCTAAATTGCTGCTATGAGTGAGACCATCCAGTATTTTTCTTTTTCTTTCTGGCTTTTTTCGCTGAGCATGAATTCAAAGGGGCACCTGCACGCCTATGTTTATAGCAGCACTATTTACAATAGCTAAGCTTTGGAAACAACCCAAATGCCCAAAAATAGATGACTGGATCAAGAAGATGTTGTACATATACACCATGGAATATTACTCAGCAATCAAAAAAGATAAACACATGCAATTTGCAGCAACATGGATGGAACTGGAAGGCATCCTCATCTTTTTCGCCTAAACTCTACAATTCATAAACTAACAAGAGTTCTTCAAAAATAGGATACTTAAGGCCTTCATTGGCCTTATCATGAAATGACACTTAATACGCCCAGAAAGCTAAATACCAGTGAGAAGACTCACTAAAGAAATTAAACAAAATGGAGTCTTTTTAGAGAAGGCTTCTTAGCATCTTTCTCTTGGTTGAAATGACAAGAAAGAAAATTAATGTCTAATACATTCATGGCACAAAAAGGATGTTTCAGTCCTTTTTATATGCTTTTGCTGTTATCATCTATAGGCCATCCTTAAATTTAAGAAATTGTTGATATTTTCTTGGGATTGATTTTTACTTATCTCACTTGACAAATATTTACTGCATATTTCCTGTGCATTTGGCACTGTGCTAGGCATGGGGTTACAGGGGGGACCCAGGGTAAATTGGTGAGGACTAATTATAGGCAGGAAAAAATAAACCCAAACTCCTATCATTATTTTGCCAATAAAAATTGCTGATTGTGGAAATTTTTGCTATCTATGCTTTATTTAAAAATGCTGGCAATACAGTTTATTATTATTGCACACCTAGAAAACACAAAATGTTAACATTTTTCTATTCATCTTGGCCATGATTTTTCAATTTCCTACTAACTAATCAGGAAGACAATTCTGACTACAAATTAGATATTTTCATAAAACATAACCAAGCAGTGAGATTGCATCAACTAGTATTTTCCTGAAACCACTGCTGCCATTTCCACATAACAGTGTTGCTGTAAACAGATGCTTCCTTAAGCTCAAGGAAGCACCCAGTTTTGCTTTCTTACAAAAGCCTAATATTTTTCATACTCCTTATAATAGTGAAGATACAAATGTTCAGAGGTCAAGAAAAAATGTCAGGCTCTGGAATTTTCTAGTGCTATTTTATGATAGCAATAATTACTATATTCCTACAGTACATGACATGGACACTAAGATTATCAGATTAATATCATAGCCAATCACTTTTTTAGGTGTGTGTGAGAAGAAGAGATAAGGAAAAGCCAAAGTGAATTTGCGGCACCTGTTATCTGGGTATTTGGCATTCTTAACAAGTTAAATCCCCAGGAAGTCAGATTAATAGATGACAGGGGGAAAAATGTAAATTGTATTATCATCTTCGACATGCTAATATACATGGGTGCTGAAAAGCCAACTGAAAGGGGACTGGCTTATTAAACTGTGGCATGCTGCAATTTACATATCTCACACTCCAGATGTGAAGAGGGTAAATGAGAATGGAGAAGGCTCAGATCAGCAGTGGATAAGGAGGAAAAATACATATGTATGTTCGCCATCACCATGGCCAAGCGAAGAAAAAGTGACAGTGAAAAGACTGACTTCTTTTTCCTAAAATAAATGCGACTTTAGTTCCTTCTCTGCTACGTTCTGGAACAACAATAGAGAGAGAGTGCAGCTAACGCTAGCCGGTCAGCCATTCTGTGCATGGTCCTGTTGCTTTCCAACAGGAAGAGTGAATGTAGATGCCCAGACGACTGAGAGCGCGTCTGGGAGGGGGGGTCCTGCTGATGCAGCGAGTGTGGAAGAGCCTTGCAGAGACAGATGATCAAAACCAGCAGGAGTGTCCCCAGACACCTAGCTCTTACTTAGACAGTAGCAAAAGAGGAAAACAACTTTGAGTCTAGAAAGACAAAGATGAGGACCTTCCAGCTGTCCTAGGAGTTAAGTCTCAGCACTACCACCTCTACAGCCTGAGTTTGATCCCTGGCCTGGGAGCTAACCCACACATGGCGCAGCAGACATCTCCTGTCTTGCCCGCTACTCCCCTCAGCAGTGTATTTCAGTAGATCTGGCTGTTCTGCTCCCCACTCTGTCTCTGGTGAATTCTCTCAGCCCTTACACCTCTGGCCTGCACCCCAGTTCTTCTACACACAAAAAAAAAATTAAAAAAAAAAAAGAAAGAAAGAAAAACAAAGCTGGGAACCCAAATCCAATACAAAATCTTAACACATCCAGAATTGGATCCTTGAAGTTCTCAGGGGCAGCCATTATTCTCACTGTTATTCTAACCCTATGTCCCCCAGCCTTTTGATAACTTCTAAATATTTAGAAGAAGAAACAGTTTAACAATGTTTAACTTAATTTTATTTAATTAGGGGGTTCCCAATAGGAATACAATGCTGGGCAAATGGAATGAAATTAAAAGGCTGAGAGAAAGATAAACACTTAGAAAATAGAGTCAAGTTCTAGTCCTCCATAGGAATGAGGGCATTTCACATTCGTAAATTAAATACCAACATACCTAAAATGTATTTCAATTATTTATTGCCTATATAGATGAATGGTAATAAGATCTCTCTCCTCTTTCAGCTTTTGATTAGGACAAAATTAAAACTATACAAAGAAAACAGAATAGCATAACAAACTCCAGTCTAACCATCACCCAGATTCTATCATTCTGGCTTCATCTGTACCACCCCCCACCTCTCCTCTCTACTGCTATTATTCTATTTTTATAGTTTTTAAGGTAAATTAAATCTATTAGAAAGCATGAATATTAAATCATTATTTTGACAAATGAATTTATCCCTAAAACCGGCACACCTATCACAATCTGGAAAGTTCCACATGTCCCTTTCTCAGCCAGACTTCCTGCAGGCAGAACGATACTTTTCCAACAGAACATATTTTCTCCCAAGCAGAAAAGAAATGAAGGAGAGCCAAATCCAGCAAACTTTATATTTCAAGCTGCACCAAAGGCTTATAATTAGCTTCCTACAGAAATGGCAGTGCAGGAATCTGACAGCCAAAATAAGGTCAGGTGCCGACCCGTCTCCTCACACAGGGTACTGAGACACAAAGCCTTGTGAAAAAATGAGCAACATATAACAACATATAATAGCAACATATAACAAGAGCACAACTTCTGGAACTTCTAATCTTTTCATTTATTTTCATAGTACCCCAAATAAAATTACAGGTCTGTAAATACAACCCAAGAAATAAAAACTAATACCACAAAGTTACAAAATGATAACAGCACCCTTTCTATAATGGAAATTCTAAGCACTAATCACTACAAAGATGCATGCTTGGCACCACATTACAGTCTCTATTCTGCTTCCAAAGAAACAGAAAGGGTCACGGTGGTAGCAGGAATACCCGGAGCAACATTCACAGAGGCTGATCAGCATCAGTGGTGAGGAGCAGGGACTCAACGCTGGTTCTCTTGAACTCCGTTGTGCTTAGTTGGTTCCAACCACAACCACGCAACAGGCATGCACACACACTACACCTACTATATACAACTCACATCTTGCGACGCCTGCCTGAGCCCTGTTCTCTGTCCTTACTCTGTGGTGGTGCTGGTAAGACCCCCTTCCTCACTCCCACTTGGAGCCACACAAAGGACAACTGCTGGGAAGGCCCCTCCATCCTTTGCTCCACTTAGTCCTTCCAGCCTCTATGACTAAGCAGAGGCCAAGAACGGGCCAAAATCCTCACAGCTCTGGGATTGCTGAGGGGAGATGTTCTCCTTTTGAACTTGGGCTCCTGCTAGCCTGCCTATGTCTTGACGAGGGTGAGTGCCCCCAGCAGGCCCTTGCCCTCAGCTCCAGGATCTCCCTCAAGCCTGGGTGGGGCTGGGGGTTAGGTCAGCCCGTCCCCCAGGACCTGTTCTCTACTAGTCATTGAGGAGCAAGGGGAGCCTAGGGCTTCGTGTCCTGGCCACATTCCTTGCCAGTAGTGAAACTGACACTGTGGTCAATAGTTGGATCTTGGATCTCCTCAAAACTAGTCAGAATCTGAGCAGGAGGGATGTGACTAAGTAGAGTATTAGGGCCCCAAGCTTCCAAGACACCATAGCCATTATCCTTGCCTCAGCCCGTTGCGTGCAGACCACACCTCCTGCAGCTATACAGTCAAATATAAACATGCTGAGGCCGGTGCCAGCGGACATCCAGAGGATTACCCTTCTTTATATCCTCACTACTTATAGCTCATACCCAACCCAAGCATTGTTTGACAATTCTTTCCTCACCCTCAGTGGGGCACCATCCCCAACTCTCACCCAACCCCTATTACTTCTGTCACTACCAACACCACAGTCACATCAACAACCACCACTACCACCAACACCAACACCCAGTGCCCTCATTGCCACCTTCATGAATGCTCAGAATTGCAAACCGCTGGTGACAGGTATTAAACCCAATTCTTCCTGGCACTGCTGTTACCTTGTTCTCCTCTGGAGTGAAGAGGATTCGGAATGTAGACGGCACTCCTGGAGCAACTTTGTGGCTAGTATTTTTGGGACTGATAACTTTAAAGTAAGGTGAACTTTCCTCAATGACTTTCACCATCCTTGGAATCTGCAGGGGAAAAGCACATGATGAAGGACATGGGGCACATGGGGCATGTGAAAAAGAAAAGGTACCTGCTTTGTGGTTAAAAAGGAAATCTGGCTACTATTTACCATCCATGAGACCTTGGTCAGGTCTGCACTTCAGCTTCCTCAACTGTACAGGAAGGTAACCATGCCTATCTTTATCCCAGAGCCTCTCGCACAGAGGAAGCTTTCATTTTTATTAATGTTATTACTATTGTTCTATTGCTGTTACAAGTTAAATAATCATCTAATTATTTAAATATAACTCTGTTCAAAGACTAACTGCTCAATCACCCACACACAGTGAAGCTGGATTTCCTAGCATCTGGGGAAGGAGCACAGTGCTTCCTCCTAAGGAGCAGCCACTGACATGGAGTTGCACTGAAGCTTTGAAGTAACTTTGGAGGCTCATTATGATTTCCCTTCTACAGATGAAGAAAGTGACACTTGCCCTGAGTGCTCCAGCTTCACTTAGCAATACTGCTGGGAGCCACAATGCTATGATTAATAAGGAAAATATATATTTTGTCATTTAGATAACAAAAAATCCATTTTCTCTTCATCCACAGTCCTGGCTCACCGCTTCTCAAAACCTTGGAATTCCTTAAGTGTTGAATGTGATAACATTTCTTTTGTGATAAGAGTAAGGTGACTTTGGGAAGTATTTAAGGATGGAGACTGGTTGCTTGGAAACATCAAGATGTGATTAGAGGGACAGAACTTCTAGTCCCAACCCAGACCTCCAGAGAGGAGCTGGAGATTGAGTTCAATTGCCAATAGCCAAATATTTATCAATTGTGCCTATGTAGTGAAACTTCCATAAAAACCAAAAAGGACTGTCTGGCTCAAGAAGATGTGGTATATATACACAATGGAATATTATTCAGCAATCAAAAAAGGTAAACTCATGCAATTTGCAGCAACACGGATGGAGCTGGAAGGGATCATGCTCAGAGAAATAAGCCAGAAAGAAAAAGAAAAATACTGGATGGTCTCACTCATAGCAGGAATTCAGAAAACGTAAATAAGGGACCAGGAAAAAGAATAACTATAAGAAAGAAAAAATCAAAATCAACAAGCAACTATAAACCAAAGACACACTACGGGGGTAGGGGGAAGGGAGAGAAGGGATTGGGGTCAAAATAAGAGGGATGCAATCGTATGGGAAATATAACCAAGATAAAAATGCATACATTGTGCAAAAATTAAAAATGATGTAAGAAATATATGAAAAAATAAATTAAATTTTAAAAAAAGGAGGGGCCTTCAGAAAACTTCCCAACGTGTGCACATGTGGAAGAACTGGGAGAGAGGATGACAGCACCAGGCCTTTTCCTCTGCCTTGCCCTGTGTATCTCTTCCATCTGGCTATTCCTGAGTAATATCCACTGTGATAAATCAGTGATGTAGTGAGTAAATAGGTTCTGTATGCTGCTCCAGCAAATGAAATGAACCTGAGGAGGGGCTCATGGGAACTTCTCATTATGGCCAGTTGGTCAGAAACACAAATAATAAACTGGGCTTGCAAATGAACCTCCAGGGTAAGGAGAGGGGTCTGGGGGCCTCCCATCTCTAGCTGGTGGGTGAGATGAACAGCGAACAGCCTGAGTTTGCTGCTGATGTCTGAAGGGAGGGCAGTGCTAGGAGACTTAGCCCCTTTCCTTTTCTGGAATCTGATGCCATCCCCACATAGGAAATAGTGTCAGAATTAAGCTGAATTCTCAGATATCTGGAAGGGAACTGAGAATTGCTTGTTGGTGTTGGAGAGCCTCCACACATACTCAGGTTGCAAACTGGTGAGGACACCAATTCAGGAGTCAAGTGCCAGCCTAAGTCTACCTTCCCTTTCTCTGGGACTGTCCTAAGTAGACAGCAGAGGAAAGTTAACAGTATTTAATGTATGACTTACAAGTCTCAGGTAAAAGTGAAGGAAAAAGAACCCCCACATTCTCTCAAAGCTAAAACCCAGGAGGAAGGGAAGATCTCGAGAAATGCAGAGACAATCTGGACACATTTTAGGACAAGAGATAGAGATGTAAAAAGGAAATGTGTGCAGATCTGGCAGAATGGAACTAGCTTTGCTGGTGGGAGGAACATGTGGTGGCATTTCTCATGTGCTGAATGATACCACGTAAGCTACATGCTATGTATCTCTTCAAGAGATCTGGGTAGAGAATCCTGAGCCCTTTGGACTCTTTCTCTGTCTGCCTACCCTGCTAGCTTCTGTCCCACAAGCTTTTCTCACTAACACTCCTGAGGTGAACTAAGTACATCGTTTTCTCCAGAGTCTCACGTTGCTGTCACTATGTCACCTGCTGATCCCTGAAAGGCTTCACCGCTTCCTTCAATGAGCTACTGTCCCAAGTGTAACTGTGAGTCCTCCCATCTGCCTCGGTTTCTTGCACAGTCTTCACTTATTTCTTCTTTTTTCTTAAAGCCAGGTCTTTGCCTTCACACTCTCAGGCTCGGGCAGGTCTACCTCCGGGTCTTCAGGCCTGAAGTTTGGCCTCGCTCAGGTACCTGCCTTGCCAGCCTATTCCTTTCACACTCAACAGTGCTTCACGCTGACCTTCTGCATTATCCACTCTTCTCATTATTGTTAGATGTCAAGGAAATCTTCAGACACTTGGTTATGTTTTCTTGAAATAAACCCTAATTTAGCTCTGAAGAAAGAGGCAAAAGGGTGGAGAAGAAACCTCAGGGGCACCCACAAAGAGACAAGGCAGAAATGGTGGCAGAAGCCAACCAGAACTGTCTATAAATGACATGCGTGGGCCACCAAATGGGTGGAGTGGGGGTGGGGAGACAGAGGAAAGGGAGAGAGGAAGAAGGGTCTTTTTTTTTTTAATACAATTTGAAGAATATAAAAGCCCTGGCTCAACCACTGCTACTCATCCAAGTGCAGTTTATACCTTCAGTTGGAGAAATGGTGATGCTGGTACAGAGCAGGGACACGCAAATGGCAGCTGGCCAGTCAGGAATGAAAGCTGAGCTCAGCTGGCCACACACGACAACCTCCCAACAGTCAGCTAGTCAGTCCTAGTTGGAAGTACCTTAAAGCGCACGCTGGGTGCCCACCATCTGTTGGGCACTGCCCTGGGGCTGGACATCCAGCAACAAACAAACCAGCGAGGCCTTGTCTTCACAGAGCTTACGGTTCAAGGGCATGTTTTCACATCATTTTCATAGGTCTATAAAATTGATTCTTTTCTTCATCTGAGATCCCACAGGATCCCATTTTATTTAACCCCTCTCACAAGTCCAGGAAAGGTACCATCTCAAACATACTCACTTTGTCATTGTTCCTCAAGACCAGTGGAACCTCGTAGACTTCAGAGGGGGTGTAGTTCTGAAATACAATTTCTGATGGAAAGGGCTGGAATAATGCCTGATCCACGTCAATTCTTGAAAACTGCAGTTGAAAGAGAAAATTCATCGTATTAATCACACAATGGTAAATGTGTCTGGGGAAAGGCAGAAAATACTATTGATATATTGACCTGTGGATATTAATATGAAGAACACAGGAAACACTCAAAAAGGGGTGACCACTATAAACGTTGATTGTTATAACTAGTGAGGGTGGCATCACCTTCTTTAATACAAAAGAAATTACAAATTGTGGTCCCTGGTTAAAAAGAAATAGGCTAATCAGAACACCAGCCTTAGATTTCCATTTCCAATAATGGATAAGAAGGTATTTGAACCAACTTCCATTTGAGAATAACCAGAAAGCTCTATCAACAAATTCATGCTTGGAAGCACCAAAGTGCTACTGAGACAAGGAGGGATTACTGGCCAAAATCCATGAAAAACAGGTAACTCAGGGTGGAAGGTAGAGTAAATAGAGAAAACTGGAATACTTTTTCCCTAGATCTAAGACTGTGGCTAGAATTAGAACTTGACTACTTTTTCCCAGGACTACTTTTTTTTCTAGAAGCTAAAAAAAGGCAAGGAAGTGGATTCTCCCTATAAGCTTTCAAAAGGAAAGCGGTCCTGTTGAACCATTTTAAACTTTTGTCCTCCAGACAGAAGTGAATATGCATTGTGTAAGCCACTAAATTTGTGGTTATTTGTTATCACAAATAGCAATGGAGATGTAAGGGGGCTAAGACCCTGTGCAGCACTTTTAAAGAGTAGCAGGGCTGGGGAAACAGTTTGGAATCCACGGCTTGTAAAGGGCAGTGGGCCTGATGGACTTCCCCAACACTGACCCATGCAGGGCTGTACCACAGAACAGGAATACATTATGGCAGACAGATCCTCAGTCCTTGAAAGTGAACTAAGGAGACAATTCAGCTTGTGGGTGCTTACAGGGATGGTGTAGAAGCAAATGTGTCCTCTCTGGAAGACAAGAACATCACAGGGGTTCAAGTCAGTTCTACAACTTTCAGTTTTGAAATGAAAACTTAAAACTAACAAGAAAATTGTTTGCAACCACCAAAACCTGCATATTGAAAAATGACCAGATATATGAGGAAATAAGGAGTCATAAGGCAAAAACCAGCAGAAATGAGACTGCAGAAGAGAGAGATCTGGTTCATGCTTACTCTGTACAAGAAAATGAAAGAAAAGGTTGAGAACTGTGGCAGAGAATTGGCAATGATTAAAAAAAGAAATAAGTGTAAATGTACAACTTAAATTATAACAACTAAAATTAAGAATTCAATGTATGTGTTTAGAAGATTAGCTGAAATTGAAGAATTACTGAACTAGAAGAAGATAGACCAGAAGAAAATATCTAGAACTAAGCAATTGTAAAAATGAAAAAGTGTAGAAGTGGGAGCTCTATGCCAAAAGGTATGAAATAGGTGAAATTGGAATCCAAGAAGACAGCATTGATGCTGAAGCAACATTTGATGAAGTAATGTCAGAGATTTTTCTAAAATCGATGACAGTATCAAGACATAGAAAATAAATCTTATAAAGTATACAACACAAAGTAAACCCTAATATTAACTATGAACTTCAGTCAGTAATGATGTATCAATATTGGTTCCTCAACTATAAAACAAAACATAACAAAGAGCACTAGTATAAGATATAAATCATAGGAGAAACTATATGTATATGTGTGTCAGGGTGGTGGGGTATGTTGGTACTCTGGATTTTCCAATCAATATTTCTATGAATATGAAACTTCTCTTAAAGTTCATCAATTAATTTTAAAAATTTAGATTGGAAAGAAATAAAACTGCCAATATTCTAGGATAATAAGAGTGTTTGCATAGACAATCCAGATAAATTGTTAGATACATTATTAGAAGTAAAATGAGACTTTGACAAGGCTACTGGATATGATGCAACAGTGATTAAAAAAAGATACCATTATAATTATTCCTTACTAAACAAAACACAATTTTAAACAGGGGGAAAATCTATTATATAATATTGCATTAAAAATATAAAATAAGAATAAATAGAACAGAATGAAAAAGACCAAATGGAAAACTAAAACTTCATTAACAGAAATTAAAGAAGACTTCAAGAAATGGAGAGACACAATAAGTCCATGGATAAGAAGTAATATTGTAAGGATAGCAATTCTTCCTCAATTAATTTATAGATTTAATGCAATCTCAATCAAAATCTCTCTGCTCAATAAATTGATCCTAAAATGTACATGGGAGTCCAGAGAACCAAAAATATCTGCGATAAATGCCGTGGTTTGGAGATGGACAGACATACCAACCAATGGTATACAACAGTCCAGAAACCCATCCTCACATATCTGGACTCCGGCGGCATGACAAAGGAGGCCCTCCAGTGCAGGAGGCGGGGCTTTTACATAAATGACACCTAGAATCAAAGACAGACGCCATGTGGATTGTAACTGGAAGCATAGTCTCCCTTCATTCCTGCCCTTCCCACAATAAGTCGGGTTCTGAAAAGATGTCTGCAAGAAGGTGTGCTAGATCTCGGGTGAGGTTTGCAACACTCAGATCTCCAAAGCAGATAAAAGGCAAAATCACCAACTCCTTGTTTGAAATAAAGGAATAGCAACAAGAAATTTCCTAGATGCCATCTGGGACTGTGAAATAGTAGGGAAGGCAGAGCTGAACTAGAAAACACAGATATGCATATTTATAGGAAGCAGTCTGTCACTGAGGCAGGATGGGACAGAAGGCATGTGAATCCTAAGAATCCCTACAGTCAGAGCTCCTGGGAGAAGAAAAGACTAACACAATTCAGTCACTCTTCCGCCCTTCCTCTCCCCCCCTTCCAAGTGCACACACACACACATACACACACACTCCTTGGTCCTAAAAAGCTGCATGGAGAATCTCCATGGAGACTTCCTGCTGCTCTGGGGCACTGCCCAGACCCTGCTTCAGCACTAACTGCCTGCAAACTACAAGTCCAGAAAAAATTCCCTTTCTTTCTTTCAAAGATGAGCGGTAAAAACAATCATGGCGCTTATCAAGCCAGCATCTATGCAAAAATACTCAAGAAAAAATAAAAGTAAACAAAATGGCAAATAAACATTTACCAGAAAAGCATGACCTCAGAGCAATGAAAACCCTAACATTCTATTTCACCATAAATGCAAAGAACATAATGGGAAAAATTCAGAGAGCACAAAGCAAATATTCAAGAGTGCAGAGAAGCGATAAGCAATCAGAGGAGATGAAAAATTCATATGTTCATTCAATACTAATTGAGTTTTCAGTGTTTTCCACATGCTGAGCAAAGTCCTGCCTCGTGGCATTCTTGGGTAAATGGACCAAAAATGAGGAAATATACACTATGAGGTCAGGTGGTGAGAGGAAGGCCATGAAGAAAATTAAGGCAGGACAAGGAAAGTGACTGGGGGAACACTGTTTTTTACTGGAGTGAAGGGTGATGGGGGGAGGAAGGACAAAAGAAGAGGCTGAAATCATAACAAATTTGATCTATTTAACAATTTGCCTAGAGTTAGCCTTTTAACTGCCACTGCTGGGCCAAGAAATGGGAAGCATTGGTTAGCAAAGTTCCTACCATTGCCATGATAAATATATTGGCAAAAGGAATATATGAACACACACACACACACACACACACACACACTGTGCACTCACACTTACTTTCTATTGACTTAGAAATTAGGTAACAATTGGAATCAGGGGTTAGGGTCATATTGAAGAAGATGGAAAACTGTTTACCATTTTTATGACTTGCATGGTAACTATGTTTCACACACAAGAGTTTTACAGAAAACCCTGCACAGCAGCCAGCTGCCATGGGAAGCTGCACTGCAAGCTGGGGAGACAATGAGCCTTCACACCAGCATACACCACTTACTGAAGTCACATCCAGTTCCAATGTGCTCACATTTACGTGGGGAAGAGTAGAAGAAAAAGATCAATGAGGGAGGCAGACTCAGCTGGTGAGGGGGACAACTTGTGACTCTGAGGATAACTGAAAACTACTGCATAGTTTTAAACACAGAAGTAATATGTTCTGATTTATTTTTGTAATCACTCTTATGTTTTTGTAACACAGAATTATCAATTAATTGACAGCAGGATGAAAACAGGGAGGCTATTCAGTAGTCTTTAGATGGTGGCGGATTGAACTGGGATGGAGGGGGTGGTAGTGGTGGTGATGAGCATAGGTTTGAGTACTGATGTATTTGTATTCTAAAAGTTCTACGCACCCCTATGTTCACAGCAGCCCTATTCACAATAGCCAAGACCTGGAAATAGTCTAAATACCCAGCAACAGATGACTAAAAAAGTTGTGATCTATATACTCAATGGACAACTACTCAGCTATTAAAAAAGATGAAATCTTGCCTTTAGCAACAACATAGATGGACCCTGGGATGATTGTGCTATACAGTCAGAAAACGAGAGACAAATACCAGATGGTTTCACTCATATGTGGAATATAAATAAACTGAACAAACCATCTAACAAAATACAACAAAAATTACTCAAGACTCTGAGAACAAAATAGTGGTTATCAGAGGGAAGGAAAGTGCTGAGAGGAATCAGTAGAGGGGGTCAATGTGAAAGTGGTGAATGGTACTAGAACTTTGGTAAATACATATATCAAGGTGTGAAGCTATACTCCTGAAATTTAAATAGCACCGTAAGTCAATAATAAATCAATTAAACAAAGATATATTTGTGAGGGCAGAATCAATAGTACTTACTGGATTTCATATAAGATGAGAAAAAGAGAGGTATCAGCAATAACTCCAAGGTTTTTGCCTGTGTATTAATGAAGATACTACAGGCTGAAGGAGGGAGACAAAAAATAGAAAGATCAGGTTTTTAGGTAAGGAATGTAATAGAATAATCAAGTCTCAAAAACTTTAAGTTTGAACTGCTAATCATACATTGAGCTAAATATATAGTCCAGAGTTTAGGGCATAGGCAATGGTAGGAGATATAAGTATAGAAATAATCATACAACATCTGAAACTCATGTAATATTATAATGCAATATTACTTAGATCATTTTTAGTAATTGTACCAAAAAAAAAAAAAACAAAGGACTTCAAAGCCTTTTTGTAAAAGGGGCCACCTAAGGAGTGAGTTAAGAAAAGAAAGTCTATTATCAAAAAAAAAAAAAAAAAAAAAGAAAGAAAAGAAAAGAAAGTAGAGGTCTAAGGACCAACTGCGGCACTCCAACATTTAGTGCTCAGGAAAAGGAGAAACATACAGCAAATAAAATAAGAAAATAACTGGTAAAGTAGGCAGAAAACCAAAGGAATGTGGTATCTGAGATACAAATGAGTCTAAGAGACACTGTGTCGAATGCTGTGAGCCAACCCAGGTCTGCTGAGTTAGTCAAGCTTAAGAATGAATTTTAAGAGAAACACACACACACAAAAAAACCTCTAAGTAACAGCCACAAAGGATCACTTGGTGAATGCAATTACCATGAAATAGAAATAAACAGAAAGTTAAAAATGGCTCAGAGAAGAAAGGCAAGCTGCAGAAGGGTAGACAAAACGGTCTGGCATGCTCATATTTGACATTCCTAAAGAAGCAACCCCAAAGTTGCTGTGAAAAAAACACTTGATAATTCAAGAAAAAATTTCTTTTACTAAATAAAGGTGTTTATTTTTATAAATATCAGGGGAAATTTAGAACTAGCCTAATAAAATGACTGGACATCAAATACAAATAAACAGCTTTAGGCAGGCAAGCTAAAAGATTGAAGTGTCTGTATGGGAGGAAATAAATTTGGCTTCCTGCTTCCGCACTTAAAGCCAGAGGAAGTGAGGACTCGAGCAGCAAAGTACTACAGGAAAAATATGTGACCTGAGAATTTTATACCTAGCAAGTCTTCACTTCTGTATAAAGGCATCAGACAAATATTGACAAACACATAAAACCAAGGAACTATTGTTTCCATAAGCACTTTTTGAAGAAATTAGTAGAGGATCACTACAATCCAACTTAGAGACAAATGAGATTCCAGAATATAATGTAAAAACAGCCACCTGGGTTAAGAGAAGAAAAAGAAAAAATGAGACACAGAAAGTTTAGTAATTTCCTCATACTTCATAGCAGGTGTCAAAATACATGAGAACAGGGCCTCCCTGGTGGCACAGGCGGTTGAATGCAGCACTGTGAAGCTGTCCGCAGCCTCTGCAGTGCTGGTTCGATCCCTGTCGGCCTCAGAGCAACCCACATGGCGAGCAGACCTCTCCTGTCTCGCCTGCTGCTCCCCTCAGCAGTGTATTTTATCAATCTGCCTGTTCTGTTCCCCACTCTGTCTCTGGTGAATCCTCTCACCCTCCCGCGCATCTGGCCTGTACCCTGGCTCTTACATAAATAAAAAAAAAATCTTAAGAAAAAAAATTAAATAAAAAAAATACATGAGAACACACCTGGCGCACCCAATACATGAAGAGAAATGCATGTAGTGTGGAAGGAGCTATGCGAAGGTGCAAACAGTTCCTTAATGTGGGTGAACTACCTTTGGGAAAAGCGGTGATCCTTGTCCTCAGAGTTAGAGGCTGGTTGTGGGAAAGAGAAGAAGCAGTAACTATTCTAATCTCTAAGTAATATTCCATTGTGTATATATACCACATCTTCTTGAACCAGTCATCTGTTTTTGGGCATTGAGGTTGTTTCCATGTTTTGGCTATGGTAGACAGTGCTGCAACAAACATAAGTATGCAGGTTTCCTGTTGAATTAGTGTTTTTGTGTCCTTTGATCAGCGATCAACAAAGACAAACTCATGCCATTTGTGGCAACATGGATGGAGCTGGGAGGGATTATGCCCAGCGAAATAAATCAGAAGTAAAAAGAAAAACATTGAATGGTTTCACTTATAGGTGGAATATAGGAAAACCAAACAAAGGGTCAGGAAAAAGACAAAACTTGCAGGCAGATCATAGATCTGAGGCAAATAGCAGGGGAGGGAGAGGGTGAGAGCAGGGGAGGGAAGAGCACAAGGGACGATGGGAATGGGTCACAGGTGCGCTGGTGGTTGGAAAATCAGGGGACTACACCGGAGGGGAGAAATCAAATATTGTACAAAAATGAACAACGATATAAGAAATAAAAAATAAATAATTTTTTTTAAAAAGCACCAACTAGAGCTGGCAGTGCTCTGGAGAAACAGGAATGTCATCACACCAAGACAGGGAGCAGTGGCAGGAGAGCAAGAGGACTCAGGGACTCGTTCTTTTTTCATGTGGGAAATGACACTGAAAAACTCCTGGGAATAGCTGGGGAACTCTTTGAGAGGGGACTAGTCTTCTGTCGGTCACCAATGGCGGTTCACACCATAACTTGTGCATAAAAAGTGAAGCAAGAAATTAAATTAAAAAGTAGGAAACCAGAAATTATTTACAATTATATGCTTGACAAGACTAGACGATATGTTTGACACTAGAATATGTAAACACGTTGAAATAACCGTTCTTTAGTGACTACAAGGATACATTTGTTATTGGAAATGAGCCAGAATAGACAACAAATGCCTACTTTCATAAACAAATTCCACTTTCTTCCTTCTGAGTGGTGACAGCTCAGGTAAAGAGGGATTTCTCTTTATGCCAAGGAGATAACTTAATTGGACTTGGCTAATTTCATTCTTGGAATTATTCCTAATCTGTAAATGGTAGTGACTGGAATAGCTAAGAAAGAAGTGTGACTACTCAAACGTCATTTGTACTTATAAATTAAATCATTCTCAATATCAAATCACAGGTATCAAGATCAACAGAAGTCAGAGAATGGATAAAACAAAACCAATAAGAGGTTAGCCCAGGAACAGTAACTATGACCTAGCTTTGTTCTAGAGTGTTGACATTATTTCAGGGACTACTTGACACCCAGGCCAGTCAAAATGAGACTACCTTTTGGTGAGTCGTCTCCCCCATATCTAAGAGCTCCACGATCCGCGGGCGGTACATGAAGTGGGTGCTCGCCAGTCTCTGCTCTGTGGTGAGGGACATTTCCTTCAGGAACTCCGAGGGTGTCAGCTAGAATTTACAATGAGAGCCAAAGACTCATAAGCAGTCAACTTGAAAACGTCTTTTCATAAATACCAGTAGTGAATCATTTGTGTTTGCAGCTTTCAGGATCATTCTGGAAAGCTGCTAAGTCCCTTTATAAAATATTTAAAATAACTAAATAATACAAGAGAAGTACCCAGGAACTTTTGAATTCTTTGCACAGAAATTTGAAATGACATCTGGTTGCTGTTTCTTTATGATTTGGGAGGAATGACGCAAAGGAACCTGGGGCGGGTGAGGGGAGCCAGAAAATGGCACAGGAACATGACCAAAGAGCTTAACATTTTTGCTCAAAACAGTCATCTGAGCATGAAACTCTTAGATTCTCAAATCACTATGGGCACCAGAGCTAAGGAATTTGTAATACTTCTATTTTTCAACTAAAGTTAGCACATACCAGGAAAGCTTTTAGGGGTTTAAAATCATGTTACAGAGAAATCTTCTAAATGTAAAGGATCTGGGATGCATGATCGCATTGGTGAGGAGTAAGTTTGGACTTTTTAGAAAGCATGGGAGCATATTTAGACCTTGTTTCTGAAGAGCCCTGTGTCACTCATCAGATCCAGCAGCCTGTTATGCTGACATACCCAAAGGAGAGCATAAAATCCTTTATCACGTTCGAATGTTATGAGAAAAAAAAATCATCACCTATCATTTTAATAAAACTAACTCAACAAGAGCTTAGTGAGCCAGGACCAATCACTACTATTTAGTTACTGCTGCTCTGGAATGTTCGCATTGTTTCAGGGCCTACTTAATATGCAAAGAGATTATGACCATTGGCAGCAACATAAAGCGACATATGTGCCAAGAATTGTAAAGACATTCAGAGGTATGTAATTTAGCTGATTCATTTTGCCTTGGGTTAAAATCAATGCTCTTCAAATTCCCAGCAATATTAATTTCTGTGATTGAATCCATTTAAATGAAAGCATATTTCTAATATTACTTCCAACTTTTTTTTTAAAGTTCTTTTTAATTAGAACCCAGAAATAGAATACTCAAAATATTAAGAGGTATCAGCTGTTCTGTGATTTAAGCAAAAAACAGTGAAATCTTAAATGCAATAGGAGTTACTTTAAATATGTAACAACCACCATCACGAAAGAGAAAGATGACAGATTTTATATTCTAATTGGAACACAATATTAGTATTTTAAGTGTAGTGAATAATATCTCTGGCACTTTATGTAAATGATTACTGATATTTTCTATAGCATGGAGTTTATAATTCAGTTCTCACCAAGTCATTATAATTTATTGAAAATACATATATTTTTAAAGGATATAAAAATTATATCTTTTCCTAGATAACACAGAGTCATTAATTTAATGCCCTATGTTCTATAAATAACTGCTGATCAACAGGTAATAGATTATTTAGGTTAAACTCTATGAAATTCTGACATTTGACCTTTTTCTCAAACTATGCAAATGACAATCTCATATGGTTCAACCTAATATTTAGAAAACCTTAGCAGTTTATCTAGTCTTACATGGACTGATTAACTTAAGCAATTCAAGCTTCTGCTTTCATAGAGGTAATTTCAAAAACTGTTGGGTCTTGAGAGGTACCTATGTTCTACAAGAAGCTATCTTGTTAACTAAATAGAACTATCACTCAGCAATTCTCTGAAATTCTGAGAATGCTAAGTAGCAACTGCCAGGCTCCGGGGGACACTAAGTATTTTACAGAGAAATTCTCTGATACATTACCATTTGGCTTACATCTTCTTCTGCAACCAGCTTTGGGCTTAGGGGTGGCAAAACTTTGCTCTGGGTTCCCTTAAGCATTCTGACTAATCCCATCTGAACAGCCCCCATGGTCTCCTCGAGTCTTCTGCTTGTCATTTTTATTTTCTTTGCTCACCTAAGAGTGAAAAATAAAAGTTTTAGAATAAACTAAATACAGTTAATTTCTGAATATAGGTGACAGGTCACAATTTCTTTAGCTTTTACAAATACAGGAATGTCCAGGAAACAATGACCTTCCCAAATCCATCAAGTGGTTGGAGTAAATGCCATAACTAAAGGGTTCTATTCCATGCAACTAGTCTAGCTTTATCTTTATCCCAAAGTTTAAAAATCCCTTTTAGACAAACCAAGTGATTCTGAATTAAATTCACAAAAACACAAGCAATTCTTACATTTGGACACTTTTATCTTCCCAACAAGATAAACAAATTAACATTGCCCAATAAATACATGGCAGAGTTTGCCACTTTAGCTGACTGTTCTCTCATGACACACCACCCTTCAGAGAATAAACTTCAAACTTCAACATTTGAGATACTTAGTGTTTACACATAAAGAGAAACCATGTCTGAGATTTACTTTAAATACTCCATACACTACACAGCATGGCTATTAGTCATAGTATTGCAAGTTCTAGTAAGTGCTATAACCCCAAGGGGAAAAGGGTGGGATCTAAGGTATACAGAGCAAAAAAGATTAAATTAACTGTCCATAGCTGCCTGCTTGCAGATGACATGATTAATTCATAGACAGTCCCAAAGAATGTACAACAAGCTTCTAGAATTAACAAGGGAGTACACCAAGTTCGCAGGATACAACATAAATGTACAAATATCATTCATATTTCTATATATTGGCAATGAAGATATGGAAACCAAAGCTCAAAAGACAATACCATTTATAATTTCCATCCCATCAAAAAAGAAATGAGTAAACTGAAGAAAACATATACAGGGCTTATATGCCAAAGGCAAAGTGCTGATGAAAAAGAAAATTTAAGAACATTTAAATAAAAGGAGAGTTGTGTTCATGGGTTGGAAGACTCAACACAGTAAAGATGTTGGTTCTCCACAAATTGGTACAGAGGATTAATGCAATTTCTATCAAATACAAGCAAAGCTTATTTTAGATATAAACAGGCTTATTTCAAAATTTATATGGGAAGGTACAGACAGGCCCTAGAATAGCAAAACAATCTGTCAAAGAAAAATAAAGTGGGGGTAATTATTCTAACCAATCTCAAGGCTTATTTATATACTACAGTAATCAAGACTACATGTTGTTGGCAGAGGCATAGACATAGATCAAAAGAATAGAACAGAGAACTCAGAAATAGACCCACAAATATTAAAAATTGATTTTTGACAAAGGTACAAAAGCAATTCAATAGAAGACAAATAGCTTTTAAATAAATTGAGCTGGAGCAACTAAAGATATATAGGGAAAAAATAAGCCTCCATGCATATCTCACATCTTACACACAAAAAAAAATTGATTCAAAATGGATCTTATATTTAACTGTAACCTATAAAACTACAAAACTATTAGAAATAAACATAGGAGAAATTTTCTAGGCCTAACAATTGCTCTGGTGAAGAGATCTTAGATGTGACATTGAAATTCTAATCTAGGACCTCCCTGGTGGTCCAGGGGTTAAAGACAGTGCTATCAAGCTATCACCAGTCAATGCAGCATGAGTTCGATCCCCAGCCAGGGAGCTCTACCCACATGGCACAGCAGACCTTTCCTGTTTTGCCCACTGCTCCGCACAGCAGTGTATTTCAGTAGATCTCCTGTTCTGCCCCCCACTCTCTCTGGTGAATCCTCTCACCCCCCTGGAACCTCTGGCTTACACTCCAGTTCTTGTATGCATAAATAAATAAATCTTTAAAATAAAATTCTAATCCAAAAAAGGGTAACTTCAAGAAAGAGGATTTTATCAAAATATAAAACTTTAGCACTTAGAAAGACTAGAAACTGGGAGAAAGTGCTGTGAACCTTTATATCTGACAATGGACATACATCTAGAATACATAAAGAACACCCAAAGCCAAAGAGTAAGAAACATAACGTCTGTTTTCATTTCTTCCTGCCACTACAACAAAGTGCCACAAACTTGTGACTTGAAATACAAGTGTATTATCTTAATGTTCTGGAGGTGAAGTGTCTGACACAGGCCTAAAATTGAGGGCTGTGCTCCTTTCCAGAGGTAGGGGGGAGAGTTCATTTTCTGGCATTGTTGCCTTTTTCTTTCTCTTCAAAATCAACAACAGGAGGCGTGGCTTTCTCACACCACATCCCTTGCCCTCTGCTGCTGCCTTACATTTCTAAGGACTCTTGCTTGGAAACTCACAGATAACCCACCCCTCCTTAAAGTCACTTGATCAGCAATGCTAATTCTACCTGGGACTTTAATTCTCCTTTCCCGTGTAATTACCATATTCACACCTTTGGGACATGGACATATTTGGGAAAGAGGAGGCATTATTCTGCCTAAAACACAACCTAACTTAAAAACTGAGTAAAAGTCCTGAGGAGACCTTTCACTGAGGAAGATGTAACAGTGGCAAAAAGTATGTGGACAAATGTTTTCACTAGCCATCAGGACAACACAAACTAATATCATAATGAAATGAGAGAAGCTAAAATTTTTTAAAAGTTCTCAGGCTGTTCTGTTTCCTTAGTTCAAATTACAGGGGAGATAAAATCTATGGAACACTCTCCTTCCATCCTCCCCTTTCGACTCATCCCACAGGTCTCAGCCAAAACATCACTGCCCTTAGACCTGACTTCCTGACCTCCCTGTGTCTCCAGTATATGATTTTATAGCAATTACACTCTATTCATGTAATGAAAAATAATTTGAAAAAGTAACTGGATTTTCACATCTGCTTTCTCCGTTAGAGAGCAGACTCCAGGAGGGCAGAGATCTTGACCATCACGCTCACCACTGGTGTATATACTGGCAAAGTACTTAGCATGGAGTCAATAAATATTTTTGAACAATTGAATAAGGAGAGAAACCACTAACCATTCATTAGGTTTTCCTTCTCAAAGACATCTTCATTTAAAAAAAAAAAAAAAGGATCATCTAGCAGATATTTATTGATTTCCCCTCCTACTGAGAACAGTATCGTTTTTTTTCCTTAGGCAAACACCCCATTCCTTTTCCCAATCCTACCCCAAGGTCACATCTCCCAGGCCATGGTGATTGGTTCTGAGCAGGGCACATGACCCAAGTCAACCCAATGAGAGCCACCGTGGCTTAATTCTGACTTTGGAAGTGCTGAAAGAAAGGCATGCTTTCATTCGATGGAGGTTGCTGAAAAGTGGGAGCTTGACACTGCTGGCAGCCACTTGCCCTGACAGGATGACAGGACGGGAGGCTGTCTGAGACTGAAGTCACACAAATGAAAGGAGTGCCAAGAGACTGGTGATGGCATCGTTTGACTCCTTAGATCCAGCCAGGAACTTTTCAGTTATCTGAGCCAATTACTGTTCTCTGACACAAGTGTCATCTGAGCTGTATGCTGTGGCCACAGTCTCTTGACAAAGTGAATCCCTTATAAATAATTGCAGTCCATCTATTATTTGTAATGTAGTACTGTAGTGTACATAACTTGAGAGCCATTCAGACCACAACTGCCAAAATCAGTTTTTGAGAGTCTGTTTGATTTTTGTCAAGTATGCTAATTTAAAAACAGAAGACAAAGTCACACTTGCCTTACTAAAACGGAATAACTTCTATTTTATGTGCTATTGATTCTGTCACTACCAGAGTCTGAAAGACTGGTAGGCCTGCAGAAACCCACGGTGAGGATATCTTTGGCTTCCACAGCTATTACACTCGAATGTTCACTTGGAGAATTTAGAGCACACACATGACCCAAGGTAATCACTCAAGATAATTGTATAAGCTTCTTATGAATGCTAGACAAGTCATATAATTTTAATTGCAACAAATTCATAAACAAATGCTTATTTATTCATTTGCTGAAATAAAGCGATATTAAAATTACTACTTATTTGATAATTAAATGTCCTTACTTTAGAGCTGACCATCAAATAGATGAGAGTTTATTCATATTTCAGTATAAACAATAGATGTAATGCTAAGCCTGCTGGCTTAGCAAAAAAATAAAAAATAAATAAGCTGCAGGCTCCCATCTATTAGTAACTTTTTTATGGAAGATAAAGGAAATGCTCTAAGTCCTTCCCTAACACAACAATCCCTAAACCAACCCTCCTTTCCTCAGTGTGCTATATCAATTATTTAATCTATGGAATTTTCTAATATCAGAAAATATCTTCTCATACTTATAATGATACAGTAAATCATTTCCTTAAATCTGCTTATAGTACTTCAATTGCGGGCACTCTAACGGTTTTTAACCATTTTAACAATTTCTTCATCCCCCTGTAAGAATCCACTCCCTGTGCAGTAAGGGCAGGCTGAGCATAGTATCCTAGTCTCCTATGCTTTGATTGGTCTTGGGTGTGGACATGTGACACTAGTCCAGCCAATCAGAATCCTTCCCTTGAATAATAGCTGGGCATGGGGAAGAGAAGGCTTTCCTTCAGATGAGCTGGGCTGAAAATGCATATACAACTAGGGACAGGCCTCTTCCCCATTGCTTGGAGAAGGTTTTTGTAGAACAAAGTCAAGGAGATAAAAGCAGAAATGTGAGCTAGATGGGTGACAGGAGGGAAGAAAGATAAGAATGAGTGAATCCTGTGATACTGAAAGCAGTTCTAAACTGTGAGGCTCATTCCTTGAGCCTATGAGCCATCCTACTGACCTAACTAAGCAGACGACTAAACTCCTTATGTTGATTAAGTATTGATGTTTGAAGTTAAGTTTCTATCACTTGAAATCCAGCAATCTCTATCATATTTGTCCTATTTTTAGGAACTGTACATGTACTTGAAATTTACTGCAGCTTCTAAAGAAAATTTATAAATCACTACTACTATGCAATGATATGAATTGTTATTTTCAAAATGAGTTGAAAACTCCTCAGGTCTCTTAGAATAGAATAAGCTAATGCATTTTGGAGTCATATGTAATATATAGATTAATTCATATGTGCCATCAAATGTAACATCAAGGATGCTTAGGAAATCTGGAAATCATGAAAAATCATTTGCTATTTAGATTAGGTAATCAAAGGCATGTAACTTCATACATAAATTATTCCATTCTTACTAAGCCCACATTTGAGCATGGCTAGTGTACAGCCAGCATTGTCTCTGCAGGAACTCAGAGTAATCCAAAACTTTTGAGTCATTCAGAATATGTGAGTCCAGAAGAGATAACTGGAAATATTTCATCTTCAGATCTTAAAGATGAGAGCATATAAAGGGTTAGAGAAAATCCTTTGTAGTTTATATGCATCTTCTACAAGTATTGAAAACTTAGAGCTATTTGCAAACAGTAAAGTGATCTCACTTGTTAACCAAATCCTCCTGACAAAAATAATGCCAGAGAATCAAATTTCCTTTCACAGAAAACACTGAGAGTCCCTTTAATAAAGCCAGTCCCACTAAAAGCCCAAACTTGGATTTATGTGTTGGCCCTTCCATGGCCCCCACTGACATCAGTGGAGAAAGGGGCCTATGCTTTCCTCAGTCTCCACTGGCCATGAGAGATGTGGCAATTCCAGAAGCAAGCGAGCAGCAAGGTAGTTTGACCCTGCTCAATTGAGAGCTTTCAACACTGCCTCACACATCCTTCACCAGCAGCTACTTGTTAAGTGCTGCATGTCTACCTTTTATTAAAATGTCAAGAATAATTCTTTTAATTCATATTGGATGGCTGTCACAACAGAATTCAGTAATGAAAACCAATGACAGAGATTGGTAACATATTAGAACACTGTGCTGGACTGTCTGGTACAAAACATGGCCATTTTTCTTCTTTCAGTTATCACGTTGGTAAATATTGACTAGGAAATTCTCAAAGCTTTCACAGAGCTTTGCCAGATCAATTTCCATTAAAAGTGTGAAAAATATCTGTACACAGCTTACAACTCTAATAAGGACAACAATAAAATTTCTTCCTAAAATTAAAGAATGCTTGCATTTCCAGAAATGGCAGGTAAATTAGTTGACCCAACCATCCATGTGAACACAGCTAAAAGCTCTAGAAGAAAAAAATTTAATCTCCTTTAAAGTATTAAAGACCTGTCATAATAGTAAGCAATTACTATCTAAAGGAAATCAAATACCAGAGAAGTAAGCAAAGTACTAGAATGCCAAAACAATTTTTGTCCTTAGAGTAATTGCTAATCCAGAAAATTTGAACTTGGTTTCAGTGGCCTTGCCGTCCAATGAAACAAAGTCAATATGAGAGTTTGCTTAAGATGGGAAGTAGTATAGGGCCTCCCCTGGTGGTGCAGCGGTTGAGCGCTGGGCTGTGACGCTGCCCGCAGCCTCTGCAACGCCAGTTTGATCCCCGGCCGCCGGTGAGGGTCCCATATGGCGTGACAGACCTTTCCTGCCACCCACTGCTCCCCTCAGCAGTGCATTTCATCAGTCTGCCTGTTCTGTTCCCCGCTCTGGCTCTGGTGAATTCTCTCACCCTCCCGTGCTTCTTACTATACCCAGTGCTTGTATAAATAAATAAATAAATCTTTAAAAAAAAAAAAAAAAAAAAGATGGGAAGTAGTATAATGAAACCTTTTTTTCACATTATGCTAGGACCAAAAATTAAAGCTGGCCACTCATTCACCATCCCCAGGAAGCCTAGTAGAACTTGTCATGATACTAAGAAAAGAGAGAGAATTAAAAAAGAGAGAATAAAAAGAAAAACCTAAATAAGGGACCAGGAAAAAGACTAATTAATACAAAGTAAAAATCAAAATCAACAAGCAACTATAAACCAGAGACACTACGGCGGGATTGGGGTGTGGGGGGCGAGGAACGATAAGGGGGGGTGCAATTGTATGGGGAATATAACCAAAATGAAAATGCATACATTGTGCAAAACTGAAAAATGATGTAAGAATTATATAAAACAAAATAATTTTTAAAAAAAGAAAAATATCCCAAAAGTTGGAGTCACTTCTAAAACTCAAATTTGCAGCCCTGCCCTAAAGAACTCCAAACCATGAGCTAGCTTTTGGGTAATCCCAGACTAAACGATGCTGAAGTGTCAGGCAGAAACAAATGCGAATCCCTAGGAAGAAAGGCACCATCAAAAAGCAGACCGCAAAAAACAAAAATCCCCATAAATAATATTTCAAGAACAATGAAGAACAGAAATAAGCAAACATAGGAGAAAAAAGACATCATGAGCAAAACTGGTGGAAACTAAAGACAGCAGAGAGGCATCAAAGAATTCACATGGGAAAATTATTAGAGATAGTTTATAAAACAAATATGTTTACTAACAGACAAACTTAAATCTGTCTCTGGGGCACAAGAACATATTTTTTAAACGATACAGCAATTCTGTAAAACTGCTGAGCTCTTCAAAAATGTCTATGTGCTAAAAAAAAAAAGTCAAGGAAACTGTTTCTACACTAAAAGAGACTAAAAAGTTTAACAACTAAATGTGTGTATGATCCTTAACTGGATCCTGGATTTAATTTAAAAAAAAAAAACTATAATGACCCTTACTTAAAAATTGAGAAAATTTGGGCCTCCCCGGTGGCGCAGCAGTTGAGCGCTGGGTTGCGAAGTTGCCCGCAGCCTGTGCAGCACTGGTTCGATCCCCGGCTGCTCCCCGGCCACCAGAGGAGGGTCCCACATGGCGGGCAGACCTCTCCTGCCGCCCGCTGCTCCCCTCAGCAGTGTACTTCGGTCCTTCTGCCTGCTCTGCTCCCCGCTCTGGCTCTGGTGAATTCTCTCACCCTCCCGCGCTTCGGACTGTACCCAGTGCATGTATAAACAAACAAACAACAAAACAAACAAATAAATAAATAAAACATGCCTCTATTAAAAAAAAATTTAAAAAAAAACTTTCCTTAGGTTTGAAAATTTTAAAAAACGAAATGCTGTAGGGTAAAGTTAAATAGAAGATATAGGAGTCAAACTTAAAATGGTTATGGATAAATAAAAAGCATATTTTAAATAGAGAATATGATTGAATTTGAAAATGGGTCAGAATTATGCAAGTAGTAGGTGGAGTGAACAAAAATAATAGAAAATTAAAAAATGAGTGCCTCCGTGGTGGCACAAAGGGTTGAGATGCAACCTATCAAGCTGCCCACAGCCACTGCATCATGAGTTTGATCCCTGGCCAGGGAGCTACCCACATGGAGCAGCAGACCTCTCCTGACTCACCCACTACTCCCCTCAATAGTGTATTTCAGTCAATCTGCCTGTTCTATTCCCCACACTGTCTCCGGTGAATCCTCTCATCCCCCCACCTCTGGCTTGTACCCCAACTCTTGTATGCATAGATAGATAAATCTTTTTTAAAAAGAAAATTTTAAAATGAAGTGAAATGAAGAAACATGGAAGATAGAGATCTCACCTCACTGGATCCTTGGATGAGAGATGAATCAGAGGCAATAGCTACAAATGATAGCTGTGAATTTTACTGAAATGTTGAAAAAGACCAATATATAGATTCATGATGCCCAACAAATCCCATGTTAGGTGGGTTGGGGGTGAAGGGGAAGCCAGAGCAAGATTCACCCTAGAGAGGATGAAGACAAATGAAAAGAAAAAGAAAAAAGCACTAAGAGAACAAATTAAAAAGATCATCTTCAAAGGAGCCTTGGTTGGATTAGAAACAACTTTCTTAATATAATGGAAGCTCGAGATGGTAGGAAGACACATTCTAATGTGCTGGAAGAAAAAACTGCCATCTTTTAGTTCTGTAACCAACAAAAAATCTTTTAAGAGTAAAGGAAAATTAAAGACAATTTTAGACCAAAAAAAATGTGGGAAGATTCACGCTTGTAGACCTCCTTCACACTTGGTCAGTTAGCATTGAGAGAATCTAACCTACAGTGAAATTTAAGATACTGCCCCTCAGTACTATGCTGATCCCTCAAACAATCCATCGCAGTCACAATAATGTACAACTATTGCTGAAAATGATCTTGAAATTATTTTGACCATTTTATCCCAATTTACCTCATTTCAAGTCTCAGTGACACTCCATGTTGTCATTCACACAAGTTCATGAGCACTTGTATTCATCCCTATTGATGAACCCACCACTTTTCCAAAATGAGAATCCAAAATAATTTGAACTCAGCAGGGATCTCATTTGTCCCTGACTCATGATAATGTGAGTCTATCCTGTGGTTCTGCACTAATCACTTTACAAACGGAACTACCATCACCATATATAAACTCCACTGTAGAACAAAACAAAAAACCATGGGTGGTGAACTCAAATTGAACTGGTTAAAATTAGGGACTCGTTTGTAAAGGTCAGTGTCCTTTGCTGCAAATCCAGTTCTCATGCAGATGAGCAGTTTAACCTGCACTGTGTACTGAGCATAATTTGCCAGCTGCACCCTCATAATAAGGTGCAGATGGTTAATTATACCAGCAAATGACTGCTTAGTTGTGGGCACAAAAGCCTGTACCTAAAATCACTGAGAGTGTGCTCAGACCTATTTATGCTCAGGCAAACAAAACACTTATTTCCAAGGTTTCAAAAATCTGTGAACAGACAGCCACGTGCTCTACTGCTCTCAGGGAGACCCACTAACCCTGATGGGGTCTGGCTCACTGGAGGAATCCCTGGCTGCAAAGCCATATATCCACTGGTGAAATATTTCATGAGGTGTTGAATCCTTATTGCAAAATTTCCCACAGTTCACTTATCATCAGAATCAGAGTAAATAAATTGGTGAAAATATGGTTTCCTAGTCCCCAAAGTAAATGCTATATTTTTGAGATTAAAAACTCTGAAAAAAAATTTTTTTCAAACACATCAACATTGTTGTGTTAAAATAGGGTGGGGGTAAGGGTGGGAAGACCCTTTTCTATGCCGTGGAGGAATTTCATGGCCTAGCTGATATGATCTCACAGAGGTTAGAAAGTCATATTAGACACGACACATCCAGTGTCTGACAGGGACTGTTGCAAAGAGTTCCTTTAAAATGTATTCTATTAATCCCCATCTGGCAAGAGTAGGATTTGGAGTGATAGCACGGAAGGGGTAACTACCGCATGACACCCCTGTTTGGAAGTCCTCTGGCAGCTGCAAAGCTCTCAGTCTGCAGGGGTCAAGATGACAGGGCTGGGGAACAGAATACCAATCTGCTGGAATCCGCACAGAACCCTTCCTCTGAAGAACCCACAGAGTATGCGATTCTATTCAGTTTAATTGTATGTTGGGAAAGAGGCAGAGCTGCTTGCCACGGTTTTAATTGCTAAGAACACACTATCTTTTTAGGAACCATCTGTTTAATTGTAATTACAAATAGTGATGTAAAAACACGAATGATTAACAAGTAGAAAACTTCCCTACCACTAACAGTCTTAACACAGAGAGCCATACTGTGAAAGAGTATGTTGCTTTTCCTTCTCTCTGCAATATTTCATGATTTAACAACTGCCAGCCTACCATTTATTACAGAATCTCATTCTGGTAGAGCTAGAGTTACTCGTTAGTATTCTTAGATTACATCTCTATTATTCCTTTTTATTAAACTTTAATTCCCTCTGAGAGTGACAGGGATTATATCAGAAATGAAATACATAAGGTGCCCATTTTCCCACCTCCTGCTAAAATCTTTGAGGTTTCATATAATACCCATCACTTACAATTAATTACCAGGAACATTCCTAAGTATTGCAAGACTAATTTTTTGGCTTTCACAGACACAAAATTCTGCCTTCCCGGTTTTGAAATATGCTTACCAACTCTTATTATTTTAAAAGCCACAAGCATTGGTAATTGTTTTCAGGCATGACTACAAATGGCTTAACCTTGAAACTTATTTTAATTAGGGATTTTTCAGAGCCACTGCTGCAAACTTGGGTGGATTGTTTATAATAAAAACAAGCAGTAACAACATAGCTGTTAGGACACAGAACTAGGCAGTCATTTAGCTCCGGCTCACAATAGTGGCTTCACGAAATGTTAAGCACACAGCTGCAGTCAGGTCTGATGCTATTACAGTGACTTCATGTTCAGGACAATCTAGATCAACTATAAAAGCAGGGAGATGCTATTTTAAAATAAAATACAGGAGATTTATGAACTGCCAGTGAAATTATAAGCGATTTCTTCCTTAGTCATTTCACACTAATTTTTCCTTAAAGTCAGCCAAATTGACTTTTTGATACCATTTTAAGATGAAGATCACCATTTCAAACAATATCGTCTACTTCCTGACAGGCCTTTTAATCAAGCACAGAGCCTTTTTTAAAAGTCCACTTTGTTTCCCCACCACTGCAAGGGATAATAAATATGACCCTTAAAAAAAGAGAGAGAACTAAAGCACTTTAAGTTCTTAAAGAAATGAAAAGACTGACAACAGTTTTTCAAATCCCATTGCAGTGGAGGCATTCCTCTGTGACATGTCAATTCCTCACTTGCAACCTTCTCTGTCCAATATGAATCCTTCTAGCCACGATCTCACAATTATTTCTGTCTGATTTCAAGCCCCCTTTCTCCTCACAAGACATTTTAAAGGAAAAGCATCCAAGTGCTAAGTGCCTTCACAGTGTTAATGAGGAAATAGATCTTGGAAGAAATCATTTGAGGAGAAGAGCCCCACCCTCAGGAAACAGGGCTTCTTCACTTTCAACAACAGCAACCATGAGCGAGCTGATCACTGCCGTGGGTTCTGAAATATCTTCATCCTAAACCAGTGATCTCTAACCACTGAGATCTGGGTGCCCAGGGGGTCCCATGAGAGCTGGAAACGCTGTCCCCCAACAGATGAACGTAAACATGGAATCTACAGGTCCACCCACCCAAAGTCAAGAATCTCTACTAAACACACATCCAAGGGCACCAGTTGAGACATGGTTTCAACGAGCAAGGGCTATGTGGCTTTCTTTCAGACTTGGGGTAAGCGTTCATGTTCTAGAGGCTTTTGCTGCTAACACAGAGACACATTCTCAAAACGATTCTGAAGACTGTAAAACAATTCCACTAATTAATAACAAGTACCACCTTCCCCTCTACTTTGTGATTTCGTGAATCACTCTCACACACGCCGGAGGCATTGTTGTATCTTTCCCCAAGTAATTCTAAATTTACCTTATATACCAAATGTAAAATAGCACTTCACAAGTACCATCTACTGAAGAGCTTTTCAAACATGCATTTATTTTCACACCTCTAAAAGTGACACAGAATAAAATTATGATATCCAGAGCTCATAAGGAAAAAAATATTTAGTCTTCAGTTGGCATTTGTTAATTCTGAATTTTCCATCTCTGTCATATGTGTATACAGTCAAAACATTCAAACTTTATGTAAGATTAATTAACTGTGATGCACTCAATACAGCAAAACATGAATTATTAAGCATGATTACTTCTGGGGAATAGGGTTGGGAGAGAGAGGAGAATAATGAGGATATTTTCATTTTTACATTTCTAAGGCATGTGCATGTTTACAAAGAATATATAAGCTATTTACTAAAAACTAAGATTTAAAAAGTAAGCCATGTTTTCTAGTGCAGGATGATCTGGTTTATTTGGTCCAACTCTCCAGCTAAACACAATTTAAAATGGTGGTTAAAATATTTTTTAATCTTCTTAAAAGCATCAGAGAACTAACAAGACCATAAGGAATTACCTGATTAACATCTAAGTGAAAACAGGAACAGAAAGAGGTTAAGTGGAGCACCAAAACTACTTTTGTTGTGAGGCCATCCTTAGACAAGGTTCTCTGGAGCTCTGGTTATGGAGACCTTGCAGGACAAGACGTCAAAGGCCAAGGCCCACCTGAGGAGGCGTGAGGAGACTTCACAGGTCAATAGAATGAACTGAAAATGAACGTTTCCCATATGACCATGCCCAGAAAAATACAAGGGAATAGATGCTGAGTAGAGAAGGGAAATAAAAACAAAAAGTACTGAATCACAAAGAACAGAATCACAAACCAACTCCCTTGTAGATGTGTATCCCAAACGCACACCACTGATGAGCTCCAGAGTCTCAAAGTGAGCCTGGACAGGAAGTGCCCTGAGGTAGCCGGCAGAGGTAAATGTAAATCCTCTCTGGAGAATTCCTCCTTCATCTTACTCATCAAAAAACTTCCCATAAATAATTTTCCAAGGAAGATAAACAGCTCACAGTCAAAATAAAGAAACACACCAAGAGAGTGGGAAAAGTACCATAACCAGGAGCTGGCAAAAACATACTGTAGAAAGTAAAATCTTAGAAATGGAAATTAAAGTAATTAAAACCCAATGAACAGAACTTCTAATCCCAAGGAGAATGTGTGGGATTGCAGTAGCCCCTGTACCTGCTTTAACAACTGAGCAAATAGATACATAGTAAAAGTCTTATTTTTATTTTTATTTTTTTTCTGGGTCTTTTTTTTAAGATATATTATTTATTTATACAAGCACTGGGTACAGTCAGAAGCACGAGAGGGTGAGAGAATTCACCAGAGACAGAGCAGGGAACAGAACAGGCAGAAGGACCAAAGTACACTGCTGAGGGGAGCAGCGGGCGGCAGGAGAGGTCTGTGCGCCATGTGGGACCCTTGCCAGGCGGCCAGAGATCGAACTGGCGCTACAGAGGCTGTGGGCAGCTTTGCAATCCAGGGCTCCACCACTGAGCCACCGGGGAGGCCCTAAAAGTCTTATTTTTAAAAACATTTGAGAGCTATAGAAGAAACACGGACTAGAGGACTAATATGCCCGAAGAGCCCATCCTCAGTGACTTGAGATTGCTAGTGATTTTTATCTCTGATGACATTTGCTAATTCTAGGCACAGAGAGAGCATCTAAACAGGCATAGACAGAGGGATTCCTAAGGTGAAAGAGAAGCCAGGAGGTTGTGAAGTTGGGCATAACTGACAGGTATCTAAAAATCCATGCCCAGCTTTCTCTGTGGACAGGTTTCTGAGAAGTGGGCCAGCATGAGAATTCCACAACTGAATGAGAAAGGTGGGGTGAAATCTCCCATAGTTTCTTGGTGCTTAGAACTCAAGGTCTAGACAAAGGAAGGGCCTGCAACAAACACAATACCATTCTCCTTGGCGTGAAACCAAAGACCTAAAGTCAAAATCTTCAAAGGGCAAGACTCTCATGGCTGAGGAGAGACACGGAAATTTCTCAATCAAAAGCTCTGAGAGTCCCATGGCCAAGGAAGAAGCTGGGCTGGGAAGGAGGGATGATGCCGCCATTGTCTTGTCTGCTTAGGAACTGAAGTCCTGCAAGAGTAAGGGAGCAAGTCTCCACCTTGAGATATTTGCAGTTTTTGAAGCAGCATAGATTGGGAAGCTGAAGAATTAAACTCAAAACTCCAAAGGGAAGAACTCTGAATCTCCTGTAGCTGTCAATAGTTAAGGAGAGAAAGACTTGCAAAGCTCATAATCAAAAGCCAACAAAGAAATCATTCCCAAAAAACAACAACTTGCAAGTGAACTGAGCCTAATTAAAGATACAACCCAGCAATGGCACAGAGGAGTTCCTAGCTAATTTAGATTGTCCGTTCCTTATCCTGATAGGAAAGGGAAAAACTCCTCTGGGAGAAAAAATATTATAGTCAGTCTATTTGCTTCTTTTAAGCAAAATGTTCTGCATACAATCGAAACTTAGGGAGAGGGAAAAATGTAAAAGAGGAAAGACGGACAATTCAGATGTAGGTCTTTACATAACAATTTTAAATATGATAAAAATTCAGGAAAAGATGGACAAAATTAGGGAAAAGATGGAAAATTTCAACACATGTACAAAATCTATGAAGACAAACTCACATTCTACAACTTTTTAAAAATCCAAAATTAAGAACACATTGAATGAGTTTAACTGCAGAGTAAGCCAAGAAGGCAGAATAAACTCAAAGACAAGTCATTAGAACATATTTAATCTAAAGCACAGGGTAATAATGAAAATAAAAGAATGGTGGTTTAAGAGACATGTGAGACACAGTAAAATGTTCTAACACACATGTGACTGACATTCGAGAAGGAAAAGAAAGAATGGGATAGAGCAATATTTGAAAATTAATGGCTAGGAATTTCCAAAAGTAACAAGAGACATCAACCCAAGGTGTCAGGATAACTGCTAAAAGAATTAAGCAACAGGGCCTCCCCGCTGGCGCAGTGGTTGAGCGCTGGGTTGCGAAGCTGCCCGCAGCCTCTGCGGCGCTGGTTCGATCCCCGGCTGCTCCCCGGCCACCGGAGGAGGGTCCCCCATGGCGTGCAGACGTCTCCTGCCACCCGCTGCTCCCCTCAGCAGTGTACTTCGGTCCTTCTGCCTGCTCTGCTCCCCGCTCTGGCTCTGGTGAATTCTCTCACCCTCCCGCGCTTGTGACTGTACCCAGTGCATGTATAAACAAACAAACAAGTAAATAAATAAATAAATAAATAAAACATGTCTCTATTTAAAAAAAAAAAAAAGAATTAAGCAACATAGATACACAGCTTAAAAGTAATGAGAGATAAAAAGTATGATGATAATCATCATCATCATTATCATTATCATCATCAAGGTAGAGACACACACATACAAATAACACAGTTACAACAACGTAAAATCTGGAGGAAAAGATTTACAGACGTTAACTACATAAAAACTTAAAGTAGAATAAAGTAAATATAGAATTATACCACCAATAAAGGTTTTTTTTTTAACTATGAGCATCAAACCTTTAAGGAAAAATACAAGTATTATACAAACCCTTGCAAAAATAGAACAGGAAGGAACATTTCCCAACATATGATCCATAATGACCCTGACATAACACCAAAAATATTTATTATTAGAAAATGAAACTATGAACCAATATCCCTTGTGAATAGATTTATAAAAATCCTTATCAAAATACTAGTAAATAAAATCCAATAATATATGGAACATAATACATGATGACCAAGTGGGGTTTTGTTTTTTGAAATGTAAATTAGGTTCGACAATCAAAAAAGCCAATCATTCATACCAACACACAGGTGGAAAAATGACAAGATCATCTTAAAATATTTAGAAAAATGATTGGGGGAAAAAGTCAATAGATATTTACAATCAAATATCCCAGAAAACTAGCAACAGAAGGGCGTTTCATCAATCTGATAGTCAGCATCTACAAAAAACCTATAAACAACTGAACAATTACCCCTTCAGATTGGGAGCAAAGCAAGGACATATTCTCCCATGATTTCTACTCAGAACCATGCTGAAGATTTAAGTTGGTGCAATAAGACAAGAAAAATAAATTAAAATCTAAGGATTAGAAAGGAAATAACCAAAGCTATCTTTATTTGCAGATGTGATTAAGTCTACATAGAAAATGCAAAAAAAAAAAAATCAACACATGAAACTAGCAAAGCTAATAAAGTTAGTTTAGCATGGTTGCAACATACAGGGTCTAAATACAAAAATCAATCCCATTTCTATATACTGGCCACTACTGGAAATTGAGAATTTTAAAACAGTAGTATAAAAAACATGGAGTACTTAAAGATACAATATGTGCAAAATTTATGTTAAAAATTACAAAACATGGTCAAGAGAAATTAAAGGTGATCTAAACAAAAGAAGGGACACAACATTCGTGAACTGCAAGATTCAATATTAAGATGTCAGCTCTCTCCAACATGAATGGAGCTGGAAGGGATCATGCTCAGTGAAATAAGCCAGAAAGAAAAAGGAAAATACCAGATGGTCTCACTAAAAGCAGGAATTTAGAAAACCTAAATAAGAGACCAGGAAAAAGACTAAATGCAATGAAATAAAAATAAAAATCAACAAGCAACTATAGACCAGAGACACACTACAGTAGGGGGCCGGGGAGGAGAAGAGGGATTAGGGTCAGAAAAAGGGGGTGGGAATTGTATGGGGAATATAACCAAAATGAAAATGCATACATTATGCAAAAATGAAAAATGATGTAAGAATTATATAAAATAAAATAATTTATTTTTTTAAAGATTTATTTGTTTGTTTGTTTGTTTGTTTATACAAGCACTGGGTACAGTCAGAAGCTCAGGAGGGTAAGAGAATTCGCCAGAGCCAGAGTGGGGAACAGAACAGGCAGACTGACGAAGAAATACACTGCTGAGGGGAGCAGCGGGTAGCAGGAGAGATCTGTGCACCATGTGGGATCCTCGCCTGCGGCCGGGGATCGAACCAGCGCTGCAGAGGCTGCAGGCAGCTTTACAGCCCAGCGCTCAATCGCTGCACCACCAGGGGAGGCACTAAAATAATTTATTTTTTTAAAAAAAGATGTCCACTCTCCCCACACTAACCTATAGATTCAATACAATCCCAATCCAAATCCCAGCAGAGTTTCTTGCTGATATCAGCAATTTAATTCTAAAATTCTAAAATCAATTTTGAAAATAAAAACAAAGTATCAACAGAAGGACTCAAATTGATTTCAAAACTCAGCACAAGCTGACTTCATCAGACTTTTGAATTTCAAAGATAATTCAATAAGAAAACAACCACAAGACATGGACAAAAATTATGAACAGGAACTTTACAAAGGAGACAAATAAGCGTATGTTGTTCTATGCCATTGATCATTAGGGAAATGCAAATTATGAATAGAATGAGATACTACTACAAAACTAAGAAAGTGAAAATTAACAAAAATGCCGCCTGCTGGCAAGGTTGTGAAGCAAGTTCACCTCTAAGGCCATCCTGGTGGAAAGGCAAAATGGTACAATCACTTGGAGAAACAGCAATTTCTTTAAAAAGTAAACACACACTTACCATAGAAGCTAGCAACACCACTCCCAGATATTTCTAAAATAACAGTAACAACATACGTCAATATAAAGATCTGTATGTGAATCTCTATTCATAACACCAAATACTGGAAGGCACCCAAATGCCCATCAATTGGGGATACATGCATTCAATTGAATAACATTTAGTGATGAAAAGGAATGCACTACTGTCTCATGAAAACATGGAAAAATCTTTAAAATTGTATGGTAAATAAAAGAAGCCACACCAAAATATGCTATGTATTTTATTACTTCTTTTATATAATATTCAGGAAAACATAAACAGAAAATTGAATCATTGGTTGCCAGAAAACTGAATCATATGTGAGCTAAAGGAATTGTGCTATGTATTTATTATAGTGGTGGTTACACAACTGTGTATGTTTCAAAATTCATGAGACCGTACACCAAAAGGGGTGGATTTTATTATATGTAAATAACAGTTAATAAGCCTCACTTTTTAAAAATAAATAGCTAAGGACATATTGGGACAAAATGAATTTAAATGTTATCTGAACATAGAATACCATGTATAAATACCCAAAGTGTGTGCAGTACTACAAGTCAATAGAAAAGGACAAGTTTTACAGTTAGGCAAAGATAAAGATAGAAAAATTCATGGAAGAGACAGTAATAGTCAGTACTCATAACTGCTCAACCCCATTAGAAGTAATTAGGGAAATGTAAATCATAAATCAAAGCAATAGCCATTATTTTCCCATCAAAAAGACAGATAACATCAAATGTTATGTATATGTAGGGTAATTGCAAATCTCTACATAAGACCTTAAAATACATGCATCATTGGAGGTGTTGTGCTGTCAACAATAATTATACTTAGCTAAACCAAAAAATGAAAAAATAATCTTTTAAGATTGTTGGTCCGATCAGTGGGGTGTAGGGAGATGGTCTTCCTGAAAACGTGAGTGTCCTTTCCAACAATGCTGGAACAGCCACTCCAGTGCAGAATGGGGAAGCTACAGAGGTCTACACCAACCACTCTAAAGATTTATCACCACCTCCAAGCAAAGAATGATGGGTGGTCACACACATGGTGAGAGCCTTCTCAGGGGAGAAACTGAAGTATGAAATGGGTCCCACCACAAAGGTAGGTAGAGACATAACTTATTTATGGAGACAAATGGGAAAAATCTATGAAGAACTTTTATAAATGTGTTTACATATTCCCAGAATTAAAGCTTTTCAGTGGTTTAGTTTCTAAAGTAACTTCCTCCTGGGTAATTTAAGGGATTTTCCAGGTCTGTTTTTTTTTTTTTTTAGATTTATTTATTTATTTATTTATTTATTTATTTATTTATACAAGCACTGGGCACAGTCAGAAGCGCGGGAGGGTGAGAGAATTCACCAGAGCCAGAGCGGGGAGCAGAGCAGGCAGAAGGACCGAAGTACACTGCTGAGGGGAGCAGCGGGCGGCAGGAGAGGTCTGCACGCCATGTGGGATCCTCCTCCGGTGGCCGGGGAGCAGCCAGGGATCGAACTGGCGCCGCAGAGGCCGCGGGCAGCTTCGCAACCCAGCGCTCAACCGCTGCGCCACCGGGGAGGCCCTCCAGGTCTGTTTTTCACTTCATTCAGCATCAACCTTAGTACTGACTTTTGAACCTTATACACTAAAATGTGACTCTGCTCTAAAGGTTCATCAAGGGCACAGATCCTGTCCTATAATATTTTTTTCATGCAAAATACCTAGCTTGGTAGGAAACACGAAGTAGGACCTTGATTACTTAAAGGAGTGAAGACAAGGAGAGCAGGAAAGAATCATCTTGATTCTTTAAACTCAACTTACTGAAAGATTTTGAAATGAAAAGCATGACACCACAATAAAGGCAGGAAGCAAGAAACCTATGGTATCCAGGTGAGCAGGCATGGAGAACAGGACACAGGTAGCTAGCATAGGTGGTGGTCACACATCACAGCCAGGCCACTCACCAGCCCTGTCATGGGGGCATTTTCTGAACCCAGTTTACCCAACTGCAAAGTCACTGCACAGGACCACTGTGGTGAAGAGATGAGATTATCCAGGAAAAGTACATTTGAGGGTGCACTGGTCGCACATTTGGATCCTCACAATCATCCTGAGGAGGGGAAGGTGGAAGGAAGAACTGGGGGGTACACCCCATTTTGGTGATGAAATAGGAGAAATGATCTGTCCAAGACATCACGGCCTTAAAGTTAGAGGAAAGACAAACACGCAGATCTTCTGCCTCTTGTTCCCTGTCTGGCTGGGGAACCCCACTAACAGAAATCGGAGGTTGGGGTATTTAATGGGGGTGAAGACAAAGGATCAGGGGAGGTTGGGAAAGACCCTTGGAAAGCCTGGGGGGTGCCCAGGACAAAGGACAGGAACACGAGGAGATGCCCAGGGCCAGTTCCCACGTCCCCTCACCGTGACTCCACGACCTCTGCAAGGACCTCCGACCCCGTGCAGCCCTGACCCCTCTTCAATTCCAAGAGGGGTCCCACTCCCACCCAGACCCCGCGTCCGACTCACAGACGCTGCTGCCAAGGGGCTCCCAACCCAGCTTCCAAGCTGCCGGTTCTCCCAGTGCGCCTGCAGGATCCGGAGCTGTTGCCATCCGTTGCCCCAGCAACCACCGGGCGCCGCACCGCCTAGCAAGCCGGGCGGTGGTTGGAGAGGGCAGCGTCCATAGCAACCTCCAGGCAGCAACACTACTTGGGAAAGAATTTAGCTTTCAGGAATTCCTCAGTCACCCTCTCTCCCCAAAGGCACCCTTCACCAGGCGCCCGCCCTAGTTCATGAAGGGTGCTTCATGCATTTCCCAATTTGCCTCCCTGTGTTTCTACAAGAAATTTCATCCTAGGGTATGTTGACATCTTGGGAGGTTCATGCACCCTCTGATTTAGACATTTATGTCCATTTACCCAGAATGAGGGTCCGCAGCTGTAGATTCATTTTTTTATACAAGAACTGGGGTACAGGCCAGAGGCGCAGGAGGGTGAGAGGATTCACCAGAGACAGAGCGGGGAACAGAACAGGTAGACTGACGAAATACACTGCTGAGGGGAGCAGCGGGCACGACAGGAGAGGTCTGCCACGCCATGTGGAAATCTCCCTGGCCGGCCAAGAATCGAAACCACGCTGCAGAGGCTGGGACAGCTTCACAGCGCAGCGCTCAACCCTCTGCACCACCAGGACTGAAAGGAGCCAGAAGTAGAACCCCGCTTGCGGGTTGCCCCAGACAGTGCAAGAAAAAACTCCCACAGGCATTCATCCCACCTTCCTGCTCCGAGACAACAGCAGAAACAGTGAGGGCCTTCCGGACTTCATTGAGACCATGGCCTCATTCAAAGCCTGCCTTGAGATAGCCCCCAAAGACTTTTACTAACTCTCTCCCTTCGTTCATTCTTCAGAAAATACCTACGAATCACTCATCATGGGTCATATATTTGCCACTTTTCTAGACATAATAGACAGCAACTGCCAAGGCAGAGTTCCTCATTTCTTAGTGTTTTCTTCATGGTGTAGGAGCCAGCACCTGAGGACACGCAATTTTCCTGTGATAATGAACTAATCCTGGCAATGCCATGGAGTGTGTCTGGAGTGATGGGCCCTGCAGGTAGGGTGGTCAGAAGATCACGCTGAGGAGATGGCATTTGAGCTGAGATATGAGGAGACACCAGCTATAGAAGAGTAAGGAAGACAGCAACGCACAAAAAGGGGCAAAAGTGTAAAGAAACGAATGTGGGGTGGCAGAGAAGGTGGAAGGCCTCTGGCTGAAAAGGAAAGAGCTTTCGGGACCATGGCCATCCACAGCCGACTGCACATCCCCCAGCTCTTTGCTGGACTGGCCACTTTACCCTGCTCCTCTGTCACCCCCTGGGCCCAGTCACACCCGATCACTTCACCCAATTATTTCCTTCACAGCCCTGGTTACTTTTTATTGACTGTGAGCTCCAAGGGAACAGAGACGGCATCCATGCTATTCAACACAGTATCCCAGCACCTGAAACAGCTGGCCCAGCACGGACAACAAATAAATGTATGTTGACGACACCAACCTCCACATCAGATACTTAAGAGCGGTGTACACCGTGGGGACCAAAACAAAGACATCCCCACCTTCACCAAGCTTAAATGCTGATGGAATAAATGAATTACAAATTGCATGGGCCAACTAAAGGTGTGTAGAATTGAATGATTTAGATCATAAGTGCTTTGGCTGAGCGCCTGATATGTGGTAGGGCAAGTAAGTATAAACTCTGGATTTTAGAGAGTTAGGGCAAAACTAGAGTGTAAAATAGCTCATCAATAATTTTTAATACCGATTTCATCTTGAAATAAGGTATATTATTTCATTTCATATGTTTCTTTTTTTAATCTGACTGCTAGAAATGTTAAATGACATAGGTGGCTTGCATTATATTTCTACTGGACAACACAGTCCAGTGGAACTTAATACTAGCTGAATAAATGACTGATATTTTACTACAGATGTTGAAATAGACATTTCAACCATGGGTACAATAGGGTGCAAACTTACAAAGAAAACCTATTAGACATCTCTCGAGCCTTTCAACTGTATAAAAGGGTCAAGAGTAGGTGACTAAAGAGGATTTCTTCAGAGAGCTGAACTGTGAGCCGGCCCCACCACCTCCTCTCCAGCAGAAGGGCGGGCCGGGAGGCCGCCACCCAAAGAGTTTCGTAAATCAGAGAGCGCAGCGTGCTTGTGTCTGAGTCTCTGGAAGTTCTAAAGGGCAAGAGATGAGAGAACTGGTCAATGGACAACAAGCAAAGGAAGAGATGGCTGGTCGGGAATCACCCATCACTTTCCCCCAGAATTTATCAAGGGAAAAAAATGCGAGTGTTTTCTAAGGAGCAGAATGTACGTCACTCAAGAGAGGTATGTAGGGTCATTTTGGGTCCTTGCGAAGAGGGATTCTAGTGGGACAAAGAGACTTTAGCAAAGAGAAGCTGAGAGTATTAGGTTCCTAGGGACCACGGAAAAGCAAGAATCAGCCAAAAGAGGTGCGTTTGGCCTCATTAAGCGAACTGCAGGGTGCAGATGAGGGTAAGTTTTTGGAAAGACTCTTGAAAGTGCCCTCCAGAGAAGCATCAGTTGAGTCAGTGCCTTAGCAGACAAGTAACAACTTCCTTGCAGTGTTCTCTCCTCCTTCCTCAGGGTCTAATCCCAGAGGAACCAGAAAAGAGCTATGCAGCTGGGGGCACAGGTGTAGAGCCTGGCAGTGAACCCTAGGAGAGGACAGCAAAGGAGGAAGACGCTGCTCATGCTTTCATTCTCCAACTGGAGGTCTCTTTTTTTTTTTTTTAAACTTTTTTTTTTTAATAGAGGCAGGTTTTTATTTATTTATTATTTATTTGTTTGTTTGTTTGTTTAATTATACATACACTGGGTACAGTCAGAAGCACGGGAGGGTGAGAGAATTCACCAGAGCCAGAGCGGGGAGCAGAGCAGGCAGAAGGACCGAAGTACACTGCTGAGGGGAGCAGCGGGCGGCAGGAGAGGTCTGCATGCCATGTGGGATCCTCCTCCGGTGGCCGGGGAGCAGCCAGGGATCGAACCGGCGCCGCAGAGGCCGCGGGCAGCTTCGCAACCCAGCGCTCAACCGCTGCGCCACCGGGGAGGCCCTCCAACTGGAGGTCTCTTGCTGGCAGTCCTTAAACTTAAAAAAGGAGAAGAGGAGGTACAACTTTGAATGAAGTTAAAAGTTTTGATTACCACTTTGGACAGAACACTTTGACAACTGTTTTGAGACTACATTTTGACACTCAAA
Source organism: Talpa europaea (assembly GCF_964194135.1). Lineage (NCBI taxonomy): Eukaryota > Metazoa > Chordata > Mammalia > Eulipotyphla > Talpidae > Talpa > Talpa europaea. The sequence goes on along the minus strand of NC_140084.1, from coordinate 10,878,556 downwards.
AGGGTCCCTAAAAGTTTGGGCACCTAACTGAGTTCCCCCACAGGCAGGGAAACAATTTGCCATGCAGAGACATTTTTTTTTTTAAATTTATTTTATTTATTTATTTATTTATTTATACAGGCACTGGGTACAGTCAGAAGCATGGGAGGGTGAGAGAATTCACCACAGCCAGAGCAGGGAGCAGAGCAGGCAGAAGGACCTAAGTACACTGCTGAGGGGAGCAGCGGGCGACAGGAGAGGTCTGCGCACCATGTGGGACCCTCCTCTGGTGGCCGGGGAGCAGCCGGGTATCAAACTGGCGCTGCAGAGGCTGCGGGCAGCTTCGCAACCCAGCTCAACCACTGTGCCAATGGGGAGGCCCTTGCAGAGACATTTTAAGGAATGACCAAAAGACAAAAATTAAGCAGCAGCCCCCACATGAAGCTTGACTCAAGGGTTACATAAAAAATATGAGGTAGGGGCCTCCCTGGTGGCAGAGGTGGTTGAGCGCCACGCTGTGAAGCTGTCCTCAGCCTCTGCAGCACCGGTTTGAACCTGGCCAGCCAATGAGAATCCCACATGGCGAAGCAGACCTCTCCTGACTCGCCCACTGCTCTCCTCAGCAGTGTATTTCAGTCAGTCTGCCTGTTCTGTCCCCCACTCTGTCTCTGGTGAATCTTCTCACCCTCCCACGCACATCTGGCCTGTACTCTGGTTCTTGTATAAATAAATAAGTCTTTAAAAAAAAAAAAACTATGAGGCAGTCTGTAGATAAAGGCAGAAATGTGTGCTATTCTCTAGTAAGAGTACAGAACAGAGACTGTCTAAAGCTAAAGATTAAAGTGCATATTATTACAGGACAAAAACAGACTATCTAAAGCCACCTAGACTCAGCTCAGACCAAAGATGAGCATCTGATCCCCAGCCCCAGAGGCCATGCTGGAGAAGCTGAGAGCCAAAGCCAGTGAGTGTGCCCACGGCTCCTACTTTTCCCTCAAGCTAAAAAGTTCCTAGGAAGGACACAGCATCCCCACTCTTTTGGGGGAGGCAGGGGAGGGGGATATAATGAGTTTATCTCAAAACAAGAGAGATGGGATTATTTACATGATGAAAGATCTCAGAACTTATGAAGAAAGGGACATCTCCTCATGGCGCCATTTCAATTGTGATTTATTTCCGTCTAGGTGCCTCGCAAGAATGTCACCATCTCTAAATACGAAATAACTACTGTCATCTAGAGCGGCTTTGGTGCCTCCATATTCTGGGAGGAGAACTTGATCCCCAACTGCAACACTAGCTGGCTGAAGCTCTCACCCTCTCCTTTAAAGCCCGATCCCAATGCTACTGCTGTTGCTTGCAATACTCACCACTGAGCATTTTCAGGAAACATTATGCCTCCTGGTTACAGTTTCAGCTGCACTCCTTTCAACTAACACTCAAAGAGGGGAAGAAACTTTCTAAATGCCTGCCCTGCCATGGCATGACTCCAGCAGCCAAAAATAAAGAAGAGCAGCCCATAGTCCCCATGTCTCCATTCTTAAGTGGGGCCACCAGCCCCTAACGGGACCTCACCCTTGGATGGGGTAAGAGACAAGCCAGGGCCTGAGTCCTTCTAAGACCCACTTGATTTTTGAATGGCTAAGATGTTTGGAAACTTCCTGAGTTCTCCCAGGATGTCACTTCCAATAATACGTCTAATTTCTCCGTAGGTGTCAGTCCTTCCAGTATAAAAACCATCCATCAGAGCCTTCAAGTCCTCCAGTTTCAGACTAAAGCGATCGAACCTCTTAGTTTCTCAAGTGGCAGGATTTCTGGTCCCTTTATATCCCAGGCATGCTTCACCACACAAACACCATTTGGCCAGTGCCCTCTTTCACTGCTGATCAAAATGAAAACAGTTGTCTCACGTGCTCTGAGTGGGTGTGCAGAGTAAGATTGTAAGAAAAATGTTTTTGTTTCTTATGTTCAGAAACAGAAAAATAAGTCACCTTTTCCTGTTTTATAAAAACAAAAAATTCTAATCAGTCTCACTTTTCTGAATAGCCACCATCAGAATTTTCTCTGAGGCCTAGATAGCATAAGTCACAGCCTGGAGAAGTCGGAAGGTCTAGTGAAATTGAGACTCTCCTATTATTTTGTTTGCCTTAGTCAGAGCTCTTGACTAAGATGTCTTTTGCTTTCATCAATACTCCTGCTTGCAAATGAGAGAAAGCCACTGGAACTAGCTTAAGCAAACAGGAGAATCTGTTGCAGAATCATAGAAACTGCGGGAGCTGGGCTTCCAGGGAACAGAACTAGGAAGCAGAAAGTTAATAGAAGCAAAACAGGGCTGCCCCCTGACTCTCTTTCTCTGGGCCAGTGTCCCTTTGTTTCTGCTTCTTTCTCTACATCTATGCCATCTTTCTCCTCCACCTTAGACCTGCCTTTCTCTACTTTCACCCAAATCTTACAAAATACTATCCCTAGGGCCCCACACATCCATCCTCTCAGCACATGTGCATCTTAAATCTCTCACTGTAGCCAGTTAAATGGTGGCTCCCAAAAAGACATGTTTGCATCCTACTCCCTGGGCCCTGTGAACATTACTTATTTGGAAAAAGTCTTTGCAGACATGGACACATAAAGAGGACATGTATAGTGATCACAGAGGAGGACTGGAGTGAAACTGGAGTGAAACTGAAAGAAGCAGGAGGCCCCAGAGCAAGTATAGCCCCACCTTTGCCTTGATGTCAGTCTTGTGGCCACAGGACTATAGAGAATAACTGTCTACTGTTTGAAGTCATTCAGTTGGTGATAACTTATTGCAAGGGACACAAGTACATTAAGTTTTAAGTTTTAACTCCAAATCCGTAAGATAGAAAATCTGATTGTTTTAGCTTGACTCTAGTGCACCCTCCTCACCCCCCGACCCCTCCCAGTCACACACCCCACCCCCACTCGCGTCCTCATCATCATCTGCCAGCGAGAGGAGTCCCTGTTAGTGAATGTGGCTGCCAGGGGTGCCCCTGTGTGGAATATGGCTGATTATCAAGAAAGTAAAGGTGGGCAGGGACCCCAAAGCCATCTACTACATGACAGTTCTCCAATCATCCAGGTTCCAAACTTTATTTTCCAAACCTCATTTCTCCATCTCCACATCCTGTTCAGTCACCATTTTGAACCAGCTCCCATTGCTTCCTACATTTTACTTCTATATATTTTCCCGATTCTTTCCAGCCCCCACCCTTCTCTCCCCCACTCCAGCTCAAGCCAGCATCTACTTCCACAGTTCCCAAATTGCATGCTGAGGCACCCTGGAGCATCACGCTGAACTCACTGGGGTATCTCAGTGTTTTTTCAATTTCCATGGGGCTCACAGCAACATCTGCTGGAGACCACTAGGTAGCTAGCAGTTTCAACACTAGATCATTACACTGCTTCCAATGACACCAAAATTTCTCAAAGCTGGGTTCTCAGTAACTGCTGTGATGAAAGCAGGGACCCCTCAAAAATCAATGAGGAGGGCCTCCCCGGTGGCGCAGCGGTTGAGCGCTGGGTTGCGAAGCTGCCCGCAGCCTCTGCAGCGCCGGTTCGATCCCCGGCTGCTCCCCGACCACCGGAGGAGGGTCTCATATGGCGCGCAGACCTCTCCTGCCGTCCGCTGCTCCCCTCAGCAGTGCACTTCATTCGGTCCTTCTGCCTGCTCTGCTCCCTGCTCTGGCTCAGTGAATTCTCTCACCCTCCTGCGCTTCTGACTGTACCCAGTGCTTGTATAAATAAATAAATAAATAAATAAATAAATAAATAAATAAATAAATAAATAAATCTTAAAAAAAATCAATGAGGAATAGGAAACGAAGATGATGGCATCCAATACAAATATAAGACTTGAGGATGCAGTGCTCAACAGACACTAAGTTATTAGGACCTGAACACAGTAAGCTCTTTGGCTCGGATTACTCAGTAAGTGCAACTGCTTGCTAGTTCTTCTGCCCAGGGATGTTGGAAAAATGTTACTAAGACACGAAAGATATTGCTTATCTTTTCACTCTTATTTACCAAGAGTAAGAAATGAAAATGCCTTCCACTTCAGAGGTGAGCCACACAGAAAATCATTAATGCCCACCGAGAAGAAAACTGTTTTCTCTGAATCTGAATACTACATGCCTCTGCGCTGACTGCATATGCTCAGAAAGCATATGCTGAACACTGTCTGGGAAGCTGAGAACGCAAACCACGAGAAGAAATACAGGCTGCAGACTCATTTCTACCGTCTACCACCTTCCCATCCTAAAGCTAGCAACCTCGTGCCCCTGAAGCTCAGCGGCTGCAGCCATGGGAGGATATGATTCAGTCATTCCAAAAACATTATTTATGGGCCCCTCTGTGCTGGCACTGTTTTATTCTCAAATGTTTATTCCATTATCTCTCCCCAAAGTAGACTTTTGACATTTTTGTCCTTATTATGTTCTCCTAAGTTTTAATGCCACATAGATACTGCATATCTGTTTATGTGTTTGTGCATGTGTGTGTGTTAAGCAAGTTGTTGTTTGTTTTTTGCCTCCCTAGGATGATATCACCCCTATTAAATATGCACTCCCTAAGGAGATAAAGAGGACATTTCTGCTCTTATAGAACCTACATTCTAGTGTGAGAAGCTGGATAAAAAGTAAAAAAGTAGGGCCTCCCGATGGCATAGGGGGTTGAGCGCAGTGATATGAGGCTGTCCGCAGACTCTGCAGCACAGGTTCGATTCCCAGCCAGCCAGGGAGATTCCCACAGGGTGAGGCAGACCTGTCCTGTCTCCGCCGCTGCTCCCCTCAGCAGTGCTTTTGGTCTCTCTGCCTGTTCTGCTCCCCACTCTGTCTCTGGTGAATCCCCTCACCCTCCCGTGCCTCTGGCCTGTACCCCAGCTATTGTATAAATAAAAAATAAATCTTAAAAAATAAAAAAAATAAACAAGTAAAATATCAGGTGTAGAAAATGCTATGAAAGTGTCAAACAGGGCGTGCTGGTGGAGGCTGGCAGTGGGATGAGCCCGAGTCCTCTCCAGAGAGTGAGCCCGAGGTGAGATGAGTGAGAGCAAGAGCGGGGCCTCTCCCAGAAAGGAGCACCAGCATGACCCCCCTTGCTGGGCACATGCCTAGAGAAAGGCAGCAGAAAGGCGAGCACAGTAGCTCAGTGAACTTGGTGACACCGCCAGCAGAGGGTCGTTTTGAAGAACAAGTAATACAGTACAGGAACTGCTCTGTAAGTAGCAGACTGTTAGCAAGAAGGATTGTTATGTGTGAAACACATTTGGGGCCCTATGGACAGAAAATGGCTAAGCTGTCATCCCTACAAAGAGTTTTTTTCAAAAACAGATGAAGGGGCTGGCTTCTGAGAAAAGGTTTCACACAACCAAGGACACCAGACATCTAGGTACCAGATAGGCTGAGAGGAGAGAGCAGCTTAGAAGAAATGACACCTAATATGCCTAGGGTGCTTACTACGTGCCTCTGCGCTGACTGCATATGCACGAACCCCCCAATTCTCAAATGAGGAACAAAGGCCCCAGAAATACATGTGATTTGCCCAAAATCACACAGGCAGCAAGTGGCAGTACTGAGGTGGGTCTGACTTGAGTGTAAGATCTTACTTAGTCAAGAGGACACAAGCCCCAGCTCCCATGCAGGTCTCTACAGGGCTATATCTTCTGCTCCTGCTCCTCCATGACCACAGACTTAAACGTATATTTATTCCATTTGCACAAGTCAGCTGGACCTCTGTTAGGACATCAGACTCAGCTCAACAGTTAAAAGACTAATTATAAATCTCTTTCAGGGCCAAGGAACAAAAGCTTAGGAACAAAAGCTGTCAGCACTATGTTTAATCACCCCCTGTCTTGCTTGTAGGTGGAAATATGTATTACCTTACGTCCTGAGGATTTGCCAATACGGACTCTGTCTGGATTGCAACAGAATTTGAAAGCAGATTTTGTTTTGTTTTGAACTTCCTGAAAATGCAAATCCAACAATTGCCAACAGGACTACACAGCCAGTGATGAACTGTCGAGAGGAAATCTAAAGAGAGACACTTGTCAACAGACACGAGTAAGTCTGGTGGCTGTGAGACATAATTTAAAGAGTCATAGACATGAACACCCAGGATCAGACACTGATTCATGATATGAAAGTGTCAGAGGCCCCAGAACAAGTCTTAGAGAAGACCTACGCTTTAAAGGGAGTAGGGGGAGAGCTAATGTGTGAAAAATGCTTCCAACCATCAGGCATGTAAAATTGTAAGCAGAGGATTTGGTTTGTGCCAATACCCAGGTGAAGCCAAAACTGTCCTATCAGGAAAATACTTGGGAATGCAATGTACCTGATTATAACAGCACTGTGCATTCTTTTGCTTTTTTTTAATGAAAATCTCACAACATAGAGTCCCTGTGTTTATAGGGCCCAACTATGTAGTGGGACTGCAGAGAATGTGTATGTCTGAGACAGCATGCACAGACAGATAAGCAACTGTCACTAATATAACAGTAATTTGCATCAACCATGCCATGGAAAGACTGAACTATCTGTCCTCGAGAAAATGGTACTACAAAACCACTGTTACATAAAGGGCAATGAAAAATTATGCAGACAAAATTATAGGAGAAAATTATTACAGAGAAGTGGCAGGGAAGTAACAAATAAAATTCTTGCTATTTTTTATTTTCTTATTCATATGGTATTCATCGTTCATGTTGTAATTTGTTATAACTCATTCTGAAAAAATTCATATTTGCACCTAATTTGTTTCTATAATAGAGGGCTTCCAAAATTGCATAAATGTCAAACCCCATAAAAATTAGCACCCACACAGAGTTTGCAATCAAGAGAAGGTGAGCCTGTAAACATGCAAAAACTGATGTGCTACATACACAAAAATACCACTATACTGATTTATAAAAGCCTTTCATAATCAGAGGGCAGTAAGGAGACTGTGGTTGGTTGGAGTTGTCAGAAAGCTCCAGAGAAGGCTGAATTTGAAGTGGCCAGTGAAGGACCAGTAAAATGTTGACTCACTTATTAATATGCCCTGCGATGGGTTTAGTAAATATTACATGGAGTCCTTGCTCTAAGAGCAGATAGTGCCTTTCACTGGGGGGTCACTGAGAAGTTAGCTCATGGTCCCCCTCATTTATTCCTTTAACATACTCCACAGCTCACCAGTGAGCATTCGTTCCATGCAGGGCACTGGAAATGCCACCTGAACAAGCAAGAGTCTTAAGAGCAGAGGAAGAGCAGGGCAAAGCTTCCAGAAGAGGAGACCTACAATGTCCCTGAGAACAGCTCTTCAGGGCTTGTCCCTGAGGAAGATGACTACTTCTGAGAAAAAAGCCTCACCTTGAACACTTGGAAATAAGCCTGGAGAGTGACAACAGGAACTTCATAAAGATGAAAATGGAGGTGGGCGCCTAACCGACTTTAGAGGGGAGTGTGATAAATCTCAGGTGTGCTTTTTTTCTGACAAAATGAGGATTTGTGAAATCCCAGATGACCTAGAAGCAAAGAAAGAAACGTTTGATTTGAGTCTGTATGAAAATTTTGCTCTGATAATTATAATATCCTGTTACAGAAATGGAGAGGAAAATGTCAGATCTATTCATTCATTCAAGCACACACCTCTCAGACATCAGGGTATTCAATCTGTATCAACTGTGTCAGATAATACAGATCAAAAAAAGAAGAGGGCGAAAAATTCTCTGCTGTTTATTTTTCAGCCACTCTAAATTTAAAGGGGGACAGCCTTGTAATGATGACATGGGGGGGGCGCGGGGTAGAAGGAGGCAGACATTTAGCCTTTCATTGAGGTCTTTCATAAACTGACCAAGCTGAATATTAGGAGAAACAAGACAGTCAAAATTTAAAAGCACCCCATTAGCCCTGTCTTCCCATTAGACCAGCCCTGAGGCTTTAGAGAGCCCTTAGGTCCCTGGCTTCATTAGGAAGGCAGATGGACCCATCAGAGGGGTTAATAGCAGCCAGCAATGCCCCTGACAGGGTCTGGTCCTAGATGTTGACCCACCAGACATGGTCATGACTTTGAAAACTGAAGGCACTGACTTTTGATGGTGGATAAAAACTAGGTAACATCTAAAATTATGTTAGGATTTAAGCTAAATAACTGAGACATAAAACTCAAAATAGGGGAGCAGCAGCTGTTTATTAATTATTGCCTCCCTGAACTAATGAAGGTACTTATGGCATGGATTATGCACCCAAAAAGAAGCATTTCAAAATATTCCTAAATTATTTTATTAACGAGGCAATATGAAGAAGATGGCTGACATATACATAGGGGTGTGTGTGTGTGTGTGTGTGTGTGTGTGTGTGTGTGTGTGTGTGAGAGAGAGAGAGAGAGAGAGAGGGAGAGACAGACTTCTTGAGAGTCAAGATAAAGATAACATCAGAGTTACATGGATATACTGGAATTACATGTGTTCTTCCTATTTCTGACCAACTGTCTTTGGCCTATCAATGTCTGTACCTTGCTACCTAAACCCTCAACAAACCATATTTATTTCTGCTCCCACACTGTGAAAACACCAGCGGGTTTGGTTCCAGCTGCTGCTTTTATTAGACGATCGGTGGATATTTCCCATCCCAGACTAACAGCTCTTATTCCACTCTCACAAGATAGCTCAGGAAATAAAAACTTTCCAAATCGATGGTGACTATGTCTGCATGGCCTTTGGCTTTCCCCACAGTACAGCTTCCATGAGCTGCTAACAAGTCAATGTTCATAAATATGCAAAGAGATCATTTATCTTCCTGATTAATTAATCCAGCAATTTATCCAAATGCTTGCCTGTGAGCACTCCCGCCCCATGGCTCCTGCTCTATCCACCATTTCCCCACCTCTGTTAGCCCTTTTCCTGCCTAGCATTGGGCAGGACATAATAAAAAGCGCCCCTGGTCTAGAACGCTCATAGCTTCCTCAACAGGCTGCCTAGGAGATGTTCATAAATTCCTCATGCACTTTTAAACTTTAATAATGAGGAGTGTAGACTTCTATGAATAATTGGAAGATGGAATTTGAAAAGCATTTTCTCTTGCCCATTAAAATTTAGGACAGCCATATCGTACATCAAGCACAATGGACTCCTTTCACACTGACAGACAACCAGCTGTCCCTCGCAAGGGATTCAATTTACATTTACACACCATGCCTGGGGAATGACAAAAGCTCTCTGCATTATAGAAGTTTTAAGTAGTTGAGGTTAAGCTGGTGAATTTTAGAAGGTGTTTGTGATTAAAGTGCAACACGGAGGGGAGCGGCTGACCCCTGACTGCAGCCCGCAAGCAACCCCATGCCGCCCAAGGGCCCAGCTCGGCTGTGGGGAGTCCCCACCATACTGACATCAGAGAGGTTTCTGTTTTAAGTTGCTAAAAAAGAAAACTGAGTGAAGGTTTTGTTGAGCACCCACACACACTTCTGGGCAGGTATATGTTCTCCTTCTCTTCCTTTTGCCTCTCATTTTTTCCAGCTTGATAGCAACTAACTATGAGCAAGGGGACCAGACCTACCCACAGCAGACTGCAGTCACGGCCAGCTCTCTTCCTCAGCTCAAGCCATGACCCGGAAAATCCTCCCCAGTGAGTCTGCACAGCATGCACATGCATTCACACACACACATGCACACAAACACACACATACACATAATACACATGCTACGTGTGCACGCAAACATTCCTGCATGTGTACTCACACAATCATACACATGCACATACATGCACACCATTTAGTCTTCTTGGAGGAAAATTACTTTAAGAAAATACCAATTTATTTTTAAATAAATTCAACCGTTAAACTCAACTGTTAAAGAGGAAGGCAGCTGTGGTCACATGGCAAATGTGGTCGCGTGGAGCGGGCACCAGAAGCCCTCATACTCCACGCCAAGACATTTAAAAAACCTGTTAGGCTCCTTACCTCTATGACCTTCCTCCCCCACACCCAGCCTAATCATGAGAAAAACCTCAGACAAATTCCAATCGAGGAATAGAGGACAATATACAGGACCAATACTCCTCAAAACCATCAAGGTCATCCGAACACAGACAAGTCTGTCACAACAGAGGGGAAACTAAGTAAACATGACAACTAAGTGAAATGTGGGATGGGATCCCAGGGCAGAAAAGGACATTGGGTAAAAACTAAGGGAATCTGAATAAATGACCAACTCCAATTAATAACAACGTATTGATAGTAGCTCCCAAACGGTACAAACGTAATCCACTAATGCAAGCTGTTAATAACAGGAAACGCTGGGTTAGGAAGAGGGTACATGGGAACTCGCTGTTCTGATCAATTTTCCTATAAAACTAAGTCTGTCCTTAAAAAGAAAATCCATTCTTTTTTTAAAAATATTTTATTTTATATAATTCTTACATCTTTTTTCATCTTTGCACAATGTATGCATTTTCATTTTGGTTATATTCCCCATACAATTGCACCCCCCTTATTGTGACCCTAGTCCTTCCTCTTCCCACCCCCCAGCAGTGTGTCTCTGGTCCATAGTTGCTTGTTGATTTGATTTTTACTTTGTATTGATTAGTCTTTTTCCTGGTCTCTTATTTAGGTTTTCCAAATATTCTTTAAAAATATCGGCTGGTGGGCCTCCCCTGGTGGTGCAGCAGTTGAGTGCTGGGCTGCCGGGCTGCCTGCAGCCTCTGCAGCGCTGGTTCGTTCCTCGGCCTCAGGCGAGGGTCCCACAAAAAAAAAAAAAAAAAAAAATCGGATGGTTTCACTTACAGGAGGACTATAAGGGAACCAAATAAGAGGTCAGGAAATAATAATAAACAAAACAAAATTAAGAGGCGGAGCGTGGGTCTCTGCAGGCCAGGGGCACGCCCAAGGGCAGGGCGCACCTTGTCCGAGTCCAGCTCCGGGTCCTCCTGGCAGCAGAGGCGGCAGAGGAACGACTTGGGCTCCCAGCCTAGGGTCTGTCTGGTGGTCACGAAGATCTCAAGATGGCTGGGCGAAAACTTGCTCTAAAAGCCATTGACTGGGTAGCTTTTGGAGAGATCATCCCCCGAAAACAAAAGGCTATTGCCAACTCCCTGAAATCCTGGAATGAGACCCTCACCTCCAGGTTGGCTACTCTCCCTGAGAATCCCCCTGCTATCGACTGGGCTTACTACAAGGCCAATGTGAACAAAGCTGGCTTAGTAGATGACTTTGAGAAGCAGTTCAAGGCCCTGAAGGTTCCTGTACCAGAGGATAAATATACTGCCCTGGTAGATGCTGAAGAAAAAGAAGATGTGAAAAGTTATGCTGAGTTTTTGAACCTCTCAAAGGCCAGGATTGAAGAGTACCAGATAGAGCTGGAGAAGATAAAGAACATAATTCCTTTTGATGAGATGACCATCAAGGACTTGAATGAAGTCTTCCCGGAAACCAAGTTAGACAAGAAGAAGTATCCCCACTGGCCGCACAAGCCCATTGAGAATATGTAAACTGGAGTCCAGGAGAAAGTTCTGGTTCTCCTAATTCTAAATATTAAAAGTAATTATTATAGTGTTTAAAAAAATAAAATTAAATTAACAGGCAACTATAAAAGAGACATTCTGCAGGGGAGTGGGAACGAGAGGGGTCAAAACAGGGGAGGGGAGAGCACAACGGACTGTGGTGATGGTGCACGGGTGACTTGGTAGTGGGAATCTGATGGGGACCACACCTGAGAGGAGGAAGCAAACATTGTACAAAATGAACAATGATATAAAATATAATTTTTAAAAATCCACTCTTCAAAAGTCTACTTATGAAAGCTGTTGATACCCACTAACCCAGCATGGAAGCTGGAGGACAGAGAATAAATCAGTCCTTTCCCCCGTGCACAAACACTGCGCCACATTTTAAATCATGTCACGATAACCGCATCACCTCCTCCCCAGTGCCCGCCGGTGAGAAAGCCGAGATGGAAGAAGCAACTCGTGGCTTCCCCTTAAAGGCGAGCATTTCTGGCGCTGGCGTTGAAATGGTGAGATGGGAACACCCAGTGAGAGCAGTATCACACCCCCGGGGACAGCTGACTGAGACGAGCATGTGTTTTTGGCTTCCTCTTCCTTTGAAAGTGTGTGAAGACAACCGATAGCAGAGACTTTGCTCAGAAGCCAGTTGGCCACAAGAAATCTGAGGGGTTTGGTCTCAAATTCTGCTTGTTTTTGTAAATGGATACAGCTCAAGGATCTCAAGCTCTGTGGCCAGGAGCAGGGCTTCCTGTTTGGGTGCTGCCCCCTTGGTTCTGTTGCCCTGGTTGGTGCATGTGGTGGGAGGTGGCAGCACAGACGCTGTGGCACACAGACCCGGCGTAGTGTTCTGGCTTTGTCACATATCCTTAGTTACCTCATTATTTTACCTCTCCATATCCGTTCCCCCCAACAGACAAGGAAACGCAATCAATGGGCACAGTAACAGTGTCCCCTGCACAGGGTTGCACGGAGGACCAACACTATTTTTTGTGTGAAGCATTCACTCATACGCAACAGAGCATAGTGGCTAAGGGCTGGAACTCAACCAACTGCCACGGCTTGAATCCTAGCCACTCTACTAGTTTTGCGGGCTTAGCCAACTCATTCTCTCTGAGCTCAGTCTCCTCATTTATAAAATAGGCTAATAATAAAAACTAAGATTTGTTCTGCTTTCCTTCCCAGCCCAAGGCCTCTCCCTCAACCATGCTCCACCAGATGCTCAGTCAGGCCAACAAGCATCCCGGCCCCTCTTTATCGACTGAAGCCGGAGACACTGGAGCAGCACTATATGTCATGCGTTTGGCTTTGTTCAATCTAGATATCAGCTGGAACAGAAAGATTAACCCAGAACCCTGGCACACACTGGATCGCGATGATCAATACAAGTTCCTCTCAGTCAATGAAGACAACAGCAAACTGCAGAAGGAACATGCAGACTCTAAATAAAATCTTTCACTATAAAGCTGCTTAAAACAAATGTCTTTCAGAAGCCATCAGCATGTGGTTTTCCCTTAACCAGGAAACACTTCCCCTCAAAATGCACAAAATCAAGTTGGTATATTGTGTTGGGGTTTACACTGATTAATAAATATCTGAAACTTGAAGATAATAACAAAACTATCTCACAGAGTTACTATGAGGAGTGACATTCATCCACAATGTTGCGTATAGTTGGAGTTTATTCATTCGCACTACTGTGTAATAGTCCATTTTGTCAATATTCTGACTTAATTTTCTGTCATATTCTTGATAAATTTGTTTGCAATTTAGGGCTATTACAAGGACTGCTGCTATGAAAGTCCTTGTACATATCACTTAGTGATAATACATTTATAATTTCCAGATCAGATGAAATTATTGGGTAACAGAGCACCCTTAACAGATACTGCCAATCAGTTTTCCAAAGGAGTTGTTCCAAATTAAATCCCTACTAGCAGTCTATAAGAATTCAGTTGCTGCTGAGCAATAGTTGGTATTTTCTGACATTTTACTGTTAGCTATTCTCGTGAGTTTATAGCACTATCATTTTGTAATTTCAAACTTGCATTTCTCTAGCGACAATAAAGTTGAACACCTTCTCATTTGTTCATTAAACATCATGTCTGGCATATAATAAGTATGGAAAAATGTTAATCGCTGTTGTTATATGGTACCAAAGCATAATTTTTCAGATGGGGACATGAGCAGAGATTTCTGGAAGCTTCTAAACATTTTGTACTCTCTTGGTCCACCTTTTATGCCCTGTGCATGTCTTTCTCCATGCTTCCCCCTCTCCTGGCTAACTTCTCTATATAACTCTCCTTGACTCTCTCAGAGTTCAGATGTGCTGAGAAAGAGGAGCTCAAAGTCAGGTGAGACTTCTGTCTTCCACCCCAAACAGGTTCCCACCCTTGCTCAGATATGTCCCGTCTAAGGACAGAAAGGACGCAAGCAATCAGGTCCCCAGACTTGACCTCCTTCTACCTCATTCCTGATGAATGGTTCTAACAACTTCCTCATTATTATGGCCCCTGGTCCAAGTCAGACTTGAATCTTTAATGTTTTCTGCTAGAAAAGATGCATCACTTGGTTTTTAAGATGCACACACAATTCCACTTGCAAAGTCAGTATCCTGAAGGGCAGTTAATGCATCAAGCCACAAACCTCTGAGGAAAATTCCATGATGTTCCTAAAATAAGAAGACAGTTAAGTGCTACCCTTAGTTCACCCCTTCCTGGTAATGTCCAGGAAAAAGGAGGGAAATGGCATGGTGTAATTGGGAATGGAGGTGCATCCTACAAGAGCTTGGGAAAGAGAGAAAAGGAAGGCAGTTTAATGATGTCAAAATCTTTTTATCTCCTTTGAATAAAACAATCTGTATTATGTAATGTAATCGGTACAATTTTCTTCTCTACGGAGCTGGGTTAAGAATTCCTTTTAGAGAGGGGCGGAGCAACATGGCGGCGAGGAGACGCTGCGAGTAAGATCTCCCATTAAAAAAAGTTAATAGGGAGGAAAAGCGGCAGGTCCCAGTGAGAAATGGGACACGGAAGATAAACGGACGACTCCAGCAAACTGCCCGAAGAAGAAAGTTGCCATAAAAGAGGACGAGAAGGGAGGGAAGCGCAGAACCCTGCTCCCCTCCCCCGCCCACAGAGGCGGCACTCTCCGACCGGCAGAGAGGAGGGAAACAACAAACGAAAACGGCCAACAAGAAAAACGGACGCAGCAAGTGGGACTGTGAGTGGAAAGGAACTATTGCAGCCACCACACCCCGTGAACGGGAGCTGAGACGAACCCTGCAGGATCCGCCGCGGAGGTGAGCTCCAGGCGCCATTAAAGAGAGAGCCCCGCCCCCCAGGAGGAGACCAGCACCAGCACACAGCCCCGGCCGCCCGGTAAGCTTGCGCGAAAGCGGTGCTCGGATTGCAGCTGCCCAGGGCCCTGCGCCTGCGACCTAGGCTTGCGGGGAGACGGCGGAGGCCCTCCCTGAGTGAGCAGGAACAAGGTGCCCAGGCAGGGGAGCGGGATTCAAAAGGCGCCATTCCCGCGCCACTGATCTGGGCTACAGCGTCCTGGAACTGAGGGCTTTGGAACTGAGACCCGGGCGGAGGCCCTCCCTGAGTGAGCAGGAACAAGGCGCCCAGGCAGGGGAGCGGGATTCAAAAGGCGCCATTCCCGCGCCACTGATCTGGGCTACAGCCCGCGTCCTGGAACTGAGGGCTTTGGAACTGAGACCGGGGCACGAAATTAGGGGCGTGGGTTCCCCACGACGGTGGGGCACAAGGCAGACACAGCACCCCAAAGCCGTTGAGGTGTACCCTACCATCCCCGCTCTGCTCCCTGTCCCACGGGGTGGAAAATCAGCTCCCCAAGGGCTCTAGGAGAAATCTCTGGCGCCACCTAGCGACTTGACCCCAGCACAGGCTACTGAAGGAGCTAGTGGCCAGCTGGGGAGTTAGCCCACACCGGGCCCCTTCCGAACAAGTAGTCTGAGCCCACAGGGAGAGCGAGCACCCACAGCCGGGGCAGACCAGGCACGCAGAAGAGTGTGCCTGAGACCAGAAGCGCAGGGAGTGTGTCCCACATCACCATTTTAGAACAGGGACATTTCTTCAATAAAGACTACCTGCAGAAGGCTTCCTCAGGAGCCAGAGGTGAGCGGGGGAAGTTCGCCCACGCCAGACCCCCTCTGGCCTGCAGTCCAAGCCCAGAGGGGAGCAGGAACCCACCGCCGGGGCAGACCAGGCGCACAGGGGAGTGTGTCCCCACATCGGCATTTTAGAACAGGGACCTTTCTCCAGTAAAGGCTGCTTGAAACTGACAGATGACTCCTGGAAGAACCAGAGGGGAACAGAGAAGCCCACCCAAGATGCCGGCCAGTCCCAACAACACAGTGTCCCAACGCATACGGCAAATTAGAAAACAGACAGTAGGGAGGAGAAGAACCACACGCAACCTAGCAACTCTCCAGAGAAAAAGCACACCACAAAAAGAAAGCCAGCCCCCAGATTGCAACGACAATAACTTGGAAGAATTTCTGAGCCTTCCAGAAAGAGAATTTAAAATTGCCGTGATTAAAAAACTGACAGAAGTCATAAAGGAAAACAATGATAAGGGAAAAATAATCAACGATCAGAAGAATGCAATTGAGTCCCTAGAGAGGGAAAACAATGGTCAGAAGAAAGAAATAGAGTCCCTAAAGAGGGAAGTAAAAGAAATGCAGGAGATCAAAGAATTAATGGAAGAACTAAAGAATTCTGGGAAAAGCAATGAAAGCAGAATAGATGAAATGGAAGAACGAATAAGTAATCTTGAAGACACAGAAATAAAAAGAACCAAAACAGAAAAGGAAAGAGAAGTACGAAGGAAAAAGAACGAAGAAAGACTTCGGGAACTATCTGACTCCATGAGGAAAGGAAATATAAGAGTTATAGGAATACCAGAAGGAGAGGAGAGAGATGTAGGAACAGAGAAAATATTCAAAGAGATAATTGAAGAGAACTTCCCAAATGTGAAGAAGGAGCTGAAAATTGATATACAAGAAGCAAGAAGAACACCAAACTTCCACGACGAAAGGAAAAATACAGCAAGACACATAATAGTAAAGCTCCCAAGAATCCAGGACAAGGAAAAAATAATGAAGCTGGCAAGAGGGAGGAAACAGATAACATTCAAAGGAAAACCAATCAGGCTGACATCAGACTTCTCCGAAGAAACACTACGGGCAAGGAGAGAGTGGAGGGACATAGTCAACAGACTCCAAGAAAACAGATGCCAACCAAGAATACTCTATCCCGCAAAGCTCTCCTTCCTCTTTGAAGAAAGAATATGGACCTTCCCAGACAAACAGAAACTCCGGAATTTCATTGCAACTAAACCCCCACTCCAAAAAATACTACAAGGAGTCCTAAAGCCAGAACCTCAGAGCGACGAATAACAATGAAAGAAGGCCAAAAAAAAAAAAAAAAGTTATTAAAAGAATAAATAAATAAAATCAAAGGAAAGACAAACACAATGGCAAATACAGATGTTAACATATCAATATTAACTCTAAATGTAAATGGACTAAACTCTTCAATAAAAAGACACAGAGTTGCAGCCTGGATTAAGAAACAAAACCCAACCTTTTGCTGTCTCCAGGAAACACATTTAGCTACAAAAGATAAAAATAGGCTCAAAGTTAAAGGATGGAAAACAATCCTACAAGCAAATGGACCAAAAAAGAAAGCAGGAACAGCTATACTTATATCAGATAAAACAGATTTCAAACTCAAAAAGATAAAAAGAGACCCCAATGGTCACTACATTATGATCAAGGGGACAATACTTCAAGAAGAAATAACACTCATTAACATATACTCACCAAACGAAGGAGCACCAAAATATATCAGACAACTGTTGTCCTCTCTGAAAACAGACATCAGAGAAAACACATACGTAGTGGGAGACTTCAACACACCACTATCAACAATGGATAGATCAACAAGACAAAAAATAAGTAAAGAAACCAAAGCTCTAAATAAGGACCTAGAGCAATTAGGCTTAACAGACATCTATAGAACACTAAAACCCAAAAAAGCGGAGTACACATTTTTCTCAAGCGCACACGGATCATTCTCCAGGATCGATCACATACTGGGGCACAAGACAAACATCAACAGATACACCAAGATTGAAATCATATCAACCATCTTTTCTGACCATGAAGGCATCAAACTAGAAATAAACCATAAAAAGAAGGCAAGGAACTTTCCTACCTCATGGAGATTAAAAACCACACTACTGGAAGACCATTGGACTAATGAGGAGATCAAAGAAGAAATTAAAAAATTTTTTGAATTGAACGACAAGGAGGACACCAATATCCTAAATGTATGGGATGCAGCAAAAGCAGTAATAAGAGGAAAATATATAGCAATAGAAGCTCACATCAAGAAACAAGAAAGAACGCAAAGAAACAACCTAATCTCGAAGCTCAAAGATCTAGAAAAAGAACAACAAAAAAACCCCAAAACCAGTAGAAGAAAAGAAATAATAAAAACCAAAGCAGAAATAAATGAAATTGAAACTAAAAAAACAATCCAAAAGATCAATGAAACCAAGAGCTGGTTCTTTGAAAAAATAAATAAAATAGACAAACCCCTAGCCAGGCTCACAAAGGAAAAAAGGGAGAAAGCACAAATAAACAGGATCATAAATGAAAGAGGAGAAATCACAACGGACACAGCAGAAATCAAAAGAATAATCAGTAACTACTATAAACAGTTATATGGAAACAAGTTTAACCATCTAGAGGAGATGGACAAATTCCTACAGCTCTACAATCACCCAAAGCTAGATAAAGAAGAAATAGAACACCTAAACAGACCAATTACAATTAGCGAAATTGAAATGGTAATCAAAAACCTCCCCAAAAACAAAAGCCCAGGACCTGATGGATTTACAAATGAATTCTACCAAACATTCAGAGACGAATTAGTGCCTATCCTTCACAAACTCTTCCAAAAAATTGAGAAGGAAGGGACAATACCAAACACGTTCTATGAAGCCAACATTACACTAATACCAAAACCGAACAAGGACAACACAAAAAAGGAAAACTACAGGCCAATCTCCCTAATGAACACTGATGCAAAAATCCTCAATAAAATTTTAGCTATCAGAATCCAACAATGTATCCATAAGATAATTCACCACGACCAAGTTGGATTCATTCCAGGGGCACAAGGATGGTTTAACATCCGAAAATCAATCAACGTTATCCAACACATCAACAAAAAGAAATATAAAAACCATATGATAATATCAATAGATGCTGAGAAAGCTTTCGACAAAGTGCAACACCCATTCATGATAAAAGCCCTTGAAATTCTTGGGATACAAGGAACATACCTCAACATCATAAAGGCCATCTATGACAAGCCAACAGCCAGTATCATTCTCAATGGTGAAAAGCTGAAAGCAATTCCATTAAGATCTGGAACAAGACAAGGATGTCCACTCTCACCATTGCTTTTCAATATAATACTGGAAGTCCTAGCCAGGGCAATAAGACAAGAGAAAGACATCCAAGGAATCCAAATAGGAAAAGAAGAAGTCAAACTATCCCTATTTGCAGACGATATGATATTATACATAGAGAACCCCAAAAACTCCACAGAAAAGCTAATTCAACTCATCAATCAGTTCAGTAAAGTGGCAGGATACAAAATCAACACGCAAAAGTCAGTAGCCTTCCTATACACAAACAATAAATCTGAAGAAGAAGAAATCAAAAAGACCATCCCTTTTGTTATTGAAACAAAAAAAATCAAATATTTGGGAATAAATCTAACAAAAGAGGTAAAGGACCTATACAAAGAAAACTATAAAACACTGTTAAAAGAAATAGAAGAAGACACAAAGAAATGGAGAGACATCCCCTGCTCATGGATTGGAAGAATAAACATTATTAAAATGGCCATCCTTCCAAAAGCAATATACAGATTCAATGCTATTCCAATCAAAATTTCAATGTCATTCTTCAAAGAAATAGAACAATTATTGATGAAATTCATATGGAATCACAAAAAACCCCGAATAGCCAAAGCTCTCCTGAAAAAAAAAGAAGGGAATGGAGGCATCAGACTCCCAGACTTCAAACTATACTACAAAGCCATAATCATCAAAACTGCATGGTATTGGAACAAGAACAGACATACAGACCAATGGAATCGAATAGAAAATCCAGAAATAAACCCACAGATTTATGGTCAACTAATCTTTGACAAAGGAGCAAAGACTATGCATTGGAGCAAAGAAAGTTTGTTCAATAAATGGTGCTGGGAAAACTGGGTCGCTACATGCAAAAGAATGAAGCTTGACCACCACCTCACACCATACACAAAAATCAACTCAAAATGGATTAAAGAACTAGACATAAGACCTGAAACCATAAAATATATAGAAGGAAATATAGGCGAAACACTACGTGATTTGCACATCAAAGACATCTTTACAGACACATCACCCAAAGCAGTGATAGTGAAGGCAAAGATAAACAGCTGGGACTATATCAAATTAAAGAGCTTTTGCACAGCAAAAGAGACAATAACAAAAACAAAGAGAAACCCCACCAACTGGGAGAACATTTTTGCACCCAACACTAATGATAAAGGACTGATCACAAAAATCTGCAAAGAGCTGATGAGACTCAACAACAACAAAGAAAATAATCCAGTCAAAAAATGGGCAGAAGAGCTAAAAAGAAACTTCTCTGAAGAGGAAATGCAAATGGCCAACAGGCATATGAAAAAATGTTCAACATCACTTGTCATCAGGGAAATGCAAATCAAAACTACCATGAGATACCATCTTACACCAGTGAGAATGGCACATATTAAAAAAACTAGCAACAACAAATGTTGGCGAGGGTGTGGAGAAAAAGGAACTCTTCTGCACTGTTGGTGGGAGTGCAAACTGGTCCAACCACTGTGGAAAGCTGTGTGGAGATTTCTGGACCTACTAAACATAGAGCTTCCATATGACCCAGCAATTCCACTCCTAGGTATTTACCCAAAGGACACAGAAACATCAATTCCAAAGAACACCTGCACCCCTATGTTTATAGCAGCACTGTTTACAATAGCTAAGCTTTGGAAACAACCCAAATGCCCAAAAATAGATGACTGGATCAAGAAGATGTGGTACATATATACCATGGAATATTACTCAGCATTCAAAAAAGATAAACACATGCAATTTGCTGCAACATGGATGGCGCTGGAAGGGATCATGCTCAGCGAAATAAGCCAAAAAGAAAAAGAAAAATACCGGATGGTCTCACTCATAGCAGGAATCTAGAAAACTTAAATAAGGGACCAGGAAAATGAATAACTATAAGAAAGTGAAAATCAAAATCAACAAAAAACTATGAACCAGAGACACTTTTTGGGGGGTGGGGGGCGGGAGGGGAGGGATTGGGGTCAGAATGGGGGGCTGCAATTGTATGGGGAATATAACAATAAAATTTATAAAAAAAAAAAAAAAAAAAAAAAAAGAATTCCTTTTAGATGAAAATCACCTTTGTTGAGAAAATGTCTTGCAATAAAATTTGCGCTCCCTGTAAGCAAGGACCTTGGGCAATGGAGATACTCTGGATAAGGCAACAACAAATTTGATGATGACAACAGAGACTGAAGGAAAAAGAAAGAGAGGAATGCTAAGAAGCCAAAGAGGTAGCTAAAAGCTCATCAGAGGAATATGTAACCCCTTAAATCTTCAGGAAAATTGTTTCCTTCAATGAATGCATAGTGAAAGTGAATTTGGGGGACGGGGGGAATCCATGAAAGAACTAACTTTTGCATGTAGATCAAATTGGGGTAGAAATGAGAAAATCTGAACCCACAAAGAAGGGCAGAAAAGATTAACTGGAATTAGTAAAAATCGTGGTGAGGGCCTAGGACAGTCAAGCTTGGAGTAAGCCACTGCTGCATTCTCTGCAGGGCTTTCCAGTGTTAGCAGTAGAAGCCTGGATCCCAAGAACCGCCTCTGCCCCGGCAAACTCTAGTAGCCAGGCTGTGAAACTGAGGACTGAATTGTTTACCTAAACTCGCTAAGCCAGGCAGGGCTCAACTGACAATTGAATTACAATTAAAACGGCACATATGGGTGCAGGTGTTCTTTGGAATTGATGTTTCTGTGTCCTTTGGGTAAATTCCTAGGAGTGGAATTGCTGGGTCATATGGAAGCTCTATGTTTAGTAGGTCCAGAAATCTCCACACAGCTTTCCACAGTGGTTGGACCAGTTTGCACTCCCACCAACAGTGCAGAAGAGTTCCTTTTTCTCCACACCCTCGCCAACATTTGTTGTTGCTAGTTTTTTTAATATGTGCCATTCTCACTGGTGTAAGATGGTATCTCATGGTAGTTTTGATTTGCATTTCCCTGATGACAAGTGATGTTGAACATTTTTTCATATGCCTGTTGGCCATTTGCATTTCCTCTTCAGAGAAGTTTCTTTTAAGCTCTTCTGCCCATTTTTTGACTGGATTATTTTCTTTGTTGTTGTTGAGACTCATCAGCTCTTTGCAGATTTTTGTGATCAGTCCTTTATCATTAGTGTTGGGTGCAAAAATGTTCTCCCAGTTGGTGGGGTTTCTCTTTGTTTTTGTTATTGTCTCTTTTGCTGTGCAAAAGCTCTTTAATTTGATATAGTCCCAGCTGTTTATCTTTGCCTTCACTATCACTGCTTTGGGTGATGTGTCTGTAAAGATGTCTTTGATGTGCAAATCACGTAGTGTTTCGCCTATATTTCCTTCTATATATTTTATGGTTTCAGGTCTTATGTCTAGTTCTTTAATCCATTTTGAGTTGATTTTTGTGTATGGTGTGAGGTGGTGGTCAAGCTTCATTCTTTTGCATGTAGCGACCCAGTTTTCCCAGCACCATTTATTGAACAAACTTTCTTTGCTCCAATGCATAGTCTTTGCTCCTTTGTCAAAGATTAGTTGACCATAAACCTGTGGGTTTATTTCTGGATTTTCTATTCGATTCCATTGGTCTGTATGTCTGTTTACAATAGCTAAGCTTTGGAAACAACCCAAATGCCCAAAAATAGATGACTGGATCAAGAAGATGTGGTACATATATACCATGGAATATTACTCAGCATTCAAGAAAGATAAACACATGCAATTTGCAGCAACATGGATGGCGCTGGAAGGCATCATGCTCAGCGAAATAAGCCAAAAAGAAAAAGAAAAATACCGGATGGTCTCACTCATAGCAGGAATCTAGAAAACTTAAATAAGGGACCAGGAAAATGAATAACTATAAGAAAGTGAAAATCAAAATCAACAAAAAACTATGAACCAGAGACACTTTTAGGGGGGCGGGGGCGGGAGGGGAGGGATTGGGGTCAGAATGGGGGGCTGCAATTGTATGGGGAATATAACAATAAAATTTATAAAAAAAAAAAAAAAAAAAAAAAAAACGGCACATATGGGCCTCCCCTGGTGGCGCAGCGGTTGTGCGCTGGGCTGCGAGGCTGCCTGCAGCCTCTGCAGCACCAGTTCAATCCCCGCCCACCGGCGAGGGTCCCATAAATAAATAAATAAAATAAAACGGCACATACTATTCAACCTGAGGTTTCTGAGTATGACAACTGCCCACAAGCAAACATATACACAGACACAACAGCACCCAAAATTCACTTTCACTATGCATTCATTGAAGGAAACAATTTTCCTGAAGATTTAAGGGGTTATATATTCCTCTGACATTAACATAAGTGCTTCCTGGGCCTGCTTGGTGGCACAGCAGATTGAGTGCCGCACTGTGAAGCTGATCGTAGTATCTGCAGCACGGGTTCAATTCCCAGCTGGCCAGGGAAAAACCCACTTGGCGCAGCAGACCTCTCCTGTCTCACCCGCTGCTCCCCTCAGCAGTGTCTTTGGTCCATCTGCCTGTTCTGTTTCCCACTCTGTCTCTGATAAATTCTCTCACCCTCCAGCATCTCTGCCTGTACCCCAGTTCTTGTATAAATAAATAAATCTTTAAAAAAAAAAATAGGGCCTCCCCTGGTGGCACAGGTGGTTGAGCACCGCACTGTGAGGCTGTCCATAGCCTCTGCAGCACGAGTTCGATGCTGGCTGGCCAGCGAGGGTCCCACATAGTGGGGCAGACCTCTCCTGTCTCGCCCGCTGTTCCGCTCAGCAGTTTGCTTCGTCAGTCTGCCTGTTCTATTCCCTGCTCCGTCTCCAGTGAATTCTCTCACCCTCCCATGCATGGGGCCTGTGCCCCAGCACTTGTATAAGTAATAAATAAATAAATAAATAAATAAATAAATAAATAAATCTTTAAAAAAAAAAGTGCTTCCTGATACATCTGGTCAATACTAAGTTTTCACTATGTTTTACTCAAGAGCTGACTTTGTACATTGAGGAAAACCCACAGCTTGGTCTCAGCTCCTGTCCAAACCCAGGAAATAGCTGCCTTTCCACTGGAAGATATTTGTTCTGATCCTGTATTTTTATGAGGAAGAGAACAAGCCACAGAGCAAGAGGTTCCCTCCTGGGGCTTCTCTCTTCCCCGCTTTCCCTTCCCATATGCACACAACACAGACAAACTGATCTAGAAGGAACTTATTATCTTCAAAAGCCTGGACACATTGATCTCCTGGGCTAAGATTAAATGACATTTTCAACAAGTTTAACTCAGACTTACAATTTTTGGTAGTTTTAGAAACCAGTTGACATGAATTTATTAAGAACATGATCTCAGGGCCTCCCTGGTGGCGCAGGGGGTTGAGCGCAGCGCTGTGAGGCTGTTTGCAGCCTCTGCAGCAGTTCAGTCCCCGGCCAGGGAGCAACCGACGTGGAGCAGTGGACCTCTCCTTTCTTGCCTGCTGCTCCACTTAGCAGTGTATCTCGGTTGGTCTGCCTGTTCTGTTCCCCACTCTCTCTCTGGTGAATCCTCTGACCCCCTGTACCTCTGGCCTGTACCCCAGTTCTTGTATGCATAAATGAATGAATTAAAAAAAAAAAGAATGCGATCTCATCTCTAAACATTCATTCAGTTCACAGACTCCTAATCAGAGCACAGATTCCAAGAGTTAGATCAGAATTTCAGCTCCAAACTAATGGGACTAGAATTAAGTGGTATAATCTATTGTGTTTTAGAGAAAGACTTGCCTGTGTTTTAATTCCAAACCTGACAGGAATCAGCAATATGGCCTTGGTCACATTCCCAGTCAGGGAAGAGTGTGAGGCTAACAGAGGAATCAAAGATGTGAGCCTTAAGAGCTATAAGGATAAGGTAGTAACCAACTGAGACGGTGACAACTTCAGGCAAAGCAGGTTTAGAGAAAAGATCGAGTTCAGCATAGGGTATGCCATAAGAGAGAGAATTCTAGATTGTAAATGTAAGTCTCAGAGTCACTGACAAGGAAACAGTATTTAAAGCTGTAACCAGATGAGACCACCAAGGCAGAGAGATCTGTATAGCCATAGGTGAGGCACACTAGGTTGAGTTGGCTGGACAATATTCCCTCCGCACTCACCTCCCCTCCTCTGCCCCTTCTCCCAACACCTACGTTCAGGCAATCATCACAGGGAAAGGCTCCATGAGAAGTCAGCAGGGGTGTGGGACCCTGGTTCCTCTCAGGCACTTCCAAGTGTATTACCTTGGTAAATCACTTCCTCTCCACGAGCCTCCCTTTCTTTACTCATAAATTCAAGATATTACCTTCCTATGGAATATCTGTAAGTGCTAAATAAGTTGAATTAAAGTACTGTGTGAAATACTTTACACTTCACAAGTCATCATTTATCTCATTATCATCTCTGATAACTGAGAGGAGAAAACGCTGTGCTTCTGCTCATGACTAGACAGGGAGTTTAGGACAGTATCAGTATGTATAACACTCATATTCTTTTAAACATACCCTTTTACAGTGTTTAAAATGCACATTGCATGATGCAGCAAGTCCTACTATCCTACAGATACCATTGCACGAGCATGAAGACAGATGTGTTAGGTATTGGTAATAATAATAATGAGAAATTGTAAACAAACAGTAATGAATTGGGTAAGTCAGTCACGGTACATTCTAACTATGGAATACCAGGCACTAAGCATAATGAGAAATCAAGTGTACTGGCATGAAAACAGTCCGTGATATTTATGTAAAATAATAATGTGTCCAGACAGTGCGTATACTATGCTCCAACTTCTGTTTTAAATTCCTATTTATTGACAGTGGACTTTCTGATACATGCGCAGCAAAAAGACTAGAAGGCTATGGGCCACATGGCTGACAGCAGTCACTAGGTCACCGTGTGTGGCCAAGTTCACTACCTCTGAGGAACATGACCGGTGTTAGAACGACTTTCTCGTTCTCCTTCATACATTTTAGAATTCGTTTAATTTTGTTTTTTAAAAACGAAAGTAATTTTTAAGAAATACCACAAACCAATCCTTATACCCAGCAGCCCAGAAAGAACGTCTCTGTTGGATTCCTGGTTATATTTCAATTAGGCAAGCCCCGGCTCTCCTTCCCACCGGTCCATTTGGGGACAGAGTAGATGCAGTCCGCTAAGGGGAAAACACAGGCCCCAAAGTAGGGCCACTCTGGGAGGGAAAAGGGAAATGTAAATGTATTCTGAAACAGATGGTGTCTGGAAGAGACAGTATGTTTGGCAACAAGAAGAGAAAGTCACAGAGGAG
Organism: Talpa europaea; assembly: GCF_964194135.1. Lineage (NCBI taxonomy): Eukaryota > Metazoa > Chordata > Mammalia > Eulipotyphla > Talpidae > Talpa > Talpa europaea. The sequence goes on along the minus strand of NC_140084.1, from coordinate 10,852,406 downwards.
GAGAGAAAAGCAGTAAAAGAGAAACAGCCAAAGGAGGTGGTAATTAAGTGCAAAGCGGAAGGTTTCCTAGGGGGTTTTCAGGTCTCTGGACAAATCTGCTGAAGTGTGCAGACATTGTTTAACAATTCTTTTTTTCATTATAAAGTATTCCACTAGTGCAGTAGCTCTGAAACATGATATCCTGATACTAGCTCATTTCTATTCCGAGTATTGAAGTTTTCGAAAAATTTACTTTTCTTTACCAAGAGACTCTGAGGGGAGTCCTCTCACTCACTGGCATTCTGATAAGCTTCATGGATGGAAGAGAAAGGGCGGTGTCACTGCCAAGGCTGAGTTAGACGGGTATAACCTGCACATACTGGTCTCACCACCTTCTAAACTGTCCCTCTTCTCTGGGTGCTGAAGGAGTAGGCAGGACAACCATCTGTTGGGAGAGGATATGGCAATCAAGAGTCATGCTATTTCCCACCTCATTATGGCATTACCCAAGACACTGGCATCTGAAATGTCCAATAACAAAGAGATTAATTGACAGTTTATTTTGCACTTGTTGTTGTAGTTGCTCTGGGTGTTAGAGAGCACCCAGGAACTATGGCCCAACAGCTTGTGGGGGCTAGAGGCCAGCCACCCTAGCCAGTGAGGGAAGGAAATGCTGACGTTTGTATCAAGCCCTCCTGTCATACCAGCACCAATGCACAGGAAAGATGAAGGATAGGTTTTGCATTTGGTGCTAAATAACCTTTTAATGTCACAAAGAATTAACCAAAGCAAAGAATACATATGACATCTCAAATTATTAGCTCTACCTTTTGGAGAAGAAAAACACCATACACTAAAATTAAGGTCAGGAGACAAGTATTCTTCTTCAGACATCGTTAAAATCTTTCTGGGTCTTATAACATTGGACTTGTGATACCAGTTTACTTATTAAACAGGGAGCTTTTGGAGCACATGAGTTCTAGACACTGGACATAGAGGGTTGAGATTCCAGTTACTTACATACCTTACAAGCTCAAGTTTAATCTTACATTATATGTTAACATGCATGTGTATGTATGTATGTATACATATGCATGTTATATACATATATATGGAACAGTAAATCATTTAGCCTTTTTCACCTGCATTATTTCACTTAGCCCCCTTGAGAGTTTGCTGGTATCTCAACTGCCTCTCAGATAAGGATTTCTTTAACATAATTACAATGTCCTTATCACACATAATAAATTAACAAGTGCTTGCTATCACCTAATTTCACTTCCTATAAAATGTCCCCCTTTGCCACAAAATGCTTTTTTTACAGTTGTTCATTGTATCCAAATACATTGAATAAAATACAAAGCCCACACATTGTGCACGCACGCGTGCACACACACACACACACACACACGCACGCACGCTCTCCTTAGCTCCATCCCCAAGAATGGGAGGAGCTAGGAGTGACACCCAACAGCAATTATACCTGATTTTGGCTTCCATTACCATGGAACCAGGGAGAAGTACCTGATCCAAAGGTTGGAACAAGGCAAGTACAAGACACACGGGGGACATCTTGTGCTAGCAAGCAAGGAAGTACTCAAAGAATGATGGGGTATGACAAACAGGTCAGACTGATGTGGCTCCTTCATTTCTAGTCTGAGAAATTAGAGCTTCAAAATAAATAATGACGGTAACAGATTATAACTCATTAAATAAGAATCCTTGACTGCTGATATAAATAAATGAATAAAATGAATGTTTGATGAAGAACAGGAAATTTAAATATTTTCAAAGTACCTCCTCATAAAATACTACTTACAAAAAGAAAAGAGAAGCTTCACAGCAAGACTGTTGCACAGATGCCACCTTAATCAAGTGATCAAAGTAAGCATCACCAGTAAGGGGAAAAATCAAAATCATATCCTGTTTGACAGTAAGATACAAAAGAAACAACACAGCTTCAATTGTGTGACATTCCTTCTGAAAATGTTTGACCTGAATTATTAAATAGAGGATTAACCAAAGTCAAACTCTATGAGCATTTTAAGTACCTGTGCCCTTTCATCACTGAAAAGTACTAACAATAGTTCATGAACGTCCCGTTCACTGACCTAGGGAAAAGAGTGTCACACAGGGTGCTCTTTTTAGGCATCTAAACTTCACACGACCCATTAGTCAATCCATTTCCCTGATAAGAACAGTGATATTTAGAAAGGTTAATAAATTTATTCAGAAATATTAATATATTTTATATAGTAATTAAATAGTAATAGTCATATTATGTTAGAATAGTAGAATTTTCCAGTGGCAAATTATGTACTGAAACACAGACCCCCCCAAAGATGTCCATATCCTAATTCCTGGAAGCTCTGAATGCTACCTTATATAGAAAATGGAACTTCGTGGATGTGATTAAATTAAGGATTTTGAGATGGGGAGATGACCTGGATTGTGCACGGGGGCTCAATGTAATCACAAGAATCCTTCTAAGAGACAGGTAGACCATACTGAACACTATATGACAACAGGAGCAAGAACTGAGATGAGTTAAGGAATAGTGGCCTCTAAAAACTGGAAAAGGAAAAAAGATTCTCCCCCAGAGTCTCCAGACAGGAACCTTCGGGACAGGAAAATAATGAATTTGTATTGCTTTAAGCCACCAAGTCTGCGGTGATTTGTTATGGTAGCAACAGCAAAGCAACACAGTGCTCTTTGCCTCTGTCCTTAGGTGGCCCTGCACTTCCAGGACCAAGGTACAGAGTGGATGTTTACTAAGAGAACTACTGAAGGAGGAAAGGATTTTCCTCAAAGGCTTTCCCCACCTGCCCCAACCTGATCTCCTGACCAGATAACCTAGCCTTCCTCAGAGCAGCAGGCAGAAGCTGCCCAGATGCCTCCAGGGAAGTATGTGGTTCCTAATTGCTAAGTTGAATGGATGAGCTAGTAATAGTCTGAAGCTCACCCTACGCCAGTGTGTGCTTGGAAGACATGACAAAATGCAGCCCTAATTTATGGCTCTGATTTAGAGCAGCGGGGGTTAAAGGGAGGGAGGAATAGAAGGGAAATTGGCTATTTTTATGTCACCAACTTAGACTCCTTTTTTCCATCTTCGATAACAGTACATTAAACATCACAAATGATTCAGTTGAAATTATGACCAGCATTAGTAAGACGACGAGCAGAGGCCATCTTTTAAATCTAATTCCTTTATAAAAATTTTGTAATAGGCCTCCCTGGTGGCACAGGGGGTTGAGCGCTGTGAAGCTATCCGCAGCCTCTGCAGCACGAGTTCAATTCCCTACCAGCCAGGGAGCTACCCACATGGCACAGCAGACCTCTCCTGTCTCGCCTGCTGCTCCCCTCAGCAGTGTCTTCAGTCCATCTGCCTGTTCTGCTCCCCGCTCTGTCTCAGGTGAATCCTTACCCTCCATGCCTCTGGCCTGTACCCCAGCTATTGTATAAATTTAAAAAAAAATCTAAAAATAAATAGAAATTTTATGATAAACTGTAGCCATGAATATACATATATTGACAGTTAGTGCTAATGCACATAACTCTATCTTCCTCTTTCTCTGAGACCATCAGGGCCTGTTCTTTAAACAAAGATGGTATGTTCTATAGTGATATCAAAAAGGAGAAAGTTTTCCAAATTAATACAGTCAATACACCCCAGAGTTCAGCTGCTTAGAAATGAAGAGATGGGGAAAAAAATAATTAATTTAAAAAATTTTTTAAATTTAAAAAAAATTTTAAAAATGTGCTAGAAACTTTATCTTCAAAACAAAACAAAACAAAAAGAAATGAAGAGCTGGAAATCTGAACACTGTTTAGGTCACAATTGGCTCATCATAGCATGAAGGGTTCATTTCCACATTCTGTGTCCTGGTTTCCCTAGCCAGTTTAAAATCCTATCCTTGAAAATAAAAACTTCGAAACAATTTTGATCTTTTAAGAACCAGTACTACATAAGGGAAAGGTGGTTGCAATCCCAACTAAAAGCAATCATTAGAAGTGAATCTCAAATTCATGCATGTTTATAGTCCATAATCTATTTGTAGTCAACACAGTTGAAATAAATCAAGTAGATCTAAGCTAAAATCAGTCACTGGCCACAGCCTAGAATGTCTAACTAGACTGGTGATTCTCATACATGGCTCTGCAACCGAGGCTCCTAGGGGCCCTGTGTGCTCTTCGGAATCTGAATAAACCACACATACCAGGGGCCCATCGAGACCACCAGAAACTCAATTTATTTGTGACCTGAGACATGATTTTATTGCTTCTCAGAGTAACAGTTAAAAATGTTTTGCTTTTCTGCCTCAGGGGAATTACTTTGATGTATGAGGCAGGGAGATTATTAAATCTTCGGAGCCTTCCAAAGATGTAAATTAAACCACAGCACCTCCTTAGCCACCTTCCCTGTATGAGCTGGAGATTTATTATGGATTTGTCACTCTTGCGTGCTCATCAAAACAAGCAGCAACATGATTAATTACACCTGTTTATTTAAGGGTACCAGTCATTCCAACTTCCTGGGGACAGGACATGACATTCTCTTGGTTTCTTTGCAGAACAGTAGCAGGAGGACCTTTTAAAGGAGAGCAGTGAACCACTATCCTCCCCTAATCATTTCTATGGATACATTTGAAAGAAAGGTGGTTGAAATGTAACTGTATATTTTTTTAGTTTTAAATGAAATGACACTTTATTTTGGCTTCCCTTGCATATTCTGGCTGATTCAATTCATCTGGACATCTTTCAAAGACTTTGATAAGTCCAGCACTATATGGACATCAGCCCTAAAATTCTCTTCAATTCTGTCACTCACAATTCAGTCCAACAACTACAATATATAGTAAGATCCTTCTGTATGGCAAGCAGCAAATGTAAATTTATTGATTCATGTCTTTTATGTGTCAGTAATAGTATGCATAACTGAAATCTATGTAATACAATTTTACGTCAACAAAAACAAACAAAAACCTCATACAACGCAGCAGCAAAAACACAATTTGATTTTAAAATGGGCAGAGATTCTGAAAAAAAAAAAAAAAAGTTTTCCAGAGACAAAAAGACAGTGTACAGCTACATGAAAAAGTACTCAACATCACTGATCATCAGGAAAATGCAAATCAAAACCATGAGTTATCATCTCACACCTGTTAGTATGGCAATTATCAAAAAGACGAGAGATAACGAATGTCAGAGAGGGTGTGGAGAAAATGGAGCCTTGGTCACTGTGGAAATCTAAATTAGTGGAAATCTAAGTTGGTGCAGCCACTATGGGAAACATTATGGAGATTTGGTTTTCCTCCAAATGGTCTAGCATTTCCACCTCTGGGACTATATCCAAAGGAAATGAAAATATATATGCACCCCCATGCTCACTGCAGCATTGTTTACAGCAGACAAGACATGGAAACCACCTAAGTGTTCATCAAAGGAGGATGGATAAAGAAATTCTTGGGTTTCTAAATCATTTTGAAGCGGGTAAAGGGATCTTGAGACCAAAACATTTCAGAACTATAGTACAAACATTCCCATTGAGGTCAGGATGATAGCTGGCCTAGACAGAATATATACAAGATGACCTAGAACCTAAAACATATTACGCCAGAAAGTATGGAAGTTATCAAAGACTGAATTATGCAAAAAAAAAAAAGTATCAATTTCACAGAGCCCCTCCCCTAGTCACCAAAGCCTATGTAGGATCATTTATTTGCACATCAATTGACAAGTTTTAACTGACTAAAATATAGCCCCCCATACACGCACACACACCATCAACAGTCCCCAAAAATGGTTAAAAAACAACTACCACAAGAGAATTTCACTTATTTTTCTGAAAATTGATGTGTTTTTTTAAAAGTAAGCATTTGTTCATCTTTCTCTGAACAAACTCAGGAAAAAAATAAGTTGATAACTAAATAAACATCTTCATACAAGTCCAATTAACACAGAAGATAAACTTCAAGCTGAAAAAACAAAAAATCACTAGTTTGCAACCCCTCTGTATTGACATTCAACAAATGGCAAAATTATTAAAGACCAATCAAAACCACAACAGTATGTGAATAAGGTTGATGTCTAAACCTTTGATAAACCCTAATGTCACTAGCAGCAACTTGCCATTTTGTTGTGATGTAACTTAAAAAGAATTTAACACCACTTGTGTGAATTATTCTTGCCCAAAATAATAAATCCTCTAGGTCTAACTACCAATTTACAAGGGACATGTGGCATCAGAGATATAAGTTAAAGGAAATCTTTAATGAGAAAGTGATCTGCCAGATCTAGAATATAGAAAAGTACAGGACGAAATGACCTGTTCTTCCAATAGTTAAAATGGCACCAGAAAGAAAACACTGGGGCTGGGGTGTGCGGACTTTCATAGAACAAGTGAAACTCCAGAGACATAATGAAGTGTAGGTTCTCCCAGCTACCTGAAAATAGAACATTCTGATGTGGCAGGTTATTTAGGGGTTCTGGGAAAGGTCAAAATTTTCTCCATATTAATTAATGGTAGCAGCATTAGGCAAGCTGCAGGAACAACAAAAATGAAATCCACTAGGATAGATCTGTGCTTGTTCTGAATTTTCTGTCTAATATATAGACTAATTTTTCAATCCTGAGATTCACTGGAAACAGAATGGAAACTGTCAAAAGCCTAGACAGTAAAAGCACACCTGTCTTGCACAGTAAAATAATTTGGTGCTGAAAAACAATCTTAAACAGCAAAAAAAAGATGCAGATACACAGGCTAAAACGCAAGTTTATCCACAAAGACCTATACAATCTTTTTAATAAAAGTATTTTTTCATCATATTACAAAGTTTAGGGAAAAATGTTTTTAATTATATCACAATAAATTTAAGCTATAAATCAACAATATGACTGCATGATTAAATATTAAATATCTAATAGGCTAAACTGATGCTTGTCTTACCTGACCCTTAGTTTGGCTGATCTATATTCCACATAATAGTGACACCAAGATGACTACAGAACTGAAGCATCCAGAGGGGGATAATGGGTGGGGAGGGTAAGAACAAACAGGGTAGGAAGCACAATGGACTATGATGGTGGACTGTGGGTGATTTGGGGATAGATACACTGCAATGGCAATACCTGAGGCGGGTATCCTAATATCACTCCAATTTAAAAATTTTTTAAGAGATCACAGATGTTTATACCTAGGCGATCTATGAAGACATTCTGAAGCGAGCCTCCCTAATGGCCTAGGGGTTAAGTCTCAGTGCTACCACCACAAAGGCCTGAGTTTCACCAGGGAGCTGACCCACATGGCGCAGCAGACCTCTCCTATCTCACCCATTGCTCCCCTTACCAGTGTATTTCAGTAGATCTGCTTGTTCTGCTCCCTAATCTGTCTCTGGTGAATACTCTCACACCCCCAACTCTGGCCTATACCCCAGTTCTATGCAAAAATAAATATAATCTTAAAAAAAAAAAAAAAAAAAAGACAGGGCCTTCCTGGTGGCGCAAGGGGTCAAGCACTGCACTATGAAGCAATCCTCAGCCTCTGCAGTGTAAGTTCAATCCCCGGCCGGCCAGGGAGCAACCCACATGGCACAGCAGACCTCTCCTGTCTCGCCCGCTGCTCCCCTCAGCAGTGTGTTTCAGTCAGTCTGCCTGTTCTGTTCCCCACTCTTGTCTCTAGTGAATCCTTTCACCCACCACCACCACCACCCCCACATCTCTGGCCTATACCCCAGCTCTTGTATGCATAAATAAAAAAATCTTTAAAAAAAAAAAAAAGACACTCTGGAAAGACACAAAGATGAAGATCTCAAGAAAATCAGAGTAATATTATTATGGGTACAATTTGTAAATGAGTACTCAGCCTACACAGGAACACAAGCAGATTAGACTTTTAAACAAAAATTTCACTTGAGTGAAATTCAGTGCTAACCTATGCTGACAGGTATTTTCTAAATATTTTCACTAAAAAAAAATAGCTGGCATCATCACATAGTTGTGAGGTGATAAAGGAGCTTTCTCTTTTCCCAAAATATTCTAGTATAAACTTGTACTTATGCAGTGATAAGTTACTTTCACTTTCTGTATTGGCCAAAACTAAGAAAAACAAGTATTAAGATTTAATAACAGAATGGGAGAAAAAAAAACTCATTTCAAAAACCACTATTTTTATATAAGCTAATTATAGAATGCATTGAGTAGAAGTACATAAGCAACAACTCATAAATTTATTACGATTACTGTTTTAATTACATGCTTTAAAACATAGTTATATATTCAGTTACAATATGTAATATCAAGCTTTTAGTTTACTTGCTCCTTAGCTATGAGGCCATCCATTTATCAGATAAGCTGAAATATGTTTTTTCCTAAAATCAGTCTGAAGTGAGTTTTAATCCAGTAAATTAAAGAAGGAAAAAAAAGATGGGTGAGGCCTGTTATCAAATAACTGAGTCTCTTTCTTCAATACTAACTACAGAATAAACAAATTATCAGCCATATCCATGTCATCGATGTATAATTTTTCATCACATTAGTAGAGAATATAGTATGTGTATCATTCAAATTATACAACCAAACCACAAAGCATTATACCAGTGTACTAAAGAGACCATTATTTTTAAAACAAAAATAGAAAACCTTTTATGCTTTGTTTAAAAGCTTTATAAGCACATACTGTATGCATAAAAAGTGATAAACATTAACTGTTTAAAACAATTTTAAAAACTGAAACAAAACTAAAAATGTCCTATTTTTTCCATATTATAAAGTAAAAATACAAGAAATAATCAATGTTGTCCTCTTTCAATGAAGAATACTTAAACTTGGAAAATATTTTGTTTGGGTTTATGATCATTTTTATTTCAAAAAAAAAAAATGTGAGATGGGCCTCCCCTGGTGGCACAGCAGTTGAGCGCTGGGCTGCGAAGCTGCCCGCAGCCTCTGCAGTGCCGGTTCGATCCCCGGCCACTGGCGAGGGTCCCGCATGGCGCGCAGACCTCTCCTGCCGCGCCCGCTGCTCCCCTCAGCAGTGTATTTTGTCAGTCTGCCTGTTCTGTTCCCCGCTCTGGCTCTGGTGAATTCTCTCACCCTCCTGCGCTTCTGACTGTACCCAGTGTTTGTATAAATAAATAAATTTTTTAAAAAATGTGAGAGGGTAACTGATTTCATATACCCACACTATGCACTGAAACTAATTTAAAACTACTCAATTAATGATCTCATCTGGAAATGCAAGATAAGGTTTAAATACTTCTAAAGGCCTAGTATAATCATCAAAGATAAGTAAAATAACAAAAGCACCAATAAACAGGTTTTTCCTCTCATTTAACATTTTGAACTTGCTTCTTTCATCACTTCAAGATCTTTGGAGTCGTAAAAAAATACAAAGGTCTTCAAGCCCAAAAAAAACCAAAAACCTTTTAACGATGGGTGTACAGTACACATACGTAAGATTTTAAATTTCAGAAGATATTTTTAACTCACTTATTTAAGTAACATTAGGAAAATATGCAAAAGCCTTCACTATATTTTTCTTAGTGAAAAAATTAATATTGAAGAAATTAAATATGTCAGACCACTTTGACACCTAAAATCTCCTAGGAAACACATATGTGAAGTTTACATTGTCTGGCTACTAAAATTTCTTTTCAAAAAGCATCACAATTAAAAACTTCAAGGTCTACCCATAACAATTTTTTTTAAAGAACAACATCTTGATAAACTATACAAACCATCTCTCAACTATCTTCTATTTTTTCTCACTCATTTTTTCCGACAGCGTTTCCCCCTCATATTCTCAAAGAGAAAATTCTGTAATTCATTGGTACCTATCATCTACAACCAGTTCAATAAGAATCTTCAAGTCATATCATACTTCTAAAACAAATCTTAATCCAAAAATCAGATGAACTGCAACTGATTCCAAAAGCCAGGTTAAAAACCAAAATATACTAGCATAGTCCAGTATGGTATATATATTCCAGTAGAGATCAGTAATAAAATAGTTAAGTATTCAATACTTAACTGAAAGCTTTAAATGCCAGAATCTGGACCTAGGCTTTCAACTTTATTCTAGTCAAATAGTTAAAACAAGTAAAAATAAACTGTATTATACTGGATCAAACCTAGGAAGGTGTGAAGACTATTAAGTGCAAAATGGCTTTCCATGAGTGATTTTTAATTATCTCTTGCTAACTAATTTTCTATTAGACGTCCAGCATTACACAGAACTGCTTCCATAGTCACCAATAGAAAAAACACACTTCTTTCAGAAATTTACAGCCTGGTCACCATACTTTTCTGGTAAGAACTAAATCTACACTCACCCCTCTCTCCCTTAAGTATTCACTTTCTTTCCCAAAGTAGAGCTTCCATAAATATTACAATATTAAGGACTAAATTTTAATGAATACAAATCAGAGGAAATGAAGGAACATTAACTCCCATTCAAACCTTCCTTTTAAAAAATCTGTTTCCAAGCAGTATTTTTAACTTCTTTTAAAAGATTCTCTTTTTAAAAGATGAACACAAAATCTTTCTGCTAATGACTTTATTCATGAATCTATAATGGAATTCAAAATGGCAAAGAACATGAAAAAATTTCAGATTAATATTTATCAACCAAATACATCAGAGAATACATCTATTTTTCATATAACAAAAATGTCTAAAATGCACACATAAGAACATATTCTTCACTTTGCAGCATTTCAGTGTAATGAATATTTGCTTAACAGTTTTCCAGAAAAGCTCATTTACACTGTCAAATATATGCAATTCAAAAGAAATCAAACATAACTGGTAAAAGAGTCATCTCATATTCTTTGGGTGAAGTACTATCTTCATAAGAAATTAGTAAAGATAGTTGGTGGTGGGTGCACTGTGGCAGTTATACTTGATGGGAGTACCCCAATATTCCCTCAATTAAAACTTAATTATAAAAAATATAAAATGTTTTAAGAAGCCAAAAAAAAAAAAAAACCCAAACATTTGTTTCTTGCTTCAAGGAACCTGTAACTTAAATAGAGAGAGCTCTGGAAAGGGGTGGTGGAATTGTGGGAAGTGAAAAAGACATCTGGAAATCACTGGGACTTTTTCCAATTGTAAAATAGTGAAATGCCATCCTCTTGTTTTATTCAGCTGTGAGACTCAAATGGAGTTACGCAAATGCAAGTTTGTGTTATTTTACTGTTCAGAAGGAAGGAAGTCCCGGGTGTATCCAGATTCACAGCACTGCCAATGCCCACCCCCTGGGGGGGCCCTGAGCTGAGGTAGGTAAGCAGGAGTTGACCCCACTGGCCTGCCCAGGACCACCAGGAGTAGGGATGTGGCCACCCTCTCCCCTGCAGGCTACTCTGAGGTGACCACTGATTCCCTGAGCTACTGATGCCAACCCAAGGCAGCCCACTAACACATCTCTTTGCTGAGGGCATTTCCTTACCCTCCTCTGCCGCCTGGGGTTTGTTTTTCTAGGTTGTGTGCAGTAGGATGGTTTGCTTTCAAAGCTTAATAGAAATACTGAAAATGAAACAAGCCAAAAATTTTTCAAAAGAAAAGGAAGAAAGAAAAACACCCCAGATGGGAACCCACTGTATTTTCTCAAAAAATATACAAAATAAGAAATAAAAGTAGAATTGGTGTTACACCCGGTTTTAAAAAGCATGAGGGACAATGGAGAAGAATGTCCTATAGAAGCAGTGACCAGAGCTGAAGACCAAGTAAGAGAGGAGATTAAGGTGAAGAGCTAATACAAACTGTGCCCAAAGTTTAATAAGAAGCTTCGTGTAGTGCTAGGAAACTCCAAGTCATCCCTATTTACGTAATTATACTAAATGGTTAATGTATATAACAAGACATTTATACATACACATATTTAATATCGTTATAAATGCTTACATCATAAAGTGATTTAAGAAAAAAAATGTTAAAAGCTGAAAAAATCTGAAAATGTTAAAATATTCCTTCAGTTATTCACTAGATTCAGCACATTCATAAGAGATCATAAACATTATTTTGCAATTTAAAAATCTTTTATTCCACAGATTATTTCCTGGAAGTTAAATATTACCTCATCGTTGCTAAATGAAGTTTTTCACGATACAGAAATAATTAGACACAATTTTCATTGTTTTAAACATGATCTTTGGTTTGAAGCTGTCCTGACATCCTTTCCAGTTGGATGACTACGGGTGGTAAATATTCATACCACAGCACATTGGCTGAATCTGAACCTCAAAAGTCAACTGGGTGAGTGGTTTAAAGAGAAAATGAATGGCCTATGTCAAGAAATCTGGCAAGATGAGTTCCCTGATGAGTTCCCTGAATCCGTAAGTGATATGGTAAATGTTAAGGGCTGTATAGTTGAAGAGTGAATCACCTCCTTCCATCAAACACCTCTATCAATTCATTAACAGAATTTGCCATTAAGAGGAAATTCATTGAGAAAAAAATCTATTCTGAATTAAGGCACACAGGTGCAAACCTTAAGCAGAAAACTCAGACCACCTGAGCTGCATATGCAACCAGAAGTATGTCCACCCCAAGGGCATAGGACAGGTTGAATATCATCGCTACATAGATCCCACCACAGGGAAACTGTGGGTGTAAGTAACCTAGAGATCAGAATTAGATAATGGTTTTCCAGAAATAATGAGACTTGAAATGATGCAAAAGTTGATCTTTCCCCAAAATGGAGGTTTTTAAATAAACAGACCAAAAGAATGCAGTAACATTTCATTGGAAACTATAAGAAGCCATAAAGTTGAATCCCAGAAAGGGTAAGTTCAAGTTCATAACTCAAGATTGCTGGTGATTTTTTCTCGCTCTCCTTGAATAATCAAATGCAAATGCCTTTTCGCAATGGCGGCATTCAAATCCCACAAAAAATCAAGTAGTGCCCCGTTGAGAAGCACCTCCATTGGGACAAACTGTAAAACCTGCTGGGGTGCATCAGAGTGGAGCAGAGCACTCAACAAGTCGCTCACATTCTGCAGATACTGGAACACTGGATTTGGGAGGCCCTGATAACCGACACAGAGCAGAACTGCACATGTTCTCAGGGGCTCAGAGGACGTGGGACAAGAAAATGTGATGAATCTGAAACAGCTGTGGAGGACAAAAACCAAACCAGCCATAAACCTTGTAAAACAAGACAGCACAGGCAAAACCATAGCATCTCCGGTATGAAGCTGCTGCAATGAATGCAGAAGGCAGTTCAAAAACAACCGCTGGTAAGCTGGGTCTCCATCGTGAAGCAACGAACAACTAAAAGTCGTGAGTTCAGCTGATTCCTGGACAATTTCCAACGGCAAATGTATCTTGGTATCATGAAGAGCTGAAAAACCAACAAGCAGACATTTTACCTGGCTGCTGGGTTCTACAAGCTGCTCGTCCTGAAGGTCCCTGGCCAGGCTAAACAACTCAGAAAATATCAGTTCCTCAGAAAAAACGTGACAAGAACAATAATACTGCTGCTTGGGCCTAAAACTGGGATCCAAATTCCAAGCTCCTCCTAGTGATTTTTCAATGGCTTCATTAAGAGCCTTTAAAATTTCACCATCACAGAAAGGAGAGCACTTTACTTTTGGCAGTTTCTTTCCCTCTAAAACCTGCCATAAGTGACACTCAAGGTTAGAAGCTGTTCCCTCCAAAAAAGCCCCTTGCCCAGGGTGATAGGCAGCATGCTCTTCAGCCCAACTATTAAAGTATCCTTTCGCCACCTTATCTTTCCATGAAAGAGTTTCCAGTACCTTCCTTTCATTATAGGTCCTAAAATATCTATTCCTCTGCCCAAACCATTTTGTATTTGTACTACAACCAATATTAGATTTTTTTACTAGCCAATTATTTCTAGAAAGAGGCTTCAATTGAAACTTTTGCATGAAATGCTGAACAGCACAGTCCCTTAAATTATTCAGCTTTGCTTGTTCCTCTTTTCCCATGCACTCAAACAGACGAATGTTCTCAGAAATAGTCTGTAGCTGATATTTATGAAAGAACACACAACATTCTTCATGCTTCTTAAGAAAAGACTTGGGAATCACATGATGGGGAAAGAGAGCTTTCCTGGTCATGTCAGTCCCAAAATTCAGCACCATCTTCGATAACAGAGGGTAGATGGCTTCTCGTCCCTTATAGTGAAGACATACCACATAGACTTCCGAGTTTCCTGCCTTGCTGGTGGCAGGTTTGAAAACATGGACTTGCTCAAAGGAACAGTTCAGCAGGTACATCAGGTTTATGGAACAATGTTCGAACAAAGTAAACATCTTCAGAACAAAAGAGCCACCATTCCCAAGAGTCATCAGAGCAGTGACAGCTTCACAGTAATGCAAAGAAGAGACTAAAGCTTCTTGTTCACCGGGATTTCCCTGGCAATCAAAACTCCCATCGGCAGTGATCAAGTGAATGGTATCCATGGTGCTTGTAAAATTCTGAAGTCCAGTGAGGTATTTCGAGGTCATGATATCACCAGTGTTATCAGGACCAAAGTACCACCAATGCAAGGTATTTGCAATAAGTCGGTCATCCATAATCATCGTAAGATTATCATTTGCTTCGTGGTATGGATTCAGGGTATTAGCTACCCAACTCCACTCACAGGGGAATCGGTGGGATTTTAAGTAGTGATTGAGACTAGCTATAAAAGCTCCAGGAGCTTCACAAAGGTGTAGGGTGTTCAGTTTTCCATCCTGAAAAGCATCCTGTGGAATAAGCGGGAAGCTGCACAGGATCTCGTGAAACTTACACCATGCTTGAGTGCAAAGCTCGGCATTCACAGATTTTCTCACATGAGAAATTATTTTTCCCGCTTTATTAGTGAAAGCAGTGTGTTCATGCCATTCATCCAGTTTCTTATCACTCAGTAGATTTTTTACTTCATTTAGTGAGTTCTTCAAATCAAGAAATGCATTAAATTCCATGTGGTCACAGGTGAAAATCTCACTCATATCTGGTAACTGCCACTCATTAAGTGGCTTGCCGTAAGAAAAGTTTTTGGCAAACAGTTCGACAATGTCAGCAAGAACATCTGGGCTGAATGTCTCAGGACCTGAACCCATTGGAGGCTTTCTGCACTTACTCATTTTCAAATTAAATTAAAATCTAGAAAAAGAAAACACATGATTAAATGAATCAGATTTATTAGAGAGTGAAATGTCATACACAGCAAACAGGGCCAGACTCATGACACACTGCATAATGGTTAACATACACTGTTACATGAGGGAGTAAAGAAAGGAATTAAAAATAAATAGTAAAAGAATAAAGAAAGAGCAAAAGGCTTTGATAGCCAATAGATCTGGGCTCAAATTTCAGCTCTGCCACTTAGTAAGTGGTCTTGAGCAAATCACATCTCTCAGTCTCGGTTTCTCATTCTTTAAAAAAAGAGCTATCATTTTCTTAATGATAAAATATACTAGCATACAAACCGCATATGCCAAAAAAAAAAAAAAAAATACCACCAGTGAATGGAAGCTCTTATTACCATCATCAAGCACCTAACTACTCCCCAAAGCTCTCTTTTAATCCTGGCTCAGACACCACCCACAGGACCCCAATACTCTAAGCAATTCCTCTCTGAACATGACCTCTGAACAAGCTGTATAAATAACTTTTAGCTTATTTTTTGCTACCTCCAAATTTCACCTTCTTCCAGGAGCGAATCCTCGATTTTAACCTTGCACTGGTCCTGCTACCAGGTCTCTGGCCCACCATCCACTGCCTCACTTACTGGGATGGTAATTAAATCCTCTCTCAAGATTTAACTCTCTGGCACTTTAGTGATCCTGTCAACACAAACTAACAATCACCGCCACAATGCTTGTTCACTGCGCTCAACTTGACAAGTTAGCCTCTTCTGCTCAACACTGAAACTGACTATAGTTTACACTGGCAAGTTTCTAAACTACAGGTTCCTGTCTCATCTGGTCAATGCCACAGCTCTGTGCTGTAAAATACTATTTCTGCTTGCCACTAAAACTTAACCTGTTTTGAAACAATTTTAAACTGAACAAATAGTACAAGTGAATATACAAATAACACTCATTCTACATTCTGTGTGCTAACAGTGCCTAAGAAAACAAAAACACATGCCCACAGACGAAAGGGATACGAAAGAAAGCAGCATGGCTTCATGGTGTAGCTGGAAAACTAAATTCCAGCAGATACAGCAATGACTATTAGTACTTGCTAGCACAATATTAATCAATGAATGCTTCAGTTCATGACTTCTGCCATCTATTTAGCATATTCAATGCATTCTACCCCTATTTTCAAAAACAACCTAAATTTGTTTAAAGTAGAAAAATTGGCAGCTAGATCACCATCCCACAAAAAGCCAAAGTATGATGATTAAAAGGGGAAATACAGATGAGCTAACACCACAATAAGTACAATAATATCCAGAAGATACACTATTATCATTTACTTTGTAGTGTTTTTTTAGGATACTTTTTCATCCTTTCATACTTTATGTTTAAACTATTTTACAAGTCTATTTACTCAACTAACTTGTCTGAAAGTAACAAGTACCTTCTTCCTCATTTCTATATGCCACAGTACGTTTACAAGTTACATGTAACCTGAGGTTAATAGTCACAACTACCCACCAGTATCTTTTTTTCACCTCAGATTAACTGTTTTTACTGCTAGAAACTGTATTTAGACAAATTTCTCAAAGGTCAAAGGAGGCATTTTCACATTCACTAAAATCCTAAATAACCAGATTCACTAAAACCCTAAATTAAAAGCAAAAAAAAAAAAAAAAGTTTACTACAAGTCATTATGTTTTAATTCACAGTGTGCTTACCGGAAACTACAAACATTATTCGATTTCAACTATTTGGGGGAAAAAGTGACTTTAGTCCTCAACTTCACATCTAAATAATGGTTGTAGGTAACCTCTCCAATGGTACCTAAGCTAATAAATAATTAACTTCATATAAGAACAACTAAAGTAATTCCAACACTCTCCTGTCCTTCCTGACTGTACTTTAGACCAGAATTATATACTAAATCACGTTCAGGTTGGCAATCCACAACTGCATGTACACTTATCCAAAGATTATGTTTCCTACTATCAAGTTCCCAGAATCCAGGCACTAGCTCCCACCTCCACCCACTAGCCTCCTGACTGCAGACCCCTTCAACTCTCTCCTGGATCACTGCCACCGCCTTTTAACAGACCTCTCTGCTTGTATCCTTGCCTCCTCCATTCTACTCTGAAACATCCTGACCAGAGTAACGTTGTCCCAGCGTTGCTGTGCCACTCAAAACTGAGTCATAGCTCCCCACTTTACTCCCAGTAAATGTCAAAGTCCCTACAGTAGTCCCCAGGGCCCCTGAAGATTCGTGCTCCCATCCCCACCCTATCTCTAACCTGCTAGCTTTTTCACTCATTCTGCTCCCATCGTACAAGCTTTCTTGTTCACTGAAGACACCAGGCAGAGTGCAAGCTTCAAGGTTTGCAGTGGTCATTGTCTCCCCTCAGCCATCTGTACAGCGACTTCCCTCACCTCCTTCAGGTATTAACTCAAGTGTAATTGCCTGTGAAACCTCACCTCACAACTCAAGTTGCATCTTGCATTTCCAATGCCCATTATCCTGCTGTATTTTTCTCTTTGTTCCGTAACCCTCTTTTCCTTCCAACATATAATTTACTTACGTTCACTGCTTATTACTGGTCTTCCCCAAACTAAAACGTAACTCCACGGGGCCGGGATCGTTGTTTTATTTACTCCTGGAGCACTCCGGGAGGTCAGAACAGTGGTTAATATACACACGGTAAGTACAGATCAAATAAATGAATGGACAACATACTTAGCACAAAAAGCACTCTTCTGATCAGGTTCTGAATGAGTCATCACAATGCATTTCCACTTCACTCCAGGCCCTTCCATGCATGGCTGAAATTTTTTTTAAAAGCATGTGGCTTACGGGATGGGGGGTAAGGGGAAAGTTTCCAGTTAGTGTTCCTGTGCCCCTGTCATTAAGCACCTCGCAGACAGAGCTTTGTGGCCTCCCACTTCAGCCAGGAGGTCGGTACTACCGTTATTATTTTGCAGACTCGAAAAAGAGGATATGCTAGTCCTCTGCCCACATCCACACAGGGAACAGCGGCGAAATTTAAGGGCCTGACACAAAACCCACAAGAGCTCATCAACAGTTGTTACCTCTTCAAAAGAACGCTTACAGGGGAGCTTGAGCAGAGTTTCTGCCAACTCTTCCCCGCACGGTGAAAACAGCGGCTGCTGTGCACCACTGGGGGCCGGGGGCACCCCGAGTCCTCGCCTAACCTGGTGGAAGCGAGCCCCAAGTTCCACGGGACGGCTCGCCCCCTGACCCGAGGAGCGCCAGCCCCAGCACCGGCCTCGCCCACTGGGACGCCTGCGCGGGCCGGCGCCCGGGCGGGGATTACCTGCGCTCACGCCCACCTCGGCCCCCCGAGTCCAGCGCGGCTGCGCGCCTCCGCCCTCGAGGGGGCCATTCTCCACTTCCGCCCCCGGGGCTGCTTCCCGGGACGGTCTCTCCGTTGAGCCGCGACGCCCGCCCGCCGCAGGGAAGTAAGGCGGCGCGCCCGGAGGCCGAGGAGGATCCCGGAAGCGCCCTCGCGCCACCAGAAGCGGGGACCCGCCTCCCGGCCGCCCCTCGGCCAAACTCTGGCCGACGGCGGCCCGCGGGGCCTGACAGGCACATTGCGCAGGCGCGCTAAGGCGGGGCTGGCGTTACGTGCGTCGTTACGCACGCCGGCGCCTCCAGCAGCCCCGAGGTCTCCGCCGCTGAGTTTGGCTTCTCCACGTGATACGAGAAGTGGGAAGCGCCTCTATGGCAACAGAAGCTGCGCGCGCAGGAGGGGCGCGCCTTGGCCCCACCCCCTGCGGTGGAGGGACGGGGTGGGGCGGGGCCAAGGTGTCCGCCACGGGCCGCGCTGGCTCCGCCCACTGAGCCGCAAAATAGTCCAGGTCGCCCATCACCTGGCGTTGTGGGGCAGATGCTGGCAGAGTTAAAAGTGGTGTTGGATTATAGTTACTTGTTGATTTTGATGTTTTTATTATAATTAGTCTTTTTTTTATTATAATTAGTATTATTTAGGTTTTCTAAATTCCTGCTATGAGTGAGACCATCCGGTATTTTTCTTTTTCTTTCTGGCTTATTTTTCTGAGCATGATCCCTTCTGGCTCCATCCACGTTGCTGCAAATTGCCATGAGTTTATCTTTTTTGATTGCTGAGTAATATTCCATTGTGTATATGTACACACTGGGGGGGGGGAGGAGGGATTAGGGCCAAAATAAGGGGGGGTGGGAATTGTATGGGGAATATAACCAAAATGAAAATGCATACATTGTGCATAAATGAAAAATGATGTAAGTGTTATATAAAATAAAATATTTTTTAAAAAGTGGCGTTGGAAAGACCAAAACGATGAAGTTAAACGCCAGATCCGGAAAGCTGAGAAATAATACTGTTATGTATCTATAAAACAATAAGAAAAATAGTACCTTACAAGAAAAATGGGTGAAAATTTGAACTGGCAGAAAAAAGTCAGTGCCGCGGACCAGCACAGCGATGGACGATGAGGCCGTCTCAGGGTTGAGAGACTGCGCAGGGTGGTCAGGGATTCGATGAATAAATGACACACAGACACACTTCAAGAGAGTGAAAATCTGAGTGTGTCTTTATTAAGCTAGTGGTCAGTATATATATGTTTTTCTAAAAGCATAGGAACAGTGAACATCAAAGAGATCAGTTTGCTCATAGACTTAGCTTAATTGACAGGGCAGTGATTTATGTCCGAAGTTACATCTGGACCTAGCCTCATTCCTAATTGGACAGGCTATAAATTCTTTCTACTGTTTTATATAATTATTTTCTAACTATCATTTTTACTCATAATTAATTGTCATGGGTGAATTTATTTTATAATGCAGTTAATATCAAAGGTACTAAAGTTAAGCACATAATAGAAAGATTATTAAACCAACAATTCTATTATAACACAGTGTTTAGTAATGTTTCATTTGCATTAGCCTAATTATTAAATTATGTATGTTTTTTAATTAGCAATCAATGACCAGAAAAAGGAAAGATTTTAGAAAGACAGTTGTAGCAGAATAAAGTTTGTGGGCCTTGAGAAAGCGAGATAAGGTTCCAGGTGGTCAGCATTTCTTTTAATCATCTTTGTGGCAGCTTCTGGTGGTCGTTATCTCTTGGCAGGCATTCGGCTTCTCTGCATCTTAGGGAGTTTGCTGTTCTCCCCCTGCGCGCATGGTTCCTTGCCCACGCCGGACCTCAGGGACCATGGCAACAGCCATTAGCCCTGAGGGTCACTGCAGGGGGGGGTGCAGCAGGTCCCCCTTTCTTTTTAGAACGAAGTTGGTAAGCATACATGTCACACTGGATGCGGTAGATGGACCTGTGAAGTGAGCGGACACAGAAGGGAATAAACAAACAGAGAAGCAGGACAAGTAGGGAAAGAACAAGGAAGGAGAGAACAAGATGATACCAGTGAGTAGGAGTTAAAGATTGGAGAGTGGAAGCCAGAGAATGGGCAAAGGAAGAGACTGAAGTATTTAGGTGAGATTTACTGACAGTAGAGATTTTAGACTGAAGAGATGCAAGGTCATGAGAGAGGTCATTGTCATGCCAGATGCCCAATAGGTGATGTTTAGTAAGATTCCAATGTAGAGAGGAATTATAACGCAAAGGTGTAACACAAATGAAACGAAAGTGAACGTGGCAGCGAGTGGATAATTGCTGCTTAAGCAGCTGAACTTCATCTCCAATGGCAATAACAATTTCTTCCAGGGCATTTATCTTTCTTTCTAACTTGTAGTCAATGTCCCGCTGCACAGAGAGTGCCATGGTCACATTTTTGGTAAGGTCATTTACAAAAGAAGCTGTCTTAGCTTCCTGAATCAAAGCAACAGAGGAAGTAGCTAAGGAGGTAACCAGGGAAATTAGAGCAGCAATTCCTAGAATAAGGGTGGCAATAAAACGTTTAGGACGAAGAAGAGCATGTACTTCATCTAAAACTTGCATGGCAGTATTATCATACCAAGGCATATCATGTAAATCAACAGGTAACATAACATAGGGGGGTCTTTTAAGTAAGACCACCACAGGATATATACGAGCAAGAGAGGGGGTAATACAATTAGTAACAATGCAGCCAGAACAATGAATGGAGTAAGAAGTCCCACGCAATTGAATGCGTGTAGCTGAGGCGTTCCCCAGAAGTATAACGAAGGGGTATCCAACGTAGGCACGCACTGGGATCTTATCGGTGTCCTGTCCAGGTTGTTTGAAGTGTACATCATTAATGGCAGTGAAAAGACGAAAAAGTTTAGGCTTTATGACAGAGCTTTCTGTTCAGGGAACCGGGTTATTCAGTCCTGTCAATGGAGGCAAGCTTTCTCATCATTTTCAGAGATTTCTGGAACCCTACGAACAAAGCAGCAGTTTCTCCACATTTTAGTTTAGCTCTATGTCAACTTCCTGGAAGAATTGTACTCAAAGCCACACAGAAGGTTAGCTCTGCTAGAAAAAGAAAAAAAATATATATATCTATAACATTGTTGTAGAGTCTGGTCAGTCAAAACAAGAAAACTTTGTTGAATCAAGGCAAAATGTAAAAAAAACATTTTCAATGTTATGCCAAACAAAACAGTAAAAATCAGGTGTATTTCCAACAGTCTATACAGTCCTTTGTAGAAAGATTTTTACTCTCAAAAGTTTATCATTTTGAATCAATTGAGGCCTTTTGTGTGTGTGTGTGTGTAGAAACAAGTCCTGCAGACATTAAACCATTGAAGTATATAATATTGCAAGGCAACAATAATCATTGACAATTTACATACATATCAGGTATTGAAAGATTTTGTTTAAGAAAACCAATGTTAACATTTTTGTACATATTAGAGTTTTTCCATTTTCCCAAGTGACAGTGCTTTCCTTGTAGTGTAACTTTACCAGGTAAACCAGATAGGATAAATTTATCTAATGTCCTTCCCAGGAGGAAAGGGAGAAAGTTTGTGGAGTGTCTCTAAAGCTTTGCTGAGGTTCCACAAAATTTCCTTTAATTGATTAAATGACAGGCTACCAAATTTTACTTTAATTAAATGTTTGGGAAGCTGTGTCATAAATACTAGAAAACAGCAAAAACAACCATATTTAATCTCTATAAAAATTCTAGCCCTAAGTGATAATATTGACAATTAAATCATAACCTTTAATTGTCATCTCAAAAACCTTAGTTCTTTAGACACTAAAAGACATTATGTACCCAACATTATTAACCTAGACAAGGGCCAAGATTATACCCAATGCTAGTGTATAAGTACATGTTTTGAAACAACCCATTAGATTATAACTCAGTTACTATTAACCAAAAATTATTTTAGTTAATGTGTTCCCAAAACACTAAAATAATATAAATCATTTGAGTATACAAAATTTGTTTTCCTAAAATTTCTTTTTCAGATGTTTAACACTTTATTTAGCTTTGTTACTTTTAATTTCTTTAGACCTTTTAATATTTGTTTTAACACTTATCACTTTACTTTTAAGACCATTAAAATATCTATTTTTAATACATGTTTTTTTTTTTTTTTAAACACACATTTTACATTACATTGATTTAGGATTGTCACATCTTTCATTAGCAGTAAGGCATTATAATATAATACTGTCATCTCTTTGAACTAGATGACTTAAATGTGAACACACAAGGTAATATGACATTAGAATTTTTAGCTTTTACAAATAGGTGCAAAAAGTAAACCTGAAAGTTTAGTTGTAGTTTTAGTTTCTGTTATGACTGGAATTCCATTTTGCATGGCTGTTAATAACATAATGGCACATACCTAGGTTTTTACAGGCTGGCTAATAAAGAAGCAATTAGGCAAATCAATAAAAACAAAAAAAATCAGAGCACCATATAGATACTATGTACATTTTTCACATACATGTGACTCAGTAGGAAAGACAAAAGTACCTTTTATACCAGAAATTTTTTTTGAAATAAACACATTTAAACAAAGTATTAATACTTAACATAACTGTAAGGCATATATGCTTTGAATTATATTATAAAATTTAAACTAGTTTTTGTTTATTAAAAAATTGTTTGATCAAGATGTCAAGATTTGTTTTGTGATAATTTATAAAGGCGCCATCTATAATTAGTCCTCCGGAGGTAAAAAACAAAACAAACACAAAGAAAGACAAACAGAAACAGAGATCTCTTGATATACATTTAAAATTTTGGCCATGTGTATATATTTTGAAACATGGTTATTTTATCAATATGTGTGAAGATACTGAGGTTTTTAATGAGTTAACAGCTAAAATCTGTACACAGAATAAGTGTCTAATCTTAATTATTACCAAAGACCTTGGGCTCGAGACCACAGTAGTCATGGCAGTTTTTACTAACTTTTTTGATAAGAAAATATTTTTGGAGTTTACATTTTTAAGAAATGATTTTTTGGCTTTAGGTTGTTAACACATTATGTCACTGGGTACGGCCATATATTAAAACATAAAAGAACACTAATTTTGAGAACAGAAGAGGTAAATTTTTACAGTCTGCCTGTAAAATTTGAGGTTTAGAATTTAGCTCAAAAATGTTTGTATTATTACTTTATGTTTTACCAGGTTAGTTTGTTTTAACAAGAAACTTAATGTTTTACAGGTCCCATAAGTAAAATTAAAAGCTTTTATTCAACCAATAAGATTCTGTATAACTTGTTAGCAGGTCAAAAGTAACTCAGCAGTTTTTGCCTAAGACAATGTAGATTTTAAAATCAGAGAAACACAGGAAAATGGAACTTTTTGGTAGAATGAACCAAAATAGTTATTTAAGGTGGATAATAGAAAAGTTTAGTTCTCCACAGCAGGAAGGTAGTAGAGACCTGTCAGTGATCCCAACACTGGAGAAAAAGTCCAGGCAGCTGCTTGTTGAGATCAAGGGCAGCCCCCACCAGCCCACTGCAGTGGGTTTATACTATTTTAATAAAAACTTTTTATTCATATTATAGTCATATAGTCTCATACACTCATATTTAACCATTTTTTATCACTTTAACAATTGTGAATGAACTTTGAATTTATAAATGCCTTATTTATCTATTTATTTATTTTTAAAGAAACAAATGGCAAAACTCCACCAGGGGGAACCTAGCCTCCTCCCCAAATAATTAACAGGAAAAGATTGGAGCATTTTTTTGTTTGTTTGTTTGTTTGTTTTATTTAAGATTATGACACATTATTTCTTATTTGTTTTTGAGTTTTTATTTTTATTTCAACAATTTTAGCCAAGTTTGAGCTGGAAATTTGGGCTGGATTTTGGAATGGTCTCATAATTGGGAGCCGATGCCTCTGCAAAGAGGTCAGTATTGGCTCTAGAATTAACTTTTGGCTTTTGAAAAACAGTTTCACTATCCCAATAATCCTGATCACTTTTTTTTTTTTTTTTAATACTGCAGGCTATTTTTTCTTTTACCTTTTGTTTTGCATGTTTTATTTTTGCCTCCAGCCAGGCAAAAACGACCTATTTGTTCAGGCAATTGTTTTATTAATATGGGGCTGTCAGCTGAGTCCTCTTTGATGTTATTTAGGGATACAGACAGCCATAAGTTTTTGAGTTTTTATTTATTTATTTATTTTTAATTTAGACCCTTGATCTAGTGCCGCGGGGGAAGCATTTAAGGGAACTTTCATGAACAAGATTTTTATGTGATGCAGTTGTAGGTTTAGTAACGACTGGAAAAAGAGTGGTGGCTGGGTGGGAGAGCAGAAATTCCTTTAGAGAAACGCTGTATAGAAGGTTGATCAGGATGATATACTGCCGAAATTCCAGAGGAGGAACCGTCAGTAAAAACAACGGCAGCTCCATGCAGAGGCTGTGAGGAAATAATTCTTGGAAAAGTAAAAGCAGTTTCCGTCGCAAATTTTAAAATAGGGTGCTGTGGCAGGTGGAATTTGACCTGACCAGGAAAATTGAGCAAGGCTATGCCCCAGTCATCGTCATTTTGAAGCAGAAATTCAAACTGTGTTTTAGTATATGGGACAGTAATAGTGGCAGGAAGCCTGGCAAACAATTCTTTAGAACATGTCAGCCCTTTCATTATGAGAAATGCACACATAGATGTATAAGATGTGACCGTTTTTGTTTGATTGTGTGCCAAATAAGTAATTCCCATGGTGATGAATAATCAATTTGAGAAACTCTAGCTTCAGAAAGTTTTTGTTCAACCAAATGCAGTTTTGAAATGGCCTCGGGCGTCAAGGACCGAGGTGATTTAGGGTTAGGATCTCCTTGTAAAATCTGGAAAAGAGGGTGTAAATCACCTGTAGTAATTTTAAGATAAGGACGAATCCAATTAATGTTTCCAAGCAATTTCTGAAAATCATTTAATGTGGAAAGTTTATCAAGGCGGATTTGAAGATTTTGAGTCATGATGAAATCATCATGAATGGTTTTTCCCAGATAGTTAAGTGGTCTCTCACACTGAATTTTGTCAGGAGCAATGACAAGACCAAAGGAGGTTAGGTCAGTAATTAAACATTGTAAAAGTGTCTCCACACCTTCCTTAGAGGAGTGGCTCAGGAGAATGTCATCCATGTAATGAATGATATATGCATCAGGAAATTTATGTCTGGTAGCTTGTAAAGCCTGATCAACAAATTTTTGACATAAGGTAGGAGAATTTTTCATGCCTTGAGGCAGGACTTTCCATTGAAAGCGTTGCCAGGATTGGTGAAAATTTGCAGAGGGAACACTGAAGGCAAACCGAGGAGAATCATCAGGGTGAAGTTTAACAGTGAAAAAACAGTCCTGCAGATCAATAATTACAATATGATTTTGTTTTGGAACAGCTACAGGGGAGGGGAGGCCTGGTTGAAGGGCTCCCATGTCATGCATAGTGTCATTAATTGAGCGGAGGTCCTGAAGAAGCCTCCATTTTTCTGACTTCTTTTTAATTACAAAGACAGGAGTATTCCACGGACTGTTAGAGGGCTCTAAATGCCCTTTTTGTAATTGGTCAGAGACAATGTCATGTATAGCCTGGATTTTGTCAGATGTAAGGGGCCATTGAGGTATCCAGACAGGATCATTGTTTTTCCAAGCAATTTTATCAGCAAATAAATTTTCCGCAATGGCCCCTAAGAAAAAGCCTGTTCATCAATTAAATCAGGAGCGGTGAGAGTTAACCCCATAGATTCCATCACATCACGCCCCCATAACGAAAAGGGTGAGGAAGGAATCACATATGGCTGAAAGAAACCAGAATGCTCATTCATTTGCCAATGTAAAAGCTGAGAGCTTTGAGCTACATTGTCTGCCATGCCTAAACCAATTAAAGTAGATGAGGAATTAGTAATGGGCCATGAAGGGCATAGAATTCTTGTACTTCTTTTCCTACTTTTTTCTAGGTTTCTAGTGATAAACTGTCTTCTTCTGGAAACCATGGGCATACCCATATTATAAATTCATAAAGTTGCAACAAAGCTTTTTTATTTACTTTAATACCACGTGTTTCAATCATATTTTTCAGTATAGAAAGAAAAAGATCTCTGTTTTTGGTCTGTTGTTGACCCATGACCTCGTGGTGCTTTGTTCACTCACACAAGATCTTTATTTCAACTGTGCTGTCCGGCCCGTGTCCCTCACGGGAACTTGCGGAGGCGTCTTAGCTAAGGTCTGTCCGTATAAACCCCGGACCAGGCTGCTCCAAGGAGCAGATGACCGTTATGCCTTATGACGTCCTCCACGGGAACCGCGGGTGCAGCCCACTCAGACTCCGTAGCCCTAAGGCCGTGGAGCCGTATTCATGCACTCCCACACACACTCAGCACCACGAGTATGTTTTCAAGTTTAGAAAAACTTCTCACTGTCTCAAACTGATCACCCTTTATCAGCGAGCTCCGGACGCCCCAGTGAGGATTCTATCCCTGACTGTCTAAAAAAGAAGGGTATTTTAGGAGAAATTCACTCACACACTCACACAAGAAGGAGATAGCTTACCCAACGCAACCTCTTCGTTACTTACCTCTCCTTTGGGTGAAAACAATGAAATGAAGGTCGGGCCCCACGTTTGGGCGCCACCTGCCGCGGACCAGCACAGCGATGGACGATGAGGCCGTCTCAGGGTTGAGAGACTGCGCAGGGTGGTCAGGGATTCGATGAATAAATGACACACAGACACACTTCAAGAGAGTGAAAATCTGAGTGTGTCTTTATTAAGCTAGTGGTCAGTATATATATGTTTTTCTAAAAGCATAGGAACAGTGAACATCAAAGAGATCAGTTTGCTCATAGACTTAGCTTAATTGACAGGGCAGTGATTTATGTCCGAAGTTACATCTGGACCTAGCCTCATTCCTAATTGGACAGGCTATAAATTCTTTCTACTGTTTTATATAATTATTTTCTAACTATCATTTTTACTCATAATTAATTGTCATGGGTGAATTTATTTTATAATGCAGTTAATATCAAAGGTACTAAAGTTAAGCACATAATAGAAAGATTATTAAACCAACAATTCTATTATAACACAGTGTTTAGTAATGTTTCATTTGCATTAGCCTAATTATTAAATTATGTATGTTTTTTAATTAGCAATCAATGACCAGAAAAAGGAAAGATTTTAGAAAGACAGTTGTAGCAGAATAAAGTTTGTGGGCCTTGAGAAAGCGAGATAAGGTTCCAGGTGGTCAGCATTTCTTTTAATCATCTTTGTGGCAGCTTCTGGTGGTCGTTATCTCTTGGCAGGCATTCGGCTTCTCTGCATCTTAGGGAGTTTGCTGTTCTCCCCCTGCGCGCATGGTTCCTTGCCCACGCCGGACCTCAGGGACCATGGCAACAGCCATTAGCCCTGAGGGTCACTGCAGGGGGGGGTGCAGCAAGTCAGAGTCAGTAAGGATACACGAAGAATTTTAAAAGAATTGGAAATGAAAACAAGTTTTCTTTTCATCTGATTTAGCACAGATTTTAAAAGATCGATAATGGCCACTATTGGTGAGAATAGGGAAAACCAGGTATGTATACTATGTTGGAGTAAAAA
The DNA here is from genome assembly GCF_964194135.1 of Talpa europaea. Lineage (NCBI taxonomy): Eukaryota > Metazoa > Chordata > Mammalia > Eulipotyphla > Talpidae > Talpa > Talpa europaea. Next base: position 10,824,359 of record NC_140084.1, on the reverse strand, counting down.
TTGATATAAACCATATGGAATGCAAACTTTTAAATGGGCTTGTGCGTTAGCCCAGCAAGTCCCACTCCTTACGATTTATCCTTAGGAAACAGACAACTGGCATTCACTTTGAACAAAATGTTCATTTCAGCAGCACCTTAACAACAATAACAAAAACTGGAAGTTCTCTAAATGCCTACTTTAAGGGAATTAATTTTTTACTGTACATCCATATAATGGGATATTGTGCAGCCATTCATAAGTTTTATATTAACAGTATTGGGTGAAAACAGAATGAATAAAACTGTAGAATTTGAAATGTAAATTATATAGTGTACATATTACATATGTGTATAGAGAGAGAGAGATTTTTTTTTAACGTATCTTCCAAGACATGCATTAATGGAGAAGTTGTTGTCTTTATAAGAATTGGTCTAATGGGGGCCTCCCCTGGTGGCGCAGGCAGTTGAGCGCAGTGCTGTGAGGCTGTCCACAGTCTCTGCAGCGCCAGTTCCATCCCGGCCTGCCAGCGAGGGTCCCACATGGCCCAGCGGACCTCTCCTGTCTCACCCACTGCTCCCCTCAGCAGTGTATTTCATCGGTCTGCCTGTTCTGTTCCCCACTCTGTCTCTGGTGAATCCGCTCACCCTCCCACGCGTCTGTCCTGTACCCCGGTTCTTGTATAAATAAATAAATCTTTAAAAAAAAAAAAAAAAGAATTGGTCTAATGGAATCAAATTGAAAGCCCAGAAATAAAACTACACATGTATGATCAACTAATCTATGATAAAGGAGAAAAGAATATATACTGGAACAAGGGGAGTCTCTTAAATGGTGCTGGGACAACTGGACGGCCACGTGCAAAATAATGAAGCTAGATTACTATCTCACACCATACACAGAAATCAACTCAAATTGGGTGAAAGTCTTGGATGTAAGACCTGAAACCATAAAATATATAGAAAGCTTGTTTTTTCAGATTCCTCTGGGAGCCCTCCCACCTTTAAAAGTAAGGATGGTCCTTTCCTCCAGGTATAGGGAGACCATAGCTTACAAAGGGACTTGTAATAAGCTTCAAGGGAAGGTCAGAGTATCCTTCCTTCACCCACCATTTCTCAGATGCTTTTAGTTTAACATACTCAACACAACAAGGCCCCAGATCTGGGGGCAGCATGTTCGCAGCTCCATCAATATTCATGTTTGACATATCTGTGGGTTCCTTTCTGTTCCTAAGTAGTAGCATGCCATTGTATGGAGGGATCACAACTTATCCCTTCTCCTGTTGATGAACATCTTAGTTGTTTCCAGTTTGGGGCTATTACCAATAAACCTACTATGCATCTAACATAGAGCATTTTTATGAGCATGTTTCCTTTACTCTTGGATTAGTACCTAAGCCAGGAATGTCTGGGTCATGGAGTAAATTAAGGTTTCTCAAGTTCAGTAGTTCTCGACATTTTGAGAATCACTGACATAGATATATGTGCAACTTCTTTTTTTTTTAAAGATTTATTTATTTATACAAGCACTGGGTACAGTCAGAAGCACGGGAGGGTGAGAGAATTCACCAGAGAGAGAGGAGAGCAGAGCAGGCAGAAGGACCGAAGTACACTGCTGAGGGGAGCAGCGAACGGCAGGAGAGGTCTGCGCACCATGTGGGACCCTCACCCGGTGGCTGGGGATCGAACCTGCTCTGCAGAGGTTGCAGGCAGCTTTGCAACCCAGCGCTCAACCACTGCACCACCGGGGAGGCCCTATGTGCAACTTTTTAAGAAACCTCTAAACAGTTTTCCAAGTGCTTACACCCACAATCCCTGAGAATTCTATTTGCTTCACATCCTCACCAACTTCTGGTATTGTAAATCTTTTTCCTTTTAGCCAGTGGTGGGAGTTGGTTGCTTTTCAGGTGATTCTTAATAAATATTATTAAAAATGTAAAGATGTGGATTGTCTTTTGAGGGACTGAGAAGCTAGATGAACAATACATGATCTCTTAAACGCAATCACTATATTCCCTGAGATTTACAAATATTACCAGTGATGTTCCAAACAACAAAGCCAGTCCTTACTAAAATAACCACAACATTGACTACATTTATGGAGTACATAATATATGCTAAGCGCTGAGATAAACTTTTTTCATTTAATGCTCTCAACAACTCCGTGAGTTAGAAACATGTCTTCTCACTATTTTATAGACAAAGAAACTGAGGAGCAAATGATGCTGAAGGTCATGCAGTCAACAAGTAGTCAGGCTTAGGTTGTTGGTCCGAATCCAAGTTCAGTGTGTTTTGCCAAGAATTCCTAGAAATTGCCTCCAGTAATATTAAAACAACTTTACAGTCCACATTAATGACAGAAATACTAACAGTAGACCACCAATTCTTTTAAAGGTGAATTTTTTTTATTTTGCCCTAAAGGCAAAAGATAGTAGATTATTGCAAATTTTTTGGAAAATGATGAAATATTTTGAACAAATGAAATTAGTATCTGTAACTTTTAAAAAATTCAAAGAAAATAACCAACCTGCCACTGCAAATTTGGCTTAAAATTCAATCAGGTGAACGCATTTAGTACCAACTTTTAAAGATACACATTTTAGGAAACATACTAGTGTCTGGGTGGAAGCCTGGCTACAGTGAGTTATTCTTTCCACTTAGTGGGTGTTCTTTGTACTCAACTGGCAGGACAATGAGAATGTAATTAGCATACAAGAACTAAAGCAACTAGAATTAAAACAACTGGCCTCCCAGCCTCTGCTCCAATTTTATTTCTCTCTTAAAGCAAACACAAACTAAACTGCTTACCTGGTCATTTATCACTAGTCACCTTACTAAATCACTACTTCAATCCTCAGATTCTGTGAGGCAGTAATATAAGATTCTGGTTCCAAAACCCCAGAGGGAGTTTTCTGGATGACAGAAATGTTCTACATCTTGAAGGAGGTTCGGTTAAAGAGGCATATACCCTTGTCAAAGCTCTTCAGGTAGTAACATTAAAATATAAGCATTTCACTGAATATAAATTTTATCTCAAAAAAAAAAAAAAGCCAAAAACAGATACTGACTCTAACCCCATCCATGCTGAAGTATTTGGAGAGGAGAAGCATGCTAACACCTGCACCTTAGCTGAAAATGCACTGTTTTTTTGGTTTGTTTTTTTTTTTTTTTTTTTGGCATAGAAGAACTGGGATACAGGCCAGAGGTGCAAGGGTAAGAGGATTCAACAGAGACAGTGCGGGGAACAGAACAGGCAGATTTACTGAAATACACTGCTGAGGGGAACAGTGGGCGAAATGGGAGAGGTCTGCTGCGCCATATGTGGGTTGCTCCCTGGCTGGGGATCGAACTCAGCCATATGGGTGATAGCGCTGAGACTTAAGCCCTAGGCTACTAGGGAGGCCCTGTTTTTTTATTCTTTTTATTTTTTTTAAGATTTATTTATTTATTTATTTAAACAAGCACTAGGTACAGTCAGAAGCGCGGGAGGGTAGGAGTATTCACCAGAGCCAGAGCGGGGAGCAGAGCAGGCAGAAGGACCCAAGTACACTGCTGAGGGGAGCTGCGGGCGGCAGGAGAGGTCTGCGCACCATGTCTGCGCACCTCCTCCCGTGGCGGGGGAGCAGCAGGGATCGAACCGGCGCTGCAGAGGCTGCGGGCAGCTTCGCAACCCAGCGCTCAACCGCTGCGCCACCGGGGAGGCCCTGTTTTTTCATTCTTAAGGGTTTGAGAAAGAACTGGTTCAGGGCCTTAAAAAAAAAAAAAAAAAAGGTTTGGGAAACACTGATATGTGGAATAAAATATAAAAAATGGCCCACTTTTGAAGCATGCATCAATTCATTTCAGGCACAAGATGCTGAAGAATAACATCATATAACTAAGGGCTGTGTTATATGGCACAGATTAAGTGCTGTGAGAATCTACAGAAAGGGAAAGCAAAACCAACATAAACCCTAGAATCTCACTGTAGAAGAGGCAACCAGAAGGGGAAGGTCCAGATGGGGAGCACAGGGGATTGGTGAGCCAGTGGATTATGGTGGAGGACTGTGGGTGTCTCGGTGATGGGTGAGATGTGTTCACACCTGAAGAAGGGTGAACCTATACCTCTGATTCACATGCAGGATAGAGGGCAGTTGGAAATTATGGGTGTCTGAAGTGCAGGTGAGAAAGCTGAAGCAACACTCAACCCTGTGAATTTTAATATAAGTACTTTATTATTATTTAGTATTACTAATCATTATGATACTTAAGTTAGAAGTAAAATCTATACCAAAGGGGTTGTTAAAGCACTAGCTCTGGGGACTCGTGTTGTTAATAACGCACCTAACACTGTCCCTCCATGGGATCAATATGGCTTCTCATTTTGAACCGTTAAACACACCCATTCTGAGTGCCTGGGTTAAAATCTCCACCTCCTAGCCACGGGACCCTAGGCAAGGAAGACCTCCAAGGATCCCACTGAGGATCACCCAGATGAATGTCAAGTGCTTAGTTACGGGCTTCTCGCATTTAGCCAGTCTGATCCATGTTAGCTGCCTCTGAAAAATGTCTGTTCTTTTCTGAACAATAGGATGCCCTATTCAGACCCTTCTTGTAGATTTTTCCCTCTTTTGCTGTTGCTTAATAGAGCAGAGAGGGAAAGAGGGAGGGAGAATAGAGAAGAAAAGGGGAAAAAGAGATGACAAATTGAGACCAAGTTATTTGCTATCTGCCACAGAGACGCCATCAGATGTATCTGCTTTCTGTCTTCAACAATTTGGGCAGTTTTCAAAGAGCAGAAAGAAGACAGGCTGTAAAATGAACACATGAATCAACCTGGATGCCTTTCAAAAACATCATGTGGAATGACACAGGCAAGTTGTGAAACAATTTTGCATTGCCACTGTCACTTACGTAATGTTTAAAAACACACACAACAATTCTGGTTAATGTTTATAAATACAGAGTAAGAATACAAAATCATGGATGAGCAAGAGACATACTAACGTCAAGAGCTCACGTAACTTCTCGGAAGGAAGAGAGATGTGCAGGAGGCATGAAAGGGATATTGACTATATCTGCAGAAAATTTTTTTCTTTTTATTAAGCTCTGAAGCAATGGCAACAAATCAGCACTTTTTAAATGTTTAGTGTTTGAAATATTTGCTAAAAATTTTAGGCCTAATAAAAGACTATTTGCTTCATTCCTAAACCATTCCAACTCCATACACTTGAGAAACGAATTTGTGTGGCTAACTCACACGTATAAATGACTCTCAGAAATGAGTATGCTTCCATTCTTAAAAGATTCCATTCTTAAAAAAGTAAAATCCGTCTATTAGAAACAGATCATGCTTTGTGTTTTTGTTTCCATTATCAAAAAACATTTCAAATTCTGTAGTCTGGATTGAATGACACATACTATTGTATTACTTGGGCTTTTGTTTCCTTTTCTTTTATAACCAATCATTAATTGTAATACTTTACAACTTTAGGGGTGCTCTGTAGTTAGCAAATTGCTATGTCCACCTTTAGATTGCTTGTAGATAGCCTGAGATTGCCGGTAGGTTCCATCCCAGGAGGAAATGCCAATAAACTGATGGCAGCTGCCCAGGGGGCTGTGTAGCTAGTCTGACCCATTTCTGGGAACAGCAGGGTGGGCAAAGGTCACTCAGGAGGTGTGTCAACAGCAGGGTGGTGGACAGTCCCCATGTGTCCCACTGACATTCCTAACACTTTCAGGATTCTCCCTCTCTCACTGCTCTTTCTCCACCTCCCTTCACTTGCCCCTTCTCTCTTGCTATGCCCAAGAATCCCCCCTTGATTCTCCTTGACCTTTACTCAGGCCCCCACAGTCCCTGGCAGATTTCATTCTCAGCCACAGGCTGACGAATCCCTTCACTTCTGATTTTCTGTGACTTCTCCCCAGTCTCGTTGACACGCATATAGCATTTATCTCGAAATATCCCAACGATTTATCTACCCAGCTATCGCTGCTGTGGGCTTTGAAAGGACAAGGCCGGATCTTATCGATCTCTGCAGTTCAACTTCTGGCACATAGTAAGCAATCAATAAATGTTTGTTAAATGAAAGAATGATTTAATGAATGGTGTCCTTTCTTATTTTGCAGAAAAAGAAAGAGACTCAGAAGTTGGGATTTTCTCAAGGTTATCCTTCCTCCAAATCCTTCCCATCTTTCCTCTAGATGAAGGATGGACAAACACTTTCAGTGAGAGGGACAGATAGTAAATACCCTCAGTTCTGTGAGCCAGAAGGTCTCTGTCACAGCCACTCAACTCTGATGTTATAGTTGGAAAGCAAACTTGGACTTGGCTGTATTGCAATAAAACTGGATAACAAAACAGAAGATTTGGCCAGCGGGCCATGGCATCGAACTCCTGCTAGAGAATGTGGTAAATAAACTCTGACAGGTCGAGATTGAGCATACTCTGCCTCATCCCAAATCCCAGGTCCCATCTCCAGTGACTCCACAGACCCTGTCGGAGTTAGAGCACCATCCCCTCATAACTGCCAGTCAAGGAGCTGAGAAGCGTTCATGAAGGAAACTGGCTTCAAAGCTGAGACCAGAAGGGACAAGAAGAGTTTGTTTGCATTGGTGGCTCTTAAAAGATCTAGAAAAATTAATCAAATTCAACTTATCCCCATCCCACTTGATCACCCATCTTTGAACACTTCATATTTTTAAAAGAAAAGAGAATCTGTTTCTTGTGTTCAGTGGACAAAGAAGACCATAGAGCAAATGACTCCATTTCCACTCACTCTACCTCCCTTGCTATGCTTCCAAGTGGGGAATCTCGTTTGCTTTCCAAGGAAAACTTCTTCCACTCTTCACATATTTCCTACCCAACCCTCCTCTCCCTCCTTGTCAAGAGATGACCTCACCCTCTCCTTCATAAAGGAACAGAAGGAGCGCATTCAGAATTCTGTCACTCACCACAGCCTCATCTGCATCTATGCCCGCTCTCCTATCCTGCCTGTCATAATGGGGTAAGTGTAAACACTCGTCCCTCCTCTGTTCTCTGTGTGCCATATCTTCCATCTTCCACCTTCTCAAGGAAACTAATTCCATCAATTTATATTCTCTCTCTTTCTCTCTCTCCTCCTCTCCCTCTCTCCCTCTCTCTCTCTCCATCCCAAAGGCAAAGAAGCCTCCCCCAGCCCAGAAAACTTTCTACCAACATTGCAACAGCCGCCACCATCTTGACAATAACCCTCTCAAATCTGTGTTCCTCTCTCCCTCCTCCTTTGCAGGCAAAGTTCTGGAAGGAGGTTGATGCCCAGTTTCCACATCGTCACCTCCCAGTGATTCTTCAACTCCTAAGAAAGTTGTTTCTCCTGAAACTCACTGAAGAACCACAAATAAGTTCTTCTGTTGCTACATCAAACCTAGGACGTTTTGCACTTTACTGAACCCTGACACCCCACGATCTTCCTCGTGAAACAATCTATTGCTAAGACCGGGTGATGATATGCGCTGCTGATGTTGCTACTAGGGTCATGTTCTTCCTTAGGCATCTTTCCAGGCTCCCATGCCTCTACCTGTTTATTGAATATTGGTGTCCTCAGACTTCTCTAGTAGACTCATCTTAAATATGTCAATGATTCCCACGCAGAGCTCACGACTGAGGCTAGAGCCAGCTGGCCAGCTACCAGTTAGATTTAAAAATGATCCCTCTTCTCCTTTATCCCACATCCAGTGCCCTCTTTAAGAAACATTACCTTGGCCTTACCCTCCCAGCCAACTAATATCCCTGGTCTTCGCCCCAACTGCAGCAAACTTCTTGGAAATTAATTTTCTCTTAAACTCTCTTCAGCCAGGCTTTACCTCGACAACTCCACCAAAACAGGTCTTGTCAAGGTCACCATGACTTCTGCATTGCTGAAGGCAGCAGATGATGTACAAGACTCATCTGACTTTGATCATTCAGCAGCATTTGATACAGCTAATCACCTACTTCTCCCCAACACCCACCCTCATGTGACGTCCCAGACGCTGCCCTCATCTGGTTTTCCTCCTGCCTCGCGAGATTTCCTTTTCAGCGTTCTCTGCTCATTTCTCCTTTTCTCCCTGATTCTTTTTTTTTTTTTTTTAGAGGCATGTTTTTTATTTATTTATTTGTTTGTTTGTTCATGCACTAGGTACAGTCAGAAGCGCGGGAGGGTGAGAGAATTCACCAGAGCCAGAGCGGGGAGCAGAGCAGGCAGAGGGACCGAAGTACACTGCTGAGGGGAGCAGCGGGAGAGGTCTGCGCGCCATGTGGGATCCTCCTCCAGTGGCCGGGGAGCAGCCAGGGATCGAACTGGCGCCGCAGAGGCCGCGGGCAGCTTCGCAACCCAGCGCTCAACCGCTGCGCCACCAGGGAGGCCCTCTCCCTGATTCTTAATATAGGGATAACACTCTGCCTCTTTGAGTTACCTCAGCCGACACAAGCTTTAAATGTTACTCTAAGTCTAGGCCCTCCAGATCATATTTCTCCAGCCCAGACCTCTCTTCTCATCTGTAGTCTCTTAAATACACATAACTGCCCAACCAGTATGTCCTCATATGTGTCTCGCATTTAACTGAAGTTGAATCCAGCGCCCAACACCGCCTCAGCCCACAGCCTCCCACATGTCGGCAGATGGCAGCTCACTGTTGAGGCCACGTGGCCCCCTGTCTTGGTGTCCTCATGTGTAAGTTCATTCCTCTGGAGTCCTTTCCCTTTGGTTTCTCCCTAGAGGTTCTTTTCACTATGCTTTCGCGAGGATGAAGGTAGAGCAAGCTTAAATCTATCTCCAATAGCCTTTAACCTCAAAGGACTTGATATTTACCTTCCCTCGGAAGTTTGTAGAATGTGGTCCATGAACCTGGAGATAATGTTGCTTTCGCTCTTCCCCTGATCTGTGCATCCTTTGGTTTGTTGACTCTCATCCCTGAAATGGTTTTGTCTTGCTTTGCTATGTTTGACTCTTATCAAATTCATGTTCTTTTTTTTTTTTTTTTTTTTTTTTGGTGGGACCCTCGCCGGCAGCCAGGGAACGAACCAGCGCTGCAGAGGCTGTGGGCAGCCCCGCGGCCCAGTGCTCAACCACTGCGCCACCAGGGGAGGCTCAGAATTCATGTTCTTGTTCATATCCTCTGACACTGGAAGCTGTGGCAAAGAGTTAGTCCTTGTTTCCTTGGACTTTTTTTTTTTTTTCCTGCAGTCTTGCATCTGTTTTGTGCTTGCTGCTCTCTTTTATTCGCTTTATTTGCCTGCAGAATACTTGCTTAGTTACCACGCTGATGCTTTTCATCTTGCTCATACTCCAAATGGACAGCTCTACCCCATTCTTCTTACGGCTTTGAAAGAAAGATGAATTCACAACTTCCTAACCATATCTGGGACCACCTCCCCTTCCAGCTACATCTTGAGGCCCAGGGACTGCACATCACTCACATTCCTACAACAACAGGAACTCGGAAAGAGTAAGACAAACTTCCTGTTGTTCTTGGTATAGGACAGGGCTTAGCCTGTCTTCTAAGCTTTTGGTCATGTGCAGGTTGGGGTACATCTCTTGCATAGTGGGGTACAGTATCTTTAGGCTTCAACTCAATGCCCCGACTCAGCATGGAGTCCTGGCACATGATGGCATCTGGGGCTTTTCTTGGCTCAGATCATAGGTGGGAACCTCAGCTGTGGGAGCAGATTTCCTTGACTTTTCTCTCAGCTCCCTACTTGCGACTTTACCAGCTTCCATCTAAATCAGGGACATAACGGTGAGAATTCTCAGTTTTCTGCAACTCCCTTCCTTTTCTCATATCACTTCTAGGGCAAAGGGTAATGCAGAACCAGTACTAAGTACACCAAAATCTTTGTTTTTCTTCTTGTTGGCTATGTTTCCATTTCTAGCATGAATATACCCTCTTTCCTGGTAACACTGTTAAGTGGATTATTTCACCGGGTGACCTGAAAGGTTGATTCTGGAAGCAAAAAAGTGTTGTTGTTGTTATTGTTGTTGCTGTTGTTGTTGCTTCAATTGTGAGGAGATTGTCTCTGTCACCCTCCTATGCCTACACACAGGGTTGGGTGGGAGGAGATGAAAGGTGGTGACCCCAGCAGACCCCAAGAAGCCCCAGCCTTATGGCGATGGCTGGAGCCCTTGGGGGCAGGTTGTCTGGCCACCAATTCTCATTTACTCTTTCTGCTGCCCTTTCTTTTCTCAGCAAGGAGCAATGTCACCCTGAGCACAGAAAGGGCTTCTGTGGCACTTGACTTTGGGACAGTGAAAGTGGGGGAACATCCAAGAAGCTGCCCCTGCTCATCAGCCAGGCTCAGAAAGGAAGCATCAGGGCAGTGGATGACGAGTGTGGAAGGAAGGTGGAAGTGGGGCGGGCAGGCCGAACCCCAGGTGGCAGAAGGAGACAGGTTGGAAATCTGAGCTTCAGTGGGGACCTTCTGAGGAAGTGCTGAAAAGCTGCAGGTGGGGCAGATGGGAGATTTGCAAATCCGACGTCTCCCACTATCACACAAGGCCCAGAGCTCCCAAAGGTGAAAAGCAGCATCACCAAGGAAAACTGAAAACACAGCAGCAGAGCACTGGAGCTTGGAATTAATGAGCACATCCCATCAAACCTTTGACACAGTGGGCTTCAGCTTCAGAAAGCAGAAACCTTTTAAGTGCCAATGATTATCCCCACGCTCCTGGTCTTCAGGCTCCGTCGTGATGGACGGCCACCTGCACAGCGAGCTGGCATTTCCACGCACAAAATAATTGGCTGCAAAAGGTGGCTGGGTGCCTTTGTGTGAAGGAGACTGCAAAAACAAATTCTATCAGTTCAAGGTTGTTTTTTTTTCATACTTTGAATCTGAAACAATGGACTCTGTTTTTATTTGACTTCTTCATGATATGAAATTGTCCTTTACTGTAAAACCAAGACGACTAAAGCGAAAATAGTTCTCCATATTCACTAGTCATTTGTTTCAGAGAGATGAGGGAATATTTTAGGTTCCTCTTATATCATTTCTGTGAGAAATGCCACCCTCCATGGAGCTGATCACAGGCCACAGCTCATAGACTCTTCCAGACTTCTTTGTCAAAGACACTGAAACACCAATACCCAGAGTATAGGACAAGGTGGGCTATTAAAGCTCGGTGACACAGCTAAATTTTATTGATGTGGCTAATATTAGTTACCCTATTAGTATTAATTTTATTTATTCATTTTTAATATTGAATTTTTAATATATATTAATATTAGTATACCTAAACTAAGTGTTGGCACTGGGTATACTTATTCAGTCCTCACAACAACTGTATTATTACTGTTATCTCTATTTTACAGACGAGAAGGTGACTTGAATAGGTTCAATAACTGGCACAAAAATCTGATCCTGGGTCCTCAGAGCCTCTCCAGTCACGAGGTGCCTATGTTAGTTATCTATCGCTGCTTAACAAACAATCCCCAAAATGTAGTAGCTTAGAGGGGGGACAGGCAGGTAAAACTTAATGGCTTAGAATGACACCTGTAACCTCACATCTTCTTGAGTGGGTAATCTGAGCCTGGCTCAGGTGGGTGCCTCTGGCCTGGGTCCCTCACACGGCTACAGTCAAGGGCTCAGCTGGGGTCACAGTCATCTCGAGGCTCACCTGGGGAAGCGCTGACTTCCACCCCCATCCCTGTGGCTGCTGGCAGGATTGGCTGTCCCTTGGCCCCTCACTGCCCTTTGGCCAGAGGTCACTGCCCTCGGTGCCTCCCTACATGGAGCTGATCACAGGAGACAACACCACAGAAGGGAACAAGCAGAACCAGAGGGAGTTTGCACATTCCTCACTAGCTGCAAGAATTTCCACCTGACTCCCCATCACCCCCACAATTTTCCTTCTCCCTTAGGAATAAATAGTGACTGTGATCCAAAACCTGTGGGGAACTGATCACTGGAGGACTCTTGGCCTGAACAATGAACCTAATCTGGCTTCCCTTTGAGAGCTCCTACAAAGCTGAAGCCGCGCACCAGAACTAGAGTCAGACAACTTCTCTTCTACCTTAGCTATGTGGGTAACTGCTCTGTAAGATGTTACCACTTGCTACAAGGAGATTTATTTCCCATCTCCCAACTGAGCAATGGGTGCACATTTCCTTTCTAAGACAGTGAGATCTGCCCTGAAGCACCAGAGTTCAATATTCGAACTCTAAGTCATAACTCACAATACAAATTTTCTTTGAATCAGGACTTTGTCTTATAAGAGATTTGGGGTGCTATATATGGTAGTTTTTATAATTAAAGAGAGGTGGAAAAAATACTTAGGCAATTGTAATTCTTTTTTTCAAAGCTTAGCTGAATTTATTACAAAATCCTGCCCTTGGAAGCCAAGTGGGCCTGCACACCCACACGGTTGTATGTCAAGAGATCTTTGGAGATTGAGTTCACCATTCGGTAAAAGTGCATAACTTTTATCCTGTGCTCACAAGATGCCAGAAACCACCATATTAAACATTCTGCCTACATCATCCCACTTAATCCTCCCAATAGCTATGATTGTCCCCATGTTACAAAAGAGGAAATTGAGTCATAGAGAGATGTGTGCATTTGAAGAAAGGTGCATGCGCATTTAGTAAGCAGTAGAGCAGGAATTGATCTGCCTTATTCCAGTGTTTAGTCTGAATCACTACTTCTAAAAACATGACACTGCCTGAAGTAGTCAGTAACATAGTAACCTCCTTCAGGTCTCAGCCATGTGACCCCCCTCCTTCCATGTGCCTGCTTAAAGGCATGTATCCCGTTATCTGTTGCTGCATAAACCGCCAAGAGTAAGCAATATTAAATTGCAAGCACTTACTGCTCCTGAATCTATATGGGTCCATTGAGCAGTCTCTCGGTTCCCAGCCGCATTTAGCCATGTATCTGAGGTCAGCTTGGGCCAGGTATGCAGTCCTACTGATCTAAGCTGAGCTCTCTCACGTGATAGAGGGGCAACTGCTGTAGTCTCCTAGGCTGATGGCTCAGCTAGGGCAACTGCTCTCTGTTCCGTGTGGTTCTCATGCTCCAGAAAGCTAGCCTTTTCATGGGAGGCTCTCAAAGCAAGTAAGGGATGGCAGAAGAGGGCAGGTCCCTTGGAGGCACAGGCTTAAAACCAGCAGACGGCCACTTTGGCTGGATACTACTGGCCAGAGCAAGACACGAGGCCAACCCGGATTGTCTAGGGCATGGTCTAGAAATTCTCATTGCAAAGGATGTGGAAACAGGGAGCCATTCATTGGGGCCACTGATGTAACTAATCTTCCACAATGAGTTGCTAGGAAAACAGCAATGTCTTCTTTTGACCCCCAACAGCAGTAGTGGTGGAATGCAGATGTGTGGCTCTGGCATAATTGCCCCTTCATAAGAGAGGAAACAGGCTTAAAGAGACAAAAGAACCTGCTTACAGTCTGATTCCCCGCACTAAGTAATCTTGGCTTTTTCTGGCTTGATTCAACCAGCCAGGAGCTCTGGTGACTTCTCTTAAAAAGCACAAAGATCCATCAATCCCCGTGTGTACTCCAAATGGTGTGCCTTTGAGCTTTCATCCTTGGAATTGACAGTACCCCAGACACCATGGCCCTGACAAGCCCTTTGGCAGATTTTGTGCTAATTCCAAAGCACGGGTGGTTGCCCTGGTGGTGTCAGAGATTTCTCTGGAAAGTTTTGGTGTTAGTTTTCATGTCCTGGAAATACAATGGAGGAAAACACAGGGGTGAAGGAACCAGACACCACTCTAGGCCTCTGTTTTTTCATCTGCACGTGATAAATACTTAACCTGACCTTGTCTCGCTCATAGAATCTTTGGGCAGACCCAAGAGGCAGTGGGTATGATCAGACTTTACAAAGACAAAAGGTGAGACCTGGGGATGTGAGGCAGTGCAGAGGATGTGAGGTAGTAGGACAGAACAGGAGAAATGAGTTAAGAGGGAAAAACAGGGGCCTCCCCCGTGGCGCAGCGGTTGAGCGCTGGGTTGCGAAGCTGCCCGCGGCCTCTGCGGCGCCAGTTCAATCCCCGGCTGCTCCCCGGCCACCGGAGGAGGGTCCCACATGGCGCGCAGACCTCTCCTGCCGCCCGCTGCTCCCCTCAGCAGTGTACTTCGGTCCCTCTGCCTGCTCTGCTCCCCGCTCTGGCTCTGGTGAATTCTCTCACCCTCCCGTGCTTCTGACTGTACCCAGTGCATGTGTAAACAAAACAAACAAATAATAAATAAATAAGTAAAAAACATGCCTCTATTAAAAAAAAAAAAAAAAAAAAAGAGGGAAAAACAGGCTCACAGAGAACAAAATAGCTGGGCTACTCTACACAAAACCTGCCCAGAAAGACACACTTTTGCCCAGCGTTAACTCCTCCCCAGACCCTGCGTGAAAAGCAGGCAGCCCCTCACTCACATAATACATTGGCTACACTGCCCCCTGCTGACCATCCTGTGTAAGAGCACAGACATGGAATAGCCGGCGAAAACAATGGACTTGGGTTTCTACTTTGAAAGGATAGAAGAAGGCTGGAGGTCTCTTTAGATCACACATGTACCACCGAACTCATGAGGACCTTATTTTTTTTTTTTTGCATACAAGAATTGGGGTGTAAGCCAGAGAAGCAGGGGGTGAGAGGATTCACCAGAGACAGTGGGGAACAGAACAGGCAGACTGACTGAAATACACTGCTGAGGGGAGCAGTGGATGAGACAGGAGACGGTCTGCTGCGCCATGCATGTGGGTCACCTCCTTGGCTGGGGATCGACCTCAGGCCACAGTGATGATACCTCTGATTCTTAACCCCTGGACCACCAGGGAGGCCTCCTCCTGAGGATTCTCTGCCTACCCAGCCCCAAGGCCCCTTGTTAGGTCTAACTCAAAACCCCTCCCCCTCCACTTTTCCCTTCTCCCCCCACCCCGAGATCCAGAGAACCAGCATCTGTTCCGTCCCCCAGGCGCTGGTACCACTCTTTGATCTATGGCTATAGCCTGGGAGTCAGGCTGCCCAGCTGTTCCATTTTTTGCACAGACATGGTCTAAGGTCATATTTTCTCTCCCGAGTCTCACTGGCAATCACTATGGGGAAATAGCAGGAACATGGGTGAATAGGGTGGAGGGGAAAGCAATAAAGCCAAAATGTCAAACTCTTAACAAAAAGTGAAGCAGCTTACTGCTAGGTCATGGGGTTAGTAAGCAGGAGAGATGGGAAAGCAGAACTGGGATTTGAACTCAAGGTTACTTGGCCGTGACACTGACCTGCTTAACCGCTAGGCTAAGGCACCCCTCACAGGAAGGGACGAGACTGATCTTTGTGACTTTAGGGCACTAGGATTTAGATTTCTTTGGGTTTTAATCCCCACATGCCCTCTGTCTCTTGTTACTTCTATGAATTTGGACACTGAATTATCAACCTGTAAAATAGAATCTATCTAGATAACTGTGACCAATATTTAATATAATGATGTATATGCAGCACATCACACCAAGCCTGGCAACACTCAGCACTGAAATAAATAATTACCCTCTGATTTCTCTATTTTTTCAACTGTACTGAATCCATTCGTAGTAAGAAGTCTGATTTTAAAGCACCTCCCCCCACCCCATGGCTTTACCATTAATTCACTCTAAACCGAGGCATTACCATTTATTTGGATCCTAATGGGAGCTTCGTCCCTGTATTCTCTGCTTCTCCAATGGACTATTTTCCTTTGATAGTTAGAGCTGTCTTTTTAAAATAATACTGCTTTGCTCGGCTGCTGAAAGCTCGCCAGAGGTTTCCCATCGCACAAGGAATGAAATCCCAGTCACTGCCTTGACTTGCAAAGCCGCAGGCGAGACCACGCAGCCCACCTCTCCCACCTCACATCTGGCCTCCCGTCCTCAGTGATCCACTCCATCTGGCCTTCCTTCGGTTCTTGAATAAAACAACTTTATTCCCACCTTGTGGTATTTGCCAGAGGCAGCCAGAAACTCTGAGCTATCAAGGCTGTGCCTTCTTGTCGTTGAGACCCCAATTCAAACATCCTTTGTCACAGAGGCATGCTCCCTTATTCTCATGTCTGTCTTCTCTCCCCATCATGGGCACAGCTTATTTTATCAGCGACCCAGTATTGACCACAGTGTGAAGCTATCTTGCTCTTTCGTTTATTGACTTGTTTTCTCTTTGCGTCTTCCCCTCAGAATATAAACTATGTAGGAGCAAAGAGTACAACTTAGAGGCCCTTTCCTGGATTGTACTGTGTGTCATTTACTATGAAGCCCTGCAGTAACATGAGTTCAGTGTGTAGCATCTGCCAGACATAGATGCTGAACTAATGAATAAGTGAAGGAAGACCATTAACCCAAGATTCGCATAGTAAACAAGGTACTCTAGATTTGATGAATTTTCTAGCTCTTAAATTCTAAGAACCTGGGTGTCTTAAGTCAATCCAGAGATGAGACAGGAGTCTGTCTCTAGAGGTAAGATTCTCAAAGAAGCTATTGATATGGATGTTTGCCCAATCATGTGACAAAGGCTGCAGTCATCTTCTGTGTAACTCACAAAAACAAAAACACACATTTTGTCCAAATGTCCCCAAAACTTCTCTTGCTATAATATTTCACCACCCTCTCTTAGTTTTAGTTTTCTTACTTGTTCTATATCCCCATCCCCATCCCATCCCATGACCGAAAAGACAGTGGTTGACAATGGCTGGAGTGACTTTGTCCTCATGCAAAGATGTCTGTTGATATTCCGGGTTCTAATTTTTCTTTTTCTGCTGAAAACTTTCCATTTTATAGCACTGAGGGATGAAAAGAAACCTTTCTTGCTGGACTTAGGATTTAGTCACCATTTTGCAGCAAGACCATCACACAGAAACTTGCCTCCCTCATTGATGAACAACAAAGGGTAAAAAAAATTAACCCACAACATACATAAAGTTTAGAAAAGCTTTCCACGGTTATCCCATTTGAAGCCACCTTCTCCTGAGTGTTTGCTGGTTTACAGGGTTTAATTAGCATGTTTGACTAGAAGCAGAGGGACTGCCTGGAACTGAGCCTATCATTTCTACACAGGGGAAACTGTCTTTCTTAGAATGCTGATATTGCCATGTGCTCATCACCAATGCGCTCATTAGTTTGTGTTCCTCTCTAGGGAGAGTAAGGAGGAGTTTGCAGAAACAGAAAGGAACAGAGACAGGTGAGCCCTCGGGCAATGCACAGAGCCCTATGCCAGGCAGTTTGGGGAGAAAATAGATCACATCAGTTTCAATAGCAGATGAGCCTTGTCTTATTTTTCTTTGCTCATCTGACCAGGTACTCCATAAATGTCAACTGAGGATGGAAAGAAGTAAACATGCTATTATGAAAAAAAGAAGAAGGGAGCCATCTGGTTCATATCAGATGTCCTCACTGTGAAATACTGCAATGCCCAGGTGACCTTGGGGAAACTTATGCTGGTGTAATAGTGGCCATTTGCATAGGCACGTTTAACTCTCTAGTTCGACTAGAGGGTGTACTCGTGTGGATTGCAAGTAGAGGTACTCTTTGAACATGCATGCTCTCTTGAGCATGGCCATGTTCTCTTTGGCGAGATTTGCTCCAAGTCAACATACAGGAATGTGGAAAGAAGGTTTTGTAAGCCCTCAGAACATAAGAGAAGCATTTCTCCAGATGGTGGGTGCTTGGGGTGCAGAGGTATGTGTTCAGAGCCATCAAGAAGGCTTACTTTGCACTGCTGGCCAGTCCCCCACACTGGGGCAATCTGCCCCAGGACAAATACTATTATTGGGACCTTCTGTGTAAAGATAAACACTGTTGTATTGATCTAAATTATTCAGTTCCTGTGCCTATATGTCTTGAATAGGAAACTATATTAAAAATCTTTGACGTCAAAGAGGCCTGGATTTAAATCTCAACTCCACCTCTAAAGAACTGTGTGACCTTAAGTAAGTTATAAAAACACCTTGAGTACCCACTTATTTATCTGAAAATGGAGAAAAGAATGGTGCTGACACTTCCGAATGGAGTTATTCGGGGGTTAAAAGAGATCATTTATACAAAGTGCTCAGGGCAGTGGCTGGCTGCTAGCTAGGATAGTTTTCATCACTCACTATTCTTCATTGGTGCATCCAGCCTGTGGCCATTTTTTTTCAGGGTGGGAAAGAGGAGAAATTGAGCATAAAAGTGCATGCCCTGGGAGCTAACTCAAAAGTTTCCCAATGCTTTTTTTTATATACCAAGTCAGTTTGGGAGGGCAGAAATCAGCACTGTGGACAGCTCCAATGACAGCAAATGGGGCAGAAGGTGCTGACTTGGAACTTGGGCCATTAGTATCAGTGCTTTCAAAACTGTGGGTCTACGCAAAATCAGTACTAGAGGGCTGTGGCCATTTTAAAAGGAAAAGAATACAATGAAATTTTTAAAAATGAATTGTGTATCTGTATATAAAGTATGAAGTGTGTGTGTGTGTGTGTGTGAGAGAGAGAGAGAGAGAGAAAGAGAGACAGAAAACACATATATTGATATATGATGGTCAAAAGTTGGAGAACCACTCATCCATTAAATCACTTTTCTCTAGAAAAATCCACCCTCGACCTATTTCTGCCTTGGCTGACTACTGGTGTCTCCCTTTGATTACAGTGACACACGCCATTTCTCCTGCTCCTGTCACAATGAATAAAGCGGCCCCAATGACACAGCAAGCTACCACTCTGGAGAACTTAGCCAGCACTCCAAATATCAAAAACACTGAGTCAAAATGCAGTCAGACTTCTGGGGTTTGATATATTTGATGCTAATCAACTGAACTATCTCTTCCACAAAACTGATACATTAGGAAGTAGAACTACCCAAAAGTTGGTTCTTTTTTAAGCACCAGGAGGGATGATTATGAGTCAGGGGGACCTCTATGGAACCTATACTTCTCAGACCACTGACCTGGGCAGCCATCCACCAGGGGAGATACTGGGAAGTTTGTCTTGGCCTCAGACCACTGAAAAGTCTCTTTAAAAGCATCTCACCGAAGATCCCTTCTTACAAGCTACTCCATGTCAGAGCTAGGATAATGAATATCCTATTATCTCCCACATGGCGGGGGGTGGGGGTGTTAGTATGGTTATTTTGCAGATAGGAAGTTCAGAGTTGAACAGTGGCAAAACGAGACCCTTCTGTTCCAGGGATAATGATCTTCCTCATTTAAAGACATATTTAGTTAGTCCAATCATATAATTTGGAGATATAAAATCACTGAGAGAGAAAAAGACACTTTTTCTCATATGTGATTAGAGGGCAAATATTGCCCAACATTTTCCAGCTATATTGTTTATGGCCAAACTCATCTTCTTCCATCCTCCAATTACTCTACTAATTGCAAGGAACCAAAATTCTTCTCTCCCAGATCAGAAAAGACAACATCTTGGGATACAAATGCGTTTTGAAAAGTCAACCCCCAAAGTCAATTCTGTTTTTTGGGGGGATATACCTCTTCTCTTTGGGATATAATAACCTGGACCTTCTCCCTTTAACACTCAGGCTGTGTCCAGTTGACCAAAGCCTGAAGCGCACTCAGTGCTTCAAAGAGACTGACCCTGCTGGGCCATCTCTGACCAGCTGGGTCCCAGCCAGGATGGTGTCTCCTGTGTCATCACACTCCAGATTGACCTCAGTTCTGCCCTGTCCCCAACCTGGTTCTTCAGCCTCCAATACACTGTGTGAGATTTCAGTTTCCTTCCAGTGAATTCCCTTTTGCTTCAGCTAATTTGAATCCATTTCTCACTCCTGCCACCCAATGTTTACAATCCAAATAATATCCAAACTGTTTACAATCCACCCATCAGAACTGGATGCACTGAGCATCAGCCATACACAACTGGCAGGAAGTTTCTGTTGGGTCCCGGCTGAGGGTCAACTCAGTTCACAGCCAAAGACGCACAACCAAACCCCAGAGCAAAACAGCTCAACATAATCATCTATAAGAGGGATCACAAACCTGGGAATCTCTGCCAGGCCCAGAGGTATCTGATGAATGTCAAGTCAATAAACAAATCAATGTACTAATAGCTTCCCAGGAAAAAAGATATGAGAGGACAGTGAACGAGACGGGCTACTTCTGTATAATCAGAGCTAGATATACTCTTCTTGCACAGGAGGGCTTAGGCCTGATAAGTGCCACTGATGACAGGCAAATATAATTAATGCATTTATAAAACTGCAATGGTTACATAACTGATACCTTACTGTTACCTTCTATTTATGGCAAGAAATGATGGTTTTTGATGAATGATAATGAGAGAAATTTTTTGTAAATTATTTAAGCAAAAATATGGGTCAATTTTTTTAAATTGTGTAAATAAGAGCTCAGGTGGTAGAAAGATGTGGTAAGAAATGCCATGGCAACACCAGCATGCCTGACGTTTAGGAAGCACCACCTGGCACATGGCAGGCAGAGAATCTAAATTCAACATCAAGACTTGAATCTTGCTTCTCCATGGACCCTCTGAACATGGCATCCCTTCCTCCCTCTTCCTCAGCCTCTGCCTCCACGAAACAAGTTACAGCAATGCTGGGCTATTCACATATGTCTTACGAAAGGAGCCACACAGCACTATAGAACCCAAGCGGGACAGCAAACTGACCCTAAGTCCCTCCCATGCGGTTAGTCGAGCAGTTGCTGTTGTTTCCATGCTTGTGACAGCTTTGCCTTGGGCCAGATTCAACTCAGTGACCCAGACAGAAGACCCTCTGGGTCCCAGTGCTACGCTTCTGAGTTAGCTGTGCTGGCCCCCCGCTCTGGCTGTTCATTATCAAGGTGGGCCCCAAGCAACAAAAAAGTTTTCCTGTAATACATGTCTTCCTGACTTTTTCTTAAATAAGATGGCTTTCAAACTTAAAGACTTTTTCTTAAACAAGATGGCTTTTAAACTTAAAGTAATACATGTGTGCATTCTGCACTCTTAAAAGCCAGAAGGCATCCTTCAGAGAAACTGTTTTAAGAGGTAATAGTCACAAGGCTAAAGTCCCAATCATGAATTTTTAAAAAGATTTTAAAAAATGACATGGATGAAATGGTATCTGTTAAATAGGGCTGTCATTATTGTTTAATCCACTGAGTTTCTTTGAGTTGCCAACTGACAGCGCATAGATCAGATCAGACCATAGACGGCAGAGCGTGGAATGTGTTAGAGAGGGACAGATGGGGAATTGATTAGAATTGCCCAAATCTTAAAACTGGAAGTTCTCAAGTAAAAATGTTAATTTCCACTATCCTTTGACAAAGTACAAATATTTGACAACACTGAGCCTCAGGACCACATTCAGCTGGACTTGGGGAGCAGATGACCTCTTCAGATGGGTCACACCTATCCTGTTAATTACACTCTCACTTACCCTTGTCATACTGCACCCAAACCCCTGCCTTCCTTATATCACTGCCTAAGACCAGGGGACAGTGAAAGCTTACTGTCACCTCCCATCATAGAATTGGTCGCTTCTGTCCAAAGTACCTCAGGAAGGAGACTGTAAGTTTTATGAAGGCAGGCATTCAGAAGTCATCAGAGACTACTGCCTTGTTAATGCAGTGCCCAAGCCCAGCCACTGGAGGGACCATAAGCCCACAGTGTATTCATTGTTCAAAAGAATAAAGGAACAAATGAAGAATAAAGGAACAAATGAATGGAAAGATGCAAGAATCCCCTACAAAGACCAAAAATTGGCTAAGACCACAGACTTTGGATCTGGATCCTGGATCTGCCTCGCTAGCTATTGGACCTCAACTAGTTTGTTTAATCTTTCTGGTCCCCAACTTCCTGATATTTAAATTGGGGATAATGTTTACCTTGTAAGGTTTTTGTGTGTTCAGTGAGATGATTCATGTTAAGCATTTAGGACACTGGGGGCACACACTAGCTATCATTCCCTCTTTTTCCTGAATCAGTTTTTTCTTTTCCACTGGATTATTCCCATAAGCATAAAGCACACTGTAATGGCTCCTTTAAAATAATAATAAAGTGGGCCTCCCAGGTAGCACAACAGGTTGAACGCAGCGCATTGAGCGCAGCGCTGTGAAGCTGTCCGCAGCCTCTGCAACGCAGGTTCGATTCCTGGCCAGCCAGGGAGATTCCCACGTGGCGCAGCAGACCTCTCCTGTCTTACCCGCTGCTCCCCTCAGCAGTGTCTTTGGTCCGTCTGCCTGTTCTGCTCCCCACTCTGTCTCTGGTGAATCCTCTCACCCTCCCGCACCTCTGGCCTGTACCCCAGCTATTGTATGAATAAAAATTAAATCTTTTAAAAATAATAATAATAAATAAGAATCTTTCTCTCCATCCAAATCCCTCCCCAACCACCACCGCATTTCTTTGCTACCCTGTGGAGTAAAACTTCTCAAAAAAGTTAGCAAACTCAGTGTCTCCAGATCCTCTCCAATCTCTTTTGAGACTGTCACTTACCTCTAGAGCTCCACCACTTACTAGGATTACCAGAGACCAACAGCCTCCCATGTCTACACCTACTGATCAATTCTCAGTTCTCATTTCACTTGACAAAAAAAGCTCCTCACGCTCTTTCTCTAAAATCTTTCCTCATTGGCTTCTGGCTGTCATCTCACTGGACACTCCTCACCTTCTTGGCTCACTCCTCGTCTCTCAATTACAGGTTGTTTTTATGTTTACTAGGAAGTCTCAGCCAACCTCAGGAATTTAGTAACCGCTTCCATTATAATAGCTGTCAAATGTATCTCTCCAGCCCAGACTCCTCCCTAAGCACCAGACACTATGGGACACACGTATATGTCTCTACTTGGATGTCATGAGAGGCTTGAAGTTAATATTACTGAAACTAAGCTCCCGGACTAGAAGCATCAACATACCAATAGCAAAAAGCAGACACCTGGCAACTAGATCTTGGTACTATCATTCACCAATAGAAGAAACCAGGGCTCCTTAGAGAAATGGCTAATTGTAGGATAGGGGCAGAAGATACACAAACCAAGCCTGGAGCATATTACAAGGCCAGAAGGTAAGGAAGTGCTCAAAGTAAATAAATAAAATTTAAAAAAATGGCCTTCCTGATGGCGCAAGGGGTTAAGCATAGCACTATGAAGCTATGCACAGCCACTGTAGCACGAGTTGTATCCCTGGCCAGGGAGCCACCCACATGGTGCAGCAGACCTCTCCTGTCTCACCTGCTGCTCCCGTCAGCAGTGCATTTCAGTCAGTCCACCTGTTCTGTTCCCCACTCTGTCTTTGGTGAATCCTATCACCACACCTCTGGCCTGTACCCCAGTTCTTATATGCATAAATAAATAAATCTTTAAAAAAAGAATAAAAATTAAAAATCAACCCATGAATAATGAATCATTATTATGGATCTATAGACAAACCTAATGAAAGAGAAGCATCTAGGGCTGTATATCAGGTGGGCTAAGTCAGTCAAACCTCTATATGGTGAGCAAATATTTATTTCCTTAATTTTGATTTTTAGAGTATTAATTCTTCCTTTCTTGGTGAAGAGCCACTAGAAAAATGATGGCTCTGGGGAAAAGGGACAAGGTAAGATTTATATTGAAGCCAGAAGAACCTGCTGGATAAGAGATGGGCAGGAGAGTGACTCAGAGACCAGCTGTGGTGGTGGCGACCCAGGAACATTACGATTCTCTGGACCCCTTTACAAGGTGCCAGGCACACTTCACGTACAGCCTCAGGCAAGCCTATAAACACCCCAAGAGTAGGTTCCACTGTTGCCCCATTCTCCTGATGAGAAAAATGAATCCCCAAAAGATGAAGCCTGAAGTCAAACAGCTAACAGATGGGCAGAGGCAGGATCTGAACCCAGACGCATGCGATGCGGAAGCTCATGGTCTCAACTGTGACACTATAGCCACCAGAGTCTAAGAAACCTGCCTGGGATGGACGAGAGGTCAAGTGACAGGTGAGAGCTCAGTGAGGAGTGCCCTG
This sequence comes from Talpa europaea, assembly GCF_964194135.1. NCBI lineage: Eukaryota > Metazoa > Chordata > Mammalia > Eulipotyphla > Talpidae > Talpa > Talpa europaea. Next base: position 10,800,492 of record NC_140084.1, on the reverse strand, counting down.
GGCTCACCCTTGCCTCGTCTCCTGTGTCGGCTGAACATGAATTCCAGCATTCTCTGCACAACTTGCTGACTTGGAAGTCACTGGCTGCGGAGGCAATCTTACCCGGTGCTTGTTCATTCAGTGTCCGTGCCTAGGATGTGCCAGGCACGGAAGCAGGATGCAAAGCCCCCTGCAGAATTATTTACAACTGCAAAATATTCCCAGTAATCTGGTTTGCTCTGGCTCAGCCTGGAGATACAGGCATGCCCAGGACCGCAGCAGGATGATCACTGGGGTCTGTTGCACCAGGTGCTCCTTAAACTGGGGGGGCGGGAGGAGTGAGAGCATCTGAGTGATTGACAGGACAATGCGTTCCAGGGCTGCTCTTCAGCCTGCCAGATCAGCCCTTGAGTGAGGCTGGAGTGTCTGGAAACAGCCAGTACTGCTCCCTGTGGGGTCTCTAGGAAGCTTCGCCAGGGTCCAGTTGGCATTTTCTATCAAGATCTCTTAAATCCAGGCCTTCTTCCTCCAGCTGAGCCTCAGCAGCCCCAACCAGACAGTGGGGATGGGATATTGAACTCACACGAGGCTGGAACCAGCAGTAAAACAAACAAACAAACAAACAAACAAAAAATGCCTATTTGGTGCTAGCAGAAAATGATAACTCCACCTGATAGCAGTTTTTCTATGAAGGGCCGGCCCAGAGGGAGTCACGATGCTGGTGGGCAGCGGTGAGTACAAGAGCCACTGCCATCGGAGGAGCATGGCAAAGGCTCTCATGGGTCCAACCAATTTACTCCTATTGATTTTCATATCAAAGAGGTTCAGCTCACAAATCAAAAGATGTCTCTCGCTCCCTCCTGCTAACTCTGCTGCCTCTCCCACTCACAAATCCTCTGTCATCGGCTTTGATTAGACTCAATGCTTCTAAGTTGGAGGAGGAGTGAATCAGGCGGGGATCTGGGGGTAACCCGGGCCCTTGCTGGCCCAGAGCAAGGAGGCCAGGCCCCCAGCAGGGAGGGCACGCCCTCCCCGGCCAGAGGCTGGAGACCTGGCTTGGTGTTGGTGCCCCATCCACTTGGTTTATAACTCTTATAAATCACTTTAACTTTTCCATCAACTATCAAATGACAATAAGAGCAACCCCGGCCTATGATTAAGAAACAAGGGCTTCAGAATCAAACAGAACTGGGTTCAAATCCCACCCAGGTCCTCTGTGACCTCTGACAGGTCAGGTCACCTTGGTCCATTTCTTCACATGAAAAATGGGTTTCCAGCAGCTCCTGGCTCCCAGATCATGTGAAAATGAAGCAAGATGAAACAAGTAAAGTGTTCAGCATTTCCTGGGGCAAGATCTATACACATCACCTATGGCTCCTAAGCTGGGGCTTTGGTAAGAAAATAACAGAGTCATGTGGGGGAAAGCACTTTGAAAAGTACAGAGCAGCAGAAAAACAGCCTCTACAGGCTCCTGGAAGTCACTCAGTTGCATTTTGGAGTTGAAAGTTTGGAAGGCATCCTTCAAACCACTGCAGGGCAGGACTGGCCAATGTCCCCAGACCCCAGGGCATTCTCTATATGACTGGGACATCCGCTGTCGCTGGCAGAAATGCCCGTTCTGTGCCACATCCCCTTAGAGGTGAAAGCCATAGGCAATACTTGTGGGCAGAGCCCTCTGGTTGAGGCAGGGACAACCATGTTTACCTTCCTCCTCTCTAAGAGGAGACTCCCTTGAATATAGACATGGCCAGGCAGCTAAGTTTCTGGCCAGTGAGATGTAAGTGGAAGGTTGTATGGCACTTTAGGAAGGACTCTGAAAATAAAAGTATGCCCCCCTTTTTTTCCAGTCTAAGCTCTGGCCCTATGCCATGGCATGAATATCTGATGGCTGGTGCACTGGCAGCCATTTTAGACCCTGAGGTGAGTTAAGGATGGCTGAGCACTGGAGGGGGCATGGCAGAGATGGGAGTCTACATGATGGCACAGTGGAGCCTCCAACATCCATCTACCTCTGAACTTTTTCTATATGAAAAAAAAAGTCTTTCATATGTTTAAAGCTACTAATTTTATTTTCAGTTTTTTTGATGATGAGAAGAAGTCATATTAAACTGTTTGAAATTCTGCTCAAGAGCCTAATATCTGGGTGATTCCTGCCCTGAGCCGTAACATGAGATTCATTTCCAATGGCTTTCAAATCAGCAGGAAGCAAATTTGGAATCTATTCATCACCCTTATTGGCAAACACTGACTAAGGATCCACCTGGCAGGTATGGGCTTCTCTCCCGAGGCATCCATAACAAGGAAATCCCAAGGCAGAAGGTCACTCTCTTCTGCCCCAATCAGAAGAACCAAGAAGGGTTCTGGAGAAGGGCAGTTGGAGTAGGTCCCAAATAACGAGTAGAATTTCAACCAGCAAGAACATAAGGGATGGCAAAGGAATGGCATGAGCAAAGGCAAATAACCAGTTTTTGGAGAACAATAGAGTAGAATAGTTACAGCTTGGGAAAATGTATGAGATTAATGTGTAAAATTGTATAGAATGTGTTTATTCTTTATCGTATAGAATTGATTGTGTAGAGCGCTCCCTCTGAGAGGCTCAATAAGGGATCATTACTTTTTTCACTCAGTCAGAACTATTAAGAACTGCAATCATGATTTCATAAAAAAAAAATCTATAGATCACATATACATATAACAGACATATTATGTGTAATATATGTACACAAGTTTTTTCAAGATTGGGATCAACTAAAATAAGCTATGACACATGGGACAGAGGCCCAATAAGCTATAGTACACGTTGGGTGTTCTTCATGCATTATTTAATGTGAGCCCTGTGACAACCCTCTAATAAAGTATTATTCTTGCCTGTCTTTGCAGATGAGACTTTAGTAACTTGCCCAAAGTTCTCACATTCAGCATGCAACAAGGCCAGGATCTAAACCCTGCTAAGTCTATTTAACTCCAAAGTCCATCTTCTTAACCACCCAGCTCAATTCCTTGCAGAATGATTCACGCCAAAATGGTACTAGTGAGTAATCCGAGTTGGAATGATCAGAGCTGACTTTCCTTTTTTGTTTTTTCACTTTTTCCTATCTTCTATAGGCATCGTGTTTTAAATACTTATAAAATATAACACATGCAGACAAACATGCAAGAAACGTAAATTTACCTCACACTCAATTGTAAACACATACTGCTGTCCTTATCAGCACCCCAAAAGCCCTACCCGGGACCTTTCTGATCACGGTCCCATCCATCCCCCTATAGACAACCATTCTCCTCACTGTCTTATTCATCCCTTTGTTTTTCCTTAAAATCGCCACCTCATCATGGAGCGCCAAGACAACATGATTAAATTCTGCTTTTCTTGAGCTTTATATGACAGAATAATAAAGTCTGTTGTTGCCTGACTCCTTTCAAGAAACAGGCTCTTTTCATATGTTATATAATGTTATTAAAAAGATGTTACTTTCATAATCTGAAAAAAAAAAAAAAAAAGCTTAGTGTTTTAAAATATCTTAAACCTGGAATCACACAAGTATCTCCAGGCCTGGCTCAGCTGATGCTTTCCTGGGGAAACCTTTCCAGTAGGACTGTATGAAAACCAGGATGTGTTCCCTTTAAAAGGCACGGCAAAAAAAAAGAAGGTTCAGGCCCATGGCTGGTTCTGTTCCTGGTTCTGTTCCTCGGTTCTCTCCACAGAGACCAGGCTCACAGCTGCCCTTCCACCAGGTCAGCTCAGCCAGATGCCTCGAAATGGGTTCTCCATCCACTGCCAGGATTTCCAAATAGCTGCCGAGGTTGCCCATCATGTGTTTCTCTGCTCAGTGGCACCATGACCTTTGGGGCAGAGGGAAGCAGCCATGCGCCAGGGAGGTACCTGGACTCCTATCTCTGAGCTCTATCTAAGATTCTTCTGCTTGGGAAACCTATGGAACACTCCCCTAATTTTCCTCCTCCTCCCCCCTCCTCCTTCTACTTAAAAAACATTTTGGGTGGAAATTTTCAAATGCATACAAAAGTACAGAGAATGACACAAGAACCCCCTGGAACCCGTGATCAAGAGTGATCGCAGTTTAACAATGATGAATACATGCCCGACCTCTTTCCTTCTGCACCTTCACCCCCTCGTCCCCACGCCTTTGTTGGAAGCAAATCCAAGAGTTGTCATCTGGAAATAGCTCAATATCTATTTTAATGTCTCTTTAAAAATACAACCCAAACACAATTATCGTAATTCCTTTAATTTATCAAGTCTCAAACTGGTCTTCAAATTTTCCCTATCATTTCATCATTTTTCTTCACATTTATTCTGTTCAAATCCAGGTCTGAGCAAGTTCCGTTTCAGCAGCTCTCTGACCAGCTGCAAGGCTAGGCCTGCAGCACTGCGGTCGTCCCTCTGCTGCCCACACCTGTCTGCCCACACCAAAGACTTGCTTTCTGGAGCGCCGCCTGGGAATCCAACACTCTCATCCGCCTGCCCTAACCTGGACTTGACCAGGGAGCAGCGCACAAGCCACTAATGTCCATGCACCGGTCAGTGCTCCCTTTATTTAGACTGGTGGAGAAGAACCCCGGTTCTCAGTTATCCAACATTCTCTCCTTTTGTCTACACTTGGGGCTCGTTTTGTTCCCCTAAGACCAAGGCTTTAGAAAAGCCAAACCCTGGAATCATCTCCCTTTCCTAGTGTGGTTACTTCCCTTCCCAGGGCTATCGCACACCACAATTCTAGGGCGTGGGGGCTTATGCAGTGCACCACCTAAACATCTGTATGCAGACACAGGCTGTATATGCTGCAACATACTGACTCTACAGTTTGAATAGGGAGAAAAACAATGCCATGGGGAAGTAACACTCATGTTTCAAAAACATTGTCTCGTCAGAGAAGAGGCTACAGAAGGAGGGGGCGCCGTGAGCCCGGAGGGTTCTTTGGAAGCTGGAGGATAAAATAGTAAAGGTTAAGTGTGACCTTCTCTCCCCGCTGTGCCATATGCCTCCTCCTTCCCAGTCTCATCAACTCGACTACACCAAGAAAAGTCACAACCTGCTTCATCTGAGCCCCAGACAACCTGGGCTCCAAGAAGCTAAGCCAGGGTCAGCACAGACATACCCCATGAAGCTCTGGAAGGTCCTTCCCCAGGGGAAGGGAGGCCCTGGGGTTGGCACCATGGGGCACTTGGCCAAAGTCAGCTCTCAATGGTGAGCTTCCAAATACCAGCACAGTCAAAAAGAGCCTCTTGATTGGATCAGGAAGACGAGGTCTATCCGCACTGGAGAAAGGGCCAAGGGCGTGCAGGGATGGCGGCGAGAAAGAAAAATGTTAATAAATAAATAAGAACACTCACGTTTTAAAAAGAGAAAAGGGGGCTCTTAAAAGTCACCTGCTCCCTGGTCTGCTCCCAGCCCCCAAGTCCTAAGATTCAGCCAGTTACCATGGCAGCTGCTGCCAGACTGAAGCATTCGTGTTGATGGAAACCGGAGGAAGCTTTTGAATCTGACAGGTCCTGGACACCAAGGGCACAGAAGGACGCTTTTTCCAGAATCTGTGGCGGGGCCTGACCTAAGACAGGAGCCAGGATCCCAGGCTCTTGGCACCAGCTCAGCACCTGACCGTGAACACACCAGAGGACACCAGGGGACACCAGAGGACACCAGGGGACCCCAGGGGACCCCAGGGGACACCAGGGGGACAGTGCCCGCTGACACCTAACAGGGCCTCTCGCATCATCACAGTCTCATTCACGCAACAGTACCAAGCACCTTCTCTGTGTCAGGCCAGGCACTGAGGATAAACCGAGAGCCCTGCGGCGTTTAGACGAGGAAGCCAGTAAGAAAACAGACTCGTGAGACAGCAGGGAGACAGCGGAAGGGTGGCGGCCTCAGAGGCACCAGATCGGGAGGAGGGGTCAGGGTACTTCCAAGGTGAGACCTGACCTAAGTCTGGAAGCATCCTCCCGGCAGGTTAGCTGGGTGGGGTGGGCGAGGGCCGCGAGGGAAAAGTGCGCCAGGCAGAGAGCACAGGCTGGGCCAGGGCCCCGAGACTGAGATCGGGAAGATGGGGGAGAGGCCGCTGGAGCAGCAAGTGGCTGCAGTGTGGGGAACCAGGGCAAGACAGCAGAAGCACCGCGGAAGGAGAAAACAAGGGCAGAAAAGGCAGGTCCCTGGGTTCTTCCTTGGTTTCTGGCTGCCTGGCTTCCCTTTAAAATCAAAAATCCCATGAAGAGATGAGTTCAGAGGAGGCACTGTGTCTGGGGATGGAGGGTGTCCCCGAGAAGAAAGGGGCGAGTGGGGGGCATCGAACCATACTTCCCAGTCCCCATCGGCCCAGCCAGACCCAACCCTGCTCCAGCAAGGGCTGGAAGAGCAGTCAAACAGGACATCCCTGCCCCGTCTCACCTCCTCTCTCCTCGTCACCACTACTCAGACCCCCTGGAACACACCATCAATGTCCTGATCACTCTCTTCTAGTCATAAATAACCGTTTATTACACACCAGCCTGGGTTTGACACCGTGCCCAGAAATTCACACACAAAATTCATCCATTCCAAAAATTATGCAAGAATATCATCTATATACTAGGCACTGCAATTTGGATACTGGGATGAAGTCATGAACAAAATAATAAACTGTCATATATCAGAAGGCCATAATGAGCTAAGAAAATACAACACAGTAAAGAGACAAAGATTGCAAGGGAGGGAATGGTGCAAAAGGCAGTCATCTAGGCTCAGGCCTGCGGGAAGAGAGGAAGTAAACCATGTGGAAATCTGGAGAATGTACCATACTGAGGGAGCCACAAGTGCAAAGGCCCTGTGGTGGACATGACATTGATCGGCAACCACTGTGGCATGAGTTTTATCCTGGCCAGGGAGCCACCCACATGGCACAACAGACCTCTCCTGACTCACCCGCTGCTCCCCTCAGCAGTGTATTTCAGTCATCTGCCTGTTCTGCTCCCCACTCTGTCTCTGGTGAATCCTCTCACCCCTGCACCTTCGGCCTAGACCCCAGTTCTTGTATGCATAAATAAATAAATCCTTACCAAAAAATAAAAAGATACCGCAGAAGAGTAGCCACAACATGAAAAGATTGTCAAGATCTGCCACTGAAACCAAGGCACATGCGCAGTAGGACCCATTTTTGTAATAAATAATTTGTAAATACATGCTTAGGCAAAAGACTAGAAGGAAATAAATGAAAATGTTACCAAACCACTAACCCACAGATGGTTTTTCTTCTTTTTGTTTAGCAGGATTTACTACAATAAATATAAAATATTTTTGCAGATAAAATAGTTCACACACACACACACGCGCACACACACACACACACAGAGTGTCCCGGGTTAGCCAGTAGACAGGGCCTGAGGGACCTGGACTCTCCCTCCACCCACCTCTTCCCTCTCCCTCACAGGGCAGGAAGCAAGGTTGTGCCACATGCCAACCAGCAACACATTCAGCTTGGCGACCCTCAGAATAAAGCAGCTCCCAGGCCTGAGCTGGAAAATTTGGGGCCAACTGGGAGCCTCACCTCACTTCTCAGCAAAGACTTCCCTATTCTGAGCTGGGCAGGCGGGGGCGCAGCGGGGGGTAGGGAGGTGTGTTGGAGGCCTTGGTGGCAGTGTGTCAGCTGGGGTGCCAGAGCATCAGGGCATCAGGGTAATTAGCACCCCACTTGTGGAAGGGCATGGTGCTATTTTTAAAATCTTTCCAGCACGTAGTTTCACAAAGGATTCCAGGAGTCCTCAGTCTGCACAAGGCAGTCAGTGAACACATTAATGACTATCACCCAGAACTTTAGGGGCTCTGCAGCCCACACCCAACTCCCACCCAAGCACATGGTTGCTATTTTTCCTTCTGGAGATGGAGAGGAATTCAGGTAACCAGAACTTTCTCACCTGCACCCCCTTTTCTCCCACACTGGGAGGCCCCTGGAACCATCTCCTACCAGATCCCAGGACAGGAAGTGCCTCTGCCAAGTAGGCCTGGGAAGGCTATTGCCTGCTACCTCTGCTCACGTATTTATAAAAATGGAGCTGTGCCAGAGCACAGAGCTTCCACGCTGCTGTCATCTCTCAAACGTCAGCAAACCGTGACCCCAGAGTAAATCCAGCCCACGCCTTGTTTCTGTGCATAAAGTTTAACTGGAGCACAGACGCACACTCGTCCCTTATTGTGCATGGCTGCCTCCCCCCAGGACGACAGAGCCGAGCAGCTGCAACAGAGGCTGTAAAGCCTGCAAAGCCGGAAATGTTGATTAAGTATTGACTAGATGGCCCATCTTAGGTCAGATGGTCCTCGAAGCAGAAGGCGGCACAAGGATTCATGGCCAAGTGATTTATGGGGGGGGAGATGGCAGAAGGGACCAGAAAGGGGTGGAGGGAGTAGGATAGGGAGGGAGAAGGTGTGAGGTCAGGCCCCCCATAAGCACTTCTGGTGAAGTGTCCCAGAAGGGACAGGGGTGCGCGGGCCCACAGGAGCTGCCAGACACGCATGGCACGGTGCCAAGCACTCCAGGCACACCAAGTCTGACCCGGCCCTTGGAGGCGGAAGGACAGGACTTCTCTTCACAGCTGGGAATGAGCCGGCACCAACTCAGAGAACGCGCTGGTGAAGAGGAGCTGTGCACATCACGGAGCTGGCTGGGTGCTGCTTCTGGGCCTCAGGGGTAAGTAGAGGTGACTTCGTCCTCTGGGCACAACCTGACTACTGGTTGGGGACCCCAGGGGGATGAGTCCTCACTGGCATCCACATCAGGACAGGCAGAGGAGGCAGCTCTGGAAGGAGTCTTCAAGGACGGCGGGAGCTGCCAGGCTGGGAAAGAGCCACACCAGACACAGCACATGCACGGCCGGCCCCGGGGAGCAACACGTCACACTCCGCAGCAGCCAGGAACCTGGGGTGGGGGAGTAGAAGGGGAGGGGTGTCCCGAGATGTGGCCAAGGGGCCAAGAAGGCCGTGGGGAGAGTGCATCTGAGAAGATGGGGAGCCGTGAAGATTTTAACTTGGCAGTTCTGCAGTCAGGCTGGCATGTCCTGTTCGAGCTGCTTAACAAGCCCCCACAGACTGCACTGGGGAGACGGAGACGACAGAAATGTCTTTGCCAGTAGTTTTGGAAGGTTCAACTCCACCACCCGGGTGTTGGTATTGGCAGGACTGGTGGCCCTCTGCCATCTTACCGTGCCTGCACCCCTGGGGTCTGTGTGTCCAGATTTCCTCCTCTTAGAAGAACACCCATCAGGCCCATCCTAGCCTCAGTTTCACTGAACCGCCTCTTTAAAGGTAGCACCCCCAATGCAGACACACCCTGAGGTTCCAGATTTAGGATGTCAACATATGAACTTAGGGGGATTCAACTCCCAACAGCTGACATTGTTGAAAGCTCAGCCTGGCTCAGGCAGGGAGGATAATTTGGGGAACGGAAACCAGAAGCGAGGGGTTGGAGGTAAAGCCCATCTCGGCCGACAACCAGTTAGAGCAACCAGTTAGGGGGCCAGGCTGTGAGGTGACAGCCTCCATGGCCAAGCTGACAGCCCTGCCCCGGCGGCACCTGACCTTCAGCACCAGGCACAGAGAAGAGGACAAAGGCAGCAGCTGGCACCCAGCACACCCAAGGCCCACAGAGCCAGTGTCAAAGCCAACAGGCTGGACGCCAGCTGCCATGTGTCCTTGGGCCAGCATGGGGACTTGACCTCCAGGGCAGTGTCTGGGGGGGAGGTGGTGCCCCCACTGTCTTGACCTGTTCCCAGATCCCATATCCTCCCAGCGCTATTTCCTCATCAAAGGAGGCTCGTCCACACAGGTTTAAATGCACATCCGAAAGGGCGACACCTTCTCTAACGTGTCTTGAGAGATCCCAGGATCCACTAAGTCTAGTTATTTTTTTTTAAATATTTTACTTATTTATACAAGAGCTGGGGTACAGGCCAGAGGCGTAGGGGGTAAAAGGATTCACCAGAGACAGAGCAGGGAGCAGAACAGGCAGATTGACCGAAGTACACTGCTGAGGGGAGCAGCGGGGAGACAGGAGAGCTCTGCTGGGCCATGTGGGTTTCTCCCTGGCCGGCTGGGATGAAACCCGGGCTGCAGAGGCTGTGGACAGCTTCACAGTGCTGCGCTCAACCCGCTGCGCCACCGGTGAGGCCCTAAGTCTAGTTCTTACTTCCCTCTCCGAGGTGAATCAGGGCTCATTCCCAATGCATCTCAAAGCCCTGTTTCTTTTGGGCCAGGGCCCTGCAGCTTCTACCCTCTGTGACAGACACAGACACACAGACACACACACACACACACACACACATACACGCGCACACACACGCTAAAATTCCACCAAAGATTTCTTCCCTTAGTCCAATCTCCTGGGAAAAGGAGGGTGCAATACATTAAGTCACCAACACCTTAGTGTGAATTTACTAATCAGATTCTTCCCTCTGCATTAGCCAGGTGTGAAGAAAGTACCCAGCATTTGAAGGGAAAGGTTCCCGAGAAGGGGTGCACCAGCAGATCGGGGAACATGAGCAAGGGAGAAGCGCCTCTCCTTTCTGCCAAGTCTGCTGTAAGTCAGGGGTCAGGTCAGCAAACTTTTTGGAAAAGAACCAGAGACGTTGGCCGCTCTGCCATCTTGGCGGGAAAACAGCCACGGACAACGAGGGAGCGAGCGGTACAGCTGTGCTGTCTGGCCGCGACGTCTGAGTTATAAAATACTATTCTCATGGCTTCAACCTCTTAGCCCGCAGGCCGGGGGAACACAGGAGGCGGCCGGATGCCGGATTTGCCCGAGGGCCCGAGTCCCCAGACTTCTGCTCCGAGGGAAAGACAGTTTGCCCCGGTCCCCTCTTGCCAAGCCTTCCCCTCCGCAGGGACAAGCCTCTCCTCGCCCCCCTCCTGCAGTCGTTGAGGGGAAAGGGCTCCCCTCGCGCTTGGTCTGTGTGTTGCTGAGTCACTGAGGGAGGGTGCCGGGGAGAAGCCTGAGGGAGCAAGGGGAGAAAGATGGGGGGGGGGGGTCAGGAGCCAAGTAAGGGAGGGAGCTCCGCTGAGGTGGGCCTCAGGCTGACACGGCAGGCAGCTGCAGGCACGCGTGGAGGTGCGGAGTCCTCTCCCCTGGAGGACAAGGGCGGGCCGATCCCCGGGGCCAACTCTCCACAGCTGGAGAACGCTGGCCGCCCCAGGACCTGGCACCTGCCGCCTGCCTCGGGACTCCTAGAGATCTGCCTTCCTTTCCTTCCCGCCCAGCACCCCTGCTCCTCTCTTCCTTCTGGCCGCCTCATCAGCCCGCACTGGCTGGCAGGGCCCAGCTCCTGGCTCCTGCACGGGGCCATGGACTCTCCGAGTCGGAGCCTGAGCGTCCAGAAAACACCCCATTTTGCCTCTTCTGCCCTGGGCCTGCTCACCCCGAGCCCCATTCTGTGGTCTGCCCGTGAGGGGATTCCCACTGACGGGATCGGGAAGGCCGGCAGGGACAAGCCTGGAGCCAGGGCTGGGGATTAATGATGCTCGGGGCGAGGCTGAGGGCCAAGCAGCTCCTCCTCACCAGACGGCCTGCAGCCCCCAGCAGGGCCAGCAGCTGCCCTCCTGAGGCTGACCCAACTGGGCCCACTGCCTGGCTCTCAACTGCCAGGCGTGGAGCTGGCCAGGCCCGTGCAAGGTCTCATTTCTAGAGCTTCCAGAGAGTGCTGATTCTTTAAGGAGAAACACTGCCTTCCCCTCAGCTGTCCTCAAGCCCTTCCTTCCACGATGGTTTCCTGAGTGCGTGCAGGCCACAAGCCGGGCGGGCGCTGGGAAAAAGTGGAGAGTGACCCAGACAGGGTCCCCGCTGCCGTTCCAGGGGTGGGTGACAGACAGGAGCCGTGTGTAGCAGGTTGGAAATTCCCTCAGATGGCTGTGCAAGGGAGATAGTGCTGCTCTGGTTCCTGTCATTGGCCTAATCTTCCTCCAGTGCCCCCGCCCTGCTGGGAAGTGGGGGCAGGAATGGGGAGCATGCTTTAAAATTGCCAATTTCTGGTAGCACCATGCTATTGCGCTTAGAAAGGTAGTTCGGGAGGAGCTGGTTTCATCCAGTTCAATGCTCCATCTTTTTTTTTTTTTCTTTTAAAGATTTATTTATGCACACAAGAACTGGCATATAGGCCAGAGCGGGTGGCAAGGGTGAGAGGATTCACCAGAGACAGAGCAGGGAGCAGAATAGGCAGATTGCCCGAAGTACACTGCTGAGGGGAGCAGTGGGCGGCAGGAGAGGTCTGCTGCACCATGTGGGTTGCTCCCTGGCTGGCCGGGGATCGAACTTGTACTGCAGTGGCTGCGGACAACTTCACGGGTTGCGTCTTAACCCCTTGCACCACCAGGGAGTCGATGCTCCATCTTTTCCAGCAGCCCCTTGCCTCTGCACCATAATGGGACCCAAATGTGAGGGAGGGCAGGAGTTACCAAAGGGTAATGGGAGGAGGCGAGGTCACTTGGCAGAACACAAGGTCCTTCCTGCTGGCCACTGTGACAGGCCTGTCTCTCCCTGCCTAGCTGCTCAGACACACCTGGTCCTATCTGGGGGATAGCCATGCTGCTGGGGGTCTCCCTTCACTGGCCAGGACATCCCCTCACAGCTGCTAACTTGCCACACCTGCATCCTTCTCCAGGGGATCTCCTGGGTGGAAGGGAGGTACCTCCACCCTAGAAGATAGACCCTGGCCAGTGGTGAAGGGCGAAGGGCAAAGAGCAGACACAACAGCTCAGCCCTCTTGCCTCTAGGCAGGAAGGCTTTGGGGAGCCCTGGGTTCCCCTGGTCAGGCTGCAGCTACACTTCCGCTGCACTGGCCCTTTGACTGGCCTCTCCTCCTACCCCGTTGCTTCCCCACTCCCTGGAAAGCGTCTCTGAAAAGCCCTTCCTCAATAACTTGCGGTGCAGAATCCTTGTCTCGGGCTCTGCCAGTAGGAACCCGACTGAAGATAGGCAGCTTCCAAGAATGCTTTTACTTGTCTGATGTCTACAAACGCAGTATCACTGCAGGTGGCCCACAGGAATGTGGAACAGGCCCCCTGCAACATAGAGGATTGTGCAAAGAAGCACAGGCACTGGTCAGGCTGAAGCCAGTCAGCACCGGACCCTCCTCAGGCGGATGGAGCAACCCTCTTGGGTTTATCAGTTTCGGTCAATCATCCGTTCCTCGCATCTATTTAATGTGTTCTGGTTGGGACGGCAGCACCAACATCCCGATGAGAGGCCGGGCTGGCTTGGGGCACCTCGCTGAAAGGGCAGTGAGGAGGGAGAGAGGAGTAATCGATCTCACTGAGCCTCCTACCTGGAAACGGCCCGAGCTTCTCACCCACCTGGCTTGCGAGTGGCAGGCCAGAGCCAGGCTGGCAGGAGCCCTGTGCTTCTCACATCGGTTGGCCCTCTCTGATCACCAAATGTCAGCCTTCGTGAAATTCACATCTCCCTCGCCATCAGTGGGATCTGGTCCATGTCCTCTGCGCACGCTCGCTCGCTCCCCTGGCCAGAATCAGCACTCTGAGAATTCCACCCACCTAGCATGTGACTTCTGGGGGCTCCCAGGTGAGACACAGCCTCAGGGATACACGCACTTGGCCTGGGGGGCTCAGGGCCCCTGTCTTACCATTGAGTCCCCGAGCTCAGAAAGAACCACTTTATTCTTTGGCGAGACTGGGGATGCTGAACTCAAAGAAGCCAGACCCTGGAAGCTTTCAAGGTGGAAGCAGTCACCTCTCTCCTGAAGGATGACTCGTCATAGGAGCAGTGGGAGGTGGAATTAGGGGTGGCATGGAAGGCACCCAAGGCAGAGAGCAGCCCAAGGGGCTCCCACAGTTTCCCACAGAGTCCACTCACCACATCCACAGATTCCCAGAGGGACACCTCTCCAGTCCCCACCTCGCCTCCAAGCTCTGGGTCTGTAACTAACCTGCTTTCCTTTGCATTTAAGTCAAAGATAACTCAGGGCCTCCCTGGTGGCGCAAGGGGTTAAGACACAACCTATGAAGCTTTCTGCAGCCACTGCAGCATGAGTTCGATCCCCCAGCCAGGAAGCTGACCCACATGGTGTGCAGACCTTTCCTGTCTCACCCGATGCTCCCCTCAGCAGTGTATTTCAGTAGATCTGCCTGTTCTGCTCCCCACTCTGTCTCTGGGGAATCCTCTCTCCCTCTACACCTCTGGCCTGTACCCCAGTTCTTGCATACATAAATAAATAAATCTTAAAAAAATAATAATAACTCAAACCCAACACAACCATTAAAACTGGAGGGGTGACGGTGGGCTCATCCTCCATATCTGGTCCTCCTGTAGCATCCTCCATCCCAAAAAGCATCTCCTCTTCTCCCAGGTACCCCACCCAGGAGCGTGTCTCCCGCTCCCTCACCTCCCATAAATGCTGCATGTTTATGAGACTCTTATTAGATACTGTTTGCATTTCCATGCCCAGCTGTGTGGTCTGATCAATGTCTGTCCCCCATTCAATTTGAAACTCCTGACAGGAGGGACTATTTGTGTTGTGCTAGCCACGGAGCCCCTACAGCCCAATACAGTGCCTTAGCACAAAGCAGATGGTGAATAAATTTTTGTTTGACAGCATGAATGAATAAACTTTCAACTGAACTCATGAGTGAATGCAACACAGCCCTGATCTTTTTGCACCTCGCTCCAACATCCCTGCTGCATCCTGGGGAATCCTGGAAGTGGGACACTGGTCCTCTAGGGACCCTTTTCTCAGCAGTGGTAAAAGGATCCAAACCCCCAGCCACCAGGAAGTCCTGTTCTGGCAGGAAATAGAGCAGATTTGTTTGCAAATGGAGCCCAGGGCGCCCTGCCAGGTCCCTGAGTGAGGCCAAGCCAGCCTCACAGAGGCCTTGCAGGTTTGGATTCATCTGCAGCTCTATTTCCCTTTGTCTCCTTGCCCGAGTCTTGCCTTTCTCTCTCTCCTCTAACCCCTTTCTTGAGGGATCTTGTCGCACCTTCTGAAGAGAGAGATTATCAACTCTCAGCTCAGTCCAGAGAAGATGAAAGAACTCTTCCAGGTTCAGAAAGTAAATTGAAGGATCTAGAATCCAGTTATTCTGCAATTTCACCCCAGGATAAAGCGAATAGGAGCATCCATGTCTATCTACTCCGGACCAGACTCTCTGCTAAGTTACTCACATCATTCTCCTGAATCATTCCAGTAATTCCTCCGCGTAGGTTCTATCAGCGAAATTTCTACTTCACAGAAGAAACTGGGGTTTGGAAAGACAGAGAAACTGGAATTCAACCTGTCAGATCAGGGGCCAGGAAACCATCCCACAGGTCAAACTGACCCATCACATGTTTTGTTAACAGTTTCATTCACTTTATTAAGTTCATTTGTTTCTCTACTGCCTGTGGCTGCCATTGCACTACAACGGAACTGAGACAGTGACCCTGTGGCCTGCAGAGTGAAAAAAAAAAATTGTATGGGATTGCCCTTTCAAAATATTTGTCAACCCCTTTGCCAGGGGACACCCCCCTCCCCAGCTCTCCATTTTACATTTGGACTTATTGGATGGAGTGGTTTTTGGCCAGATTTACAACAAACATGTCACATTGCCTGCGTTTTCCACATTCAGCACCTCCCCCCCCCAGGAGAGATGGTAATTAATGCCTCTGTGCCCTCGAAGGAAAACAGCCCTCCCTCTCTGTCCACCACCACTTTGCTCCCTGCCCCCAGTCACAGCTGCTCAGACCAAGGAGTGGGTGCCAGGCACAGCTGGACAGCAAGCACCCTACGGCCTGCCATAGGAAGATGAACTAGTCCGGTCACGTCTAATTCTTTTGGGAATTAGGTATAGAGAGACAGGCAAAGCCTGTCTGGGGAGGTGAAAGCTCTGACTCCTGAGGTCAAGGTGAGGCCAGGTGGCTCTGCAGGGCACGGCTAGGCAAGGGTGTGAGGACACTTGCTGGTGGGAGAGGAGACACTGGAGGAGCTGTGCAGGCGGAGGCAGAATCTGTGAAAGTGTGACCCTGTGCGCCAGCGGAGAGGCGAGGGAAGCCTTGCTTCCTAAAGATTTCCCAAGCCCAGCTCCCAGGGGAACCACTGTTCTCTTCCTGGATTATCCACTATAAATGGACTTAACTAGTGGGTATTTATCGACTCATATAATTGAAAAGTCCCTTTGCAATAAGGGCTTCATCCTCAGGCTCCCCCACTTTGCCCTTCCGCATCTCAGGCCATTCTGGACTCTTCACTCATGGTATCAAGGTGGCGGCAGCAATCCCAGACCTCACAGAGTCATACCGGAATGTCTGCAAGCAGAGAGGGCAGCCCTTGCAGCTGCTGCTTCACATTCGGGGACATGAGCTCTCACTGCCTACTTCTGAAGCGGTCCCTTTGGCCAGGGAGATGGGTTAGACTGACTAGCTCAGACTCCCTCTCGCTGGCCTTCAGTTTTCTCGCCAACAAAAACAATTTGAGTGCCTACTGTGTGCCAGGTCCTCCATCACCCTTTGCAAGCATTACCACTCTCACTCACAAAAACCACACAAATTACTAGGATTATCCTCCATTTATCCCGAGGAAATGAAAGCTCAGAGAGGGTGGACACCTTTCCCAGGGCCACACAGCCTTCATGTGGCAAAACTGCTGATTCACAGCAGAACCCAGCTGAAAGGGACCTGGGTGGGGGGAGGGGGGGTTCTGAGTTGAGCCCTCTTAGCCCCTGTGCCCAGGCCTGTTGGGAAAGGTATCTCTCAGTGGCCTCCAGCAATTGTTTTTCTACCTCCTGTTGCTATTCTGGTGACCCAAATCCTTTCCCCAGAGGGAAGAATTTGTCCCCAGATCCTCAGGCTTCAGCTCAGGTTTACTCAAAAGTCCTGCTCCCACCTCTGGGTTCCTCTGGACTCTATTCTCCCTCCACCTAATCCGTTTCCATGGAAACTATTGGGTGCCTGCATGCCTTTCATCCTTCTTTCTGGGAAGCAAAGCCAGCCCTCCACTACCCCAGTCGCCAGACCTGATGATTATAAAGACCAAAGAAGCAATATCTGGAAGAAATATTTACAGGCAGAGGGAGGAACTGAGTTGGGTTTCTGATTTTTTCTTTGATGTTCTCCAAAAACACACCAGGTGCTTCAAGCAGCTCTACCAATTAATTACCTGGGCCCAGTGGATACTGGCTGGAAAGCTGCTTGTCATCTGTTCTCCCACATCTCCCCATCTCTCAGTCTCCCTTCTGGGGGAGCAACGCTGGCAGGCCTGGCAGGTGTCCTTGGCAATGCTGGGGATCGGGATGCAGCACTAAGGAGGCCTCTTTGGGCTGGGGATGCAGAAGGGAGCAGGGCATCCAACACACCCTCTCTGGGGCAGGAGCAACCAGTGATCAGCTGAACTCCAGCCTCATGCTGACCTGGGAAACAGCTGACAGGGCATCACTCCTCGCCACTGAGGGGGCGCCCTGAGGCTCTGGAGGCCAGGATAGGGGAAGAACTTTGTTCATGTGGTCCTAGGGTTTAGCACTGGTGTGGTCTACAAGGTCTCCATGGAGGAGCCAGGGTGTTCTCAATACCCCCACCAGGTCTCGGCTAGATGTTGCTCTCTCTGTGTTTTGGTTTCCTTGTCTTTAAAATGGCCCCAATCGTTGCACTGAGAGACTAGCTGTGAGGACCTAACCAAGGCACAGCAGACCCTAGAACATCATCTAAAGGTATCCCAGTGCCCCAGCCCCACCCCGCAGGCAGCCCCATGCCCTGCAGAGGTAACCTAGAGAGTCCCCCACAAAAACGTGGCTTCAGAGGAGCCACAGATGCTGCATTCCACAAATCCTAAGACTTCTGCTCTCTCTCCTTTCCAGTCCATGACCTTGTCAGAAGGTGGGGGGCTGGCCTAGTGAGCCCCACAGATAAAATGTACCTGGCTTCTGTGTTGTGGTTTTGAAAGCGGAGTACAGAACTCCTCTTGTACTATTTCGGAAGCAGAAAAACTAACACCCTATGTTATTAATAAATAACTACTTTTTAATAGCATACTCACCACTGCCAGAATTCTTGCTAACTCCTTAACTACATCCACTTTGGTCCTTATATCCATTTAGAAAGACCATTATTGTTATTATTATTCCCTCTATTTTTAGAGGGCTCAAAGAGGTTTCAAAGCTTTTTCCAAGGCCTCCTAACCAATCGATGGGGTCCATACCCCCACCTGTCTGCCCCCTGAGCAGGGACTGGTTAGTCCCACACGTGCCACCACTGCAGGCTTCAGCCTGGGGAACAAGGGAGAGGGAAGTTCCTCGGCCTCTGCAGCCCACTCTGCATCTGAGTCTGAGCGTGAGGGAATGGCCTCCCAAACAAGGTTCTGACCATGCATCTAAAATGCACACAAGTTGACAGCCCCGCCCCAAGCCTTCGTACCCAGGGTCTCCCCCAGTCTGGCCGACACTTCCCATCTCAGCCTTGGCTCAGGACCGCAGGAGGCAGGAGCTGCTCTCTTCCGCACCAGGAAGACCAGAGCCACCAGGCGGTGCTGGCTTCGGTCTTTAAAGAGTCAGGGAAGAAAAAAAAAAAAATAAAAAGAGTCAGGGAAGAGGGCTCTCTTACCCGGCACCCCCCTCAGATCTGGGCCAGGGGAGGGGCCAGGAGGGGAGCAGAGGCGCCCACATGCCAGCATCCGGGCAGGACCGGGCCGAGGTGGCAGAGCTCTGTGCGGCAGAGCTAAGGGCTTGTGTTTAGCCTTTGCACTGAGCCTGGCTCTGGGGCTGGATCCTCAGAGGGGAGCCCTCAGCTACCCCAGGGGAGGGATGCTGGCCAAGGAACTGCTCACCGAGCCAGCCACCACAGGTCACAGGCACCGTGCAGGGTCACAGTGCCACCAAGTCATTTAACCCTCAGAACAATTCTAAGAGGTGAAGACCCACATTTCCATCTTGCAGAAGAGACAATTTGAAGCGCAGATAGGTTAGGTAATTTGCCCAAGGTCACACAGCAGATTCTGGGATCCAAACCCAAGCAGCTCTCCCCAGAGGCAGCACCAGCGAGACCATCTCTCAGGCCATGCCTCTCTGACTCCCTGCCGACAGGCCTGAAAGCTGGCTGTCTCCTTGTCTCCTACTCTGTTCCTGCAAGGAACGCTGAACATAATTGCTCTGTGCAAAAAGAAAACAAGTGATTTTGGAAGCTTCACTCGGTAGCACCCCTTTCAGGCTCACGCTGGGCATTTCCCTGGGTCTGAGGGGCAAGCTCCCTGCCCTGCCGCCCCACCCGACCTGCCTCTCTCCCCAGCGACCTCCTTTCCATTCTCACTTACCTCCTTCCCTCTTGCTCCCCTTGGAAGGCAGTTCAGCTAACACTCATTAGCACGTGTTAATGAGCATCAATTCATTTCTCAGTCACTCAGCAGGGAGAGGCCACTCTGGGGGTAGCAGGTGTGCAAAGTCACGGGCAGGTGCCCAGGACTCAAGCCACCCGAGACGCTGGGGATGGGGCCAGTCCCCAGCTCGGGGAGTCCCTTTGGGGCTCCGTAGGGCCATGCTCCCTGCAGCTGCTTCCATTTTCTCTGAGACCAGCGCAGAACACCCTAGGTCACAGCTGGATGGTCTCTGCCCACCGCACTAGGCAAATCTCTGAGATGCCCCTAAGGTGGGCGTGGCTAAGACCCAGCAGGAGAGGATCTAGCGCTGACTCCCCCAAGACAAGTGTCTAAAAACCCCAGAGCCTGCCCAGGTGGAGGGAGGGGTCCAGGGTGGTCGACAACCAAGACCCCAGGGGAGCGTGGAAGCCACTCCTCCAGGCCTATCCAGATGGTCCAGTGAGCGTCCCCTGAATCCAACCACTCCCCAGGACAGCCTTGAGAACGCCTGGCTTCTCCCCAAGACAGGGCCCCATTAGGGGGGCCAGCCAGAGAGCTGGGCTCACATTCTAGCTGGGGCCCCCTTATTTGCTGGGCAAGTCATTTAGTCATCTCAAGTCTCCAGGGCCCCCAACGGAATGCTCGGCAGAGTCAGGCGAGAGAAGGCAGGCGAGACCCAGTGAACGCGCCGTCCAGGTGCTCAGCACTTGTTAAACTTGCAACTGCTGGTGGCCTGGCTGTTCCCGCCGCTGGCAACAAGGCGTGCTGGCTGGACTCGAGGCCGTCGGCGACAGAAGGAAGGGAAGGACAGCCTGTCACGCCCTTTGCACGGAAGACTCTCGAGGGCTTGCCCCCACCGGGCGCGCGAGGGGTCTCAGCTCGGGCGTGCGCGCCCCGCAGCGAACCCTGACCGAGCCCCTGGGCCGCGCCTCCGCCCCGCCGCGCCTCGGGCGGATTCTCTGGGCGCGCGCGCCGCCTGCTGGCGGCCGGGCGCAGGCGCAGCCCGGACAGTATATAAAGGCAGCGTGGCGCGCGCGACCTGGACCAGCCCCGGAGCAGCAGAGCCCGCACGCGGGGACAGCGCTGCGCCGCCTGAGGTCTCCGAGCGGTTCGCCATGGCTGGCCCGCAGCAGCAGCAGCCCCCTTACCTGCATCTGGCCGAGCTGACGGCGTCCCAGTTCCTGGAAATCTGGAAGCACTTTGACGCAGACGGTCAGTAACGCTCGCAACTTCTGTGCCCGTTCTCCCCCGGGGACCTGCGCTGGAGGGAAGGGGGCATCGCTCTAGGCGGCCGCTGGAAGGGTGCTCCAGGGGGGGTGCGGCGGCCGCAGAGCCGCTGAGCCCGGGTTCTCGAGCTCGGAAGACGTCTGGCCGCTCCGATGACAACTGTCAGTAACTTTTCTTCCCTGACATAGATGACAGAGAGCCCCCTGGCTTTGCAGCCTCATTCTGGGCAAGTTGGTGGCTCCCCAGAGAGGAGGCCTGGGCAGGCAAGGCTCCCCACGATTTCCCCTGCCATATTTTCTTCCCTGCCTTCCTCTTCGGGATAACTTCCTGCCTTCGGCTGCTGCAGCCACAGGTCTCAGAAGCCCACTCACTTCTTTTCCCAAGTTCCCCTTCTCTTGAATACCAGGTTAGCCTGGCCACTGTCTCTGGGCTGGGGCCACCTGGGGAATCCTGAAGGGAAACCCAGCCTGTCTGGCCCGGAGCAGGGAGTGGACAATGATATCACCGTCCTGAGCACCCTGGGCCTCCTTCCCCGCATTTTACATCCCTCCTGGGCAGGCAGGTCCCAGCCATAGCGGCAGTAGGTGTGGTGGCGGTAGGATTGGGGTGCCAGCCTCACACTTTCCCCCTGTGATGATAATCCTGGGTGTGGTTGGTGACTCCCTCTCTGGGTGGGGGGAGGTAGAGTCTCAAATGCCTCAGTGAGCAGCCACTGCTCCAGGTGGACTGGCCATTGATTTGTCCAAAAAGCAAGAGCTGACCTGAAAGACTTGTGCAGGTGGTCCCTACCCCTGGGATTCCACAAGCCCACGGTGGTCTCACTCAGGCATAAAGGGAGCGCCCCGCCCCCACCAGAGGCTTCTAATATCCCCAATGATGAGTTGTCCACCACTTCAAGTAATAATATTATTGACTTCCTTCTGTGGGAGCCTGGCTGGAGTGGGCATCCAGAATGTCCTGGCATCTCGGGCCACTGGCAGCATGGGGGCTCAGTGTGTTTATCCTGGGATTGAGGAGAGGAGGAGGGGCGGGAACCAGAGGGAGGGTCAGTGGTGGCTTATTTGATTCTTTCCTCCTCCCTTCCTCAGCTGGGCAGGGCTCAAGGTGGATAAACTGAGGGCCTCTATCCTGAGTGCTTGGAGAGGCAAAGGTTAATGCCTGGAGAGGCTAATACATGAAGTTTAGTTCCCCTGGAGCCAGCTAAGAAAGCTGGGGGTAGGAGGTGGGCAGAGGACCGGGCGTGTGATACCCAGGTGAGAACCATGATCTGCCCATGAATTACTAAGGGAGGTGGGTAGGTCAGTAAATCTGTAAAATGGGACCAAGGAGAGGCTGTACTTCCAGCCCCTGGCTGGTGACATGAAACTCCCTTGGTGAAACGGCTGAGAAGATTGCAGCCTCTTAGTATTCCTGATGACAGACACGCACTCTCCCTAAGGACGCTCCTGCCAGTTTATCTGCACCAGAGACTAGCATGGTTCAAGGAAAGTTACCAAGTGGCCAAGGTTATGCGCCCAGCCTCCTGCCAGATGAGTCAGCTGTAAACAGAGGACTCCGCAGCTCTGCTTCCCCCCTGTTCTAGCAGGGACAACCAATAGCACTCTTGCTAATCCTACAGATCCCTCCATTTATCTGAGACTTTGTACTCTTCAAAACACAAGTGCACCTGCTTGCATCCGCACTGCAAGGCTGCCAGGCAGATGAGGATTCTCCTCCTGCAGACAAGGAAGCAGACGCAGGCGGGACTTCCAGGTCATGTAGCAAGGTCGCCAGCACTTACCCCCCACTCTGGGGCCTGGACACCTGCTGGTGCTAGGAGAGGGGTTTTCTGGGATGAGAGGTACAAGTTTCCTCTTGTCGGTCCATAGATGAGCCCCCAGCCCCAAAGTGATGGGCAATTCCTTTCATTCATTCCAGAAAGGGGCCCTTGGCTTAGCTACAGCATAACCAAGCTGAGTAGGAAGAACTCGGGAGTCTTTGAAGACAAGCCCCCCCTCCATTCACTGTACCTCTGGCTCCCCTCTCCTCCTCTGTGAAAAGGGAGCTGGATGCTTCTTCTTGCCTCCTTATCCACTAGGCATCCTCTGTCCTCTCTGTCCCCTCCTATGTGTGGGCCTCACAGGGAAGGAGGACAATTGGCATTTAAATGCCAGCGAGGTCCTTACCTGTCTGATTTAGGAAGCTATGGGTACAGCCAAATCAGGATTCCTACCACCGAGCCAGGCTGTAGGCCACCTTGCTGTGTGCCTTGGCTCTGACCTTCCTCCTTCCCGCCCTGACCCTCCCTAACACCCCCCACCCCCCGCTGGGAGCCAGTGCTTCACCCCCTTCCCCAGGCACTCCCTGCCCTAACTGGAACCCTCTTTCAGCTCTAGCTTCTGTTTCCACTTGGGGCTTCTCCCCTCACTGAGAGTCCTCCCGCCACGAGCCTGGGGAGGACCTGCCTTTGCTGCTCACCAGGCCGCTGGGGCCCAATTAATCCCAGGCTCCCAGGGAGGCCGCCCCGCCCTCGTGGGTGCGCAGTAAACAGAGACCAGGAGAGAGGGATTGGGGGGGCCCCCCCTCGCTCAGCCGCGGCCTCAAGAGCAGGCAGTCCCCCTCCCGGCGCCCCTGCCCCAGGAGCTAGATTTGTTTCAAGAGGATCCGACCGTAGCCTCGCCGTGGAGGGCGGAAGGAGCAGTTTGAGATGCAGAAATTGGGCCTCCAGGCGGTCCAGAAGAACTTTGCAAAGTTCTTTTCGCAAACTCACACAGCAAAACGGGAAGATGGGGGGCCCCGGAACCCCGTCTCTCCATCCCCTCTGTCCCGTCTGTCGGTCCCCTCCGTCGCCCACAGACCCTTCCTCAGCGGTCAGCCAAGGTCAGGCCTTTGGGGGGGCTCGGGGATCTGGCAGGGGCAGAGCTAGGCCAGAGGCGCACCCCTCGCACCCTTGGGCCCGGCTCCTCTGCCCCCCACCTTCTGCCCCGGGGGCCCTGCAGCGGGGTGGGGCCAACCCCGGGCCCTGAGGGCGGGGGACAGGTGGGGGCCCTGCCGGGGCGGGGGGGGGGCCATGGGGGGGCATGGGGGGCCTACCCTGGCCTTGGGGTCTGCGCCCGCGGTTCTGCTGCCCCGTCCCCTCCTGGCCAGCGCGGCGGCGAGGCTGGGGGCCCCGAGGGCGCGCCAGGGGCCGGCCGCGCCGAGGCCTTCGGGAGAGCCGCCGCCATGACCAGGGCCGTAAGGCAGCGCGGCCGTAAAAGGGCCTGCGGTAAACAGGAGGGCGGCGGCTGCGCTGGGGTGTGTGTGCCTTCCGGGCGCCGGGGCGTCCTGCAGGGTCAGGGTCTAGGGCCGACCCGGTTCCTCACCCGGAAACACCCGTGTCCGCACCTGCCCGCGGCCGCGCCGAGGGCCGGGTCCCCCGAGCCGAGCCGGCGCCCCAAGGGACCGCGGCGATCCCCGCTGGCAAAGAGCCAAAACCGTTCACCATTTTGAAGAAACTTAGACTCATCAGGCTTCACATAACCATTCTTGGGGGGGGGGGGAGGGCAAAGGGTGGGGGGAGGACGAGTTTGGCTCTTTAGCCCCCAACTTGCACCCGGGTGCGCGTCCTCGGGGAGGGCCTGGCGGACGCGCGGCTGTGTCTGCAACCGCCAGAGAACTCGTGTTCTGGAAGGCTGGGGACTCACGAGCCTTTTCTTCTATTTGCCGTAGCCTGGTAACTTCAGGCTTTGATGGGTGGGAGGGGAGCGGTGTGCACCCCAGGGTTTGCAGACTGGTGGACTGTCGTTTTCTGGTACCATGTGCATCCGTTGAAGCCACACCATCGGCCAGTCGTTTTTTCTTGGATGGGAAAATTGCCTGGCGGCCAATTAGCTACGTGGCAAAAATGCCTGTGGCAAAGATACACTTACCCATGAGGGACAAGTTACATGAACCAAGGGGGCTGAGAATACTGTGAATTGGGAGGGAAATGCTGCATTAGGGGCACAGAAAAAGAAAGAGTGCTCATCTCTGCCGTGGAATATTATGCAACCAGTGGGAAGGAGGCGGCATTCCTGGCTGACCGGGAAAGCTGTCCAGAATATATTAAGATTTAAAAAAAAAAAAAAGTAGAATATTATGATAGTCTGAGTCCATTTTTATTATTATTGCAGCATGTATGCTGGGAAAAACTGAAAGAAAAGGGCAGGATTGGCTCTGCAGCGTGTGTGGAGAAAAATGAAAAGGCATTTTCATCACTTAATTTTATAGGGTTTGAAACTTACAGGAGCATGTGTTTCTTGTGTAATCAGCACAACAATAAGGATATAAAAAGAAAATCACTTCATGGGTCTCTCCCCCACCTTCCAAAAGAAGTGTGTGTGTGTGTGTGTGTGTGTGTGTGTCTTCAAGTGTGGGAATCTGCCCAGACTCTTCTGGGCCTTTGCCCACTTCCAGAAGGCCCTGGTGACTAAGGGGGTCTTGAAGCCTCTGCAGAGGCCTGAGCCTTGTTCCTCACCTGTGTGGCCTTGGGGACTTTGAAAATAAGTCCTTCAAACCCACCCAGTCAGAGCACATGCCAGACGCCGTGCCCAGGCTGGTTCTCCCAGCGCCCCCCCCCCCAAATGTTGGGGGGAATGGGTTAGCTGATCAATCAACAGCGCCTCTCAGAGGAGCAGCGTGGAAGGCGGTGGTGGGCCCGAACTAGGGCTCTTAGAGCGCTGAAGGAAGAAGTCCCAAACAGGGTCACAAAATACCTGGTACATATTATATTTACATAAACACTGCGACCTTCACAGTGCGGCATCCCGGTGCTCATCGTAAGATAGTTACAGGATTTCTGAAAGTGACTGCTTCTTGGCACACCGAAGCCACGGGAGCCTGTGCAGGGGGACCCAGGTCATGGTTGTCGTAGGGAGGCTGTCTTTGAACCCCGTTGTAGAGCTCTGCTGGGTCTTTGTGTCTCTTCTAAGCATGATGTCAGGATGTGGGGTTCTTGTCCCTCCACCCTGCCTTGCCTTTCATCCCCAGCGCCCCACTGTTTCACTGTGTCCTTAAGTGGGGAGAGCCCGCGGCGGGCCAGCCCTGGCTGGGTGCCCCCCGCGCCCCATGCAGTCTCCTATCCATCACCCTACCTCTCCAGAGTGATCGCACTAGTTGGGGGTGGGGGTTGGCAGCTGAGTATGAGAGGAGCTGGGGCTCCCCAGGGGAGGCTGCCGCTGGGGTGCATCTTCACAAACAAGATGCTCAGCTCCTTGCCAGGGCAGACACCGCCCAGCAACCCGGCGTCCCTGCCACTTGCCTTGTTTATTCCCCACCAGACTTCGGTGGTTGTACTAGCTGAGTCCGTGGGGCAGGCTTCCAGGGCTAAAGAGACCCCTCAGGGAAATCTCTGCGAGGACCCAGGGAGCCAGAATTAATAGAGCAGGCGCGAGGCTCTCCAAGAACAGTCGCTCCCTGGCCAGCCCCGGCCTCCCCTGGCGAATTACATCATGTGCCCTCCTTTGCCCGGCCCGCCCATCTGGGGCCTCTGGCTGCAGCCCTCCCCCCTCCCCTTTGGCTCGCTGCTGTCCCTCCTTTCCTTTCCCAATCTGCCCCTTCCTTCTGGCCTCGCCTACGCCTGGAAGCAGCCCAGCCTTAGGCTGCCAGGGGCCCACAGGGTCCGCAGGTTCGGGACACGGCCAGCTCGGGAGCCGCTGTTCCAGAAGCAGCCGGACCAGAAAAACAGATTAAAAAGCGAGTGTTGGAACATTCAACTAGTAGCTGTTCGCATGGGTGGTGTTGTTTCCCTGCCCAGGAGCCACTGGGAGGAGCGCGTGTGCCTGTGCCCATCTTTATGATTCCCTGGCGAGACGCGGAGTCAGGCGTGGACCGAGGTGGGCCCGGGCAGGAATGCAGGGGACCCCAGGGCGGGAGGTGGGTCTATGCCACAAACTCTCCTTCCCCCTCAAATTCCTCCTCTATGGCAGGTCCATAATGCCTGTCTTGCCTGGCAGAGTCCTACAGACCAGATGGGCAGGTGGGGAATGGAAGGCTTTATAAATGGGGTACATGCACAAAGCAGACATTGACACTGGGGCCGCGTGCGGGGAGCCACTTCCTGGGCCCAGAGGGCGGTACCTGGCTGTTCCCGGGCGTGCTGAGGGTGGAGGGCTCTCTGCCTTTCCATCAATTGGGACTCTGGGCCCCAGCCAAGTTGCCTGGCCCCAGGAACGCTGTCGTGTGCAACTTAAGGAGGAAGTCTGAATGGCAAGGCAGTTTTTCGATTTTCTCTACACCTCACGTCACAGAGAAAACAGAAGGGTGAGCACTGACTACTCCAGTTCCCTAACCTGAGCATGCAGAAGGCCCTGTTAAAGCAGATTTCTGGGTCTCACCCCCAGAATTGATTCAGGCAGTCCACGGTGGATCCCGAGAACTTGTATTTCTAACAGAGTCACAGGCGCTGCTGTGGCCCGGACAGGTCCCACACTCTGAGTCGTGCTGGTCTCGGCCCGCAACTCCATGGACCCATGGTCCCTTGTCCATTCCAGGCCCAGGTCTGCCACTCCTGAGCTCAGCCAGCATCCTCCCAACCTCCACTGCCTAATGCCAAAGGCATTAACCTGCCTACATTCACATAAGTGTCTTTGAGCTTTTTCTGGCTTTTCATTTTCCTTTTTTCTTTCTTTTTTAAAAAAGATTTTTTTTTTTAAATTTATGTATTTATACAAGAGCTGGAGTCTAGGCCAGAGGTGCAGGGGGTGAGAGGATTCACCAGAGACAGAGTGGGGAGCAGAACAGGTGGCTCTACTGAATACACTGCTGAGGGGAGCAGCAGACGAGACAGGAGAGGTCTGCTGCGCCATGTGGGTCACCTCCCTGGCTGGGGATCAGTATCGAACTCACACCGCAGTGGCTGGCGATAGCTTGATAGTGCTGATAGTGCTGAGCTTAATAGTGCTTGCCAGTGCTGAGACTCTAACCCCTGCACCACCAGGGAGGCACTGGCTTTTCTATTTAATCAACATTTCAAGAAAATGAAGAGATTTTATTTTATAGACCAGTTTTTAGTTTACCAAAAATTGAGAAGTTTTTTATACTCCCCATCCCACTAGCTTCTCCTATTATCCACCCTTACATTAGTGTGATGCATATTTTTATACTTGATGAACCAATGTGGTTACGTTCTTATTAGTTCATAGTTGACAAGGGGTTCACCGTCTGTATTGCACCCTCCTGTGGTCTCATATGTAATAGTTTGGCCACCCTAAAAATGCCCTGTGCTCTTCCTGCTCCCCCAACCTCCAGCCACCACTGGCAGAAAACAGGAAAAGGACAAAGGTTTATAATCCACGAGATGAGGCGTTTAGACATTCTAAATCCTTCTCCTTCATTCCATCCTTCACTCCTATGGGTTCTGAGTCCCTAGGACTCAGTTCTCCCCTGGAAAACATTTGAAAGCAGTTCTCAAATGTTCATGTTCCTACACAGTGAAAAATGCAGATTCTGGGTCAGCTGGTCGGGGTGGGGCTTGGGGTTCAGCAATTCCAACAAGCTCCCAATTACACTTTGGGCAGCAAGCCCTTCTGCTCCAGACGTACTATATTAGACTCTTCATTTTTATAAGCTCCCCCCAGGTAATTCACAAGCACCTTAAAATCTGAGACCTGCTGCTCTGAAACAGTTCTTAAAGCTACCACCAACTGCACTTTACAATCACCCGGAGAGCTTTGACAGCACACTGAGGAAGGTCCCCACCCCAGCTACTCAACTGGAAGCCTGACGGTGGGCCCAGCAGCGCTGTTGTTGGAAAAACTTCCCAAGGGATCCTAGTACGCAGCCTGGCCTGAGCAGCCACCGCCTAGAGAGCACCCCCTAGGGAACACTTGGGCCAAAGAGTCTCCACCCTGGCTTGGTTCAGAGGCCCTTAAGAGGACAGACTATAAAAAGGCTGCTTTGCATTTATGTGCGATTTTACATTTTCCAGCATGTTTGCACTATGTTTCCCGTGTGGCTCTCACAATAGTCCTCTAAAGAAGAGAGGGCATATAAATAGTTTGACCCGTATTCAGGATCAAGAAACGTAGGTCGGGAGAGGTTGGTTTGCTGACCACCACCTGACGGCCATGCGGCTGGTGGCAGAATCCTCTCGCTCAGGTGCCTCTTAGCTGCTCAATTCTTAGGAAATCTGCACACACGGGTCTCAGGGAGAAATAAGGGAGCTTCTTTCCACTCTGGGCCAGCGCACCCTTCAGTCAAGGCTTTCCCAGCGTCTGTGGTCAGATGAATTGTAAAGAAGAGGATGTGACTTTAAATGAGGGGAAAGCAAGAAATGGTGGTGCAGGGTCCCTGGCTCCCACCCAACAACCTGTCCTGAATGGTCTCAGGGTGTGGTTTGATATGGAGGGTAGGAGTGGTGGTTGCCATAGTAACTGCATCCCTCAGGAGATGCACTTGGTGACCAGTCACCCCTACCCCCCATTAGCAGGTGCTAGAAAAGGCAAGTCACTTGTCCAGTGCAGAAGGCCTCGTAGGACATAGACTGACCCGTCTTCAACCTCAGCCCCGGATAATAGCTGCCCCCTGGGGATGGGTCGGGTGTGCTCTGAGGAAGGCCAAAGTAGCGAGGGTCTTTCCCCTCAATGATAGGGGTGCCCCTCTGGGCCCCGCAGCCCCTGCCTGCCTACCTCATCTCTGCTCCTCACCCTCTGCCTTCAGTGGTAGGTCCCAGCGATTCTCGTCTGGCTGCTTCATTCCCATAGACCATCAAATGCTCCTGGGGAACAGGCCCACATTTAAGCTTGCCCCTAGCTCCCCGAGCTCGGGCGCAAAGTCTGACTTTTTGTCATTTCGAAAAACCAAAGACGTCAAACTAAGCCACGCTTCTGTGCCTATGTTGGGGGTACAGACAGGGGTGGTAGAATTCCTGGCCTGGCCAGAGCAGCTCTTCCAGCCTCTGGGCAACTCCCACTGCCCATTCAGCTCATCCAGTGCCTCCATCCCAGCTCCTGACCCCTCCCCCTGACTAACCTTGCTCCTCTCTTTCTCCTCCTTCTGCCAGTAGTGGGGATCCCTCCGAGTGGCTGTCCCTGCCCACCCCACCCAAGCCATCCTGGCAGCCAACCTGTTACATCATCATCATCATCCCTTTGTTGCACTTGACACTATCTGGAAATGTCCTGTTTAAATTAATTTCCTATTGCTCCGCTGCCCCTTGCTCCACCCCTCACCCAGGAAGGCCTGTCACTCTGCAGAACCCCAAACAGCTGGTGACAGAGCTGGAGGAGAAACGCAGCAATGCTGGGATGGGGGGAAGGGATCTTCAGAGTTGAGCAGTGGCTTCTCTGGGAAAGACACCCTGCTGCACTGCTGGGCTGGCTCCCCAAGTTCATTTCAGCCACCTCCTAATTCCCAAAACAGACACACTCGCCTTCACGGGCCATGTGCTGGCTCGGGGCCGCCTCTGAGCCCCTGCTTCCTGGAAGCCCAGGTTGTGCTTGAGGCACCAGGTGGGAGCCCTCCCAGCTCACCCCAGCCTCCGGCTTCTGCACCTGGGCCCAGAGCTGAGCTCAGCTTCCGACCTAAGAAATGGGGTGACGGCCAGATCACTGCAGGAGGTGACCACAGAGAAGAAAATCACTCTTTCCTCCTACTCCAGGAGTCTTCCACTAGATGCCTTTTTGCCTAGGAAACCCTCCCACCCGTCTCCAGCTGGCCTCCAACCAGGCCTTAGGCTCACACTCTTGAATTCCAAGAAGCTTCCCCCAAGCATCTTCCAAGAAGTTTTGCAGAACATTCTAGAAGAAAAATGGCGACTCAAGCATAAGAGGGGGAAAGG
Source organism: Talpa europaea (assembly GCF_964194135.1). Taxonomy (NCBI): domain Eukaryota; kingdom Metazoa; phylum Chordata; class Mammalia; order Eulipotyphla; family Talpidae; genus Talpa; species Talpa europaea. The sequence goes on along the minus strand of NC_140084.1, from coordinate 10,770,215 downwards.
TAACTCAAGTCTGGTTCCCCCAACCTCAAAGACAATCAAATCTTTTCTCTGCAGACCAAAAAAAAAAAAAAAAATTTAATCCTTTATCACGTGATTGTCTGTGCTCTAGTGCGATTTCTCCACTAGAGGGCGCCGCTAAGGTTATTGATTCAGAATCTAAATTCCAGACCCCCACACCCTACCCGGCCCCCACACCCACCACACCAAGGCGGGGGTAAAGTCTCTGTCATTATTTTCTTTGTTCACTTTGCAATTCCCTTCACCCCTGAAGCAGATGACCACCCGCCCCTCTTTGCTGTTCAAGTTGCATGCTCTCCGTGGGAACCTTGCTGAGCTGCTGCAGGTCAGATTTGGAATCTGACGTTAGGCCAGTGGTTTCCAGACCTTACTGCATAAGGAAATCACCTGGGGAGTTTAAAAAAAGTCACGGTGCTTAGTTCACAAGCCAAACCAATTACATCAGAGCACCTGAGGATGGGAGCCACACACCTGTATTCTCTGAAGCCCCCGGGGATGGCGTCGTGGGCGGCAGCCTGGGTGGCACTGCCCGAGGAGGCCTGTCCCATTGCCCTGTCGCGCAGGCCTCGGCAGGGGCAAGCTCGCCCTGGTTTCCAGGTCACCTGGGCCTCTGGGGTGAGAGCCTGCAGGACCTCTCACTATTTCTGTGATCTCGCAGGTCAGGCCTTGGCCTCAGGACCTGGTCCTGATAATCGTGCTTCTCACCCAGATTCCTTCCCATCTCATACACAGATCCGGTCACTGAACTCAAACAACAGTGACGTGTCTCGCTGTGGGTGACAGGCTTTACATGCCTAAGTCCCACTTAGTCATAATATTAGCTACTATAACGTGAATTATAATGACCCACTTTGCAGGAGTGACAGGTCAGATTGCCCAAAGCCGGACGGCCAGTGCACGCCGAACTATGGTGGGCCTGCAGCCCAGCCTCAGACCCTCTCTCTCGGTTACAGCGCAGTGGGCCGCCCCCTCGGCTCCTCCCTGTGACCGGCTCTCTCAGGAGACTCACCCCCTGGGACAGATGCCCCAGCCTTTTTCTTCCCACTGTTCCCTCTGGATTAGTTTCCTGAGGCTTCTGCAACAAAGCACCCCAACTGGGTGGGGTGGAACAACAGAAATTCATTGTCTCCCACTTCTGAAGTCCAAAATCAAGGTGACAGCAGGGTGGCTTCCTTCTGGAGGCTCTGAGGGACAGTGTCATTCTGGGGGTGCCAGTCATCGCGGCGCCCCTTGACTTGGAAACGCGTCACTCCAGGCTCCACCTGTCTTCCCACGGCTTTCTCAAACACCAGTCACTGGAGTCAGGGGCGCCCTAATCTACTAGGACCTCATCTTAACTGCAAAGATCCTATTTCCAAATAAGGTCACATTCTGAGATTCTAGATGGGTGAAGATCGTGGGGGGTGACTCCTTCAATTCAATTCACCTCCTTACCCCAGAATGCTACCTCCAACCTCATCGGCCCTGCTTGCTGACAAGTCTCCACGCTGTTGAGTCTCCAGCGCCTGGCAGCGGCCCAGCCTGTCATGAACGCTCCAGCCCCCGGTTAGGCTCAGGTGTTGGGTCCTCCCAGGGTTCTCTCCTGACTGTACGTCCCATCTTGCATGTGTGGGTGCCCGCCCCATGGGTGCAGACCAAGGCTGGCCAGACACTGGCTTGTTGACCAGGAAGAAGTCCTTCTGGACCTACCCCCACCCCTTGCCCAACCCCCACCAGCCTTACTATTTAGCCTCAAGATGAATTGCTTTTTTCTTCTTCCCTCTCTTTACAGGAAATGGGTATATTGAAGGTAAAGAACTAGAAAACTTTTTCCAAGAGCTGGAGAAGGCAAGAAAAGGCTCTGGCATGGTAAGCCCAGCTGTTTGTGGGATTTTCTGACCGTGGCTTTGAACATCGTCTGTCCCAGTTATGCTTCCCATCAGCTGGCCTGACATCCCTGGTCTTGACACTTCAAGTTTTTCTTTCATTTGTAAGGATTTTTTTTTAATGGGATACCCCCTACCAAGAGTACCTTCCCTTAATATCCTAAGGTATCTGGGGTTGAGAGGTGTTCATGAATGAGCAAAAGGAGTTGATGAACCTCCCCAAAAATTGCAAAGCTTTGTGCTTGTGTCCGAGTGTATGAAAATCAGTTTTCCCTCTGGGAGAGCCCACCTAAGATGTGCAGAGGGGTCACGACTCAAGGTGCCCAGGGTGTTTCAAGTGCCCTATTCTAGACTCGGGCTTTTCAGTGGCATCAGTGACATTTGGGACCGGATCGTTTTTGTCATGGGGCTGTCCTGTGCATTGTAGGATGATTTGCAGCACCCCTGGCTGTCTGCCACAAGATGCCAGCAGCACCCCCCAAGTTGAAACAATCAGAAATGTCTCCAGACTTTGCCAGATGTCCCCCATAGGACCATGGGAGTGCAGGACGGTCCCCACTGGAGAACCATAGTTCTAGGCCCACAAAGACTAAATCCTCAGCAAGGACCTAGAGAAACACTGAGGACTGCCCCCAAACCAGCATCTGCACCTGACAGTGCTGCTGGTCTGGTCCATGCAGGCGTCCGGCGGCCCTTCCTAACCTGCCTGAACGGACTCCAGTTCATGTCCCAGGCCCTCTGCGGCAAGGATCCTGCTGCCCCCAGCACTAGCCCGGCACTGGTGAATTCACTAGAATCTTTTGAGGGAGGCTGACGTATTGAGGTGTCTGGACCCGGTCTGTTGTGATTCCTGGGTCTGGTTCTGAAATACTGGGAGTCAGACCCACTCCTTCCCTAGCTCCTCCTGCAGGTCCTGGGAGTTGCGGGTGGGGTCTAGACCCCAACCCACTGCTTATTAGCTTATTAGCAAGTCCTCATGGAAGGTGCCGAAGATGAGTCACAACTGGCCCCAGGTGAGCTAGCTGGGCATAGCCCCCCACCCCCCATGACGGGGAGATCACAGCAACCAGCAACGGGCTTAGGCTGCAGAGGTGACTCTCGGGTTTGTTCATGACCTCCTCACCCCTCACGGCTAGGATCCTAAAGCCTGGATCTCAGTGAACACGGGCTCCAGACCTGATGCTGTTCCCCAGGGAGGCAGAGGAACGTGTTTCAGTGAAAGTGCTTCAACTCTGAAATCCTTCTCTGAGTCATTCCCTTCCTCAGCTGGCGTCAGGGTGATCTCTGAATCTGCCAGCACAATCTCAGCTGAAACCTCCGGGACGGGCTGTCAGAGCAGCTGTCTCCGGGCAGGAGGAACACCGAATGTGGACACAGGGGCATGAGCTCACATTCTGGCCCCTGCCCTGGGGCCTTGCATGAAGTCACCCCATCTTGGCCTGCATTTGTCTATAAAGTGGACAGGCCCACCCTGTGATAATAGCCTAGGGTCATTCCATTTGTAAATGTAAAGCAAGAGTTATTAATAAACTAATGCCTATTGGCACACAGAGACCCCTTCCAAAGGCAAGAAGCAATAGAAGGAATTCAGAAAAGACTCTAAGAGTTGGAGGGATTCTCCTTGGCCCAAGCCCTGGACACACACCCCCGCCCAGAAGTCACCCGGGTAGGCAGAGAGGCCTGGGTTAGCCAGGAAGAAGAGCTGCCAATGCAAAGAACCAGTGGCACCCTGCTGGTCTTCAAGAGCCCCTTAGGCTAGGAGACAATGGGCTGAAGGAATTGTTGACATGCTCGGCCTTCCTGGTCATCAGGAATCTGCTAGACTACTTATATTACCCCTCTATTACAGAAGACTTTCTCCTCACACTTTTCCAGGCACAAAATCACAGTGAAAAATCATGGTGAAATGGGTAGTCTTTAAAGAAGGAAATAAGTCACTTAGCACGCATGGGTGGGGTGCTGACAGCCTATGGGGGGGGGGGGATCGCTGGATTATGCTGGGTTTATTATGCGCTGCCTCGGTAAAATGTTGGGGCCTCCAGCCTGACCTCCAAGAGATGGCAGTAGTCCTGTCCTTTGAGAGAGCAGTGGTTCAGCCCACAGGGGGCAGGGGGGCATATTTAATGACAGGGGCCAGCGCTTGCTGTGTATCCCGTTCCCTTGTGGAAATTGCCGCAGAGCACTGGCCCCGCCTGGCTCCGTGGGTGTATTTGGAGCTCAAAATGACTCCCACCCCTCCTGCCCCAAGAGGGCGTGGGATGCGTGTGTCACCCAGGATCCCAGCAGCCTTATGGCCCCCACCTCCTCCCCACCCCCACCCCCACCTTCCCGCAGATGTCCAAGAGCGACAACTTCGGGGAGAAGATGAAGGAGTTCATGCAGAAGTACGACAAGAACTCAGATGGGAAAATCGAGATGGCCGAGGTGAGCCCCAAGTCCCAGAGCCTGTGTGTGGCCCGCGCCCCTCCCCAGAGCCAGCTGCTGGGGAGCCGCGCCCCCTCTCCGTCCCCCGAGCTGGGGCTGAGGGAAGAGAACACGTGTTGGGGCTTTTTCTAAGTCCCACGAGGAAGGAGGAAACACAAACTGGGCCTAAGAGGGGGAGGGAGACCTTAATGCCCTCAGGGTCCTCCAGGGGGTGTCCATTGTCCCCAAGCCCTGTGTAGGGAGGAGGGGTGAGGACCGTTGCTGTTGGGGAGAGATCCCGCCGCACCTAAAGGCATCCCAAGGCAAGGTTCTTAAAAAAAAGGCTAGAGAGGCGCGTGTTGTTAAACCCATACGGATGTGCAGATGCTAAGGTAAACCAAGGCTTATTGAAAGGGTTCATTTCAGCAAAAAATGTTGGCGTGGGGCACCCACCCAGGCTTCCCCAGCGGCGCCTCCCCCAGGCCCGGGACAGGCAGGTCCCCAGGGGCCCCCGCCTGAGGGGGCCTTGCTGGGCCAAGGCCAGGGGCTGCCGGTGGTCACTTGTCCTCGGGTTCTGGCTCCTTCGCCTTGAGGCCTCACAGGTGTAGGCTTGGGTTTGCGGCGATGCAGGCTGCGCGCCGGTCAGGCCGCCTCTGCCCCACAGCCCCTCACCCCTCTGAAAATCAGCCTTTGACTCGCGGCAGAGGGTTAAGAATGAGGACGGGCAGCTGGGATCCTCTACACTGACTCACACAGTGTTGAAACCAGTGTGACCTCAAGAGGAAGGGAAAAAAAAAAGAATAAAACACATACCAGATTTTTTTTCCTGCTTTAGCTGAATAAAACACTTTATATTCCGTCCCCCAAAAATGCGGATGGGCACTCCCCACCGAGTGGCTGTCTCCTGAGGGACTCACTCTGTCACCACATCCTTTAACCCTTCCTTCCAAAGAAGGAAGCAAACCCCGGAACTCCCCCCACGCCCCCACCAGGCATCTCCCTTCCCTTCCCTCCTACGCTGCCCCCCCTAAGCTTAGTGTCGCTCTGGCCCCGCAGCTGGCGCAGATCCTGCCCACCGAGGAGAACTTCCTTCTGTGCTTCAGGCAGCACGTGGGCTCCAGCACCGAGTTCATGGAGGTAAGGCCGAGCTGCCATCTCTGCGCGTCGGGGCCTGCCTTTCTCCCGGGTTCAGAGCCAGGTCCATCCTGGTGCCTGGGTAAGGTCCCTGGGGGAACCCTGAACCCCTGAGGGCTCGGCTACCCACAGTGGGGGCCGCAGACCAGCATGCCTGCATCACCCAGTGAGTCAGATCTGCATCTGCCAGGATTCCTGGGGGACAGGTGTGTGTGTGTGTGTGTGTGTGTGTGTGTGTGTGTGTGTGTGTCCCAGAAAGTGCGGGGGATGAGGTGAGAAGCAAGCCCGGGTCAAGGACACTTGGGGCGTGCTGTGTGCACACTCTCTCCCCCTTGGGGTTTGGTCACAGACATCTGCATTGTGTGGGCTCTGGGAAATGCGCAGTAAAGACCTGCTCCCCTCTGGGTGGCCCTGGGAGCCCCCGTCCTTTGTTCTCGCTCAGAACAGGCCCTGGAAGTCAGAGTCCCAGGGGCCTGCCTGGGGATCATGACCCTGGCACGACGTACAGCGAGAGAAACCCAGCGAGAACTCCAGTCTCTGGTATTTTCCAGGGCTTCATCGTGCCCTCTCCCCCCAGCCACCCTTAAAATGGGCACTGCTGTCCCTGCAACAGAAATTCTTTGAGATTCTTGTGTGAACTAGGACAACCCAACTCGTGTCTTTGGAGTAACAGATTCTGAGTCCAACAGATGAAACCAGATGGAGACGCAGCAAACTACCCATTGTTTCTTGCCGTGTTTCTGGGGAAACACACTCTCAATGTATGTGTCCCTCAGGGTGACACCCAGCCCATGCCCCACACACACCCCCACGAGCTCTACCTGCCGTGATAAATAACAGCTGACTTGTGACGTGACTGCCATTTGCCGTGTTAAATCCATTTCCAGCCACCGGTAATCCCCTCTGCGTGAGTCACCGCCTGAAACCCCCGGGGAGGTAGCCCCGCCTCCCACAGGGCAGTCTGTCCCCACGTGGTAGGAAGTCACTTAGAAATACCTGATTCTCGGGGCGAGAGCGTCATTTTTTAAGTGGCAGCTTGCCTAAGCGTCAGATGTGGGTTGCATTTTTCGGTGCTTTAGAGGACTGTCTCCAGTTTTTCAAGATGGCAGAGTCCCGTGCCCACAACCTGTGTCAGGCCCACTGTGCCCTAGTTCTCCCCCGGATGGGTGCTGCCAACCTAACACCTTAGCCAGTCACCTCTGGGTACAAGATGACGCAAAACCAAGCCCCAGGCCTGCAGCCAGTTAAAGTGGAGACCAACCCTGCGCTCTCCCTCCCCCCGTGTGACCTGGGCCAAGACACGCTGACCCCGCCTGTCCACTGGGGAGGTGGAGAGGCTTACCCTGTAGGACGTGGCTAACAGGCACTCCCGTTGCAGGCTTGGCGGAAATACGACACAGACCGAAGTGGCTACATCGAAGCCAACGAGCTCAAGGTAGGGTGGGCCTGGAGGAGGGCATGGGGAAGGGGCTGGGGTCAGCCTGGCAGGGGATTCGGGGAGCCTGGGGCAGGGGGGCAGAAGGAGGAGACACCGGCTGAGGGCTGTGGGTTGGTGGTCTGCTGAGGATCCTCAGGGCAGCCGCGTGAAGCCAGAACGTGGAGCTCCTCGCCCCAGAGTTCAACCATCCACACTCCGCTGCACATCAGTGCCCAGGACAGGCATCCTGGAGGCGATTCCAGCAGACTGGGCTTCTGGCCTGTGCATGTGCCCCTCAGTTCCTCCGGGACCACGGGTCCCCAGAACTGTTTAGCCTTGTGTGCTGGGCTCTGGGAGGCAGAGCCAGTTCCGACTGCCTGTCCTCTGGGGCCTTCAAGGCCACTCCGCGGTGTTAAGGGAATAGGGACTCATGAGGAGTGTCAGCTGTGCCGACAGAAGACCTCAGAAGGCAGTGCTGTCCATCTAGTGGACAGCTACGTGGATGAGGGGCTGCCTGACTGGGTCAGGAATTCTGAGGAGGTCTTTGGTATTCCAGGGGTTCCTATCCGACCTGCTGAAGAAGGCAAACCGGCCTTATGATGAGCCCAAGCTCCAAGAATACACCCAGACCATCGTGAGTGCACCCAAGCCCCTCCCAGGGGCGCAGGGCTGACTCCCCAGCTGGTGGGATTCCAGGTCTGCAGGGTCTCTTACTGGCTGACTCTTTAGCCCCACGTGAAATGACTCCCAGTGGCCCGTGGCCCCCACACAGCCTCTCTTAAGTCCCCACAGAGCTGGGAGCATGTGTTTCCATGACAACCTGCAACTCCAGGAGAGGGTAAACTCAGAGAGGGTTGGGCCGTCAGCACTGGCCTCCTGGCCTCTGGGGAGAGGAGGGAAGGACAGAGACCGTGTCCCCAGCAATCGACTTAGCTCCTGGGGCTCCGGGTGAGGTGACACAGATGAGGCAGGAGCACACTCCCTCCACCCACCTTCCGTTCCCATCCAGGACACAGGGAGACGACAGGGCAGCTCCCACATGACAGAAGGTCAAAGCAAATAACCCAGGTACCCCTTTCTGTCCCCACAGCTGCGGATGTTTGATTTGAATGGGGATGGCAAGCTGGGCCTCTCAGAGATGTCCCGGTAAGTGCCTGCCCTTGCCCCAGTGTCTCTTCTAACAAGATCCCTGCAGACCATTCCTGTGCTACTTTCTAGCTCTAAGATCAATCAGTGGGAAAGTGACAAGTCAGGGGCCTCCCTGGGGGCGCAAGGGATTAAGTCTCAGCACTGTGAAGCTGTCCGCAGCCGCGGCAGCACGAGCTTGGTCCCCGGCCAGGGAGCTACCCACATGGCGCAGCAGACCTCTCCTGTCTCGCCCGCTGCTCCCCTCAGCAGTGTGTTTCAGTAGTCACCTGTTCTGCTCCCCACTCTGTCTCTGGAGAATCTTCTCAGCCCCCACATCTCTGGCCTGCACCCCAGTTCTCGTATGTATAAATAAATAAATCTTAAAAAAAAAAAAAGTGACAGGTCAGGTGCCCCGAAGCTTAGACAAAGCTAGACAGAGCGGTGGCTCTCAGCACCTCAATGCCCCTGTCGCTCTCCTTTTAGAGCTCTCCACTAGCTCCTGCTCAGCGGTGGTTTCCCTGACTAAAGGCACAGCTTCTGCATCCCCCACCCTCCGCAGCCCTGGCTCCTGCCTCTGCTGGTCTCCTAACCCCTGTTCTATCACTTTCTTTCCAGACTCTTGCCCGTACAGGAGAACTTCCTGCTTAAATTTCAGGTAAAAGAGGCACTTTGCTTTCCTTCGCGCCTCCCTTCCCCTCATGCCTCTGGGCGCGCCCCTCCCGCCTGCTCCCCAGACCCACTGCACGCGCAGGCAGGCTGGCACTTCTGCTTCTCCCTTTCACACCTTGACCTTGCAGGGCATGAAGCTGACCTCGGAGGAGTTCAACGCCATCTTCACATTCTACGACAAGGTAAGAGGGAGGATGCAGTGTGGGGTGGAAAAGCAGGAAGCCCCCACGCACCCCTGCGCTCCCACACCCCACAGCGTCTGCACAGGGAGGCGCCAGTTGGTCCTTAAGGACAACGGAGCCGGCAGAGAGGCATCCTGGGCCCTGTCTCTCCTCCCGTCCGTGACTCCTGGCAGCATCTTCTGTTCTGTGAGAAGATAAATGTCATCTGCATTCCCGGGCCTGTGGAACCCAAGGGCTTTTGGTCCTTAACGTGCAGGAGAGAATGGTTGGTGGATGCTCAGAGTTCTGCGTCCTCCGCCTACGGGGGGTGCTCGGTGTTGCAGCATAGCAGGTGGTTATTCTAGAAGCTGGGGTGAGAGGCCCTCCTGACCACAATCACCCCCATCTTAGTGCCCCCTGCAGTATGGCTCCAGTGGTCTTGGAGTCCACGATACTATGGGATGTGACACTCAGGGAGTTAGCCAAGCGCTTCTGCAACCACAGGTATCCTTTCCATGCAAATGGAAGACAACGGAACAAAAGGCCACTAAAAGCTGGCCCCAAACTGTCCAGTCCCTGCATTAACAGGCAAAATCTGGGCAACCCATTATTTTGGCCCGGCCACCTCCTTTTGCAGAGTAACGGGAGGGGAGGTCAGGCTCAGAGACCTCCCTAGAATGCATGGAAGGGGGGCAAGAGGCGGGTCGGGGTAGCTGTGTGTGAACTCTGCTCCCCGACAGGACGGAAGTGGCTACATTGACGAGAATGAGCTGGACGCCCTGCTCAAGGATCTGTACGAGAAGAACAAGAAGGTGAGCCAGTGAGCCCAGCAGCTGGGGTGATGTCCTGGGAGGGGTGGAGGGAGGCTTCTGAGGGAGGGTGGGAGGAAACCCGCAAGGGTGCAGTTTGCTCCCCGCTCATCAGCCCGGACAAGCCAGTGGCCTTTGTTTTGCTTGTCTCTGGTGAGGTTTCCTTTGGTTTTGATTGCCCCAAATACGCATCACATGAAGTTGCCCACCTTCACCACTCCTCAGTGGCACGGCGGTGCTCTCCTCATCTTCCCAACATGACAATCTGTCCTGGTTAAACTCCCCACTCCTCCCTCCCCCAGCGGCCCACGCCCACCACCCTGCCGTCCCTATAGACGCGGTGGCCCCAGGTCCCTCACATAAGCAGCCCCATCCTGGATGTCTTTTGTGACAGGCGAGTCCACTTAGCCTAACACCCGCCCCCCAGTTACACGCGTGTTGTAGCCTGTGTCAGAATTTCCTTCCCTTTTCAGGCAAACATTCCACTGCACCACCTGCAGTTTATCTGCTCGTCGCTGCTCCACACCTAGGCTGCTTCTGTCTGTGGGCAGTTGTGCATGACCGGGTGATGGGCAGTGGGGGTTTTAATTGGCTCAGCTCAGGGAAGCATCAGCCTCACCACCAACAAAAAAGACGAGCGACCGGAGATTGTGGAGAACCAAGAGCAGGGGTGTGGGTCTGCTACTCCTAAGTGGCCTGTTCAGCCACCATTTTTTGTTACCTGCAGTTCTGCATTCCTATACAAGGTCAGAACTGCCCGGTCACTCAGTCATAGGAGCCACACCTTACAAGATGCTTTTCTTTTTTTTTTTTCTGCTTCAGTTACATTTTCTTAGGTTTATTAGCCCATGTTGCCTTTCAAATTTTTTTTCATTTTTTTCATTTAAATTTTATTTTTATATTCCCCATACAATACAACCCCCTTATTTTGACCCCAATCCCTCCTTTCCCCGCCCCCACCCCCCATAGAGTGTCTCTGGTTCATAGTTTTTTGTTGATTTTGATTTTCACTTTCTTATAGTTATTCATTTTCCTGGTCCCTTATTTAAGTTTTCTAGATTCCTGCTATGAGTGAGACCATCCGGTATTTTTCTTTTTCTTTCTGGCTTATTTCGCTGAGCATGATCCCTTCCAGCGCCATCCATGTTGCTGCAAATGGCATGTGTTTATCTTTTTTGATTGCTGAGTAATATTCCATGGTGTATATGTACCACATCTTCTTGATCCATTCATCTATTTTTGGGCATTTGGGCTGTTTCCAAAGCTTAGCTATTGTAAACAGTGCTGCTATAAACATAGGGGTGCAGGTGTTCTTTGGAATTGATGTTTCTGTGTCCTTTGGGTAAATACCTAGGAGTGGAATTGCTGGATCCTATGGAAGCTCTATGTTTAGTAGGTCCAGAAATCTCCACACAGCTCTCCATAGTGGTTGGACCAGTTTGCGCTCCCACCAACAGTGCAGAAGAGTTCCTTTTTCTCCACACCCTCGCCAACATTTGTTGTTGCTAGTTTTTTTTTTTTTAAATATGTGTTGCTCTTTTTTTTTTTTTTTTAAGATTTATTCATTTATTTATACAAGCACTGGGTACAGCCAGAAGCGCGGGGAGGGTGAGAGGATTCACCAGAGCCAGAGTGGGGAACAGACAGGCAGACTGATGAAGCACACTGCTGAGGGTAGCAGCGGGAGGCAGGAGAGGTCTGTGCGTCATGTGGGACCCTCGCTGGCAGCCGGGGATCGAACCTGCACTGCAGAGGCTGCAGGCAGCTTCGCAGCCCAGCTCTCAACCACTGCGCCACCGGGGAGGCCTGCTAGTTTTTTTAATATGTGCCATTCTCACTGGTGTAAGATGGTATCTCATGGTAGTTGTGATTTGCATTTCCCTGATGGCAAGTGATGTTGAACATTTTTTCATATGTCTGTTGGCCATTTGCATTTCCTCTTCAGAGAAGTTTCTTTTTAGCTCTTCTGCCCATTTTTTGACTGGATTATTTTCTTTGTTGTTGTTGAGTCTCATCAGCTCTTTGCAGATTTTTGTGATCAGTCCTTTATCATTAGTGTTGGGTGCAAAAATGTTCTCCCAGTTGGTGGGGTTTCTCTTTGTTTTTGTTATTGTCTCTTTTGCTGTGCAGAAGCTCTTTAATTTGATGTAGTCCCAGCTGTTTATCTTTGCCTTCACTATCACTGCTTTGGGCGATGTGTCTGTAAAGATGTCTTTGATGGGCATATCACGTAGTGTTTCGCCTATATTTCCTTCTATGTATTTTATGGTTTCAGGTCTTATGTCTAGTTCTTTAATCCATTTTGAATTGTTTTTTGTGTATGGTGTGAGGTAGTGTCAAGCTTCATTCTTTTGCATGTAGCAACAAAGTTTTCCCAGCACCATTTATTGAACAAACTTTCTTTGCTCCAATGCATATTCTTTGCTCTTTTGTCAAAGATTAGTTGACCATAAATCTGTGGGTTTATTTCTGGATTTTCTATTCGATTCCATTGGCCTATGTGTCTGTTCTCTTACGAGATGCCTTTCAAATCAACCAAGAGCTTAAAGCTTGACCACTCTGGGAAGGGGATGCTTCTCAAGGTATGACCAGGAACGCCTGGGGGGCCGAGGACCGATATATGACAAGGTACCCCAGAAGGTGATCAGTGGAAAGCCTTGTAGATAAGATTGAAACCCTAGGTGATCTAGGGCTTGATCTTAATTGCAATACCAAGTCATCAAGCAGATGCGAGGTGCCTGGAGGGCAGACTCACAATCCCTGATACTATAGATGACAGCACATTTTCTAGTCTCGCCCCTCCCTTTTCTTCTGGTCCTCCATCCCCTCACAACTGATGCTGCATGATTATTCGATCAATAAAAAAGGCCAGAATCTTGCTCTTCTGCAGCATCCTGCACCCTAGTTTGCTCCACGACCTCCCTTTGTCAGTGCGGTGTTGTCAGCGCAACACAGGGAGACCAGAAGACTTTCTGAATCAATTAACTGCAGAAGCTGGGGCTGAGGACGGGGCTAACTGGAGTCCCACAAGCACTTGTTCCCCTGGATCCCCCTGCCTTGGCGGTCATGTTGCCTCTTGGACAGACCAGGAGCCCCCAACCCAGAGACAAGTCTTTGCGATTGTCTCCCTTCACCTCCTGGAAAGGTATTTCTCTGAGCATTTTTGCTGCTTTCTTTAATCAGACAATGAAGGGCAGTGGTGCCTCGCACTGTCTGCACGCCTTGGCTCCCAGACAAGACCTAAATTGACTGCTCAGTTTCAGGGGGAACTCATTGTAGCCTCTGACCCTGTCTCCCTGTTCAGTTGCTTTCCAGTCTCTCTGTCTTTGTCCTGAACAGCATCCTCATTTTCTTCACACACCCCCCCCCCCTTTTATATAACCTACAGTTGCTTCCAGTTACAAGTGAGCAAACGCCTCCTAGGAGGTAAGATGTATGCCGAGTACTGCTTGAACTCAGCAAACTTCTTCCTGGCACCAAAATCTAGGCAAGGGCTGTCAATGCACCCTTAGGTGCGCACACCACATTGGGCACAGGACAGTGCAACTGCCTTCAGAGACCTGATTATCCCACCTGCGGCTCTGCTTTACACCGGCGGTGGGCTGAGCCAGCAGGCGCGTTACATCTCTGGAGACCCCACACTTCCAGATCGCCACCTAGCTAGGTGCTCTCCTGATGACCACACACGACAACAGCTATGGCCACACTGCTTGAGTGGAGCTGTGCAAACAAGGGAGCAGGTGTTGGGGTTAGGGAGGCGCTCTGGAGGTTAGAAAACAAGAATGTGAAGAAAGTTGTTCTCCGAGAGACTGCCCCGCAGCAAGCTCCAGACCTGGCCCCTGGGGGCCCAGGGAAGGACCTGAGTAGAAGAAGATGTGAACGGCCAAACCGGGTCTTTCACTGTCCACCCAGAAAGCCACGCTCTGACCACAAGAATGCCTTTGCACAGGAGCTTATTACGCACGGCGGCAGGGCGCTGTGAGGAGGTGCAGGACATGAGGAGAGTGGGGGCTTCACATTCCCGGGCCTGGGGTGGTGCTGGGCAGGGCAGGCTCATAAGCCAGTGCTCACTTCTCCAGCAGAGACTGCCCGTCGGGGTTAGCCACCTGTGAAGGTCAGCAGATGCTCGCCTGGGTGTTATCCACCTTGGAGGGCACAGGGAACTTTGTTTTGAAACATAATACAAGGTTCCCAGCAATCCAGGAAGAAAAAAGTCACAGACGCGGTGGGGGTGGGTTTAGGGAGGATAGGGTGATTTCATTTGTTTAACTTTTCAAATACAAAGCTTAATTTATGGGTGGTAGAGGTGGGGGATCCACCACAAGCACCCCCTTCGCAGATGCATGGTCCAGGTTGATGGCTCGCGGGGACCGGGATACAGCTTCTGATAGGCCGATGGGATTCCATCATTCCCATCCTACTGGGCTGGTGGGATTCCCATCCCAATGATGCAATTTCCCAGCATTCCTAAGGCAACAACTCCCTAAAGCCTTTGAGGCTTCAAGCAAGTCGCAGGCCCAGCACACCGGCAGCCCCTCCCCGCAACTGCTGGGACCACGGAAGCTGCAGGGCAGCGAGTTTTCTGCTGCTCGGCTGGCCAGATGGGGTCCCCTCCTTGGCGCCTCACTGGGCACACCCCAGTGTTATGATTTAGGTGACATTTCCAGGGACTTCACTTTAGGCAAGGTGCTCCCCAAAGCTGGAGACACTGGCAATGCGGCCCAGGTCTGTATCCCGCCAGACCACCTGCTGGGGAGGGGGAAGAGTCCCGTGCCCCGGTGGACAGGTGGGTGGTGCGGCTGCCGACAGCCGGCACTGAGCCTGCTCCCCTGCTCGGCCTGTGTCTCTAGGAAATGAACATCCAGCAGCTCACCAGCTACAGGAAGAGCGTCATGTCCTTGGCTGAGGCGGGGAAACTCTACCGCAAGGACCTGGAGATTGTCCTCTGCAGCGAGCCCCCCCTGTAAAAGGGGGACAGGGGCTGCTTCTCCACTGCCCCCAGAGCCTGCCCCTGCTGCCCTGCCACCTCTACCCAGACCTGGAGATCGTGAGCCCCCCCGTCAGCCCCCCTGCATCCTGCACACCCCGGCCTGCAGAACGGGGAGGGAGAAATGGAGGATGGGCTGCTGGCCACCTGGGGCCCCTCCGACTGGCCCCGGACGGGCACGTGCTCCTGTGTGGGCGCATGCCACACGGGAGATGGGCGGGGGCGCAGGTGGGCTCCGGTTCTCCTCGCTGTGATGCATGAGCTCATTCGCTGTACGATTTAGCTTCTGTGTCCAACCGAGTGGACCCCCGCCCCGGCCCTCCCCGCTGGCCCGTAGCTGTCCGCTCAGATCCCCGTCTGTGGAGGCGCCGCCCCTGCCTCGTCCTGACTCCACGTGCTCCTCTTCCCTTTGGGTTTCTTGTCGTCTTGTTTACCAAAGAAGCGTTTACAGACAATAAAATGGAAACATCCTGCTGTGGAAGCTGAGCCGGTTCTGTGGCGGGGGCAGCGTCTGTGTTTAGCCGCCCTTGGTGGCAGAGAGGGCGGCAGGCAGGCAGGGCCTGGGCCCGCCCACCCCTCCGCGGGCACCACCAGCCTCTCCGGCTCCCTCGGCCTCACTGCCCCCATCTTCGTCCCGTCACTTCTTGGCTCCATTTTTGTTCCCACATCTCTCAGATTAGACCTGTTGCCTGTTCCTTGAAAGCTTCCTCCTGTGAGGCGGAGGGACGGTGCCCTGTCTCCTCTGCACCGAGGAAACTCACATGGGGTTCAGGGCATGAACCCGGCCAACTGAGCCCATGTTCTTTATAACAGGGATACCAATGGGGTGGGGCAACAGTGGGGTCAGGTAATTCTCCCAAATGGGGGGACTTCCATCCAGGAGTTCTAGAACCCTGAGAATTTAACTTCTAAACACAGCTGAGCCCACAATTCACCCCCTGTCCCCTAGGGGAAGGGCCGGTTTGGCCTTTGGGTCCCGTGGGGCTCTATGACCCTGAAATTTGACCCCCACAACAATCCCACAAGCCAGATACTCTTTTCAGGCGAAGAAAGTAACTTTTAAAGACATGAAACTGTTCAAGGCGCTCTCGGCAGAAGCAGAACTTGAACCCAGCTGGTCTGACTCCAAATCGCCTCGGTGGAGTCCTTGCCACCCTGGAGCCTCCTGTCCCGGTGCACAGACCATGCAGGGCCCCGGAGCCCTCCTTTCTCTCCCAGCCACACCCCTTCCTGAGAGACCTGTCCTCTCCACAGCCCGGGGGCCTCTGGCTGCTGCGCACACCAGCCTGGACCAGAGGGACATCACGCGCAGGCTGGGCCAGGGGCCAAGAGCCTCCCGGAGCCTGAGCCTGAGGTCCAGGGCTGTCGTGGAGAAGGTGTGGCCCTGCAGCCAGGTGCTGCTTTGGGGGCGAGAGGTGGCAGCAAGACCAACCCGAACCAAGATCCACCTGGTGCTGTGGAGAGCAGAAGCCATCAAAGGGCAGCGGAGAAGACAGCAGAGGGCGCCCTGGGGTCAAAAGTCAGAACGGGAGGGAGGAGCTGGGGGAGAGGAAGAAGTGGGGGCGGAGGAAAAAAAATAAGCCAAACAGAGAGAAACCGTGAAAGGACAGGTCCTTCGAGGAGGCCCTGCCGCACTTCTTCCTCACGCCTTCTCCCCTCCACACCCTAAAAGCCCATTTCTGTCCTCTGTGCACAGGCCCCCTTTTCATCCCTGGTTTTCGGCCGTGACCCCTGGATGAGGTGCTCTGGCCTCACACACACACACACACACACACACACACACACACACCCCTGTATCTGCATCCCCCTCAGTGTCCTGGAAAAGTGGGGTCAGTGGCTGCCACAGTTTGGGGTCCACTTGGCGGCAGAGCTGGTCCTTTTCTACTTGGCTGCGGCGGAGTCTTCCCCAGGCACACTCACAGGAAGGGCAGACTCATGCTCTCAAGACGGGGTCTTCTTTACTGAGCCCATTCAGTCCATTGTGAACACAGAAATGGTGGGGTGGGGGCGAGAAGAGCGTCGCCACAGGCCAGCAGGGCCCGGGCCGGGGAGAGCTGAATGGTAGCCGAGGCGTTCGGGCGTGCGGGGCGGCCTCTGCTTCTCCTTTCTCACTGGGAACACTAGACTTCGCAGCCCCGCTCTACTGCCTTGGCTTGCCCTGGAGAGCTTTGGCTCCTGAGGCCAAAGTCTGGGACAGAGCAGCCCCGGGCAAGCATGGAGCTCTCCAGCTCTCCGGCAGGGGTCTCCAGGGTACCTTCTGCGTTCACACCATCCCTTTGGAGAGATGACCAAGAGCCAGCACAAACCCCTCTAACTCCATATGGGGAGGGCGAGGGGTCTCCCAGGCTCATCCCAGGAATGGCCCCACCCCAATGAGGAGCAGAGAGGTTCTCGAGGTCTTTCTCTGGGCTGCAGCTCCCCCAAACAAGGCCATCAGCTGCCCCGCTTCTCACACGCAGACTCAGCTCAATCGCCCAAGAGGAAGTGAGACACAGGGCAAGCTAGGAATTAGGCAGTTTTAGGGACACTGCAGGAGGGGACCTCGGAGAATTGAGGAAGGCTTCAGAGATAAGGGCAGCAAGAGGAGTGTTACTAATTCCACCTGGAAAAACAAACATCCCAGGACCAAGGACAACATCGTTAACGCTGGTCCTGGTTTCCTTCAGGTGGTAAAGGGAGGTAGAGATTGGGGAAATGGAGAGTGGTTTACTTTATGGACAACTTAGAAGGGCAGCTGTTTAACTTCAAAGCAGGGATGCCCATCCAGAGGACTGGGCCATAAAGATAAAGATGCAACAAATGGGGAAAGACAGACCTGCTAGATAAGGAATGTGAAGATCCCCTGCTCAGTAACAAATTAAGTGAGACAGCCGAGAACTGGCCAATCACAAAGAAACTGGTGGAGCTTTAGAATAATTAGGGAAAGGAGGTCTATATTCCCTGAGACACGACTCCACTTTGGCTTCCTTGCCCCTCCCAGGCCTGGTTTCCTGGCCTGGGAATCCCACTTTATTTCTGTTCTTTTTCTCCTCAATAAACTTTTTCTTTCTCTAAACAAACTGCCTCTTCTCGCTTGCTCACCTGAGCGTCTGCGAAGTTCCTGCTGCAGCTTCGTGAGACACCAACCCGAGGGGGTCTAGTGGCTGGGGCTCAGCGCTGCCCCTGCAGCCTGGGATCTGTTCCTGGCTGGGAGACTAGGCCTGACAATTCCGGTATCAGAAGGAAAACGCCAAGAACATCATCTCAAGACAGGCAGCGCTCAGAACCGTAACCCAATAAGCAGGAATCCAGCGCCTCTCCAGGCAGGACGAGAATGTTCCTAGAGCAGACTGGTCAAATCCAGGGGAAGTCACGTGGCTGGGAAGTGCTATGAGCATGGGGACCACGGGGACCACTACCGTTGGAAAGCGCTAATAAAGCAGGCTTTGTCCTAGCGGCCACTCTCCACCACACTGCCAGTCGGGGAGAGGGCTGGGCACCCAGCAGGTCTGACCCTGACCAGGCAAGGGAGCATGTGGGCCTAGAATCCCACCCTGGTCCCCACTGGGCAGCTGCAGCAAGGGGGACTGCCTTGTCTTCTGGGAATTGCTCCCTGACTCCCCAATGATTGTTCAGCTGGGATACTGTGGGCAACTTGTATTTGCTCTGTTGTCTTCATTCAGTAACAAGTAGCGTCCCTTCAGGGTTATCACGCATTTCCCCAGGCACACACACCCCACCCCATATACTCTGACCCTGTCTTCCGCCCCCTCCCAGTCACCTCCTGCCAGTTCACTGAAGAGCCCACATCAGAGGCAAAACAACTTCTAAGAAACGACAGACACGGGTAGGTAGCCCTTAGGGAAATGCAAGTTAAAACCCCAGAGACATAACACTGATGGAAGGCTGAGCCCACCTTCTCATCTGACAGCAGGGAAACCCCAATTCAATTTTTTAATTTTTTCAGTGTTTTATTTCCCTTTATAAAGGCAGTGTTTACTAAATTGCTGTGGGTTACCTCATAAAGCCAGAAAATGGAGCATTGACACAATGCCCATGGTTTACACTGAAAACCACAACAGAGCAGCCCAGGCCTCGGGCCCGGGACGGAGCTCGTCCTGCTGGGTCTCAGAGCGGCTGCTCCTGGGCTCAGGGCAGGACATGCTCCTCAGGGGCAGGCCGAGAGTCACTTTGTTACAGGGCAGGGAGAGGGACCACCCTGTTACAACTTCAGAGACACTGGTTCAGGAGCCTGAACCACAGGCTCACTTTAAAGGACAGGCGCCTGAAGCCTTTTCAGGACTTGAGACAAAGACTACACCGTGAGTCCTACAGACCTAGTGCGCTTATGGTGACCAATGCAAGGAATGTTACTTTGGGCTGGTCAACAGCGGGTGTAACTTGGAAACCACAGTGGGCGCCAAACTGTTATAGGGCAGCCCCGATACAAAACGGGGTGCCTGACTGTGGGTCTTCACCCGCACGCTTAAAAGGACTTATCAATGCTCTACTGCAGGCACACACAAAAGGTTAATAAAAGGTTTATTTACAAGGGAATGGGAAATGAGGAAATGTACAGCTCAGGGAGAAAAGTGGGAGACAAAGTTTTAAATGCGTCCTACCCGATCCGCTGATCAGGAATCCCAAATGGCACTCTGAGAGCTGGCCGAGAGCCAGGAGCCATAAAGCCAAGAGGCGAGCAAGAGAGCGAGCCCCCCCAAGGCCCACGTGTTTGGTTTTTATACCAACCTTGGCTGCTTAACTCCACCCTCAGGTCCCTGCCACTTTCCCTTTGGTGGTGATGGGATTTGTCTTTCCCAGTGTCTTGATGGCTTTGGTCTGGAGTGGGGGTGGAGTCCATAAAGCCTGTATGGGATTAGCTCAGAACATCCTTTCCCCCTAACACTGGGACGGTCATTTCCCGCGAGGCGAGGCATGTTTCCATTGAAGACACAAGCTGGGACCGTTGCTCAGAGGCCAGAGTCTAGGTCAACAAAACCCCCTGCAGAGGCCAGACCCTTCCTGGCTGGGGCTGACTGGTCACACCAGCAGCTGGTGTCAGAAGGAATATGAAGGGCAGGGCACACAGCCCTACAGGCAGGGCACACAGCCACTTCACAAGCCTCTGGGCGGCATCCCCCTGGGGCCGCAGGCACTCAAGCAGTGAGCACCAACTCGTCACCAGGGACTCCTCGTAAAACAAACAATTTCTACAGTGTATTAACATGTCGCCCCACAGGCTCGACCCCAGGAAGGCTGAGCCTGTCTTCTCATCTCACAACTCACACAAATCTTACAACAGTAACGCTCTAGACCCGCCGGATTATTTCTAGCCCCACTCTTCTTAACGAGGTACAAAAACCACCCTGGTGTCTTTCCCCGGGCTCCCCTGGGAAATCTCAGAGCTCACTGGAGGTGAGAGAGAGAGCCTGAGAGGTCCCTTTCATTTTTCTTCCTCTAAATTTATCACACTATCTGGGAAGGCAAAATATAAAGCGTTGTCAGGAAATTTGGAGATTTTAATATAAGATCATGGGTGCCCAAGAAATAAACCTGGCTCCCCCTTTTAATTGATTAGCAAACATTTAAAAATTAAAGACCCAAGCGTACTGAAGACATAGGTCCACAGAACACTTGCACACAAATGTTCATAGCAGCATCGTTCATAATTGCCAAAAGTGTGGAAATAACCCAAATGTCCATCAACTGATGAATGGATAAATAAAGTGTGGTGTTTCCACACAATGTGCAGAATGTGAGTCCCCTGAAACATGGAACTAAGGACTGAGAGGTGCCACACATGGATGAACCTCAAAATAAGTAGACTGAATAAGAGAGGCCACATACTGCGTGATTCCATGTATATGAAACATCCAGAATAGACACCTGAGACAGGAAGCGCCTGCCAGGGCTGGGGGGGTGGAGGGAGGCATGGCTGCCTCTGGGCACAGGGCTTCTTTTAGCAACTGTTCTGGAATTAGGTGGAATCAGAGAGTGCTGGAGGCTGCACATCCTGAGAGTGGACTAAAATCACTGACCTGTACTTTCTCCTAGGTAAATACCTTCATTTGAAAGGAAAAAAGCCTATGTAGGCATGAACCGTGGGACAAGGAGTACACACAGCATGTTCATGAGTGCGTTTTCACTCCTTGTGTTTAAAAATAATCTTCCCTAGGACGTGAAAAGGTCAATAAAATGCACCTCTAAATGAACCTTCCCTGCTGTGGGCAGTAGTGTGGGCCGGGAAAGCAAGGAGGCCTACACAACCCCTGCAGCCTTAACTAAAATACCACAGGTTGCATGGCTTCTTTTGAGACCCAAGTAACACAATACTTTTGTGTGACAAAAGTAACACAAGTAAAGTTCACTTTCCAAACTTTGTCCTTCACATTCTGGAACAAACGGACCTAGTACTCTAGGACTGGGTCAAAACTATTTTCATAATAATACTAAAATGTTATTTATGTTAACCTGTGGTGTGTTCATCAAGGCTATTTTCAAATGAATGAATGAATAAATAGGTACTTTTCAAAATGTTTCCGCTTCTTTTTCTAATGTGGTAAATATCGATAGTCTTAACCCACATAAACAAAAGCTCTCTGGGTAATCTCCATGGTCAAGAATGGAGAGGGTCAGGCCAGATCTCAAAACATAGTGTTGGGGGAAAAAGGAAGAGGAGTAATAAGTGGCCTAGCAACACCACCTGTGTAAGTTTACATCATACAACACGGTGCTTTGTTAGGGCATCAGAAAAACCAAGATGCACACGGAGGGCATCAGACGGCTGCCGGGGCAGGCCTGGGCATGGGACGTCCCCTTCAGTGTGATTGAAACAGCAAGAGCCATGACCATGACCTGCGCCCACTGAGGTGTGTGCCTCGTACGAGCTTCTGCCCTCGGCTCCCACACACCCTCCCTCAAAGAAAAATGCCCACTGGCTCCCCACAACCACACCCCCCCACACACAACCCTGCCAAGTACAGAGCTGAGCGCAGACACTTCCCTCTCCTGGCCACCTGGCTGGCATCATCTTCCTACAGATACCTCATCCCGGGAGACTACGTCCAGCAAATCCATGGCCCTGGGGAAATCCTGTGGGGTGGAGGCAAGAGCTCCCCAGTGGGGGAAGGCGGGTGGGGTGGGTAAATACCACAGAGGCAATGCAAGAGAGGCAGTGCATTTATGCCCGGATGAGGGAGGGAGCGCCCATGGGCAGGAAGCCCTGTACCTAATGCAGAAACCAGCAGAAAGTGATGCAAGTGGGACAGTTGCCTTGGGAGCTACACAGTGAAGGCCCCAGGATGCCTGGGGGAACCCTGCAGATACACAATCCAGGAATCCAGACTGGAGGGCCAGAAGCAGAGAAAAAGAAAGCTCTTCAAAAGGCACAGGCCATGTGCCAGGGACGTAGCGGAGGGCAAGCACGCCATCTCGTTAAACCAGCAGCGGAAAAACTGCTGCTCAACACCAAATGACCCCTGGTTTCTGCTTACCCAGTGCCCTGCCTGGGAATGGCCACCCGGAGGCAACCACGCACTGCGCCTGAGGCTCCCTTGGGGAGTCTGTGGTTCGAATCCTTCGGGAGACCAGCGCTGAGCTGTGCTCTATGCCACACTCAACCTGGGGGTTGCAGAAAGATACGAGGGCAGGCCCAGCTGCCCTTCCCACACGGGTCTCTCCATCTGAGTTTCCTGCCTTGAGCCCCACAGCAGACACTAATCTCGTGCCCTCTCCATCCCACTGATAGTAAGGCAGCCCTTTCCCTCAGGACCCACCCTCCTCCTCGACCCCAGCTATTTCCATAACTTTCTTTTTTTTTTTTAAAAAAAGATTTATTTTTGCAAGAACCGGGGTACAGGCCAGATGCACAGGAGGGTGAGAAGATTCACCAGAGACAGAGCGGGGAACAGAACAGGCAGACTGACGAAATACACTGCTGAGGGGAGCAGCAGGTGCGACAGGAGGTCTGTGCGCCATGTGGGACCCTCGCTGGCCGGCGGGCCATGATTGAACCAGCGCTGCAGAGGCTGCAGACAGCTTCACAGCGCTGCGCTCAACTGCCTGCGCCACCAGGGGAGGTCCTCTTTCCATAACTTTCTTTGGTGAGCTGATCCCCTGCCCTCAGGAACCCTCCTAGGAAACACAGCTTCCCCTTAGGACTAAGCAGGTAAACAATGTAGGCCCAGTGCTAAAAGAAAACACAGGCCTCCTTCTCCAACAACAGAATTTAAGAATTTCAAGACAAAAACCAAGGACAGGGCCTGTGGGATACCCCAAGGCCAGCCCTTGACTGAGGAGAGAGAAATGAGCTTAGTGGCCACTAGCCCAAGGCAGAACAGCGTGAGACTGTTAGCTTATCCTCAGCAGGAGAAGAGCTCCCATTCCAGGGGGATCCAGAATCTCACCAACCCCCCTTAAAGGGGATGGCTAAAACACGTTAAAGCAGAAATTGCCAATGGATCTTAAAGACTAAGAAAAAGCCGGGATTCTAAACATCTATTTTAAAAACCAAACTAAAGTTCTGACCAGCCAGCCATTCCTGACCACAGGCTCCTAATCCCAAGAGCCCAAGCAGCAGGCCCCAGCCTCAGGCCTTTGGAGACAGAGTGGAGTCCTGGGGATTACTGTCAGCACACAGAAGGGAGAAGCTGAATGGGGTGGGGGTGGGGGGTGTCGGGTCCCAGAGCAGAGACCTAGGGAGGAAAGGCCTCATCTCCCCTGGGTGGGGCTGTCTTTGTAAGTTTGGAAGGAAGGGGCTGCTGCAAGGGGCGTCCTTTCCAGTGTCACTTTGCTGGGCCTCTGGTTTCCTGAAAATCACTGAAGTCAGGAGATACTCCTCAGGAGATAAGCAAAGGAACAAGACGAAGCAGCTGAAACCACAGCTGGGCTGAGTGGTGAGGAGCTGAAGAGCCATGGGCAAAAGTATAAGGGGGAGAGAAACTGGCCCTCAAAGTCAGAGTGTTGCAGAAATAAATTCCTGCCTTTTACCCAGGCAGGGGAAGAACAAGCAGTACTTCAGGAACGGTGAGGTCAGGAGAAGCTTTATTACTCATGCATGAGGTCCCAGACCTGGGTAGTCCCGTAAGGTCTGAGCACCAGTCTAGGGACAACGGGTTTCTTTTATATACAACCATCTTACACTGATGACAAAAGACAGGTATTCCAGAATGCCCTGGGAGATCAATCAGCCTGGCCTTAGTCATCTCATCTAGACAGGCTTTAGA
Organism: Talpa europaea; assembly: GCF_964194135.1. Taxonomy (NCBI): domain Eukaryota; kingdom Metazoa; phylum Chordata; class Mammalia; order Eulipotyphla; family Talpidae; genus Talpa; species Talpa europaea. The sequence goes on along the minus strand of NC_140084.1, from coordinate 10,746,421 downwards.
GAAGCAAAACTTGTTGTTTACATTTACTTTGCATTATTTACTGCACCAGACCTATGACTCTTAGCAGGAAACAGGAAAGATTTCATTTGCTTAGCGGTTCCCTTTCAAAGAGAGGCCGCAAGTCCTGGAGTCAACCCTCCCAGAGCATGCCTCAACCAAGGAGAACCTGGAGTCAGTGGATGAGGACCCCAACTTCCTGGTGCCCCGCACCATGGCGCACCCCACCCCCGGCCCAGCATGCAGTGCGCCGCAAGTCAGAAAGCAAGTGAATCCCAAGATGAGAAAAGACAGAAAGCGGCCCAGTCAGATCATGCTCCGGCCAGATCTTGTCCACAACTGTGCAAGAGAGAGGCCGCTCTCTTCCCTTCCCGGGTGAGAGAGGAGGGGTCCCTGGGGGTCACCCCACCACATGAGCCTTCAGTAGGCCAGCAGCTGCCAGTCATAACCCCGCGACACTAACAAAGTCAGGAAGGAAGGGAGTGATCTGACAGCCATGGGGGATGATGGGCTCCCGGGGCAAGATGGCGGGGAGCCTCCAGCCTGTGCTCAGCGCCCCAGGAAAATGAAGGCAAAACCACGCAGTCGAGATAAAAGCATCAGTAACAGGTGCTTCTGGGGCACAGACAACCGATCAGGAAGGAGAAAGAGTGGAAGTTGCTTGAGGAAATGAAAATAAACAAGCAGAATATCCAAGACGCCGGGGAACAATCCTATAGAGCCCACCTTAGCGCTCTCGCCAGTGATGCAGTTACAAACAGTCTCTCTGAATAGCGTTTAGCAGGTTTGTCTTTCCCCCATTCCCTGCCATTTCCCCTTGCCTGACAGGTTTGTCTTTATGGCCCCGCCTCTCAGGTGAGCAGTAACAAGTCCTCCTGCATTTCAAGGAAGAGGGAGTTAAACATCAGCTGTTGAAGAAAAGCAAGCTGGCGCCCACCTGTCTCCATGCAGAGCTCCGTCCCCTCCCCTTTGCAGACCCTGGTCTATCTCCCTTTTTTCCCTTTGTAAAAATACCCCTGCCCTCTGCCAGAGAGCAGGACGGTGGTCTTTCAGACACGACTCTGCTGCCCTCCTCATTTGTCGACAAATTAAACCACTTTCCTTTTCCTCAAACTGTTTCCTTTTATTGGCTGAGGGAAACTGAGGCCTGTGTTCGGTAACACCGCGAAAGCCAGGAAGGCTCATCCCGTTACAGGATGTTCAAAGAGCTCTTGCCACCCAGGAGGAGGAAGGGGGTAGCTGCTGCCTTGAGGCATGTTTTGGGACAAACACACCAAGGAGAGACTCGTCAACAAGCCATGTCCCTCAAGGCAGCTCCAAGATGTAAGCTGTCACCAGAAACTTCCTGGAAGGCACCCTCGACCACCAGGCTTCCCATGGGGTCTTTCTTGCCCTTCTTGCCAAAGGAGTCACGCGGCGCCTGAAAGCCCCATGATCAGTCTGCAGAGGACAGCTGAGGTCCCACGGCACAGCTGATGGTATGGCTGGGGTCCCACCAATACAACCCAAAACCCTGTCCTCTAAGGAGCTGGACATCTCAGCCACCTGTCATTTCCATGGTCACACCCAGACAAAGATGACCCCCCGCCCCTAGGGCATTCCTGAAGTACCGCTTGTTCTTCACTTGCCTGGGTAAAAGGCTAGAATTTATTTCTGCAACACTTGGCCTTCTTGCCAAGGGAGCCCGGCTGCGCCTGGAAGCCCCATGATCAGTCTGCAGGGGACATCTGAGGCCCCACAGCACGGCTGCTGGTATGGCTGGGGTCCCACCAATACAACCCAAAACCCTGTCCTCTAAGGAGCTGGACATCACAGCCACCTGTCGTGTTCATGGTCACACCCAGACAAAGATGACCCCCACTCCAAGACTCCCAGCACGCCCCCACCAGGGGAACGTCCTGCACCGCCACCCTCTTCTGCCACCTATGGTTCCCCTTAGACCTACTGAGAAAATGTGATGTGCTTCCCCAAAGGAGAGCGTCTTTCTCCCAAGAGGGTATGTATGCAGAGAATGCAATTTAAGATTTGGGATTTTAAAAAATTGTTTTGATCACTGTTCCTTTCTACCAGCAATGAGCCAAACTGCAGGTCCCCCCACTCCCAGAAAACCTCAGCCTCCACCAGGTCCACGACCGCTGAGGAGCCCTAATGCCCCATCCAGGCCGCTCTGCAGACCCCCCCGGACCACGGTGGGGGAGCCGCCGTGTCAAAGTGTCAGAGCCAACAGGGTTGCCACCACGATGCCCGATGTAGGCGTGAGCCACTCCGTCTTCATCAGCAACTCCCCCGGCTCCGAGCAGCCAGGGCACCCCCTGAAGGCCCACACCAGCCCTGCTGTCTACATGGCAAATGAAAGGCCTCCTCACCCTTGCGCCCATTTGCCTCACGATCTCGGTGTCATGTGTCTGGCTCACAGAGATGTGTTCTCAAAGGTGTCATTTGCAATTAAGTCCCAACCCGACAGCCCAGCTCCCGGCCCCCACCCTCGCCTACGCCGCACGTCAAGGCTGACCTGCGATTGCAGTCGCCTTGGCCCATGGCATGCCACCCTTGCAGCATGGCCTAGAGACGCTCGTGGTACCAGCCACATTTGCTCTGCAGAGAGCCACCTCTGTGCCTGTAAGACAGTCAGGAACATCGCCGAGGTGCCCAGGCCTTACCCAGCTCTCCGTGTCTCAGCATCTATTACCTTTGTCAGGACCTGCGGGGACGTCGCCGGGCGCCACTGGAATCCTAGTCGCTGAGCTCTCAGGACCAGCTGTGCGGATGACAGTCAGGGCCACGTGAGTGCCACAGAGACTCAAGTGACCACACTCGAGGCTGCTGACACGAACCTGCAGAGTTGGGCTCCACGCCGATTCCCATACCTGGGGTCACTGATGAGATCCCTAAACCCCACAGTATCCAGGAGGGACTCAAGGAGAACCCTAGCACCTGGTCCCTTCAGTCAAGGCAATGCTTCATCATATTCTGTCCACACTATTTCCAAAGTTGGCTTCTTCCCATACCGTCACAACAAGAGAGACTATCACGCCGAGACACCCAGGACCAAAGAGACACCCCAAAAGCAAGTACTGGGGAGGGAGAGAGGAGTCCAAGAGAAAAAGCTTCTGAAGTCTAGAGGGATGCTCTTGACCCCTGAGCGGCGGCACTGCCGGGGAGGTGTCAGAGCAGTTGATCAAGGAATGAGGCGAGAGACGAAGAACCAGGCAGGATGGGGGAGACAGTCCATCAGTCAAAAAAATGAACATCAGAGATGCCCAGGCCCTCCTGGCGCCCGGCCTGCCCCAGCAAAGATGCACCAGACTTGGGTGCTTTTCATCCTCCTACACCAGAGTCCAGACTGCCTCCTAAATAGCGGGGACTGCAAATGCTTCCAGGTCTCCTTCCTCGTGTGTCCTGCTGGGTCTGCCCCTTGAGCCCCTTCTCTGGTCTTTCCCTGGATGAAGAACTGCCAGCTTTGAGGCCTGAGCTTTCAAAAAAATGTCTCCACCCCAAGAGAGTCCCACAAGACCTTGTTCCCTACAGAATTAACTGGTTAATTACAGCTCAGGTTTTTCATTCCCACTAAAGGACGGCATTTACTACTCCAGAAATCCCTGCAGACCCAGCTGCCTGGCCTGCTCATAGGCCAGTCATTTCTATCTAATGCGGCTGGGTCTGCCAGGTCTGCGGTCTGCCAACTTTGAAAGACCCTCTGTTGTGATTTCATGGGGGCCTCCAGACAGTGCACAGAAGTAGACAGAGACCACCGAGGTTCAGAAAAGTGATCCTGCAGAACTTCAACACAGCAAGGAACAGGACTTGCTGCGGGGTCAGCTGTTGGCAAAGCAACAGTTGTCAACCAAAGGCGACGCCAGCCCCAACCCCAGGGACATTTAGCAATGTCTGGAGATATTTTTCATTGTCAAAACTGGGGGGGAGGGGGAGAGGTGTTCCGACCCCTCACGGAAGAGATAGGGTGCTGCTAAACATCCTACAATGCACAGGGCAGCCCCCATGCCAAAGAATGACCAGGGCCCAGATGTCAGCAGTGCCCAGACCGAGGGGCCAGAGTCTGGAATAAAGGTGCTTGAAACCTCCGGGCATCCAACCTGGAGACTGAGCACCTCAGTGTGTATGCTCTGTCCCCGGGAGCGGGGAAGTGTTTACATACACAGACACAACCCCTCGCTCTCCAAATCCAGGGACCCAGGAATATTATATTGGCTTGAGGTATTTTTAGGGGCCTACACGCCCCCGCCACCCTTATTTTATACATACAAGAAACCCTGCCCGAAAGTACCTTTTGCACATATTGCCTCATTTAAGCCTCGCCACCGACCCATCAGGAAGGGCCTGCTAGGATCACCAGGCGGGGGACCAAGAGGGTTGGCTAACTGTTCCGCGGTGACACCACCTGGGAGCCACAGGGCCCTCCAGCCCCGAGGCCAAAGGTGGAAGCCCACAGCAGGATCCCTGCCAGTGGGGGGGAGAGGGGGGCTCTGACTCCAGTCTGGCTTTCCATCCACCGCACACTCATCAACCACCTCCCCTCATGAAGCCTCTGTCACGCTGTCCTCACCAGACAGCTCCCTGTGCCCACCCTGCCTCTGCAGGGAGAGGGACCGGGCCCTGACTCTTCAGTGGGTGCAGGTATCCGCAGGTGCCCCTCTGGCGGGCTCCAGTTCAGGGTCCCGATCACCTGCAGCCACGCTCACCCGTGAAGACCCACGCAGCCAGCAGCTGAGGCACTGAGCCGAGTCACCATCTGAGCAGCCACACGCCAGCGCGCTCTGCGGCGGCCATGCCCCTGCGCTCCTCCAGGCCAGCGGCCGGTCAATAACCGCAAGTGAGGACGGGCAGCCCCTCGATGCCTCCAGTCACGGTTCTCTCGGCGCCTCTCCGCTTTTGCTTCACACCGTGAGGCTGCTGTGACCCGGCAGGCGAGCGCTGCGCAGGAACCGACACACACTCCTCCTCGGCTGGGCCAGGCCACTCTGTCTTCCTCTCCCGACAGCCACCCTTCCCTCAGGTCACTGGGACCAGCAGGACCTCCCCGGCGCCTGTGACAACCAAGAAGCTGCATTCAACCAAACTGCGCTCAGAGGCAGCTTTGGTAGTCTGCAAAGACACATTCAAACCTAAGGTTTTTGTTCCAGAAACAGCCAACCAGATTTAACAGAGACATTTGCTCTGTGTGCACCAGAACAACTTCCCGAGTGAGGAAACATAATTCCAAGTCTAAGCTCCCACCCGCTCTGCCCTTCCCTGCTGCCCCTGTCTCCCCCACCCCACCCTGGGGCCTGGCAGGGCAGCCCTTCTCCCCGTCTCTCCCGCTGCACTGGACACTCGTGTCATAACAATCAACAGGTCACTCTGGCGGGTGTGTTCCGACAACTTACAGAGAAGGCATCACGCTGCCAGGTCTGGACCGTGGGTGGGTGCGATGGAGGACAGGTATAGAAAAACTGGGAAGGAGGCCTCACAAGACTAAAACCAGACTCACAAGGAGGTGGGGGTCGAGGGGAATAATAGGCCCATTAACCCAGCTGGAGAGGTCGTGACACTCAGGCACCAGGGCCTTATCACAAGGCAGGAGACCCCGGCAGGATCAGATGCTCCAGGGAGTGGAGCACAGACCTGAGGGGAAAGATATGGAGATTGGGCCCACCCTGGAATCTCTAGTCCCTTTCTAGTTTTGCCTGTCACCCAACAACGGCAACGAGCAGCCACTCCACCGAGGAGTGACCCCCCCCCCCCCGCCCCAAAGAGAAAAGGGCTTTAACAGCGCAGACTCTGCACAGGCTCAGGGCAGCACTGCCACTGCCCACCTGTGACTATGCAGGTGCTTCCTGTCACCATCTCTCTCCCTCTGCGGGGCAGCAGCCTCCTGCCTGCCCGTGACCTGTACCTGCCGGGACTTCTCTTCACTGACCTCCCTCAGCAGAGGCCGCCCTCCTCAAGGCCGCCCGCCTGCACTCATGCAGGCCTCGCTCAGCAAACCTGTCCCTTTCCCTTTCCCTAAAAAACCTGTTCTTTAAATATAACTAGCGTCTCTGTCTCGTGGAGAAACCCGCCTGGGGAACTCACCACGTGCCGCTGAAACGGGAGCTCTGGTGTAGCCTTTCCCAGAGTGAACCCAAGGACTCCGCAACTCCAAAAACCCCATCACGTGCATCTCTTAAGGGGCCCCAGTTCATCTGCTGTCACTGCCCGTGGGGGCCTTGCAGAGAGGAGAAAATGCTGAGCTCAGGACAAGTCCCCACTGAGGGAGCAGGTTGGCTTTCGTGACTCCGGTGCCCTCAGGACCATGTGTGAGGCTATAGCAGCACCACAGCCCAGGATGGTCTGGGGGATACTTCATCCTAGAACCAGCTACCAGGGATGGACCCCACCATTTGATGGAGGAGAAACAGTCTCAGAGAGCAGAAGTCGATGTGGCAAGGCTGCAGTCAGAGCACTTTGGGAACCCTCCTACTCCTCCCCGCAGAGGGCAGGCTGTCAGGATGGGGGTCACGCCAAGCATCTGTTCGGTCTACTGGCACAGATGCTGTGGGCCAGGTCCCTGCCTCCTGCTTGGCTGTCCTGGCTGATGCCCTGGGCCTGCCTTCCTGCTTTCCTGGGCCTTCCCAGTCCCCAGGTCTGGGGTGACCTGGGGTTCCATCTCATTTGGAACGCCCCCAGGACTGTGAATTCTCCTCAGCTTAAAGACGGAGCGTGGGGGGACCTGCTCACGGCAGGGTGGGTCTCAGGACGGTAGGGGAGCCCCTCATAGCAACAGCATCATTGCCTTTTTTCGGATACTCCCGACTCCAAGGGAAATCCCCGAGGGTAAATTTGACTGTGGGGAAACAAGATGGCCACAAGGGGGCAGCAGGAGACAAAAGCTTTACCAGAAAACCGCTAATTTGTCTTAAATCCTCTGCCTAGGCGGCAAAGCGGTGGTTCCCAGCCCCGGCTGCAGATTGGGTTCTTCTGCGGAGCTTTAAACAACCACGACGTCAGGTTCCCACCCCCAGAAACTCTAATTGGCCCGAGGTGCAACCCTACCATCAAGCTTTTTTACAATCTCCCCAGACGAAATTTAGTTTTCACAATGGGGGCAGCGAGGAAAGCTGCAACCTCAGACCTTCCATCTATTCAAGGGCAGAAAACCTCCAAGCCAGACCTTTGTGATTCAAAGTGAGATTCTCAGGCCACCCCTACAACTCACCAGGGATATTAGAAATGCAAACTCTGCAGACCCACCCAAACCTATAGAATAGAATCTGCATTTTAACAAGCTCTCCAGGGGTCTGCTGTGCAAAGTAAAGTTGGAGGAACCAGGTCCTGGAGACCAGAGGCCCATGGGGAGAGTCTACTTCAATTCCCTAGAAGCAGAGATGGAAACCAAGGGGGAGGGGGGTAAAGGGGGGGGGGGAGACACAAGGAACCTGCTTGCTCAAGGTCACTGGCTAAGTACTGGTGGGATGGCATAGACCTCATCCCAGTTTCCAGGACTGGCAATCTGCTCCCGTGAGCCCCTGGGCCTGCCCCAGATGCAACAAACGGTGGCGAGAGTTTCGTGGAGTTTAGGAACTTCCCCGTAGCTTGGCCTGGGGAATTCCGGAGATGGTAATGAGCCCATCCCTGGCTCAAGGCACCTCCGTCCTCTTAGATCCCCCCAACACACCCAACTATCATTCAAGTCCAACCTCTCACCTGGAGTCTGGGGTGGGAACAGCTGTAAATCTAGGGAAAGGAGAAGAAAGTGTTAAGAGTGCAGAAAAGTAGCCAGGGAAAGTCCCCTGCAGGGTGGGCTTGTTAGGGGAAAAGGATGTCCTGAGCTAATTCCATACAGGCTTTGTGGACTCCACCCCCATTCCACCCCCACTCCAAATCCCGTCACCACCAAAGGGAAGGGCTGCCCTGTAACAGGCTTGTGAGGGGGTCACCAGCATTGGGAGAGGCTGGGAGGGCATACTGCAAATGAGGGTCTCCAAGGGAGGCGGCCTTCCATCTAAGGGCCATTTAAATTCAAGGTCCAGATCCCAGCAGGAAACATAGGTCATGCTGTGGTGACCTTGGGTTTGGGGGATCCCAGCATGGGTGGACAAAAGAAACTCCCCCTTAGGATTACAGCAAGGACGGTCTGGGGCCACGCGTGTTCCATACCTGGCATGTAGCTGGGGGACGCTGACTCCACTCCATTCCACCTGCTCCTCGCAGGGCTCCGGGGACTTTGCAGCCCCCCCCCGGGGTTGCTACTCCCATCTCGTCTTCATCATCTCGTCTTCATCTCGTCTTGTCCCCTAAGGAATGGTAGCATTTGTTGAGTACTTTACACACTTATAAAGATACTTTATATACATGAGCTCATCTAAACCTACAAAGGCCCCCACAGGTGCACAAAAGAGGTTTGAATCCAGTTATTGGACCAAGAACCCCTCTCCCAGCCGGGATGTTTCCTGGTCTCCAAGGTGAGAGCAGCCAGGACCACCCCTTGGGTCCTCAAGACCCTCAAGCACTTTCTTCCCCTTCTGACTGTGTGGGGCAAATCTCAGTGGGCTGAATCTTCTTCCCCTTGGAAGGACAGACAGATGCCCATTCCCGAGGTCCAAGGGGATGGCAGCCTTTCCTGGAAACCCCCAGCGGCCTCTTCCCTGGTCTCAGCCCCAGGCAGCTCACCCCTAAACCCCTCTCTGCTAGTAGCTCGATCCTTCCATCCAGAAGCCCGGTTGGGCTGACCCTGCGCTGGCCCCACCGGCATCAGGGGTCATCCTGGGAGACCCCCCGGGAGTCCTCGCTCAGCCCAGCACGGGGCGAGGAGAGGACTGACCCACCGCCCGGCCCCGCGCCCCTCCCAGCGCCCTCATTTCAGCTGTCAGCAGTGTGGGTCACCAGGTCCTCTTGGTATATAAAGCTCTGCGCTGGGCCCACCCCTCTCCCGCAGCCTCCTCATCCCAACGGCTCGCTCACTCACAGCCTCCCCCCGCCCGGCAACTGCCTCTTGGACGGTTCAGCTCCCCCACATTCCTACCCACCAACCGCTCACCTCGCGCTTCCAGCAGAAAGGAGGCCCCTGAGTCCCGGCCACACCCCGCCCCGGGGTGCCTCTGCCTCCAAGAACCCTAACTTCCTTGGGGGCAGGAACTGCGTGTCATGTTTCAGCTCCATGACACTAATCAACAACCAAGGTTAAAATACACATTCTGAGTTTATTATTTTTTAAAGGTGGTTTTTTTTTTGTTTGTTTTTAAGATTTATAGGCCAGAGGTGTGGGGGTGAGAGGATTCACCCGAGACAGAGCGGGGAGCAGAACAGGCAGACTGACTGAAGGACACTGCCGGGGGGAGCAGCGGGTGAGAGAGGAGAGGTCTGCTGCGCCGCGGGGGTAGCTCCCTGGCCGGGGCTGGAACTCGTGGCGCAGAGGCTGCGGACGGCTACACAGTTGCGCCTTAACCCCTCGCGCCACCAGGGAGGCCCCACATTCCGAGTTTTTAAAAAAGCATCTACTTTTCCCAGGAGGCCTCTGGCGTCTTCCTTGCCTTCTGCCTCTCCTCACTCTCAAACCAAAACCCGGGTTTGGAGACGCCCCAGCCTCGCCCTCACCCGCCTCCCGGCCCACCCCGCCGTCGAGGGGCGCGGGGCGCTGCCACCCGCCGCCGCCGGCGTCGCCCCTCCAGGCGGGGTCCCCGCGCTCACCCGCCACTCATCGGCCACGCGGCCCCCCGCGCGCTGCCCGTCCTTGTCACCCCGGCCGCGCTCCCCGGGTCACCCCTCGGAGCCCTGCGCCCCCCGACGCCCGCTCACCTCGGGCGTCCGCGCCTCGGCTCCTCAGGGGCTGCGCGGGGCAGGCGCAGTCGGCTGGTCCCGCGGCGTCGGGCCGGGGCGCGCGCTGGGGGGGGGGGGTCCGCAGCGCCCGCGGCCTCCGCGCGCTCGCCGAGGCGCCCCGGCCCGGCTGCCGCGAGAGGCCGAGAAACCCGCGGCGTCCTGCGGCCTCAGCCCCTGAGACGCAGGCGCGAGGCCTCTTGGCGCAGCGGCCAGCGCGTCAGTCTCTTCATCTGAAGGTCTGGAGTTCGCGCCTCAGAGAGGGCACAGCCGTTTTGTCGCGCCCTGAGGCGATGCTTTACACACTCAGCGGGGACATCCCAGGGGCCCAACCGGACCCAGTGGGCCGCTGCCAGAGACGTGTCACTATGCTCAAGTTTTTGTCAGTGGGCTCCAGGAAAGGGGGAGGCTCCAGGTTCCCTGGCCCACCCAAGGGAGGGTGGAGCTGAGTAGAGAGAGAAGCTGCAGAGGAGACTGAGGAAAGGAAGCGGGATGGCAGAACCTATTTATAAAGAGCAGGCAGGTTTGAGGGGTCTGGGGTGCCCCTCTTCCTGCCCTGTAACAGATTGAGAAAAAAACGACCGAGCCTCCCTCTGGCTGCACAGGAATTGTGAGTCGTGACCGTGAGGGAAAATTGTCCCCTCTCCCAGAAATAAAATCCAAAATGACAGTGCGCAGTATTGGAGCGACTGTGGAGGATGGTCACAAAGCGATGGTTAATTGCTTCAGCAACATCTGTGAAAATCAGACCCCAAGTCCACCTGCAATCTCCTTTCCCCCCAACTTCCTTTACTTGAAGACCTGGGCACACAGGACAGGTCCCCACGACGCCCCGGGGAAACAAGGGGGGACTTGACATCGGTGACCCCAGATTGGCTAAGTCCTCTCACAGTGTTATCGGAATCCTTCAATTTTCTATGACACAGTTTACAATATTTTTCCATCACTTTGTGATTTAATCTTTACCGGTTACTTAGAAGTGTATTTCTTTTTTTTTTTTTTTTTTTTTTAAGATTTATTTATTTATTTATACAAGCACTGGGTACAGTCAGAGACATGGGAGGATGAGAGAATTCACCAGAGCCAGAGTGGAGAGTAGAACAAGCAGAGTGACGAAGTACACTACTGAGGGGTGTAGTGGGTGGCAGGAGAGGTCTGCGCACCATGTGGGACCCTCTCTGGTGGCCGGGCGCCAGGATCGAACCAACGCTGCAGAGGCTGCGGGCAGCTTTGCAGCCCAGTGCTCAACCGCTGCGCTACCGGGGAGGCCCTAGAAGTGTATTTCTTAATTCCAAGATTAGGAAAATTTCTAGTTTTTCTTTTTGTTATTCATTTCTGTTTTGATTGCTTTGTAATCATGGAATATATTTGTAAGAAATTCTCTAATTTATGGCTCACTATGCCCAAGTTTGTTTTTTTTTTATTAAATAATAAATTTTATTTTTATATTCCCCCATACAACTGCACATGCCCATTCTGACCCCAATCCCTCCCCTCCCGGCCCCCACCCCCCAAAAAGTGTCTCTGGTTCATAGTTTTTTGTTGATTTTGATTTTCACTTTCTTATAGTTATTCATTTTCCTGATCCCTTATTTAAGTTTTCTAGATTCCTGCTATGAGTGAGACCATCCGGTATTTTTCTTTTTCTTTTTGGCTTATTTCGCTGAGCATGATCCCTTCCAGCGCCATCCATGTTGCTGCAAATTGCATGTGTTTATCTTTTTTGAATGCTGAGTAATATTCCATGGTATATATGTACCACATCTTCTTGATCCAGTCATCTATTTTTGTATGCCCAAGTTTTTGTCAGTGTAAAAAAAGTAAACGTGGATTCTGCGGTGATTTATCCATCGTCTTGAGTTTTCCAAGCGCATTGTTCAACTCTCCTATCTGTGTTTTTACAAGCTTCTCTTTTCCGGTTAATTTATTGTCTGCTTGAATTTTTGGCTACTGAGATAGCTTTGTCTATTTTTTCTCCATTCTTCTTTCTATGTTACATTGACAAATGCATAAAACGAGAGAAATCTTACATCTTCCTGGTAATGCAGTTAACAGACTTAGGAAGTGTTGACCTTTATCTCAAATATTTCTTTTTATTTTACAAAATGGATGTAAAATATTAAAATAATGTTTCCTTTGATTTACTGTGTGTAGGAAGTATCTTTTTCTGGTCTTTGTATTTCCTGTATCTATATTTTAACATGTCTTTTCTAAATGTGAGATTTTTTAATCATCATATTATTTCTACAGAGTCACAGGAATATTTGCTCTATTTACATTTAATACTGACATATTTGCATCTAAATTGTCAAGTTACTAATGTTTCCTTTTCTGCTCTGCCATTTTTTGTTGCTTTTCTTTCCATTCTTCTCTTCTTTTGGATTGCTTTATTATTACTATTATTATTATGACTTTATTCACATTAACAATGGGTTAATATAAAATTAAACTACAAATAATGACTTACTAAAATGATATTCATTGTAATTAATAATTAAACTAATTGACCTCATTTTATATTACATTATTCCAGTATTTTTCCTGTATTAGTATGAAATCTGTACCTTTACTATTCTCTTAGCAATTAATCTAAAATTACGATGCTACTGCTTGACAACTATAAATCAAAGCTATAGTCTTCTTTTCAGAAAGAATTTTAGAATGATTTTTACTTTGTCCCTCCCCAGTTATTATTCATCCAATTCATGTGCCTTTCTTTTCAATTCTCGTGGATGGACACACATAGGGTGGAATTGCTGGGTCATCTGGTTATCTCTGTTGAGCATTGAAGACCTAGCAACTGTTTTTCAAAATGGCTGCATTTTGTGGCCCGGGGGTTAAGTCTCAGTGCTGTCACTGCCAGGGAGCTGACCCACATGGCACAGCAGACCTCTCCTGTCTCGCCCGCTGCTCCCCTCAGCAGTGTAGTTCAGTCAGTCTGCCTGTTCTGCTCCCCACTCTGTCTCTGGTGAATCCTCTCACCCACTGCATCTCTGGCCTACACAACAACTTTTGTAAGCATAAACAAATAAAAATAAATTCTTTTTTTTTTTTTTAAAAAAAAGTCAAATCCATAGAAAAGCCATGAAGTAGAGTTTCCAAGGGAAGTAGGGAGCCCTTGGTTGGGACGTGGTTACCCCAGCCCTTGATGTCTTCACCAGAGCGGCACTGGTCAACCAACTCTAGGATATGATCCCAAAGTTGGCAGATACACATGTGTCTTCTTGAGTTTTCTGAAGATTCCAAGAATCCCTGACTACTCTGCCAAAAAAATTTACAAACTAAACCTGATCTCAAAGTCTTCCTCCGCCCTGGAGCTGGCAGCTGGGATGCACACAATCCCTCACAATCAGCTTGTTATTCAAAGGCACTGACCACATATCCTTTGCAGGGTTTTGCATTTCTACTTTATTCAACAGCTCCCATCTGAACTCGGAAATCGGTGGGAAAAAAATTACAAAGGGCGAATCCCTAAGCCATCTAATCAAAGCTTGGGGGAAGGGGGCAGGGGGTGGGAACAGGCAGTCATCAGGATCAGGAGGAGGTAGGCTGAGGTTGTCCGGCACCGCGCATGCTCTCGCGCTGTCTCCTTGGGGGCCTCCCCCACCGCAGGACCAGCACACACAACCTTCAGTACAAGAGCTGATAGACCGTGGCGCTGTTCTTGGAGCCAGTGACCAGATACTGGCTGTCGGAGGACATGTCGCAACACAGGATGTTTAGAGACTCCTCTGCCTGGAAAGACAGGCCAAAAGAGGGGCCACATGCACCGGACAAGTTTGCACGGAGAGTGAGGCTTCGTTCAGGACTGTTTCAAGTCTCAGCATAGACCCAAGGCTCAGACTGGAGAAGAACAGGTCTCAGGGCTCCGGAACCTCAGTTTCCCCACCCCATCTATGGAAAGGCCCTGTGGCCCCCCCCAAGAGGTGTGATACAGCACTCACTGGAACCCATGGCCGTCGGGCCCAAGTCCTATGTTTGCGCATCCCTCCTTCTGGTACCTTAAACAACCTCTGCAGAGAAGGCGCAGCTAAGCAGTGAATGGACTCGTCCAGTGTGCTCACGAAATAGCTCCCTGGAGGGGGAGACAGGGAGGTCAGAGATGGGGCGGCGTTCCAGCCCCCAGCAGATGAGAGAAAGAGGAACTCGCTCTCTGCCTCAGTTTCCCCGTGTCTCTAAAATCAGAGATGGGACCCAAAGCATCTGTCATCTGCCCCCTGCCTCTAAGCACGCAGGAAATCATGACATCACTGAACCAAAGGACAACGAGCCTTGGTGCCTCGTCCGTCTGTCTGTGTCTGCAATGTCACTCCACGTGGAAGAGCAGGAAAGCAGGGAGAAGAGGCAGGCGGCAGGCAGAGGGAGGAAGACCTGGGAGAGTGAAGGGGCTGGAGAGGGAGGCTGCACAGTCTAAAATGAGGGGAGCACCAGGCCTGTGGAGTTCAACAGGACCCCTGAGGGTGCCCCAGTTCCCACTCACCACAGGAGGCAAACTTGAGGTTGTGGTAGAAGACGTATCTGTTCCCTATGGCGGCCTTAAACTTCTCCTTCCGGTGCGGGTGCTTGATTACAATATCACTGTTTCTCAAGCCCACTAATATCCACTCCTCACTGGGGTCGTGGGTGATGCTGACAATCTGCTTGGAAGAAGCTTTGAGGTTATTTCAATATCGCCATCACACGCACCCACCCCATCCATCCGAGACCCCAGCTCAGGCCCGTCGTGGCCTGCCAGGCACCTCGTGGCGTAAATGCTCCTGCTGCAGCCTCTGGTAGCTCCTCAGGTCCCAGGAATACAGGCTGGTGTCTTCCCCTCCTGTCCAGAACTTATTGCCCACGATGTCCACACACTGCGACCCATGTCTGGGGACCTCCTGCTTCCTGGTGGGAACACAACTCAGAGGTCCCTGTGCTGGCTGGACTCCCAGAAGTTTTTGGGCCAGGAAGCCAAGGATTCCCCCATATGTTCTCTACATGGACTCACCTACTGCAAAGTGGGTGTGTAGGGGGGTGGTCCAAAAAGGCCTCCCTGTCAAGCTCTCCCCCAGGTCATACCTGATCAAGATTTGGTTCTGCAAATCCCAAATCTCAACAAATCCTTTGAAACAAGCCAAGCAGATCTGGGCATTGGAGGAGATGGCCAGGGAGTAGCATATGTAGCCAGAAGAGGCCAGCTGTGCCCTGATGCGGGGTGTGGGCGCCAGGTCCCACAGAGTCAAGTGCCGGGACAGCCCCCCAGTGATCAGGCTCTGCTCGTCGGGGAACAGCTTGCAGGTGATGACACAGCTCTGACGGTCCTGTGGGAACGGCCCCGTTCTCTCACCTCCTCCAAGCACAGCCCGTGGCACATGAGATCATTCCCTTCCCCATGACCCCGCAGAGAGGGCCCGTCACTAGAAGGGGAGAGCTGCCATGTGTGCCCCCTCAGAGGGGCGCCCCTTCTTGAGGGAATGCTGGGGTCCCTACCACCTTCTGGAGCACCCCTCACCTGAAAGTCCACCTGAGCCTGCGGGGCCTTGTCCCAGGCATGCAGGGCGCTCTCATCCCACACCTTTATGTAGCCGTGGCCACACGTGTACACATGGTGGGTAGAGCTGCTGATGGCCACGTCGTAGACTTTCTTTCTGTGGCGGAGGGTGCCCACCTTCCAGCACATCCGTGGGGGCCTCTGCCTGACTGCCACTTCCTCGGGGATAGGAGGCTGTGGACAGGGGTGGGGTGGCTGTGAAAGGCCCCCAATACGGGCCTACATCACCCACGGGACAGCCGCCCGGCCCTCTGGAGGAATCCCTGGCCAAGCCGCCAGCCGCAGAGCCCCAAGGGTGCCAGGTTTCCTTCCCTGGGGGATGAGGACCACAGCTGTGAGGGGGAAGCCGGGCTGAGGCCCCCAGGAAGGGGTGCCCCTGTGAGCTGGAGGCCTTACCTGCTGCTGTGGGCGAAGGCAGGCGGCCTGGTTCTCAGCCCCACCTGCGGGAGGGCGCACACGGCGGCCCCCCCTTTCTGGCTACGGGCCCCTCTCTGAGGGGTCACGGGGGAGGGAATGAGCTCATGTTTTGTTTTAAGAAAAGACACTTACAATGGCTGTGAGCAGTGACCTGACGTCTTCACTGGGAGGACGCAAAGGGCAGGGCTGGCCTGCAGGGGAACACAACGGCCACGCGCTCACCGAGACGGTGTCCGGTGGCCACAGACTAGCAGAACTGGGGAGAAGGCCACACTGCCGGCACCAGGCCTCCGGCCCCCGGCCCCTGCCCACACCAGACTCCGACCAGACTCACCAGACTCCGACCCTGGCAGGAAGCTTTGACCGGAGAGAGAGGGAGGAGACAAGCATGGAATGTCTGCCCCCCAGCAGGGTTCACCCCCCTCTTGTCTTGTTTGGGGGAGACCTACCTGGGGCTGAATTCTGCTGCTTCTCTGGCCTCTGCCTCATGGAGCCAAGTGGCCTGGAACTCAGGGGTGTCCAGGGCCTGGCGGGCCCAGGGCTGTGGGGTCCCGGCATCTTCAATCAAGTCCTGCCGGGCTGGGGGCGCGGGGGACTGCGGGGGCGCACCACCTGACTGTCCCAGTGGGGCCTGTGCTTGGTGCTCAGGCTGAGAGGAAGCACCAGAGCTTTCTGGCACGTCCCTCTGTTCCTCTGCTTCCTCGTACACCGTGAGGATCCTGAAAGAGGAGGGCTCTTCTGCGGCTTCGCTCATGTCCTTGCAGGGAAGGCGTCGGGGCCGCCGCTTCCAGGGCTCTGGAAACGGCAGCTCTTGGGTTCCCAAGTCTCCTGGCCCCTGGAGCAAGAGAGAGACGTGGAATCGCAGATGCACCCAGAGGCACTGGGCTAACCAGAAGGGGTGAGATCCCCTCTCTCAGGGACAGAATTGGAAGGACTGTGCCGACCTTTTTTATTTTTTAAAGATTCATTCATTCATGCATACAAGGGCCAGGGTATAGGCCAGAGATACGGGGAGTGAGAGGATCCACCAGAGACAGAGTGGGGAGCAGAAAGGCTGATTGACTGAAATACACTGCTGAGAGGAGCAGCAGGAGACAGGAGAGGTCTGCTGCGCCATGTGGGTTGTTCCCTGGCCGGCCAGGGATCGAACTCCTGCTGCAGAAGCTGTGAATCGCTTCACAGTGCAGTGCTTAACCCCTTGCGCCACCAGGGAGGCCCTGTGCCAACTAACTTTTGATACTCAACATTGGTGGTGATGGCGCCAGCGCAGCCCCACAGACCCCCGGAGGCGGGGTGCCTGATGCGATGGATGCATTCCTCTTAGACCCATGAATCGAATTCCTGGTCACGTACGAACCTTTCATCTAAAGGTTTGCTCTTCGAATGCGGGCTCACCCCAGTGGAATTGGAATTCCACAATCACAGGGTGTCTGGCCCTCTTGATGGACAGTGGGGGGAACCCGAAGAGGCATGCAGACTTGATGCTCATCTGGATGGGGTGAGGCTGCATAAGATGGCGAGGCTACTGGGCGGCGGGGATGTGAGCTGCCCTTCCCCGCGGTCCAGTCCTGAGAACTGAATGGGATGAGCGCGCTGAGCGCTCAGAATTATACAAGGGTCGGGGCAAACAACAAACGGAAGACACTCTGGGCTGGGGCCAGAGCTTTGAGGACTCAAGGCAACCAGATCTTCCTTCAAGAAGTTCCATTATGAGCTGCCCAACAGCCAGCCCCAGAAAAGCCCTGGGGAGCCCCAGAGATCCATTAACAGAAAATAACAAGACCCGGGCAATTGATGCATTTGAATATATGGGAGTGATAATGTATAAGCAGAAGCACTGACTGAGAGCAGATGCCTGGAAAACCACCACAGGCCTCAGGAAGGGAATGGGGAAATTACAGATCTCCAGTGTCGTGTGGAGTACTATGCAGCTGTTATAAAGCACAAGGACCCTTCTGCATGGATATGGACAATCCCGTTATATTAATTAGGGAGGGGGGAAGGGGGCGATTCAACTTCAGAACAATGAACACGATGAGCAGCTTTTACCTGAAAGGATGAAGGAGAATCTAGCTTGCGTATCTGCATGCACATAAATTAGGAAGAGCGGCTGCCTTTAGGGAAGGAAATTGGCAAATGGTTCATCTGAATGGGAGTCACCCAAGGAATAACTCTGGTAGATTTTGTACATTGGTGGTTTTCTGAACCTAAGTTCAAACTGGCAGGATCTTGAGTCTTTTTCTTAGCGAATCCTTTTTTCCTCATCTTACCCCCAGATTACAGTGCTGGGTCCTCAGTGTTCTTAATGAACAACTCCAGCCCGACAATCATCAGGCTCCTTGAAGCTGTCCCGGTGAGGGTGGCTGCGTGGAGTGCAGACATTCCCAGCCCATGAGAGCCGAGGTGTGAGTCCAGGCCCCGGCGTGGAGTTTGGGTACAGCTTAAAGGAAGTAGGGCGATTTCACCCTATGACTAAGACAAGGTTTTCTAGAAAGATCAGAAGAGAGACTGGCTGTCACCCACTCCCCTTGTGTTAGGAACACAGATATCAGATATCCCGCCCCTTACCCAGAAACTCCTTTTCCAAAGCTTCAGCTGGACCCCAAATGCTAGAGCTGGGGTTCACTCTGCCAGCAAACAAGCCCTCACTGATCCCCGAGGGCAGGGAACTCACCTCTGAAGGCAGGTCTAACCCTGAAGGGTTAGAGAAGACCCTGATGGTGGCAGGACCCCTCCTCCCCCACCTGGGCCCAGGCACTGCCCCTCTCTTGCAGCAGGACTGGTTTTAATGCGAAGCCTAATTGATCATCAAGCCCAGGGGCTGAAGCAGGTCAGGTGACGGGGGTGTGGTCACAGCCTCCTGCAGAGCCACAGCCTGGCTGCCCTTAACCCTGGAGGGCTAGGCTGAGGGTGAGCCGGGAATTCATGGCAGGAGGCAAAACGGAGTGAGAAATTATTGAGAAATTATTAGGGGATGTAAGTCTTAGAGTTGGGTTCAAGCCTCCCCCACCAGAGGCAGTGTTTGAGCAAAGATGGAGCGTCAGGTTGAACGGCTCCCAAGAGCCATTTCCAGTCCTCGCCTCCTGGCTAACGCCCTTGCTCGGGAAGGCTGACTTTGGGTGATACCGATGTGGGTACCTAAGAGAGGGGGAGGGAGAGGCCCCTCTTCCTTGTCTTGCCTCTGCCCCAGCTCGAACAAGCCTGGCCCTGAGTTCCTTCCTCCTTCACCACAGGAGGTGAGCACCAGGGAAGACTCTTCTGGGGTGGCCCCATTCAGGTTAAACGTGAGCCTGCGTTAGAATCCCCTGCAGGGCTTTTTCAAATAGGGTGCTGTGCCCAGTTCTGTAGGGCTGGGGTGGGGCTGAGACTTCACCTCATGTTACTAACAAGTGCCCGGGTGGTGGAGAGGCTGCTTCTGCCCACAGGGACTCCCATTTGAGAAGCGGTGCGGGACCCCGGGTGCTGGGCCCTCTGTGCAGGAGGGGCGGGGGCTGTGAGGCTGCACCTTTTCTGGCTGGGCCTCCCCATTCCCCCGCACTGGCCGGCCCTACTCACTGAACCCACTCTCCTCTGCTGCTGTTTCTTTCTCATCCATTGGCTTCCTTCTTTTGCAGAAGTTCCGAAATGGTTGCTGTTAGAGAAATCTTTCCCCAGCCGTGACTTCCGGCCTCCGAAGCTCTCTCCCTTTCTCTCACCCCCTCTTTTACACCTCCCTGGGGCCCGAAACTTTGGTGGCCTTCAAGGTAATGCCCAGCTAGCTGGTATTTAAGATCGGCCTCCACCCAGGTTTAGCCTGTTGCCGCTCCTACCCCCTCATTAACCTCACCACTCCCAAATTAAACAAAGACAGGCACAAGCAAGACCCCCCAAAGCAAATTTCCTTTCTTCTCCATCCAACAACCCCCCAGACAGCACAGCCGGCGGAGTTCTTACCTTCGCTTCTCTGTGAGGAGACCCAGCCAGTGCGGCCACCCCTGCCCAGAGAGCCTGGCCAGCTCTGGTCGCACTGCCGGGGAGCTCCCAGCACATGGTGGGAGAACCCCAGGTCCCCACCCTTCCTTACTCAGGTAAGCAGAGGTGGGGCTCTCAGAGCCCGACCTCAAGCATCAGCCTGGGGCGCGCAAGTGGCAGAAGCGCCCTCTGGCGGCAGCCGGGGAGCAACCCGGGCCCACCTGGGGGGTAACGCCCCGGGCTCCCCGCCCCGCGCTCCTCCTGGTGGGGTGCGCGCGGCTGCTCCCCAGCAGGAACCCTCTCTTCCCCCGCTGCAGGCCTGTGGGAATCACGGGTGGGGGGAATGTGGGCGCTCGATGAGGCACAAACACAGCACAAAACACTTCTTCCCCGACGGGCTCACGCTCCACTCAACTGAAGTGGATCAGGGCGAGGCCGCCGGACCCCGAGGGCGGCCTCCCGGGGCCGCGAACCCGCAGGCCCAGGCCCAGCGGCGGAGCGCGCGGCGGGGAGGGCCCCTCCTGCAGGAGCCCGGCGCTGACCGAGACCCGAGGGCCCAGCAAGGGGGCACCGGTGAGCTCGGCGGGGACGAGCCCCCAGTTGGAGGGGGCACAGCCCCCGGTTGGAAGAGTAAGGAAGGGTGGGGAATTGGGGTTCTCCAGGCCCCCCTCACGGTGCGTCCTCTCTCTTGCCCATCCCGCTCCTGGGACGCCTCCAACTCACCATCCCTTACCGCGCACCCTGGCCAGGAGCGCATGGTGGGGGCCCGTCTCCCCCCAGCTCCTCCTCTGGCTCTTCCTACCCGCCGCACACCCCGCCCCCACCGCCCTGAGGGGGACACTGGGGCCCCGAATCCTGCTCTCTGTCCTGGGAGGGCGTCTGACCTCCGCAGGGACCCGCGAGCAAAGCCCCCGGCCTCACCCCCGGGCCTTGACAAACCTCTCCTCGCGGGTCTCCGCACGTGAGCGCACAGGCCGGGCCTGGGGGGGGGGGGGGGTTATGCTTCTTGCGGGGAACGTTCGCCGAGAGCCACAAAACCTTCCGCGTCACCGCCGGCCTCTGGTCTGCAGGGGGCGCCCCAGGGCCCCAAGGACCTGCCCCGTGTCTAAGATCAAGTCCGCTCCGGCCTCCATGCTTACCCCCCCGCGGATCCACGGGAGGATTTTCCAACAAGAACTCAGACGTGTTTGCCCAGGACTCTGGGCCTGCAGCAGCTGCTCAAGGGATACCCCTGGGGATCAGAGAGCAGCTGAGGGGGTCCCGAGGGGACCCTGCAGTAGGGTGGGCTGGGGGTCCCCCATCCCCACCCCCGCCTGCGGTGAGCCACTTGCCCACCAGGGGCAGCAGGAGGCCAAGCTGGCGGCCAGTAACTCCTAATGGCTTCTCCGAGCCCCTGAAGACCTCAAGCCCTGGACGTGCGGGCCCCATGTCCTGCCCCTCTCACACCGAGACCAAAACTGAATCCAGGGCGAGAAGGCGCCCGCCGCAGGCCGGCTGAGCGTGCGGCCCCAGAGGCAGCCCCCGGGCGCCCCCTCTGCGCGCCAGGGCCCGGGCCTTGCGGCCCAGCCTTGAGGCGCAGGGGGAGCACGTGGGCGGGGCTGCCAGGCCTGGGGCGGCAGGAGACACAGAACGAGCGGCACAAGCTCGCCTTACCGTGGCGGCCGAAGAGCCCAGAGAGAACCGCTGTGCAAATCCTGCAGCAGGGAAGGGCTTCCTGGAGGCTGGGCTAGGCTGCGTGTGGGTGGGATTTCGATGAGGGGGGGGGGCACACTTCGGGATCACTGGAGCCACCTGGGGACCCGCGCGCACAGGGCACACGCTGACAAGCGAGCGGTGGGAGGCGAAGCTGGAGCAGGAGGGAGGCTCAGGCCGCGCGTCTGTCTCCCTGTGAGTAGGTGGAGGATTCAGGGCCTGGCAGCGCCGGTCAGACCCGGGACTGCAGCCCGGGGCGGCTTAGCAGGTGATGGATTTGCCGAGGACCACGTGGTCTGCAGGGAGCGTGGACCTACCTGGCTGACCCTGCTGCAGGGAGGTGGATGGGCCTGCAACGGTTTGGTTGAATCCAATGGACTGTCTGAGGAGCAGGCTGTCCTCAGCTCCTTGTCAGGAAGAGGTTGCAGTCAAAGGTGGAGCTATGGTCAAGCACAGGCAGGAGGACAAGAGGATCCAGAAGGCTTTTCTCAGAACCCCAGCCCCACGCAGGGCAAGGGCCACTGACCCAGGGGCGCTGTGCTGAGCCCCTTGCGCCAAGTTGGTGGGACAGAACACTCAGACTGAGGGAGAAAGGCCCATGGCTCCAGATGAGAAAAGATGTGCTTTGTGAGGGGACAGCGTTCTCCAGTGCTGAGGCTCCTGTCTTCTCAAGGCCTCCACTGGACCCAGGCAGTTCTGCACCGCAGCAGTGATCAGAGGTTACATCTATCAGGAATCCGAGGGCCATCAGATTTCCCACAGCTTCGTAGGCATCTTCCTCCTTTACCTTCCTGTCACTGTGACCTTAACAGAAACTGCCCTGCAAAGTAACAGACTCTCGAGCCGTCTAGGTGGGAAGGGCCTAGAGCCCCAGAACTAGCCCCCACCCTGCACCAATGTGGAGCCTGAGGCCCAGAAAGGCACAAGGTTACACAGGGCGCTGGTGGCAGATGTGGGGCATCGGGTTCTGTCCTCAGTTATTCTCAACTCGTGCTGGGGTCCTGCCACAGCAGAGAAACTGCTGGATCCTGCTGAGAGCCAGGGCTGTGGGGCCTCCCAGGCCCTCCCTCTCCTGACTGCCACACCCACAGCCCATCTGGAGGCTTTTCACAAACCAGGAAGTTGGGGTAAGCCAGTGACTCACGCCTTTGGCATGCATCTTCTTACACTAGATTCAGTATTGGTCTCTGTGAGGGGCAGGGCATGGGGCCTGCACTTCGAGGGCCCTGAGAACTGCCTCTCCTCTGTCCAGGGTGAAGGGCAAGGGGCCCCATCAGCCACTGATGTGCTGTGTGGCCAGGTGGAGCACCGCCCATGTCTGGGCCTGTTCCTCCTTGATGAAGACTCTGTGCCCTGGGTGCTTCCGGGTCTCAGTGTGTGGTCTAGAACTGCCCAGAGAAGCAGGCTTGACTGGTCAAGAGGAAGGGGGTCCTGCTCCTTCCTGTGTTATGGGGGTTCCAACGTCTGAGTCCACCTGCACTCAGGGTGGGGCACGGTTTGCACAATGTCATCATCCCTGGGACGCTCTGCTGAGGTCCTAATGCCACGCCATTAGGAATGGAAACTTAGTGGTACTCAAGGCAGCACTCCCAGCTGACACTGGCACAAGCTATAGTACAGGATCAGAGATGTCTGGGTAGGTAGGGGGTGGCCTGTGGCTCTATGTGAACCTGTATATGTTGGGGGGGGGGTGTCTGTGGGGTAAACTTTGTAGTTGCAGGGCCTGTGTGTGTTTACGTCTGTGTGCAGATCTTACATCTGTCCAAGAGAGGTTTGAGAGCTTCCTTTTATATTCACTCTTCAGAATACAATCGAGACGGAACATCTCAGTCATCAGTATGTGAAATACTGCACTTTTATTTCACAAATTCTACAAAGGTTATTTCCACTTTTGGTGCTTTTAAAAACCTTGTTTGGGATTAATTAAAACAAAAACATTTAATTTTCAAAAGTCAATTCATCAATATTTTCCTTATGGTGGGTTTCTGGCTATTATGATGCTTAGAAAGATTTTCTCCATTCCATGAAAACATTCAATCATCTTTTTAAAGGAAATCTTTATTAGTTTTTCTTCACTGCAAAAGCAATGCATGCTTATTGTCAAAAATGAAAGGCAAATAAATTAACTTAGGTACAGAACATCTTTATGAGTTTTCCTATGCAAGAACAAGGTTTCTCTCTCTTCCCCATTTATTCAAGTTTCCATCTGTGGTCCTCAGTAGAGATTTGTTCAGTAGAGATTTGTAAACTTTCCCCAAGATGTCCCACATAAAATTTATTTTTAGAAAATCTATTTTCCTTCATGCCATTGAGGATGGGATATTTTTTCATTATATTCTCCATCTGGTTGTTGGTACAAAACAATTTTGATATGTTAACTTTTCAACTGCTCTTCATTGTTGATTTAAAATTAAATAAAATGGAAAGGATTTCTTTCCATGGGAAAGTTCTACCATGTAGATTTCCCTCTCAGGGATCTCTGTTAAGGTGAATCTGATGATCCAATTCAGCACATCCTTCCAATTATTAGGGTTTTCCTGCAGTATGGCCACTTTGATGCTGACTAAGTTGGAAATTAAACCTGAAGGCCTTCCCGCACACATTACACACATAGGGTTTCTTCCACGTATGGACCGTCTGATGTATGATACAGTCAGAGCTATAGCTGAAGCCTTTGCCACACTCCACACACCTGAAAGGTTTCTCTCCAGTATGGCTTCTCTGATGCCGAATTAAATGGGCATTCACATGGAAGGCTTTCCCACACTCCTTACACTGAAAGGGCTTCTCTCCAGTATGTATTCTCTGATGTACGATGTAGTCAGAACTACAGCTAAATGCTTTCTCACACTCTATGCACTTGAAAGGCTTCTCCCTGGTGTGTATTCTCTGATGCCGAGTTAGCTTGGCATTGATGCTGAAGGCTTTCCCACATTCCTTACACTGATAAGGTTTTTCTCCAGTGTGGCTTCGGTGGTGGTCCAGAAGGTTTCTTTTAGAAGTAAAGCATTTCCCACATTCGTTACACGCAAAGGGCTTCTCCCCCGTGTGACTCCTCCGATGCTGCAATAGTTTTGCGTTAACACTGAAGGCCTTTCCGCACTCATTACACTCATAGGGCTTCTCCCCAGTGTGGATTCTCAGATGCTGCCGAAGCTGGGAATTACACCGGAAGGCTTTTCCACATTCATTACACTTATAGGGTTTTTCACCCGTGTGGATTCTCTGGTGCTGGTTTAACTTCCCTTTGACACTGAAAGCTTTTCCACATTCAGTGCACTCATAAGGTTTCTCACCTGTGTGGGTTCTCTGATGCTGAGTGAGTTTTGCATTATTACTGAAGGCTTTCCCACATTCCTCACACTGATAGGGCTTCTCTCCAGTGTGGATGCTCTGATGCTGCCTAAGCTGGGAGCTGCACCTGAAACCTTTCCCACACTCATGACACACGTAAGGTTTCTCTCCAGTGTGGATTCTCTGATGCTGAATTAACTTTGCGTTGACATTGAAAGCTTTCCCACAGTAGTTACACACATAAGGTTTCTCCCCTGTGTGGACTCTCTGATGTGTGAGATATGCAGAGCTGCAACTAAAGGCGTTCCCACATTCTTTGCACTGATAGGGCTTCTCTCCTGTGTGGATTCTCTGGTGCCGACTTAGACTCCCATTCACACTGAAGGCCTTCCCACACACGTTGCACCGATAAGGCTTCTCCCCACTGTGGATTGTCAGATGTGTGATGTAATGGGAACTGTAACTGAAGCATTTTCCACACTCCACACATTTGAAGGGTTTCTCTCCACTATGAAGTCCTTGATGCCAAATTAATTTCGCATCAACACTAAAGGCTTTGTCACACTCCTGACGCTGGTAGAGCTTCTCCACAGTGTAGCTATCTTGATGTTGATTAAGATGAGAGTTATTACATTTAAAGGTTTCTTCTTCACATTTGAAAGCCCTTTCCCCAGTATTGGTTATTTCACACTGAGTAAGTTTTGTGTCAAAGTTGAAGGCTTCCTCCAATCGTGTGCACTTAGGGGGCTGCTCTTGAGTGGAGATAGTATGACAGTGATGCAAATTTGGACTTTGATTTAAACAGTGCTCCATAAGGTTTGTCTTATCTTTCACTGTTCTATCAATGACATTATTGTTTTCTTTTTTCCTACTTCCTACTGAGTGGACTTCCGGCTGTTTCTCTAGAATACAAGATTCTGAAAAGTCTGTTTCTTGGAAAAAGTTCCTCTGACGATCAAATGATGTATTATCTTTTTCTTCATACATCTCCTTTGCCAAATTATTGTCAGTTTGGATATCAGTATTTACTAAAATAAAAAAAATAAAAAAAAAAAAAATAAAATCTCATGAAGAACCATGTTGGAAAAAGAAAACTGGGCTACAAAGAACAAAGGATTGTAGTTATCAAGGGGCCCAAAGTCAGTTCATATATGCTGACATGAAAAGATGTCCAGCTGACAACCAATAGAATAGAAAAACAGTTGAGAAAGGGTATGTAGAGTGGGTTCTGCAATAAATACAAATAAAAAGAGCCAACATATATGTGTATACCCTAGAAAACTTCTAGAAGAATACACAAGAAACTTTGTAAACTGGCACAGGAAATTTGCTAGACTCCCCCTCTGGTGAATCCTCTCACCCTCCTGCACTTCTGGCCTGTACTCTGGTTTTTGTATAAATAAATAAATCTTTAAAAAAAAGATCACTGTCTCGAAACCAATGACCAATAAAATGAAGGTTGAAAATGATAGTATTAGAGCAAAATTCTAGATCTTGTCCTCCAGGTCAGCATTTTTTCCATCACGTTATACCTCACTACATTTTGCAGTTGCTTCCCTGTTATGCCTACATTGCTGTCCCTTGATAATAAAAATGAAAATTGCTTGAAAAGAAAAAGGTACCGGAACCAACATCAGGCAACCTTGGGGGTGGCAAGTGTTAGCAGCACCAAGAAGCTAAAGGGAAAGCATTTATTTCTTCACTTAGTTCTCAAACTCCAGTCTTTCCAAACTTCCTGCTTCAACTTCTTTTTTTCTTTTTTTTAAAGATTTATTTATTTATGCCTACAAGAGCTGGGGCACAGGCCAGAGATGAGGGGGGTGAGAGAATTCACCAGGGACAGTGTGGGGAGCTGAACAGGCAGACTGAGTGAAATACACTGCTGAGGGGAGCAGCAGTAGAGACAGGAGAGGTCTGCTGCACTATGTGGGTTGCTCCCTGGCCAGGGATCGAACTTGGCCTGTAGAGGCTGCAGATTGCTTCATAGTGCAGTGCTTAACCCTTTGCGCCACCAGGGAGGCCCCTGCTTCAACTTCTTTATTCTTTACTTCAGAAACTTCTGCTAATGGGCCTCTGTTTAGGTCCATTTGAGTCCTTAGACCCCATCTCTCTCAGTCCCTGGAGAACACTGCTGCATTCACCTTGCCATTCTCCCTTCTGCTTCTTCCTTCAGTTCTAAAATTGATCATTCCCTAAAATTGCTTTATATAATTCTATTAGTCAGTAGCAGAGAATTACCAATCTCTGCATCTGTTCCAAATGTCTTAAAACCTTCGCCCAAAACTGTTTCCTCCAGTGAAGGATAAAAATGTACTTTCAGTGGCAAACTTAGTGTAGTTTAATACACAGGTTTATTTTTAATGATGTGCACCAGAAACTTAATGCAATATCACTTCAACTGAAAAAAAAATTTAATTGCCTCTATTTTTTGTCTTTCCTCAACCACATGCAATGTTCCACACTCTAGTATTTCTCACTCACCATTAATAGACCCAAATGTCCTGAATTTCCTACCAAGCATTTTCAAAATATTGATCTTTTCTCAATTATAAAAACAACATTCATCTATAGCATCAGAAAGAAAATTGAAATTTATAAAGAAATTTTAAAGAATTTAAAAAGAAAATTATAAAAGAAAATGAAAATTACCTGAAATATAAACCTAACAAAAACTGCTAATCTTCTGATGTTTCTCCTGCCCAAGCATTTCCCTAACCTGTATTGTTTTTTCAAAATTGAAAATGAAAATATTTACCATGATCATTTGCCAGTGTCTTTAGTCTATAAAAATTACTCAGCGCTATCAAGCTATTGCCAGCTACTCAATTACTTTGTAATTGCTAAACAGTATTCCACCCTGCAAAAGCACCTTAATTTAACTATTTTCCGGTGATGAAAATTAAAGTTGTTTTCAGTATTTTTTTTAAGAATGTACTTTTTTTAAAAAAGATGTATTTATTTATGCATATAAGAACTGGGGTACAGTCCAGAGGGTAAAAGGACTCATCAGAGACAGAATGGGGAGCAGAACAGGCAGGCAGACTGAAATACACTGCTGAGGGGAGCAGTGGGTGAGTCAGGAGAGGTCTGCTGCGCCATGTGGGTCAGCTCCCTGGCTGGGGATCAAACTCATGCTGCAGAGGCTGTGGATAGCTTCATAGAGCTGTGCTTAATCCCTTGCGCCACCAGGGAGGCCCTTCAGTACTTTGTTTTTATATAAAACTTTGATGAATTTTTTCGTGTGTGTGTATCTTTGCCTATATCTGATTATTACGATACAGCCCTAGAAAAAAGTATCCAGATTATTAAGTAGAAACTTTTAAAAGGCTCTTGATATGTATTGCTAAAGTACTTTCCAGAAAGACTACCTATTCATATCCACCTCCAGAAGTCTCTTCCTGTTTTATTTCACTCTCGTCATCACTTACTATAATTTTATTATTCTCAAAATGATAGTGTGAACATTCTTTTTCACACTGATTAATACTAGTATTTCTTAGTGCATCAAGCACTTACAATCTTTGCTAATTCTTCTGCACTAATCCCATGGTGTGGCATATGCTACTGGTCACCTAAGCAATATTCATTCTCCCTTTCATCCTTACTAGCACAGCCTCCATTTTTGGGGAGGTAGCAATAAAAACAACAGCTAAGGATTACATTTTCCACCATTCTTGCATTGAGGATGGCCATCTACACAGCAAATAAGATTTAAACAGAATTTACCAAGTGAGGTTTCTGAAAAGGTTTTAAAAGAAAGTGAACTCTGCTAAGATGGGCCTTGCTCCCTCCGCCCTCTCCTTCCACCTGCCTCAAACCCGTGACATGCCGCATCCCAGTGAAGCTACACAGACTGACTAAGAGAATGTCTCTGTGCTCAGCTAAGGTTGTAATAGGTCCTTCAAAAACTGCTGCCTATAGAATGAAATCCAGGCTCCTTCCATGAAGAATCTCCACAGTATCAAGTACCCCATTTGCCAAGCACTTTAAACTCTCCATTTATGTCATTCCTGGTCAGAGAACACTTGGTTATATGATCACAAGGAACAAAAACCTACTGAAAACATGTTTTAAGAAACAAATTCACTGAAATGGGCCTCCATGGTGGCGCAAGGGGTTAACTCTCAGCACTATGAAGCTATTGGCAGCCACTGCAGCGTGAGTTTGATCCCGGGCCAGGGAGCAGCCCACATGGTGCAGCAGACCTCTCCTGACTTGCCCACTACTTCCCTCAGCAGTGTGTTTCAGTCAATCCGCCTGTTCTGCTCCCCACTCTGTCTCTGGTAAATCCTCTTACCCCCACAATGTACCTCTGGCCTACACCCCAGATTTTATATGTATAAATAAAATAAATCTCTGAAAAAAAAAACAAATTCACTGAAAGAATGAATGAGAATCACATGGATTCCAAATTCAGGAAAAGCTGAACCTTAGGAGAAATGGGAAGTCATCAGGCAGCTCCTTGGCTTGAGCCAATGAGAACCTTGCTACTTCAGTGTGTTTTGGGAACCAGAAGGACTAGCCTCACCTGGGAACTACACAGAAATGCAGAATCTTGTTCCCCAGCCCAGACTCACTCGTGTATATCTATCAACTCCAGGTGATTGTTTGCACATCTGAGAAGCAATGAATTAAGAGCACTTCCTCTCTCTGCTTATTTCCTACAGCTTACTATGCACAGCTGTCTCTGCCAAAAATGAATACTTAATATTATTTAAAAATATTTGAGTATGGGGCCTCCCTGGTGGCGCAGGGGTTAAAGTCTCAGTGCTATCAAGCTATTGCCAGCCACTGTGGCCCGAGTTCAATCCCCGGCCAGGGAGCTGACCCACATGGCGCAGCAGACCTCTCCTGTCTCGCCCACTGCTCTCCTCAGCAGTGTATTTCAGTAGATCTGCCTGTTCTTCTCCTCACTCTGTCTCTGGTGAATCCTCTCACACCGCCCCACCCCCCACCTCTGGCCTGCATTCCAGTTCTTATATGCATAAATAAATAAATATTGGGGTTTTTTTAGATTTTTTTATTTTTTATTTATTCAAGAGCTGGGGTACAGGCCAGAGGCGCGGGAGGGTGAGAGGATTCACCAGAGACGAAGTGGAGAGCAGAACAGGCAGACAGACCGAAAGCACTGCTGAGGGGAGCAGTGGGTGCAACAGGAGAGGTCTGCCATGCATGTGGGAATCTCCCTGGCTAGCCGGGAATCGATCCCCCGATGCAGAGGCTGCAGACAGCTTCACAGCACTGTGCTCAACCCTCTGTGCCACCGGGGAGGCCCCATAAATAACTAAAATTTAAAAAAAATGCTTGAGAACATACTATAAGCCAGGAACTTGACGTCTCATTTAATCTTCAACCTACAGACTAATACTATTAACTTGTTTTATTATTATCCATTTTCAGGGATGAGTACACTGATTCTTACAGAACTCAAAGAGTTGACCTGCTCAAAGTCACACAACCAGGAGGTAGTACAGCTGGAACTGGACATTGAAAGTCTACTGTGAAACTATACTCCAAACAATCAGGCTATGCTGCCTGTCTATGTGAAAAGACTGTTAGTTCTGTATCTTCCATATTA
This sequence comes from Talpa europaea, assembly GCF_964194135.1. Lineage (NCBI taxonomy): Eukaryota > Metazoa > Chordata > Mammalia > Eulipotyphla > Talpidae > Talpa > Talpa europaea. The sequence continues at coordinate 10,716,173 of NC_140084.1, read as the reverse complement.
AGTGGACAATGCTTAGAAAATAGCAAGGACCCCAAAAATGACTAAATCCATTAATTTTGTTTGAGAAAAGTAGACTTCCTAAATTAGAGTTGAATGAGGCACTTGAGAAAAGATCTGTTCTTGGAATTAGAAAGATCTCAACAGTACCTATCTCTCCAACACATCAAAATTTATTTAAATTTCATTTATTGTGCAGCTGGCCAATAAATGCGGCATGCCCACAGGCCGCTAACATTGACTTTCTTCCTAGAGGTTGGTTTTCCCCCAGCATAATGGGCAAGACATGCCTCCCTTACCTGTCCAGAGGGGTTGGGGGCCTGTGCCTGTTCCAGAAGCCAGTGGAGATGGGCTCCCAAGCTCACCTCCCTCCAGTTGTGAAATCACAGCAGGTTTGAGAAGTGGAAATCCTGTTTTGGGGGAAGGAAAAGCAGAAAGAGGTGAATTATGCCCCACAGATGAGTTCCTAAGCTTCCTCTCAGATTATGTCGGCAATGGAGAGGGAAGGTAAAAGCCCCAGGGGGTTGAGCCTAAGGAAAGTGGTGAGGGGGTTTTGGGACGGTGGTGGGGGAAGTCGGGAAGGGCCCAGATGGTCTCAAGCAGGGCAAACGGGGAGATTCTACTCAAAGAGTTAGAATATTTAATTTTTTTTGTTTAACCTTAGCCTGAAATATTCAGAATACATGAAATCTTTGGACTTAAGAACTGCAGGCAGGTTGCGGAAGAATCTAATAACACTGCAGAGCAAGAAATTTTCACACTGTGTCCAAAACAGAGCTTTATAAAGTGGATTGAAAGTCCACAGAACCCCAACAAAGGCCTGTGTTAGTCCAAAAAGGTTGTGTGGTTCATCCTTCTCACGACCCTTCTGTTTAGGGAACCAGGAATCTCAGTCCCTGGGGGGGTCTCCCTCAGTGAAGGATTACCAGAGGCCCCTGCCTACAACCTGCACGGGGAAGCCCAGGCAGAGTCTGGGTCACAGGGTCCTTACCCAGGGAGGCCACGTTCCCATAATTCTCCAGCATCACATCCCTGTACAGGGCCCTCTGTGCAGGGGACAGGCCATCCCACTCCGTCTGGGTGAAGTACACAGCCACGTCCTCGAAGGTCACCGACTTCTGAAACAACAGGTTCCTGCTGCCCTAGGGCCAATTCCATGGCTCAGGCCCTAAGTGAGGGGCAGAGGGCAGTATAAGGGCTTGGGGAGGGGCTTGTGAGGGATGCAGAATTAGTAACTGTGGTAAGAATTAAGAAAAAGCATCTGAAAGGTAAATCACAGAGTATCTGACTCCTCTAACAGTAGAGAACATTGTGCCATTTTTTTTTACATTTATAAAAGATAATGTTAAGTTAGAATGAAAAATAAATGCTCATCCCGAGCTTCCTAAATCAACTCCGTTCTCTGGGTTAGACCAGGTGCTCCCTGGCAGAGGCGGCTCAGCACCACCCACCTGCACTCTCGCTTCATCCGCTGGAGGTCTTGGCTTCTCCATCCTGCTCCCAAGGGCCTAACCTCAGCCCGGGGCTGGCTCCCCACATCTCACCTTGAGCCCTCTCCAAAGAACAGCCACAGCTTCCATCTCAACCAACCCCACCTGACTCCCATCAGAGATGCCCCCACATCCCACAGAGGTCATGCAGCCTCAGCTTCTGCACCTCCAGCAACTCAGCGCCCAGATGGGCTGGGGAAACAGCCCCACTGTGCTCCTAGATGAGCCTCACTGAACAGCCAACCTTTCCTGTTCTCTCCTAGTCAAGTGTCACCCTTTCCAGTCTCACTCTAGAGTTCTCTCTCTCTCCAAGAAGGTCTGAAAAAGACAGACCAGCCATCCCACTGGCCGGCCACTCAGCCACCCTTTTCGGCTTCTCTTTGCCACGTGATGCGGTCAGCACAGGCTGTCGCTCAGGGCGACGCTGCCTGGTGCTCCCCGGACCAACTCCTCTCTCCTGGGCACCTGGAACCTCCAGCTGCTCTCCCTCTATCCACGCCAGCCTTCTGTAAAAACCCCGGGGATACACCAGTGGGGATTCACTTCCTTCTCCACTCCTCTGCCGGGATGGGCCTTGCATGAGTCTACTGATCCGCACCCATCCACGATTCTGATACAACCTCTGGGTGTTCCCAGTGAGTCAACCCCTGTGTGGTCTTGGACAGGTCAAGTAACTTCTCTGCACAAAACCAAATGCCTCCTCTGCTCACTGCCTTCACCCGTAAGCTCCTCCTCCTGAAAGTAAACCTCTGCTGGTGTCAATCACCTGGGCATATCCATGCAGGAAACCTCAGGGGCTAATTCTCGGTCCCTCCCTCCCCTTGCCGATCCCCAATCCTGACTATGTCCTACAGATTTCTATGGGAAGCACCGCCTGACTTGGCTCTCTCCTCTTAACTACTTTTCTTGACACAAGCCCAAATTGCCTGGCCCAGAACTGGCCACCTCACCTTTGAATCCCCCCCCAACTAGTTACTCCCTATACAGCTGTCACAAATCTGACGACATTAGCTTCACCAGTTCCACATCTGTCCGGGGACTGAGCAGTGACCTTGAGCAAGTCACTCTACTCCTTTGCCTTCATATCTTCGTGGCAGAACGAGCACACACAGCACCTAACTCACCTAACTGCCAGGACGGAATGTGCCGTGCAAGAGCTTAGTATATAGTGCCTCAAATGCTCCGTTGTGACACTCATCATTCCCTACAGCCCATGGAGAGTTTCAGGAGGTCCACAAGGTCCCTGAAATTGTACATAAAGTTTGGTTCACAGATTCCTTTCTGGGGGAGGGTGCAGGGAGCTTCAGTTTGAGCGCCTGCACCGCAAGTCCTGAAAGCCTCTGCAGGATACAATGAGACACGCTGCCCCACAGATAGGACTTCCTTTCTTTCCCCCTTCCCTTACCCGCACTTCCTCTCTGCCCTGAACTACAGGCACAGCATCCTTTCTGCTGGGCAGCTCCTGCTATTCCTCTTCCCCACACCTGTCCCTGGCAAGCAGCCTCTGCAATGCTCCCACACCCACATTCACTCACATCTCCTCTTTGCCAGCGAAGCAAAGAACCCCAATACACAGAAGGCTCCACTGTGTCTTCAGGCATGCTCTCCTCTGCCTGACTCCCATCCTGCCATGTCACCAGCTGCTCCCACAAATTCCAGTCTAGCAGGCAAAGTGTGGAGGCCCCCTCCAGCTTTCATCACAGGCCTAACCAGGTTCTCTTCTTGTCTTCTTCCCTTTGAAACTGCTCAGAGGAAGGACCCACAGCTCACCTGGGGCCAGGCTGTCAGAAGCATGGCTGCCATTCCCTGGCCTCCCTCTGAGAAAAGGGCTGAACTGGAGCTGAGGAAAAACAGAGGCACAGCATGAGGCAAGCCACCCCCACCAGGAACATGACAGTCCCTCAGAAGATCTGAGCCGCCGGAATTCTGAGAGGAGTGCAAGTAGGAGCTGCCACAGGAAGGGAGTAAGCTGTTCTCTAGCTCAGTCCCCAGCCTGATGACCACTGCTAGCAATAAGACAATTTGTGTGTGCAGAAGTAGAGTGTAGACTAGAGGTATGAGGGGAATGAGGGGATTCACCAGAGACAGGGTGGGGAGCAGAACAGGCAGACTGACTGAAATACACTGCTGAGGGGAGCAGCAGGAGATACAGGAGTGGTCTGCTGAACCATGCATGTGGGTAGCTCCCTGGTCAGGGATCGAACTCAGGCCACACTGGTGATCGTGCTGAGACTTAACCCCTAGGCCACCAGGGAAGCCCCAGACAATTTTTAAACCCTGATCATACACACTTAAGTGTTTACACAAAATGTATGCAGGGTCTGATGTGTAATAAACAATGACTCATATAGCAGTGAGTCAGCTCAAGAACCAGCATGACCGAAGTCTTTGACTGATTTTCTCTAAACAAGCGTCAACAAGAGAAGCAGAGCTGTAGCCCTGAGGCTACATCCAGAGGCCCCTGAGGCAGCATCCAGAGAAGGGCATGGCTGCTCCCCACATGCTGCCTGGTTCCCCCACACACAGCTGAGTGTCTTCGAGAGTCCCAATGCCACTGCAGAGACCTTGGGAGGTCTGCCTCCCGAACGATGCAGGCTTACCATGAGGAAGCTGGGCCAGAAATATGGTACCAGACTGGCTCCTCTGACTTCCCAGCCTTCTCAGAGCTAGTAGGCAAGGCCATGGCTCCCTGAGAGGGGATCACTACAGGACCCCATGATCCAGCACCCCTCGCTCATTATAGTCAAAACACATGGACTGGTCATCTGATTTTAACTGCTCCTAAAGTTGCCTTTGAAAATTTTGTATTTTCCTAAAATATTCTATTTTCCAGAACGTCACCTTCAGTGTCGTCATGGAAAACACTGGTTCATGATTCTTTTCATTTCCTCTGTATCCGGAGCTACTTTGCTGTTTCTACTTCTTTTGAGAGTATGTGCCTTTGAGACCTTCCCCTTGGTTAATGTTATACTCTCAAAGCATCCCCCAGAATTCATTTGCTAAGACCTAACCCCACTGTGACTATATTTGGATCCATGCGGAGATAGAAAGTTAACTGAGGTTCTATGAGTGGGGCCCTCCCCTCACAGGGCTGGTGCCCCTGTAATATTGACAGTAATGAGACACAGAGCACTGTCTCTGCCCTGAGAGGACACAGCAGAGGGCAGCTGCCTGCTACCCAAAGAGAGGGTTTGCACCAAGAACCAAACGGTCTGGCACCAAGATCTCCAACTGACGGCCTCCAGAACTGTGAGAAATAAATTTCTGTTGTTTAAGTCAGTCTCTGGGATTTTGCTATAGCTGCCTGAGCAGATGAATAAAGTTAGGTCAAATTAACAGTTTATTTTAACGTTGTTCTCTTTTATTGACGAAGAATCAGCTTCTCTATTTATTGGAACATCATTCTTTTTTCTGTTTTTAATTCACTGAGTTCTTGCTTAGTTTGTTTCCCTAAGTCTGTAAGAGACACCACGTGTGCTGCTCAAAATCCCCTTGTCTCCCTCTCAGCCCTATTCAGAAGTCAATGGATAAATACTTTCCTCTTTAGGCCCAATGTAGAAATCCCACAGCTCCTCAAGGATCCTGCAAGATAAAGCACAACTGCCTAGAGGAGCCAGCCTGCCGTGGCACCCCTGTTCTGGCTGTCCTCACTTCTGTTTCACTCCCGTCTTTTTTTTTTTTTTTTAAAGATTTATTTATTTATGCATACAAGAGCTGGGGTACAGGCCAGAGGTGTGGGGGGTGAGAGGATTCACCAGGCAGACTGACTGAAGTACACTGCTGAGGGGAGCAGCAGGTGAGTCAGGAGAGGTCTGCTGCGCTACATGGGTTGCTCTCTGGCTGGGGATGGAACTCGTGCTGCAGAGGCTGTGGACAGCTTCATAGGTTGCATCTTAACTCCTTGCGCCACCAGGGAGGCCCCTCACTCCTGTCTTTCACTCTGCCCTGTACTATATTCCAAATAAATGGCCTGAACACAGCTTCTGTCTTATGTTCTGTATCCCGGGGAGGCTTTTCTTCTACCTTCTTGAGGTTGCGTGATTTATTTACTTATCATTATTTATTATTTGGCAACTAAAGTCTTTAGGGTCATAAATTTCCCTCTGAGTACTCAATTCAGCCACATTCCAAGGTTATTTATATTTCATGTTTTAAATTACTAGTTTATTGCTAGTCAGGAACTCTTTTATCTCTGAACAAAAGGGTGTTTAGGACAATTTGATGTTGTTAATTTCTTTGTTCATAATTTCTGGCTTTATCGCCAGGTATTTAAACTCATCTATTTACTCCTGCTTACAAATTTTTTAGGACTTCTGTGTGTGTGTATGTGTGGTGGCAGTGTCCATTTGAAATATATTTTATGGATGGTTAAAAAGAAAACTTAGTTCAGGATAGAAGAATATATAATTCTACTTTAATTTAGTAAGTCGACTGTACCAATTTTATTATACAGGATTTTACTCCATAATCTTAGATTATTTTGACCTAATTAAAATCTGAGAGCCAGGAAAGAATGAACCTCACAAAACACTGAGCCCATATGGATCATGGGCAAACCCTTTCAAATCTTTAATAAAGAAATAATTCTAGCATGATTAAACTGTAACAAAGAAAAGCAAAGCAAGTTTTCTGACCCTTTTTATGCCGGCAGTGCAATATTGATACAAAAGCCACAGACCAGTCTCATTTATGAGTATTCATGCAAAAATCCTAAATAGTAAGGAATAGATTCCAGTACTTCATTAAACAGACATACCATGACTATAAAGGATCGTTCAATGAATATACGTAAAACTCAATATTAGGATATACATTAGTATCCTGATGTACAGGATAAAAATAATCTCCACCTAAACAGCTGTCAAAGGCATTTGATAAAATTCAACATTCATGCCCAAATTTTAAAACTTAATACTCTAAAGAAACTCTCTTATGTAGGAGATATGTACAAAATTATCCACATCAGCAATATTTTCAGAGCAAAAAACTGCAAGCAAGCCATACGTCCACTGAGAATAAGCTGATGTAGTCTTTTTTTAAACAAAGGAACATAACCCAGCAAAAATGAACAACTCACACACATCATAAATGAATCTGGATAGATAATATTGAACTATGCAAGTCTTAGATGACAACAGACACTATGATGTGATTTCCATAAAACAAAAAAGCAAAATTAAACATACTGTTTACAACATATATACACATCAAATTATTTTTGAAAAAAATGTTAAGGCTGTAACAAAAAATTCAAGGCAGTTGTTACCTCTGGGGTGGGAAGCTGGGAGTTGGGTTGGGGAGTACACAGCAGCAGTACTGGCAATGTTCCCCGTCTTAATGGGGTGGTGTGTTCACTGATGCTGTTTCACTACTAAGCTTCTTAAATGACATGCTAGATGCAGTTTCTGTATAATTAATGATATTTAAATATGTATACCTATCTGTATGATATGGAGTGGCTTCCAGAATACACTGTCCAATGAAAAGAGCAAAGTGCAAAAGGCAGTATGCTACCTTTGGTGTTTAAAAAAAGGGGAGAGGGGAGAGTTTACAAAAATTTATGTATATCTGGTCATTTGCGCAAAAAGAGAAAGGATAAACCAAAAATTAAGGAGAATTGTTGCCTCCTTAAACAGGGTGAAAGGAACCCAGAAAAAGAAATAAGTTGGAAGAAAACAGGTAGAAGGGATGAGAGGAATTAACACCTTCTTCTGACTTGCCAAACCATACTAAAGTTGCACATATCCACATTAAAATACTATACACACACACACAGAAAATCAACCAAGCGGGAGAGGGTGGGGCTGACAACCCAAAAAGGAGTACAAACAACAGCAACTGAGCCTAACTATACTACAATTGCTGAACAAAACCACACTGAAGAGTTGGAAAAGAACATAGTAATTTTAGAAAACAGTATTTTGACTAAAGTCGAAAAGACCTCCACCCAAATATTGTCCTCTACTTGGTGAATTCTCATTTCAGGAAGATACGAATTAGCAATTCTGGAATTATTCTATGTTTATTCTAGGATTGAGCAAATCAGCAATTAAATCGCAGAAAGCATTCCCAGGTCACCGTCCTCCCAGCCAGAAAGAAGCCTGGCTGTCACCTTTCGCTTACACATATTACCAAAAACCCACCCAGAAGCACAGTCTGTAAAGGGATGGCTTGTAAACCACCCATGTATGTATACAATAGTAAAATCACGTGCCATACACCAGGCTTCATCAAATTATTTATATTAATGAAACTGGTGGTGATATTTAATGGAAGAAGGCGGCTCAAGTTCAAGGCCGGAAGGAAACTGAAAGAACTCAGGCTAGGGATGAAACTGTATAGGCTCATGGTTGAGTCCATATTTGAGTCAAAAATGCACCCACAAGGGCTGTATGCACAGGGAAAAAACAGACTTTTCAGGACTAGAGACAAATATTATACTGCTAGTCCTGCAAAACTAGTGCGCTTATGGTGACCAACGCAAGGAATGTTACTTTGGGCTGGTCAACCGCGGGTGTAACTTGGAAACCACGCTGGGCGCCAAACTGTTGTAGAGCAACCCCGATACAAAACGGGGTGCCTGACTGTGGGGCCTCACCCGCGCGCTTAAAAGGACTTATCAATGCTCTACTGCAGGCACACTTGAAAGGTTAATAAAAGGTTTATTTACAAGGGAAGGGGAAATGAGGAAATGTACAGCTCTGGGAGAAAAGTGGGAGACAAAGTTTTAAATGAGTCCTACCCGATCCGCTGATCAGGAATCCCAAAATGGCGCTCTCAGAGTTGGCCGCCAGCCAGGAGCGGTGAAGCCAGGAGGCCAGCGATCACTAGCCAGAGAGCGAGCCCAAGGCCCACGTGTTTGGTTTTTTTATATCCAACCTGGCTGCCCAACTCCACCCTCAGGTCCCAGCCACCCTCCCTTGGTGGTGATGGGATTTGTCTTTCCCGGAGTCTTGATGGCTTTAGTCTGAAGTGGGGGTGGAGTCCACAAAGCCTGTATAGGATTAACTCAGGACATCACTTCCCCCTAACAACCCCGCGCAGGTTCCCTCTGGTCCCAGGACGTCGGGAGGGGCTGAGCCTCCCCCTCACGCCCTCACGCCGGCAGCCAGGAAGCACCATCCTTACTACCTAAACGCCCCTACACGATCTCATCACCTCAAAAGACTCGTGATAATGTTATAGGGCAGCCCCAATATTGAACGGGGTGCCTGGCTGTGAGTCCTCACCCGCGCGCTTAAAAGGGACTTATGAATACTCCATTACAGGCATACACAAAAGGTTAATAAAAGGCTTATTTACAAGGGAAAAGGAAATAAGGAAAATGTACAACTCAGGGAGAAAATAGGGAAATAAAGTCTTTAATGCGTCCTACCCGATCCGCCGACCTGGAAACCCAAAGGCACTCTCAGAGCTGGCCGGACACTGCAAGCTGGCGGAGAGTCAAAATGGGGGACCCCTCCAAGCCCACGTGTCTGGCTTTATACCCACCTGGCTGCTTCACCCCACCCTCAGGTCCCAGCCACCTTCCCTTGGGTGGTGATGGGATTTGGAGTTCCCAGTGTCTTTGGCTTTGGCCTGGGGTGGGGGTGGGGTCCACAAAGCCTGTATGGGATTAGCTTTAGGACATCCTTTTCCCCCCTAACAATTACACCTCAGACTGCTCGATCCCTGGATACATTCCACCTCCGGCTGCTCCAACGCATCTTCCAGAGAGCCCAGCAGCTTCTTCCCCGAACAGGGCAAGCGCCAAAAGCTCCGGGGTCGCGGTCCTGACAGGGAAGGGAATCTATTCGGCCACCAAGTCAAAGCGTGACACGAGAAGGGGAAGCGGGCCCGCGGCCGCCGGCCTGGCCCTGGTCGCAGACGCGGGCGGCCCAGCTCCACCCCGGGCGGCGGCGCGTCCCAACGGCACGCAGAACTCCGAGGCCAGGGACGCAGCCTGCCCGCCACGGGCTGATACTCACCTCCGCCGGGGGCGGCTCAGCGGCGCGGCCGGAAGTGCGTCACCAGGCCCGGCCGGGCCGCTCTAGGAGCCGCGTCGCGCTCCCTCGGTGGCACTCTGGCCCCGCCCCCTGCGGCCGGAGCACCGCGCGCGCGAGGGGAGCACTGGGCGCCGCAGGGGCGTCTCCCCCGCCAGAGCCGACGCCCTCGCGGTGGGCTGGGGCGGGGCCTTAGCTAAGCTGCAGGGGCAACCGGATTTGGGTGTCTCCCGGCGGAACCCGTGGCTCACACGCTGTCGGACCCAAAGCCCCCTTTTGGTTACAAATATGTCGTAATGACATTTCATTCTCCTATCATGAAGCTGATCGATAATGGCTTAGAAGACCATAACATAAATAACCTACATTTTAAAAAGAATGTTATAGCTTAACTGTAATAAAGGAGTGGTTAAAGGGGAATAATAATTAAAAATAGATATCTGAAAATACAAATCTGTGAAAAGATTTTTTTTTTTTTGGCAAAAGGCTTGGAAGTCAAAGAATGGGTTAAAAAAGAGATGCCAGGTGAGCAGTAAGCGAAATGAAAAATGTCATAGCTATAGTAATAGCTTACAGCAACTACATTAAGACAAAAAATATATTAGGGCAGGGTTCCATTTCAGGCAATGTAGGAGACACTATAAAGTAGTATCTAGAAATGTAGGATGAGATATGATCTACAGCATTATTTTAAACACTCGACTCACAGGAAAGCATGGCCCTCACATAAGACTTCAGCGATTCAGGTCTACCCCTGCTAAACCAGGCATACCCAGAGGCCAAAGTGAACAAAAACTTAGTGCTGTCTAGTCAGTAAGTCCAAAATCACTTACCAGTTGACTTCTGAAGCAGTGTGATAGTGGGAATGAAATCGGGGGGTTCTGGATTCTCGACTGACTATTGGTGAGACACTGGCAATCACTTAGCTTTTCAGAAACCCCACTCATCTGAAAAATGGCATAATACAGTTGTTGTAAATACCATTATGTAGTTTTATTCAAAGTACATACAATAGGACCTGCATTCATTACTTGTCCAATTGACTTTAACATCTTTCCTCCTCCACCTTAATTGTGGGCCCAATCTCCTTTTCCATTTGTCATAAAGGAATAGATACTTAATGCATAAGTTTGTAACTGTGGCATCATTGTTAGGAGGAGAAAGAGGCTGCAGTGCCTCTTTCGGTTTGGCTTGCCTGACTTCACCAAAACTTGCTAAAGTTTTGCCACAGTGAAAGCATACCCAATCCATTATTTTTGAAAAAGGGTTAACAGTGGAATGGTAGCAAGTTAGGAGAGGGTATATATCCAGTTGCCTATCTCCAGGTAAATACAACATATCCTTTTTCTCACACCTTTTTGACTAGTAGCTTGCTTCTGGCATATACCTAGGAAGAACCTTGAGTAGTATTCTCTGTATAGCAGGATAAGGTATCAGGTATTTCCCCCTGACAGAAAAATACAGTGGTACCAAGTCTCAAACCCACAGAGCTCCCAAGGGAATCCAATGAACAGTTCTGAGGCTGACATTTCATGCAAAGAAGACTCTCAACTCCCATACTGTCATTTAAAAAAAAAAAAAAAAGCTTCTAGGGTCCTCCCTCATGGTGCAGGGGTTAAAGTCAGGATTACCAAGCTATCGCCAGCTACTGCGGCCTGAGTTCGATCCCCAGCCAGGGAGCTAACCCACATGGTGCAGCAGACCTTTCCCGTCCCACCCAATGCTTCCCTCGACAGTGTATTTCAGTAGATCTGCCTGTTCTGCTCCATACTCTGTCTCTGGTAAATCCTCTCACTGCCCCCCCACCTATAGTTTAAACCCCAGTTCTTGTATGCATGTCTCTTTTAAAAAAAAAAGCTTCTGGGCCTCCCCGGTGGTGCAGCGGTGGAGCGCTGGGTTGCAAAGCTGCCCGCGGCCTCTGCGGCGCCAGTTCAATCCCCGGCTGCTCCCCGGCCACCGGAGGAGGGTCCCACATGGCGCGCAGACCTCTCCTGCCGCCCGCTGCTCCCCTCAGCAGTGTGCTTCGGTCCTTCTGCCTGCTCTGCTCCCCGCTCTGGCTCTGGTGAATTCTCTCACCCTCCCGCGCTTCTGACTGTACCCAGTGCATGTATAAACAAAACAAACAAACAAATAAATAAATAAAACATGCCTCTATTTAAAAAAAAAAAAAAGCTTCTAAAAAAGAATGCTGACTTTAGGGTATTATAGTTACCAGGCACGCAGGAGTCAAAAGTTTCAGGAAATTAGCAACGTGTTCTTGGAAATTAGCAACGTGTTCTTGGCACTGATCACGGACAAGATTAGGGCAGAAAACAGGGACGCGGTGGTGCTGTCCAAGGTGCTAGTTCTGAGACACTCTTGTTTATGGAACTCTCTAAGGTTCTAAGTCTCAACACTCTGGTAATGCTCCTCTATTAAACTTGACCTGTTGTTTTAAGTCACAAGTAAGTATTAATTTGCTACAGAGCGATGAGACTAATACATTAATCATAACTGATTCAAGGACAGTTACTCAGTTGGAGAGGGCTTACTGACAGCAGTGCTGTGGCTGACACAGTGTAGGTTTGGGGGTTCTGGGGTGCCCCTCTCCCTGTCCTATAACAAGACTACTTTTGAGAATGGGCTCACTGATGCGGGCATAATGCTGTAGTAGCACTGAAAGTTGCTAGAATTCCTATTCACTGGTGTTATACAGTGGCAACCAGAGCTCCCCACTGTCACAATAAGTTTCCCCATTACTATTACAATCAGGGAAAATGCCAAGGTCTTTGCTAAAGACTTTTCACAATCATGCCCTAAACATACCTTTCTCCTTCATCGGGTTTGTTATTCCTGAAGACTTAAAAAATAATCGTTACACTGATATGGCTTGTATTAAGTCAAGACTCTTGTTTCAAGGAAAGAAAACTTAACTCAAACTTGCTTGAGCCAAAAACAAACAAACCAACCCCAAAACCCAGAGGTACTTCCACCTTCAGACAGACTTTAATGTAGTTGTTTAAACATAATCTCAAGGCTGACTACTCTCCAACTTTGAGTTGTATTCTGCTGTTTCCCCTCATTCTCTCAGCCTCCACATGTACCTAGGAGTTCCTCTCAACTTTAAGACCAAGGAGAAGAGAAGAGTATTTCTCCCAGCTCATTTTTACCAGACCTGGGATTCTACTTGGCCCATCATGGGTCACCTACTGATACCTGAACCAGTAGCTATGGCCTGGGGGAAGGAACCCGTAGCTGAGTCAGACCTGTGACACATTCAACTTCTGAAGGGGAGATAGAATCCAAAAGGAAATTTAGTACATTATTACCAGTAGAATTGGATAAAAAATTCTGAGAGGACAAAACGACAAAAGTCCAGCACAGCCTTCTCTCCAGAGTAGACATAATCTAGCTGGCTAGAAGTCCTAGAAGAGTTTTCATAATTAACACACTCAAAGGATTTCTTTCCAGCATGATTCTTTGATGAAGAAGATTTCTCTTGCTAGTGAAGACTTCCCCACAATCATCACATACACAGGAAGCCTCTTGACTATGGCTTTTCAGGTGTCTTTGTAACTGTTCTTGAGCACTAAAGGCCTTTCCACAATCTAGACAACCAAAGGGTTTCTCTTCACTGTGGATTCTCTGGTGCCAAGTTAGTTTAATTTTTTAAAGATTTATTTATTTTTTATACAGGAGCTGGGGTACAGACCAGAGGTGCAGGAGGATGAGAGGATTTACCAGAGACAAAGCAGGGAGCAGAACAGCCAGACGACCAAAATACACCTGAGGGGAGCAGCGGGCGCAGCAGTAGAGATCTGGTGCGCCATGTGGGATTCTTGCTGGCTGGCGGGGATCGAACCTGCACTGCAAAGGCTGTGGACAGCCCCACAGCACTGCACTCAACCCGCTTCACCACCAGGGAGGCCCTTGAGTTAGTTTTGTATGAAAATTAAAGTCTTGCCCACATATTTTACAAGAATAAGGCTTTTCCCCTGTGTGAATATACTGACTAAGATGCAATGTCCTTCCAAAGCTTTGCCACACTCATTATATTCATAGGGTTTCTCTCCAGTGTGGATTTTCTGATGTCGAAATAGCGGTGAATTACAAACAAAAGCTTTTCCGCACTCATGACTCTCGTAGGGTTTCTCCCCAGTGTGGATTCTCTGATGTATCACCAACTCAGAACTGCTGGTGAAACTATTTCCGCACTCCTCGCAGAGATAGGGTCTGTGGATTCTCTGATGCCGGATCAGATTCGCATCATCATTAAAGGCTTTCCCACACCCCTCACACTGATAGGGCTTCTCCCCACTATGGATTCTCTGGTGCCACAGCAATGAGGAATTGCCATTGAAGGCTTTTCCATACTCATGACACTCAAATGGCTTGTCCCTTTGTGAATTATCTGGTGTCTAACATAGTAAGAAAAGTAGTTGAAGTATTTTCCACACTTTTCACACAGGAACGTCTTGCTATCACAAGAGATTCTGGGAACCTTTCTTGTAATAGTTTTCACTGTGGGCATTTTCTGGTGCTTTACCAGTTCACATGCTTCCAGGAAGCTGGGTTTCTGAAGAACATTTTCCTGCTGCCCATGTGACATTATGTCTGTTTATTCAGAAATTTCCTGTGTTGGTGTTGACTCACTGTTAACGTTGGTCTCAGCATCTGACATAACAAATGGAAAGCATAAAAGAGCATCGAAAGTTATAGCACTTTCAGAGGTGAGTTTTCCAACCTCCACATCAACTTGCTAGTGAGACAAGGCTATTAAAATGAAAGTGCGAGGGCCTCCCCGGTGGCGCAGCGGTTGAGCGCTGGATTGCGAAGCTGCCCGCGGCCTCTGCGGCGCCGGTTCGATCCCCGGCTGCTCCCCGGCCACTGGAGGAGGGTCCCACATGGCGCGCAGACCTCTCCTGCCACCCGCTGCCCCCCTCAGCAGTGTACCTCGGTCCTTCTGCCTGCTCTGCTCCCCGCTCCGGCTCTGGTGAATTCTCTCACCCTCCCGCGCTTCTGACTGTACCCAGTGCATGTATAAACAAAAACAAACAAACAAATAAATAAATAAAACATGCCTCTATTTAAAAAAAAAATGAAAGTGCGAGTATAGCACAGTACAGATGAGGTGCAACAGGGTATTGGTGTACAAACAGCGAAGACTGCTCCTTAGGCAACTTCAGGCATTATATTTCAATGACTTCTCCCTGGTATGCTCTAGTATCACTGACTTTATGGTGCTGATAAGTAAAACACTGAAGATGATACAGGTCTAACAGCAAGACTTGGGGCTAGTGAGACTCCAAGTCAGAAAGCAAAGGCAGGCCTCCCCACTCAGCTTCTGGTGAATCCTCTCGCCTCCCTCTGTCTGAAGGAGCTACCAAACCTAGGACCTCCGGCTTAGAGAGCTTCAGCAAGCAGGAGGCTAGACTCCTGTTCCCGGGACACTCGCTCCAGGCCTGGCTTGCTGGGCTTCTGGTTGGCTAGCCCTCACCATCTTGCCTTTGCCCCAGCACCATCCTACTGGAGAGAATCAATAGGGGTCTTCCTACTGCTTTGACTCTCAAGACTTTGGCCACAATCACCCCTCTCACACCCCCATTTCCTTCCAATAAGAGCTCCTGAAGGCTGACCCAAGGCATCCACAGCTCACCTGGTGGCGGCCTTTCAGAGACATGCTGCCATCACCTGGGCTCCCTCTCAGTAAAGGGCAGGGGCTGAGGGAAGAAGCAAAGAGAACCAAAGTGAGCCTGGCCCAGTCAAAGGTTCTCCTTTAAAACCACCAGTCTGCCCAAAGCAGCAGAAATCATTTACCAAATGCCAACTGGGTAAGTGGTGTATAAATATTTCTTTTTAATACACACCATAACATGAAGTTTGTTTTCTGCGAAGACTGAGATTTTAAGCAGTAACATACCCTCAGTCACTGGCACCTGTACTCACCAACATCATGCAAGGCTGCCTGTCCTAGGTAAGACATGAGCACATCTATGAGTACAGGGTGAATATAAGCTCACAAAGCAAAAACAAGCAAAAGACACACATACAACCCCCCCAAAAAAAAACTTGAAGCAAAACCTAACAAGAGGAGAACAACTTTTGTTTTTAAAAATAAAACTTTACTAAGAAACATAAAAGGTTAAAAAGAAGTATGTGTGGGAATGAACAATGGCTCTCCTCTCACTTGGTCCCACAATAATCCTCTGAACCCTTTTTGTTTGTCCCTAATGAGAAAACTAGGCTAAGAGAATACTTTCCTCTACCAAGGGGACTCAGCTGATGAATGGATGACCTTGGATCCCGAGCCCATGTGCTAGATTCCAAAGGTCATGCTTTTACTAACTACATGGAATTGCTTCCTTTTGTAATGCCAACAGGAGCTCTTTTGGAACTTGTTAAAGTGCTTCTAAGGCTACTAAGGGAGAACAGGTAATAGCAGCCAAGAGAATTCAGAAAAAGAGTCTTCTGAATTTTCTTCTTAAGAGAGAAAAAGTCTTCCTTTACTAGGATCTGGGAGCAGACATATTTTTTTGTCTGTCACCCCATTCTTGGACATGACATGGATTCCTGAAACTGATCAGCAAAATCCTGAAGTCACCTCAACATTGTTATTGTTTTGTTACAGGGCAGGGAGAGGGGCACTCCAGACCTGGCAAAGCTGCCTGCTCTAAATGGGTGTTTGCCATCTGCCGCATTGCATTAACACAAAACATAGGAGACCTGGAACCTCCCCCTTTCCTGGGGACCACCCTATTACAGTTTTAGCTTTATCATCCCTACAGACACTTCGTACTCTTGTCAAGCTGCCAATCTGTCAAAGAACTAGCATCTTCCCTAAATAAACGCATTGTGTGCTGTCACGTCCTGTTGGTCTCATCATGGATCACTTAATTCCTTTCCTTTTTTTTTTTTTAAAAAAGATTTATTTATTTATTTATTTATTTATACAAGCACTGGGTACAGTCAGAAGCGCGGGAGGGTGAGAGAATCACCAGAGCCAGAGCAGGGAGCAGAGCAGGCAGAAGGACCGAAGTACACTGCTGAGGGGAGCAGCGGGCAGCAGGAGAGGTCTGCGCGCCATGTGGGACCCTCCTCTGGTGGCCGGGGAGCAGCTGGGGATCAAACCAGCTCTGCAGAGGCTGCGGGCAGCTTCGCAACCCAGCGCTCAACCGCTGCGCCACTGGGGAGGCCCAATTCCTTTCCTTTTATAGCCACACAAAACTTTCCATTTTCTCGCTCTGCTAATTCAGGACTTTTGTACCTACTGTTGCCTCTGTATGAACACTTTACTCCAACTTTAGAACCTTTGTATTTGCTACTCTCCAGCAGCCCAACCCTTCCTCACATGGGTAGTGCCAGTTTCTCCTTCAGATCACACTGTCTCTGTAGACCTGATCTGGCTCCCGCATTACACTACCAACTCACACTGTTTTCCTTTCCTGTACACTGCTTCTCCCAGTTGGAGATTATAGACTTAATTGCACTTTCTTCATCCATCAAGGATTTACTACATATATTTCCCAGAAGTGTGAGACACAGGAGATAGCTGGAGGGGAAAAGGTACAATGCCTTCTGGGCTGAAGTTTAGAAAGGGAAAGACATACATGAAGCAAATATGTAAGTTTAAGATCACGATTTTGACTGGGACAGGGGAGACTTTATCCTACATGGGAACGTTTAAGAATAGGAATTAACTAGGTTAGAGTATATCCAGGCCTCCCTAGTGGTGCAAGAGGTTAAGACACAGCACTATGTGTGTGGAGATTTCTGGACCTACTAAACATAGAGCTTCCATATGATCCAGCAATTCCACTCCTAGGTATTTACCGAAAGGACACAGAAACATCAATTCCAAAGAGCACCTGCACCCCTATGTTTATAGCAGCACTATTTACAATAGCTAAGCTTTGGAAACAGCCCAAATGCCCAAAAATAGATGACTGGATCAAGAAGATGTGGTCCATATACACCATGGAATATTACTCAGCGTTCAAAAAAGATAAACACATGCAATTTGCAGCAACATGGGTGGTGCTGGAAGGGATCATGCTCAGCGAAATAAGCCAGAAAGAAAAAGAAAAATACCGGCTGGTCTCACTCATAGCAGGAATCTAGAAAACTTAAATAAGGGACCAGGAAAAAGAATAACTATAAGAAAGAAAATATCAAAATCAACAAACAACTATGAACCAGAGACACTCTATGGAGGGTGGGGGGCGGGGAAAGGAGGGATTGGGGTCAAAATAATAGGGTTGCAATTGTATGGGGAATATAAAAATAAAATTTAAATTAAAAAAAAATTAACACAACAGAAAACCCATCAACTAACTAGTGACTGCAATGTTGATCAAAATTTACTGGAATTGGGTACTTCCCAGAAATCAACTCCATAAGCACAGAATCTACAGCCAACACATCCAGGGAAGCAGCCCTCCACTGCCCCATCCCTGAAGGAAGTCCACAGACACACAGACCATCTTAGATCGGGGCCAACATCCCATCAAGCCCCTTTCTCTTTCTCCCCCTTCCACCCCCAGCCCGTGACAGTTCACAGGTGGCATGCAGGAACACAGCTCCTCTAGATAGAGCTGGGATCCTTCGGTCATAGGGTTCTGTCCTTGGCATATTTAACTGACACCACTGCCCGGTCAAAAGAACATTCTCTGCAAGAGGCAGTGGGTATAGAGGTCATCAGAGACAGACTGCCCTGGACTGAATTCCAACTTAGTCACTACCGGCTGTGTGACTGTGAACTACAGTCTTCTCATCTATAAAACCTCATCTACTTCACAAGTTATACTGAGAATTTGAGATAATATTAAAAAAATGTAAAAAAAAAAAAAAAAAAAAGACACAGCACTATGAAGCTATCCGCAGCACTGCAGCACAAGTCTGATCCCTGGCCAGAGAGGTGACCCACATGGTGCAGCAGACCTCTCCTGTCTCACCTGTTGCTCCCCTCAGCGGTGTATTTCAGTAGATCTGCCTGTTCTGTTCCCTACTCTGTCTCTGGTGCATCCTCTCACCCCCCACACCTCTGGCCTATACCCAAGTTCTTAAATAAATCTTTTTTTAAAAAAATGAGTATATCCATTACAACTAGCAAAGTTCCAGATAAAGAAAATAATGAAAACAAGCAATAAAGATATAGAGAAGTGGATACTCATACATTGCTTGTAAAAGTGTAAATATACAGGGTTGTAATGTCACCTCAATAAAAATGAATAAATAAAATAAATTAATGTTAAAAACAGAACAAAGGGGCCTCCCCGGTGGCGCAGCGGTTGAGCGCTGGGTTGCGAAGCTGCCCGCAGCCTCTGCGGCGCCGGTTCGATCCCCGGCTGCTCCCCGGCCACCGGAGGAGGGTCCCACATGGCGCGCAGACCTCTCCTGCCGCCCGCTGCTCCCCTCAGCAGTGTACTTCGGTCCTTCTGCCTGCTCTGCTCCCCGCTCTGGCTCTGGTGAATTCTCTCACCCTCCCAAGCTTCTGACTATACCCAGTGCATGTATAAAACCAACCAAACAAACAAACAAACAAACAAACAAATAAAAAACATGCCTCTATTAAAAAAAAAAAAAAAACAGAACAATGGCCAAGTCCTGTTTAAATAGAATTGGGCAGAGATTTCTGTTTTGTCCCCAAATCTTGGATGAATATTATATAATACATCTATGTTTAAACATACTAAAGAAAGCAGTGCATTAAGGAAGGAATCATCGGAAGGCAGAGTAGAATTTTACTGAAGTAAATTACAACGGTGTCAAATGACTGTAAGACACTCTTAATAAAATAAGGAGGGCAACAGCACCATCTAGTGGAGGGGTTTGGAAAACATACTAATAGCCCTCACGCGGTCTTTCAGAGTGAAAGTTGTGAGGTCTCACTTCTACCTCTTTCTCACAAACACATTCATCCTTGCATATAATTTTAATATATATCTAAATATACTTGTGTCGGGGACGGTGGAGATGGATCACGGGTGCTATGTGGTGGGAGGGCTATGGCGACTACACCTGAGGGAAGAAATCAAATCCTGCCCCAAAATTAACAACGGTGTAAGAAAATAAATACAAAATTAAAAAATAAATAAATAAAAATATACCTGTGCCTACATTTTTTATTTTAGAGTTGTCTGGATTTTTTTCTTTAATTCTTTCCTCATTTTTTAAACTTTTATTTAAAAAAAAAAAAACACAGCAGAGAGGGTGGTATAATAAATCCCTTATGGGCATCCACCATCACCAGCTTCAGCAATGATGCCCTTATTGCCTGTGGTATGGGCACACACGCACGCGCGCACATACACACACACACACACACTTTATTCTTGTTTTTTGGTTCTGCTAGAGTATTTTAAAGCAGATCCTAGATATCATATTTCTCCTGTAAATACTTCAGTTGAAATTTTTTTCTTCTGTTTATACTCATAAAAACATCTACTGAAAAGTTAAAGTTAAAAACCATCAGCACCGGAGGGCCTCCCCTAGTGGCGCAGCGATTGAGCCCTGGGTTGCGAGGCTGCCCGCAGCCTCTGCAGCGCCAGTTCGATCCCCCGCCACCGGTGAGGGTCCCACAAAAAAAAAAAAAAAAACCCAACATCAGCACCGGAATCCAACCCAGGGAGCCAGATCTGAAATGGAGCAGATGGCTTTCTGGGGACTCCCAGTCTCCCATCTGACAAGATCAGGTGTGTTCAGGGTGATAGTCACAGACCAGGCTGCCCATTTGAAGTCATTTCTCCTCAGGAATTGGCTCACCCATGGAAATTATGCCTTTTTTTTTTTTTTAAATGTCAACTGGACTCTCAAATAAAATGAAAATGTGCTATGGTAATTTAATAACAGCCAAGAAAATCCCATTCAGTACTCCAAACTAGCTTAAGGTAGGATCCAACATTCATCATTGCAAAGAACCTGGTTTGACAAATTTAGAGAAAGAACTCATTGGCTAACTTTGGAATACCATCTTCCTGCAAAAAGCTGAGGCATCAGGGGCCTCCCCGGTGGCGCAGCAGTTGAGCACCGGGTTGCGAAGCTGCCCGCAGCCTCTGCAGCGCCAGTTCGATCCCCAGCTGCCCCCGGCCACCGGAGGAGGGTCCCACATGGCGCGCAGACCTCTCCTGCCGCCCGCTGCTCCCCTCAGCAGTGTACTTCGGTCCTTCTGCCTGCTCTGCTCCCCGCTCTGGCTCTGGTGAATTCTCTCACCCTCCTGCGCTTCTGACTGTACCCAGTGCTTGTATAAATAAATAAATAAAAATAAATTAAAAAAAAAAAAGAAGATATCAGTTGGTGAGTTTAAAAAAAAAAAAGCTGAGGCATCAGTATGATAAATCCCATCTATGGATAAATTTTAAATATGAAGGAAAAACAGTTTGATAAGATTCATGGTTTTTCAAGGAAGGTGATACAATGATACAATGGTGATACCTTCAAGGAAGGTGATACAATGGTCTTTTTATAAAGACCACTTACCCCCTGCATCTCTGGCCTACACCGCAGTTCTTTTTTGTATGAATAAAAAAAAATAAATCTTAAAAAAAAAAAATAAGGCATCCCTGGTGGCACAGGGGTTAAAGTCTCAGTGCTATCAAGCTATTGCAGCCACTACAGTCCCCAGCCAGGGAGCTGACCCACATGGTGCAGCAGACCTCTCCTGTCTCACCCACTGCTCCCCTCAGCAGTGTGTTTCAGTAGATCTGCCTGTTCTGTTCCCCACTCTGTCTCTGGTGAATCCTCTCACACCACCCCTCGCACCTCTGGCCTACACCCCAGTTCTTATATGCATATATAAATAAAAATAATCTTTTTTTTTAAAAAAAAAGACCATCATAACGAGCTCTGTGGTAATCTCAACTATTCATTTCCAAAGTCTAATCAACATTCAGCAAGAGCAAGAGCCTATGCTTTGGTCAATCTGCCTACAGAGACTGCACCTATGAGTATCCTAGAAAGAAACAGATGCTTACTCCACAAGATGAGTAGCACTGCTCATGTAATTCAGAATACCTCCATGCTTACTGAGCCAATATTAAGTCAGTCTATAAAAACCCACTCCAAAATTCCCGGGACTTTCCACCAGTATACACTTCCCAAAGGAAACTCCATCCAAGCACTGGTTCTCAAACTTGGCTGAACATTGGAATCATCTGGGAAGATTTTAAAAAATACGATGATTGAAGAAAAAAAAAAAAAAGATGCCTGGGCCTCATCCGCTAGAGCGGTGATTCTCAATTGGGCATTGTCTTGATTGTCCTCCCCTGGGGAAGGTGCTGTTGGCATCACTGAGTAGAGCCAGGGGTAATGGTAAACATTCCGCATGCACACTGAAGTCTCCCCACTCCCCCACCTCAGCAAAGAATGATTGGATCTCACTGGGGCCAAGGTTGAGAAACTCTGCTCAAAGATTGGACTTTCTCGGTATGGTTCAGCCTGGGCATATGTGAAAAGTCCTCTGGACACAAAATCAATCTTTGCGCTCAGAAGCGAACCCCCACAAGAGAGAAGCCCTATGTGGGTCCCTCTGCAGGAGAAGCCACCACGGGTCACCTACCTACCACAACGACCTGAGAACTCACCAGAAAATTGTCCATGTTCTCACTACACAGAAGCCCCAAACGTCCTGTATATGAGCATGGATGTGAGCATGGATAATTCCAGAGAACTTGGGATTTGGAACATACTATACAATTTATATAATAAATGGATTAGAGTCTCATTTACTGTCTTAGTCCACTAAAATATTGCTTTTAAGGGGAGCATGAATTTCTCAGTTTTGGTTCTCTTAAGTATCTTAGGTGCCTAGAAATGTGGCTGAAAAATTTCAAATGACCAATAAATATGGTTGAATAAATGAGAAAAATAAAATTATTCCCAAATAAATGTGTTAGTAGAAATTTTGGGGGAAGAGTATAAAAATAAAAGCTACTAAGAAATAACATACGGAGCACCTCTTATAAGATATATTACTAAAAGCAAGTTAAGATTCAAATAATGCGGCTCTTATGCAATTAGTTTATACAAATTTAGAATAGTTTAAAAAAAGCAAAATACACAATTTGCCATCACTTAATTCAAATACTTCAGTGTAATGTGCAAGGAACATGGTCAGTTATTTACAAAGGAAAAATATGATAGAAGATACAGCATTCCTTTGATGTGTGCGTACAGCAGTATGATGCATTCAGCTTTTGTATCACTGAATAAAATTATGTATAAAACTCAAAGTTCATTTGAATTTTGTTAGATATCATGGCGGAACTTTTCCTATGAAAGAGAAAGGTATGTATTGCAGGAATCTGTTATGTGCATCATTAATCATTCTATAAAAGAAAATAAGATGAGTGTCCTCCCCTGGTGACACAGGCAGTTGAGCGCCGCACTGTGAAGCTGTCTGCAGCTCTGCAGCGCCATTTTGATCCAGGCCAGCTGGGGAGGGTCCCACATGGCGCAGCAGACCTCTCCTGTCTCACCCGCTGCTCCCTTCAGCAGTGTATTTCATCAGTCTGCCTGTTCTGTTCCCTGCTCTGTCTCTGGTGAAGCCTCTCACCCTCCCATGCATCTGGCCTGTACCCCGGTTCTTGTACAAATAAATAAATAAATCTTTTTTTAAAAAAAGAAAGAAAATAAGATGAGGATTGAGAAAATTATGTAGGAAATTACAGGAATAACTATAAATACAGGAATAATATAGGAATACATATTTCATACATTTTGATAAAACTACCTTAGTTAACCGCCGTATTAACTAATGCACAGAACATCCTAAAGAAATCACATGAAACTTCTGTTGGCAAGTGTCTTGAATAATTTGTTAGTCCCACAACACGTGCAAGTTTTCTTGAAAAGAATCCACACTGCACCCCTTAGGAGGTACTTTTCTTTCCACAAATACAAGACCTGGAATGAGTGTGGAATGGAATGCACTGAATGGACTGGTTTACCTTAACATGGAGGAGAAAGGCAATTTAAGAACTTGATACTTGCTTTGCTTTCTTGCAGCTGCTGCTAAGAACTTAGAAACTTTGCTCGACAATAAAGAAGGGGGGGAGGAGAGAGGAGGTCATTTCTACCCTATTCCATGCCACCATATCCAAATTCAGAATATGCCAATACAGGTTAATTCCTCCCAATAGGAAAGTACCAGACAATGGAAGACAAATGGTAGAGAGGATCCCCCCTGCCTTTGATTAATAATTAAAAGAGCCTTTTCAGAAATCCATTATGTCAAACTGTACCATTGCTTGGAGCCCCAGAGAGTCTGACTATCTGGGCTGTTGGTGCAGGTTACGAGTGCGCTTTCCCAGGGAAAAGCAAGAGACAGGCAGATTATGCCAGGACTTGAGAAAAGAGGCCAGGTGAGCAGTAGGCCTGCTTCCAGGAAGCTGAGGATGTAAAACTGGATTACCTAAGAACTAATGCTGCTGCTAGTCCCGCTTTGAAGACCACTCAGCCCTACCTCCGGCTTAGAGGATATTTCTCTGGACTGGAAAAAAGGCAGAGACACAAGCTTTGACCATGGCCTTGCTTTACAACTCAGGGAATGCGCTTTAGCCTTATTGTTCTATTCTGGAAAAGGGAACCAACATTTAGTTTCCTGTTTCCTTCCCATGGTGTTGAAGAAGTAAGCATGAAGGGTATTTAATACTACTACTTAGGTTTTGAATAGTACTTCTAACTTTCAGAAAGACTTTGTTATCTGGGTCTTGCATTTCCTTCGAAACTGTCTCTTGACCGCAAGTCTTACTCTTGCTTGGCACATGTTGGTCACACAGACTCAGGGAAGGACTTGCCAAAGATCTGACAGCAAATAAGTGACCCTGATGGGACTAGCACCCACATTTACCTCCTTTCCCCAAATGCAGCAGCCTGGGAGGACAGAAGGAAAGCAGAACATAAGAAATCACTGATTAAATGAAACACCAGCAAATAAACAGAAAGTATGCAGGGCAGCCAATATGGATACCACACCCAACAGAGTCTAAGTTCCTATGTCCAGATTTTTCCAAAAATCATTTTCATAAAGTAACACAGGCCCATCGATATTCCCCATCAAACTATGACTCAGTTCAATGAAGGGAAAAACAACAACAACAAAACCTAAAGCCTTCAAAGGCACTCTCTAAAGTGGACATTCATTTTCACTGTCCGGTGATCGGTGGCAACTTCCTACAAGTGTGTCCCCCTGCAAGATGACCCCTCTTGCAGGGAATGCCACTGCCCAAATAAGGAAGCCCTTACAAATAATTATGCTCTGGAGGAAATAACTGTTTGGCTTCATTTGAAGCAAAGTTTCAATTAAATTTATTGTGGAAGAGTGGACTTCCCTTCCACGCCTTTTCTCCTGCCACTTTGTTCCTTTCATCAGAGGTAATGAATGAGAAAGAAATCTGTTGTAATCCTGTGCACACTGTAGGCAGTGTGAAATAAGCCACTTGAGGCTAATCCGTAGTCCAGGAAGCATTTGGGCCTGGTGAGACCTTTGTTTGGCAGGACTAAGTACAGCTACGCACTCGAGGGTCAAGGCCAGAACTGACACATCACATAGATGTAAAGAGGATGAGGGACAAAGGAATGAGTAATGAATTGTAAGTAATGATCATAAGTAATGAATTGTAACTGGGAGCTACGTGTGAGCCCACAACAGAAACTGGACTTGCCACAAGTTCATGGAACAGTTACAACCAGAATAAATCCAAGTAACCAAGACCAAACAATGCAGAACTTGGGCATGGAGCCAGGCCCCAAGGCAGCCCACTTTTCTGAGCTGACTAGGAGGCTGATGAATGACCTTGAGCCCCCACCATGGCCCTCCCAAAGTCCCTTGATCTAAACCGCTTCAAGAACAGGGGACCCTTCAATTTTAGAGCTGGGAAGAAACTTAAATTTTATCTACTACACTTAACTTTTCAAGCAAGCTGGTCTCAGGGCCCCCATGATATTCTTAAAAATACTGAGGACCCCAGAGGGGTTTTGATTACATCTGCAAGATCCATCTATGGTATTTGTTGTATTAGAAGTTAGCACTGATCATTTTTGTAAATGGTTATTAATTTTAACATAACAAGAAAACACATTGTATGCTACCGCAAACAAGACATTTTTATGAAAACAACTATATTTTCCAAAAAATAAATTAAGAGAAAAGATCATTGCAGACCTCCCTGGTGGCGCAGGGTTTAAACACCACACTATCAAGCTCCCACCAGTCACTAGAGCACCAGTACAATACCCCGATACCTCGCTGGCCAGGAGCAGCCCACATGACGCAGCAGACCTCGCCTGCTGCTCAGCAGTGTATTTCAGTAGATCTGCCTGTTCTGCTCTCCACTGTCTCTGGTGAAACCTCTCACCCCCCCACCTCTGGTCTATACCCCAGTTCTTGTATGCATAAATAAACCAATCTTTAAAAAGAAAAGACCGCTGTGGCGTTACATTTTTGAAAATGTTTTTAAGGGCCTCCATGGTGGTGCAGAGGTTGAGCGCTGGGGTGCGAAGCTGCTGCAGCCTCTGCAGCACCGGTTCGATCCCCGGCCACCAGGCGAGGGTCCCACATGGCGCGCAGACCTCTCCTGCCGCCCACTGCTTCCCTCAGCAGTGTACTTTGTCAGTCTGCCTGTTCTGTTCTCCGCTCTGGCTCTGGTGAATTCTCTCACCCTCCCGCACTTCCGACTGTACCCAGTATTTGTATAAATAAATAAATAAATCTTAAAACAAATGTTTTTAATGGCTGGCTTCAGAGAAGTCAGTAGGATTGTCACTTCTGCTTCTGAATACAGAAGCAGGTACTCAATATCACATGACATGTCGCCTCTGGGAAAATCACCATATCCACACAAAAGTGGTCTTGAGTGTACAGTCCCCCTGAAGGGTCTTGGAGACCCCACTTGTCCCTGGCCCACAGTTTGCGATCTACTCATCTGATATATTTGGGACTGCCCTCTCCTGTGATGCCACTCATGAGTCGTGTGAGCTTCAGCAAGTCAGTCACTTAACCTTTCTGGACCTCAGTTTCCTCAGCTATAAAGTGGGACTGATGACAGCTTATAACTGTCAGCTTATAACTGTCTCCACTTATAACTGTGTGGGTTCTTACAAATGTATCCTCACGGTCCCCTCAATATATAAGCAAGATGAGACCTATAAATGTTGAATGCCTAGCTCACTGGAATCATCCCAGTGATGGCTCTTCCTGCTATAGTTGTTAACGTCCGTTAATAATTATATAGCAAACATCGTGCCAGGCAGCAAGGTTCACAGAAAAGTAAGATGGCCTAAGGTGCTTAAGAGCAGAGGAGATAAGAAAAACACACACCTGCAGAACAAAATGGATACTGTCAAGAATGATATAGGAGGGGACTCCCTGGTGGCGCAAGGGGTTAAGACGCAACCTATGAAGCGCACCACAGCCACTGCAGCACAAGTTGGATCCCCGGCCAGGGAGGTGACCCACATGGCGCAGCAGACCTCTCCTGCCTGCCTCGCCCGCTGTTCCCCTCAGCAGTGTACTTTGGTCAGTCTGCTTGTTCTGTTCCCCCGCTCTGTCTCTGGTGAATCCTCTCACCCCCCAAAACTCTGGCCTGTACCCCAGTATCCATTTTGTTCTGTAGGTGTGTGTTTATCTTATCTCCTCTGCTCTTAAGCACCTCAGGCCATCTTACTCACTTTCCTGTGACCTTTGGTGCCTGGCACGGTGCTTGCTACATAAACTCTGGCCTGTATGTATAAATAAATAAATCTTAAAAAAAGAAAAAAAAAGAGGGCCTCTCCTGTGGTGCAGCAGTTGAGTGCTGGGCTGCAAAGCTGCCCGCAGCCTCTGCAGTACAGGTTTGATCCCCAGCTGCCGGCGAGGGTCCCACATGGCACAACAGACCTCTCCTGACATGCCCGCTGCTCAGCAGTATATTTCGTCAGTCTGCCTGTTCTGTTCTCTGCTCTGTCTCTGGTGAATTCTCTCACCCTCCCACGCTTCTGACTGTACCCAGTGCTTGTATAAATAAATAAATAAAGCTTTAAAAGAAAAAAAAAAAAGAATGACATAGGAGAGAGATGTCCCATTTATTCACTCAACAAATATTAATCAATTGCGTTGGCCCCACACCCCAGGTGCCAGGAGCAACAGTCAGGAGGGGCCAATGTAGAGGAGCCAGGTGGGTAAGCAAGAGGGCGGCAGGAGGTAAGGGGGTGTGAAGAGATGGCTCACGCACACACGGGGCCTCTGTGGGCTGATGAGATGGGGATATATAGAAAGGTTTCGTGAGAAAATGGTGTTTGAGTTAGAACTTGAGAAGAGGTAAGATTTGGGAACTGAGTTGAACACTTCTTTAGTTTTAAGCGTTTTATTGTTATATGTCATCAACATGTAACATCACACTGGTTGCAGATGTGTAACATAAAGATTCGATATTTGTACTTATTACAAAATGACCATCGCCATTAAGTCTTCTTGCCATCACCATACAAACTTAACTTGCAGGATTTACTCATTTGACAGCTTTCTCAAGCACACTTGACAACATCCATGACTAGTCTCCACTCTGTACATCACAACCCCATGACTTACTTATTTCAAAACTAGAAGTTTGTGCCTCTCCCCCCATACTCTTGTTGTATTCACTCATTCAATAAACAGTTGATGTCTCTAACTGTTGTAGGAACAAAGCATCCCTTCATTTCAAAGAAGATATTTTGGTATTTAGTTGTTTTTATTACACAAGAAACACATGCTCCCATCAAAAAATCAGGACACAGGGCCTCCCCAGTGGCACAGCGGTTGAGCGCTGGGTTGCGAAGCTGCCTGCAGCCTCTGCAGCGCTGGTTCGATCCCTGGCTGCTCCCCGACCACCGGAGGAGGTTCCTGCATGGCGCACAGACCTCTCCTGCCGCCCGCTGCTCCCCTCAGCAGTGTACTTCGGTCCTTCTGCCTGCTCTGCTCCCTGCCCTGGCTCTGGTGAATTCTCTCACCCTCCCGCGCTTCTGACTGTACCCAGTGCTTGTATAGATAAATAAATAAATCTTACAGAAAAAAAAAAAAAAACCTTTAAAAAAAAAAAATCAGGACACACAGGTGAGCAAATGAGAAAAGTGAGAAAACAAGATCCTCCATAATCCCTCTATTCAGAGAGCACCACTTCAGGGGTCAGATTGGGATGAGTAAGGCATGTGATTCAACTGCAAAATTTAAGGAGGCGGGAATGCTATAAAAAAAAAAACCCTCAGTAATCAAGATAAATAGTTTTTCTTCCAATTTTATATAATATTTTAATGCAATATCTTAAAATAAATTATTGCAACAATATCTGGGATGACACACTACCTGAATTTAAAATAAAGGCAGGGCTTCCTCTGGTGGCACAGTGGTTGAGCACTGGGCTGAGAAGCTGCCTGCAGCCTCTGCAGCGCCAGTTCGATCCCGGCCGCTGGCAAGGGTCCCACATGGCGTGCAGACCTCTCCTGCTGCGCCCGCTGCTCCCCTCAGCAGTGTATTTCGTCAGTCTGCCTGTTCTGCTCCTGGCTCTGGCTCTGGTGAATTCTCTCACCCTCCCGTGCTTCTGACTGTACCCAGTGCTTGTATAAATACATAAAAAATAATAATAATAAAATAAAGGCAGGAGGGGCCTCCCTGATGGCTCAAGGGGTTAAGTCTCAGCACTATCAAGCTATAGGCATCCACTGCAGCATGAGTTCGATCCCCAATCAGGGAGCTGACCCACATGGTGCAGCAGACCTCTTGGTCTTGGCCCACTGCTCCCCTCAGCAGTGTATTTCAGTAGATCTTCCTGTTCTGCTCTCCACTGTCTCGGTGAATCCTCTCACACACACCACCACGACCACCCCTGCCCCCGCACCTCTGGCCTACACCCCAGATCTTGTATGCATAAAATAAATCTTAAAACAAAGGCAGAATCCAGCCTTGAACTTGCCCCACTCTCTTTCTGTCTCACCCTAATCCTGTCTATCACCATGCTTGGTTATTTCCTGGATACCTCCTCTACCCTCATATCCCTTCTCTGCCCCCTCTCAACCCCATTCTGGCCCTTGGGGTGCTGACCCAGAGGGTTTCTTGCCTTCTGGTGTCTGGTGGGTTCAGCCAATGGGAGGCCCTTGCTGGGAACCAGAGGGTGGGAGGAAAGGTTGGGGGTGCTTCTTTCAGCCTTCCCTCCTTTCTTATCACCAAAGTTCTGCCAGAGGCTGCTTCCTCTACAAATTCAGTGCCTGTGCAGTGGGGTCTTCCCCACACCTGGCTCTCATAGAGCTCCTCTGCCGCTGCTGGCATAGAGGTGCTAAAAGCTCCCTGTTCTTGCCATACTCTGGGCACTGTACACCTTGTAGAGATGCCCTTAGCACAGCCCACATTTTTGTAAAAGTGTTCCTTTGGAAGGATTCCTTTTGAAATTCCAACTGAGGACTCCTTCTGTTTCTTATGGGAATCTTGATGGTTAAAACCACTGTCACAGGGCCTCCCCTGGTGGCGCAGCGGTTGAGCGCTGGGTTGCGAAGCTGCCTGCAGCCTCTGCAGCACTGGTTCAATCCCCAGCCACCGGCAAGGGTCCCACATGGCGCAACAGACTTCTGCTGCGCTCGCTGCTCCCGTCAGCAGTGTATTTCATCTGTCTGCCTGTTCTGCTCCTGGCTCTGGCTCTGGTGAATTCTCTCACCCTCCCACGCTCTGACTGTACCCAGTGCCTATATAAATAAATAAATAAACAAATCTTTAAAAAAAAAAAAAAACAACAACAACCCACTGTCAGTATTTTGGGTCTAAGACATTTGCTTTTTTTGTTTTTCAAAGAAGAAATGTCTGTTAATTTCAAGACTCCATAAAGACAATCTTATGTGTTGGTCTTTTTAAAGATTTATTTATTTATACAAGAACTGGGGTACAGGCCAGATGCACGGGAGGGTGAGAGGATTCATCAGAGACAGAGCGGGGAACAGAACAGGCACACTGACGAAACACACTGCTGAGGGGCACAGCGGGCGCGGCAGGAGAGGTCTGCTACATCATGTGGGATTCTTGCCAGCCGGCTGGGATCAAACCCGCACTGCAGAGGCTGGGACAGCTTCACAGTGCAGCACTCAACCGCCTGTGCCACCAGGGAGGCCCCAATCTTATGTGTTTTATGTCATTGTATGTTTAAGAAAACTGCCCTATACTAGCTTAAAATATCCCAGATTTTGTTGCAATAATTTATTTTAAAATATTGCATTAAAATATTATATAAAATTGGAAGAAAAACTATTTATCTTCATTACTGAGGGTTTTTTTTATAGCATTCCCGACCCCCTTAAATTTTGCAGTTGAATCACATGCCTTACTCATCCCAATCTGATCCCTGAAGTGGTGTTCTCTGAATAGAGGGAGATTTGCTGAGGTAAATACAAGTAAAACCATCATGTATGTTTTCTCTCTGAGCTCCTTCCTCTGCCAAGGGGGACTGGTTACTCTCTCCCTGCTTCACTCTCTCCAATAGGGCTGGGGATGTGGGGGTCACCTGGCACCCACTTTGTTATAGATTTGAGGAATTCAAGGAGGCAACAGCACATTGTTGTCCCAAGGTCCTCCCTCAACCTCCCTAGCTGCTCCCCACCCAGCCCTGAACCATGCTGTTCTTTCTGGGTTCTTCTGGAATCCTAAGGACTGGGTGTGTGTGAAGCTTCTGGACTAGGTTTTCCCCAAACCCACCTGCTAGACTGAACCCTAAGCCAGTGTGACCCAGGGTTTCGCAGATAGAAAGCCAGAAGCTGGAAGAGCCGGCCTGCCGGTGTACACTTCCTCCTCGCCCCCTAAATAAACAGTGCTCACGTTCAATTCATTCAGTTCTCACCACCCACTGATTACACTTCACGCCTGTCTGATTACAGATTTGGAAACTTGGAAGGAACATTCATTGCATAAAAGAAAACACACCCCGGGCCAGCACAGGAAGCCTCCCGCCACGACCCTGCCCCTCCGCCCAGCTCTCCTGGGAGGCACAGGTGGAGAAGGATGTAGTGGGAACATGGATCTCCTCAGAGGAAGAAAACAAAGTTCCTGGGCAGAAGAAATGTACGTAAACAAGGACAATGTGAAGGCGAGGAGCGAGCATCCACACTGGAAGCGCAGTGAGCTTGAAAAAGCAACCTGTGGGATGGGAGGGCACCCAGGAAGATCAAGGTCTTGTGGTAACATGCTCAGCACACACTGGAGAGAGAGTCCACGGGAGTGCCCCTAAATGAAGGCATAAATGGTGGCCGAGTGAAACCTCTTTCCCAAACATTCGGGGTAGGGGGAAGGGCCAACTCTAAGGGATGGTTCTAGGTGTTGCTCCTTCACCCTTTGCTTACACAGAAGAGTTCAGAATTCACACACACACACACACACACACACACACACACACACACGCACACCTTCCCCCCACCTTTAGATTATCTCCCCTGAGGTTCGACAACATTAATTGAGCCCCTGCTGTGTACTAGACACCATGCTTGGTGCTTAGGCCACAAAAGGAAGACCCTCAAGGCCCCAGTAGACCAATAGAGGCAATAGAATATAAAGGAATGTGCATTATCATGGAAATTTGTATGATCAAAAAAATGGTGGTAGGGGGGACAGAACGGAGGCCATGGTAAGGGAAACCTACACAGTCAAGGCACACCAGAACAGAGCTTGATGAGGAATTTTTTTTAAAGATTTATTTTTTATTTATACAATAGCTGGGGTAGGGCCTCCCCGGTGGCGCAGCAGTTGAGCGCTGGGTTGCGAAGCTGCCCGCGGCCTCTGCGGCACCGGTTCGATCCCCGGCTGCTCCTCGGCCACCGGAGGAGGGTCCCACATGGCGCACAGACCTCTCCTGCCGCCCGCTGCTCCCCTCAGCAGTGTACTTCGGTCCTTCTGCCTGCTCTGCTCCCCGCTCTGGCTCTGGTGGATTCTCTCACCCTCCCGCGCTTCTGACTGTACCCAGTGCTTGTATAAACAAACAAACAAAACAAACAAACAAACAAATAAAACATGCCTCTATTAAAAAAAAAAAAAAAAAACAAACAATAGCTGGGGTACAGGCCAGAGGCACAGGAGGGTGAGAGTATTCACCAGAGACAGAGTGGGGAGCAGAGCAGGCAGAAGGACCGAAAGCACTGCTGAGGGGAGCAGCGGGCATGACAGGAGAGGTCTACTGCACATTTGGTAATCTCTCTGGCTGGCCAGGAATCAAACCAGCGCCCCTGACCTGGAATTTTTAAGGTGAAATGGAAAAAAGGTGAGGAGGAGAACGTTATAGAGAAAACAGGTATAGAGGAGTGGCATGTGAAAGACATGCTTCCATCACTGATAGAAGATTTGGGGTAAGATATTTGTCCTGCCTGATGCTAAGTTCCACTTGAATAAAAAACAAGTGACACCAGCATAGCAAATGCAATGAGTGGATGGCCAGGCGCTTTTCCAGGACAAAATGATAAATATTCCACAACTCACATGAGATGTGCTCTTGGAAAAATCACCTAGAACAGTTTATCTCCATGCCAGTTCTATCCTGGGTTACACAGAATCTCACTCATTGTTACTTCTGACCTCACCCCTGACTATATTTAGTTCTTTTTTTTTTTAAAGATTCATTTATTTATTGATACAAGAACTGGGGCACAGGCCAGAGTGTGTGGGGGGCACGGTGAGAGGATTCACCAGAGAGAGTGAGGAGCAGAACAGGCAGATTGAGTGAAATACACTGTTGAGGGGAGCAGCAGGTGAATCAGGAGAGGTCTGCAGCACCATGTGGGTTGCTCCCTGGCCGGGGATCGAACACATGCTGCAGTGGCTGCGGATAGCTTCATAGGTTGTGTCTTAACCCCTTGCGCCACCAGGGAGGCCCAGTTCTTTTTTTTTTTTTTAAGATTTATTTATTTATACAAGAGCTGGGGTACAGGTCAGAGGCACAGGAGGGTGAGAGGATTCACCAGAGACAGAGTGGGGAGCAGAACAGACAGATAGATCAAAAGCACTGCTGAGGGGAGCAGCGGGAAAGGCAGGAAAGGTCTGCTGCGCCATGTGGGTTTCTCCCTGGGAGGCCAGGAATTGAACCTGTGCTGCAAGGCTGCGGACAGCTTCACATCGCTGCACTCAACCTGCTGTGCCAATGGGGAGACCCTATAATTAGTTCTTTTTTTTTTTTAAATAATAAATTTTATTTTTATATTCCCCATACAATTGCAGCCCCCCCATTCTGACCCCAATCCCTCCCCTCCCGCCCCCGCCCCCCTAAAAGTGTCTCTGGTTCATAGTTTTTTGTTGATTTTGATTTTCACTTTCTTATAGTTATTCAGTTTCCTGGTCCCTTATTTAAGTTTTCTAGATTCCTGCAATGAGCGAGACCATCCGGTATTTTTCTTTTTCTTTTTGGCTTATTTCACTGAGCATGATCCCTTCCAGCGCCATCCATGTTGCTGCAAATGGCATGTGTTTATCTTTTTTGAATGCTGAGTAATATTCCATGGTATATATGTACCACATCTTCTTGATCCAGTCATCTATTTTTGGGCATTTGGGTTGTTTCCAAAGCTTAGCTATTGTAAACAGTGCTGCTATAAACATAGGGGTGCAGGTGTTCTTTGGAATGGATGTTTCTGTGTCCTTTGGGTAAATACCTAGGAGTGGAATTGCTGGATCATATGGAAGCTCTATGTTTAGTAGGTCCAGAAATCTCCACACAGCTCTCCACAGTGGTTGGACCAGTTTGCACTCCCACCAAGAGTGCAGGAGAGTTCCTTTTTCTCCACACCCTCGCCAACATTTATTGTTGCTAGTTTTTTTAATATGTGCCATTCTCACTGGTGTAAGATGGTATCTCATGGTAGTTTTGATTTGCATTTCCCTTATGGCAAGTGATGTTGAACATTTTTTCATATGCCTGTTGGCCATTTGCATTTCCTCTTCAGAGAAGTTTCTTTTAGTTCTTCACAGAATTGGAGCAGAAGAGCCAAGGGAGTGTATCAAAAGTGAAAAAGAAGAAAAAGAGAGAGCTTAATGGTCAGGGGTGGGGAAATGGTCAGGGGTGTTGGGGGTGGGACAAATAATTCATGGGCTTCCAATGGACAACGGCTTAGTCTGAATTGGGGAACAGCAAACCTTAGTCTCAAAATAATTCCTTGGTCAAAATAATTCCTTGCATCCAGCCTAAGTCTAGATGTTACTGAGACAAGTGATTTTGAAACAAATGAGAACAGCATCTGCATGACAGCATTTGGTATTAAATATTGTGATATGATTGTTCAATGTGTTTCTCCAAATCCATCCCACACCACACTGCTGGAATCCAGCCAGCTAAGACTGACCCGGCACCTCATTATGTTGTCAAAAAAAAAAAAAAAAGAAAGAAAATAACTGAAAAATTGTAACTTTTCCCTACTGAGCACAATGCCCCTGACCTTATATTTAAGAGTTTTCACAATCCGGCTTCATCCTGCCCCACCACATACAGTCTTTCCCCTGTTTCTCTGCAGAAAGCCTCTTCTTTGGCAAAATTTGTTTGCTCAGTGTCCCCAAAACATGCCAGACCAGGTGCTCACTGACCTTCCTCTGGATGGTAGTCTCCCCTTATCACCCCATACTTCACTAGGCTACTATTCATGTTTTCCTCTGAAGGCCCCTACTGGAAATTCTCTTTTACATGTTAATACTACATGCAGTCCATGTGGGTTTTTTTTTTTTTTTTTTTTTTTTTTTTTTAAGCAATGCGCAGTTCCTTGACAGGAGTTAGGAAATGTCAGTAGTTACAATGCTTTGGTATTGTGTACTGAAGATAACAGTCAGGCTATCTAGACTGAGTCATATCTACTTATTTACACAGTACCGTTGAAAGTGTATATATAGGATTAGCTTATCTTTCAACTGATCTACTCAATATAATAAAATATAAAATCCAGTGCCCAATGTTTAAGAACTGATCATTGTGCTTGAGGTAGAAAAGCATTTTAATCTGTGATGAGTTTATTTTACATTGCAGTTTCACGAATCTTGTTGAACCAGGTTTTCTGTGGGTGAGTGCCTTTGATTACATTGTTTAGTTATGGGGAATTCTGCACTAGTTGTGCGCAAAGCTGTAAGTTCCTTTATAAAGGTTAAACAAAGGTTCATTCATTCATTCTTTTCACGAGATTTCACTGCGCACCTTCATGTGCCAGGCATTGTGCTGGGTACTAGATAGTCACAGATAAAAGGTGACCCTGTCAGAAAGGAGTTCTCCCACCTGAGCTGGAGACGGGATAAGGCCAAGGGACTCTATTGATTATCTAAAGCCACAATAATTCTGAGGAACAACCAAACACAGAACTTCAGTGGTACACAACAGCACCGTTCATTTCTCATGCATCTGGGATTGTTGCCGAGGCACTGCTACTGATTTGGGTTGGGCGTCCCAAAGGGCCTGGGGGCTCGCTGCTGTTGGCTGGTCCAGGATGGCCTCTCTGTGAAGGCTCGGCTCCGCTTTGTGTGTCTCAATGCGCTGTGCTGTGGGTGTGCTCTTTCTCTTGTGTGTAAGTCTCTGCTGCTGTACACATGCTTGCGAACCCTGCAGCACAAGTGGTTTTTAGGAAGAGGCTTAAAAATTGGTGAAAGTAAGTTGCATGACTAGAACCAGAAGCAGAGCTATATGGTACAGGGCCTGCATATCTCTCCAGCCTGGATCTTTCCTCTGAAGTCTAGACTAACGCATCCAACCATGTGTTCAACATTCCCGGTAGGATATCTAATAGACACCTTGAACTTACACACATCCAAATTCAAACTCCTGATTTCCACCCCAAAACTAATTCTTCCCATTTTTGAAACTGGGAACCAAATTCTTGAGTCAGTCTTGTCCCCTCTCTTACTCTGTTCCCCATAGCTGAGCCAATAGTGAGTGAATAACTGGGATGCTACCCTGTAAGTATATGTTTCAATTGATATTTTAGAATCTACTGCTACTACACTGTTGCCTGGCCCCCTATCTTATCATCCAGCTTCTGCCTTTGACCTTATTTATGGTGACAATAAATGACTGTAAGTCATTCTTATCCTGCTTCTGCTTCTGCCTTTAACCTTCTTTATTGGGACTATAAATGACCACTAATGATCTCTACACTCCAGTAACTTTCCATTGCATCATAATAGGAGCTGCACTCCCACTAACTAAGTGATGCATTCAGATACAATTTGTCCTCCCTGCCCATTGTTTTCTCTTAGCTTTCTCCTTTACTGCTACTCATTCGACCCGTCTCACCGCTTTCTTGGGGTCCACTTTCTTGGGGTCCCTGGCTGAGTTCTGCTGCACTTGCCGTTCCCTTTGCCTGGAATGGTATTTCCTCAGATGTTTTCTTGTTCTTTTTTTCCCTCCTACCTCATTGAGGTCCTCACCAAAATGTCACGTTCCTTGATCCCGCTATTGAAAATTGGAACGATTCCCACTCCTGTTCACAATCTTCATGTTCTTCTCTCCTTAGTTTTCTCCACAGTACTTCCCACAATCTGATATACGACGCCTTTTATTCTGTCTCTGTCCCCTACTCAACAGAATGCAAGCTCCACTCAAGCAGAACATTCTGTCTGCTTTGTTCACTATTGTTTTCAGTAGCCAGAGCAGGGCCAGCAACTATTTTTGAAATTTCGTGCATGAAGGAGCTTATGATGGAGAGTAGGGAGACACCAGTTCTTCAAAGGTGCTGACGTCACGTGCCAAAGAGTTTGCCAAAGAGTTTGTCTCCAGTGACCTCCAGCACAGGGTTGTCATCTGAGAAGTGGCAGAGACAGTGAAAGTTCCCTCTAGCTTCAGGGTGGAGCAAAGACTAGAGAGGGTAGGGCTGAAGATGGAGGATCATTTGAGGGGTTGTTGGCAGAAACTGAAGCAAGACTGAGAGCCTGAGCAAAGACAGGGACATTGGATGTGAAGAGAAAGGGGGCACATCTGACAGCTCTTTAGGGGCAGAATAGACTGACCTTGCTGATCAGTATGGTGCATGGGGTTACAGCTCACCAGGAGACACCCTTTTGTTTACTCAGGTGTCACCCCCAGAAACTCCTTGACAGGGTAAACATGGATCACCTGTAGCAGTCTTTGGAAATTTCTGAGAGCCTGGAGATAGAACTCCCTGATCGCATCCGAGACCAACTGCAGATATCCAGGCATGCACTGTCTAACCATGTCAAGCTCTTGAGCTACCAAAGACCGACAAAATTGAGCTTTATGAAGAGCACCTGGCTATTTATTACCCCATTCCCGCTCTTTTATGTCCTGTTCAGGAGCTAAGAAAACAAGAATCAATGAGAAACTTAAAACCACATTCACCTTTTCCTTTATTCTGACTTACCTTAATCCAACTTGTTCTCTCACTACTGAAATAGAGACTAATACTGTACAGAGATAAGGACCATCCCATTGCCAGGAGACTCCTACACAGGTGTCCACCCACAGAACCCAGCTCAGGGAAGCAGTTTTCCATTTAGATAATTGTATGTTTGGTAATAGGATTTACAACAACCTTCCTGATTCCCTTCCTGGTCCACTTCTTCAGAAAGTGCTGGTTCCCTAGGAGGCTGAGGTCTCTCCACTCGCTACGGCCCTAGAGATACTTTGCCAAACCAGAAAACTCTAGTCCCCCAGAATCCATTCTCTGAACCCAGCCGCTCAGCCAGTGCCGTATTCAGCCTGACATAGGATGATTCCATTAACAGAAGGTCAACTTGGGGGTAATACCATTGTATTACTTAGGTGATGAACTATCTTAAAAGCAAATAAATGCTCAGCATGAAAGGGGCCACTTCTGAGAAATGACATGGACTGTGAGGAGGAAGAGAAAATAAGTTAACTGACATGTACACAGTGAATTTTTTTAAGTGATATTTCTTTTATATGACTTGTTCAATTATACCTTTATGCCCTGATTTGAATTTCAAAATTTTAAATGTTTAAAGATTAAATAAAGACAAAGGGAGGTCCTCTTGGGTGGCACAAGAGGTCAAGTCTCAGCACTATGAAGCTGTCACCAGCCAGTGCAGCATGAGTTCGATCCCAAACCAGGGAGGTGACCCACACGGCACAGCAGACCTCTCCGGTCTTGCCCGCTGCTC
This sequence comes from Talpa europaea, assembly GCF_964194135.1. Taxonomy (NCBI): domain Eukaryota; kingdom Metazoa; phylum Chordata; class Mammalia; order Eulipotyphla; family Talpidae; genus Talpa; species Talpa europaea. The sequence continues at coordinate 10,677,651 of NC_140084.1, read as the reverse complement.
CCCTCAGCAGTGTATTTCAGTCAATTTGCCTGTTCTGCTCCCCACTCTGTCTCTGGTGAATCCTCTCATTCCCCCCTCCCCCCATATCTATGGCCTACACACCAGCTCTTGCACGCTTAAATAAATAAAATAAATCTAAAAAAAAAAAAAGACAAAGGGAAGAGAAGTACAAAACTGTTTGCAGTGTGACCTCTGTGAGAGAGATTCTAAGATGCAGGAGAAAAGTGATCAACTGTGGTGATTGTGCGCAGCCTTCCACACACATTTTGTATGTTTTAATTTTTAAAAATAATTATTACTTTTATAATAAGAATAAATACAGAACTACTGACTCCTTAGTTCTGGCTCTTCAATTTACATCTCTGCATGGAGTCACTCCAAAGAGGAATTTTTCTTCTTGCCAGAGATTAGTACGAAGGGAGAGAGCGCCACACAACTGAAATTCATACAAGGATCAGAGCCAATGAAAAGGCCTTAGGGGGCTCAGCTGATGGAAACCAGCAGAGAAATGTCTAGATTACCCCAGAACTCATAGCTCCCTATCTGCTGCCTTTCCTTCAAGGTCTGCAAAATGAGTCAGCAGCTGCATAAGAAGAAAGAGCTATCGATGTCGGTTTTTTTTTTTTTTTTTGGAGTCAGTGGGTTTGGAGTGCAGGGTCCTTGGGGTCACTCTGGGAAAGATGTCACCAGAGCTCCCCTTTCAGTGGCACATGGCGGCTTTCCCAGGCGAGTTTCTCCACGAGGCAGAGACATTAGTTATATTTATTTTATTTTATTTTTTTTAGATTTTTTTTTTTTATAGAGGCATGTTTTATTTATTTGTTTGTTTGTTTATACAAGCACTGGGTACAGTCAGAAGCGCGGGAGGGTGAGAGAATTCACCAGAGCCAGAGCGGGGAGCAGAGCAGGCAGAGGGACCGAAGTACACTGCTGAGGGGAGCAGCGGGCGGCAGGAGAGGTCTGCGCGCCATGTGGGACCCTCCTCCGGTGGCCGGGGAGCAGCCGGGGATCTAACCGGCGCCGCAGAGGCCGCGGGCAGCTTCGCAACCCAGCGCTCAACCGCTGCGCCACCGGGGAGGCCCTTAGTTATATTTAAAGAGCAGGTTTAGGGCCTCCCCTGGTGGTGCAGCGGTTGAGTGCTGGGTTGCGAAGCTGCCCGCAGCCTCTGCAGTGCCGGCTCGATCCCTGACCACCAGCGAGGGTCCCACATGGCACGACAGACCTCTCCTGCCACACCTGCTGCTCCCCTCAGCAGTGTGCTTTGTCAGTCTGCCTGTTCTGTTCCCCGCTCTGGCTCTGGTGAATTTTCTCACTCTCCCGTGCTTCTGACTGTACCCAGTGCTTGTATAAATAAATAAATAGATCTTTAAAAATAAATAAATAAATAAAGAGCAGGTTTATTAGGGGAAGGAGCAGAATGCAGGACACTTGCATGGACACAAGCCGGCAGAGAGAACTGCCCCGAGGGGGACAGGTTTGCTGAGAGAGGCCTGCATGGTTGCAGGCGGGCGGCCTGGAGGAGAGCTGCCTCTGCTGAGGGAGGCCAGTGAGAAGCCCCAGCAGGTACAGGTCCCAGGCGGGCAGGAGGCTGCTGCCCTGCGGAGGGAGAGTGGGTGAAAGGAAGCACCTGCATAATCACAGGTGGGCAGAAAGACTGTGGCCCCCGTTGTGGGGGCAGCGTTAAGTTTTATCATCTTCCTTTGGTAGGGCGGGGCTCATCTCTGTGGGTGGATGGTTTGTGCTCCTGACACTCCCTAACACAGTCTGATACCTGTCTGGGTGTTGACACCTAAGGGTCCTGGTTTCTATAACTGGGTAATGGCTTACACTAATCCCCTTTACCCCCACCTCCCTGAGAGAGTTAGGCTCTAGTCTTGTGATGCCTCCTTTAGGTTTTCTATCCTTTCCTCCATCAGTATTACTATGATTCAACAATAACTACCACTTTTTGACTCAGTGTTGTAATATTATGTTAGGAGCGCTGTATGCATTAATCCATCCTAACATTCACAAGAATTCTATGGCATGGGCACAGGAGTCAGAGAGATGGAATGACCTGCCCAGATTTCTGACTCCCAAGTTGGTGATTTTTAGACTTCACCTCAATTTACATTTATTTGGGGAGGTGCTGCCCAGTTTTCTCATCAATTCTTTTATATTCAAAACAATTATATAAAGTAGCTCAGAGTGGTGGAGTGATTTGCTCAAGGACACACAGCTATGCCCTTTGGTAACAACTCCTTTTTTTTCCTTTGAAGGGAGAATTTTTTGTTCTCTACCCCATACACGCAGTTACCAGCTCCTACAAGAAGGGGAAAGATGTTGAATTTGACACAGAGGCCAAAAAATGTTAGTTCCCTCCCAGAGGATATGAGCAAGTAGGCACAACCCAGAAATAGCTGGCACACTTCTTTTTTGCAATAGAGATAAGATTCAGATGTCAGATCAGGTTGAAGATGTGTATGGGCTTTGGGGCGGTAACTGTCTGCAAGTTCCCTATCACTTCTGTCTCCAGGTCGTCCCCGGGGTATCTTCTTTTCCCACCTTGCCCTAAGGGGCTGTCTTCAAAGAGTCTCCGTTCTAGGATCACCGCCCGCGCTGAGGGGGTGGGGGGGAGACAGCTCTGCTCGCTCCCGGGCTCCGCCTGCCACCTCGAGCAGAGTGTCCCAACCCCGAGTCGCTCGGTGATCAAGTCGCCAGCGGCAAGGCTCCCGGGAACAAGTGCTTTCCCAAGCCTGTCTAGGAAGGAGGATCTTTGTTTTTATCCTTCTTTTTGCATAAGGGATTTTTCAGAGCAGGGACTGTTATGCAAAATGCAAGTGGGAGGAGGAAGCCGAGAAGGTAGTTAATGAGTCAGGGAAAAGTGCTCAGCCAGCCTCCGCCACCGGCCACCGGAGAGTCTCTCCACAGCAGTGGGAAGCCCCAGCCCTGAGCAAGGTAAGAAGGTATTTCTGTGCAAAGTCCAAAGCAGGCCGTTAGCCAGGGGCCATGGGGCCGTTTATGATGTACACTCGGGCAGTTACACCGAGGGTTTCGGTGAAGGCTGCTTCCCTCTCTCAATCTGAATACCCTGGAGAATCTTTCCCCCCAAAGCAGGAATTGCCTGCTAAGAGCTCTGCACCCCTACCCAGTTCCATCCCTAGAAGGGAAAGCACCTGGAAGGTGCCGGGCTGTTCTGGAGTACATTTTAAAGGTGGTCCTGCTATTGCCTTTACTCAGATCCTGGCTTTCAACTCTCTATCTACTTCCCGCAGCTACTCCTCTGCTCAGGTGCTGGGGATGTGTTGGGGGTAAAGGGGGTGTGGAGAAGAGGGGGGAAGTCAGGCTTTCTCTATCTCAGGTAAACATGTAGTACTGTTAGGGGGAAAGGATGTCCTGAGCTAATTCCATACAGGCTTTGTGGACTCCACCCCCACTCCAGACCAAAGCCATCAGGACATTGGGAAAGACAAATCCCATCACCACCAAAGGGAAGGTGGCTGGGACCTGAGGGTGGAGTTAAGCAGCCAGGTTGGGTATAAAAACCAGACAAGTGGGCCTTGGCGGGTCGCTCTCTCACTCCCCTCCTGGCTTCACGGCTGCTCCTGGGCGGCCAGCTCTCAGAGTGCCATTTGGGATTCCAGATCAGCGGATCAGGTAGGACGCATTTAAAACTTTGTCTCCCACTTTTCTCCCTGAGTTGTACATTTCCTCATTTGCCCTTCCCTTGTAAATAAACCTTTTATTAACCTTTCGTGTGTGCCTGCAGTAGAGCATTGATAAGTCCTTTTAAGCGCGCGGGTGAGGACCCACAGTCAGGCACCCCGTTTTGTATCGGGGCTGCCCTATAACAGTATGATCACTGAAAACACTCAGACCCAGGCCCCAAAAGACAGGGTTTCTGATCAAGCAGGTTATTTCACCACTGAGTCAACCAATGAAGATTCAGTTTAAGTATTCTGAAAAATGGGGTCATCACGGACCCCAATGTCCAAGTGTATTGTTCTGACCGTGGCTTTCGAGCCTACAGAGAGCCATTTGTGTGTTAAATAAGAGGACACTCGTTATGAGGCCAGTTTACTGGCCAACCTAGAAGAGATCTCTCTTTTGCATGATCTTGCATAAGTTTGGGATTTCTCACTGGAATTGAAATATTTTGTTATGTGCAAAATAAAAATATGTTGTCCTGTCTTCCTTACCGGAATCAATGAGGGCACCTCAAACAGTAAAATGTGCTCTACAAATGTTTGTTTATTCTGACATTCATTCAGTGGCTGTTTCTTGAGCACCTGCTGTGTGTTGCTGGCACTAGGGACACAGCATTGTCAACGACCTTGGTCCAGTCCTCCTGGCACTTTCCGGCTGCGTAGTTTCACATTATGTGGGCTCCCTTTGCCTGGTGTTTTCTCCATAGGTTTCTTAGGTTATAGCTACTGGTGTGGATGTTGCTTTCCCCAAAGCCAGCTCTGTGATCTGTTTGTGCAAATGTCTTCTTCTACCATCTCTCCCCCGGGGAATCTAAGTGAGGAATGTGCCAGTGGCTAGAGTCCAGGGCTCTTAAACCGATGTGTTTTTGATTGTCAAGAATTCCTCATTTTGTTCCTAATAGGCCACATGTTAGCATTTTGGGGAGTCAACTATAACTCAGTGCTCTGTAAACCAGCAGCTTGCTGGACGAGGTTTTCTGTCCCGGTGCCCTGTGGCCCTGTGCCCAGTGGAGCTGCTCCCTCACTGGCACTCTCTGGGATGTTTTCAAGATCCTGACATTCTCAGGCCCCTTTAATGAAGGACTAGCCTCTGGGTGGTGATGATGGGATGTGCTGAGGGGTTTTTTTCCTTTCCCTTTTCCCCTTATTTTTCTAATTGATCAGGCTAGAGCGAGGGAAGTAGTCTGAGCAATCTATTGCCCTGCAATGAGATTTGTAATTTCTTTTTATTATTATTATTTTTTAAAGATTTATTTATTTATTTATTTATTTATTTATTTATTTATTTATTTATTTGTACAAGCACTGGGTACAGTCAGAAGCGCAGAAGGGTGAGAGGATTCACCAGAGCCAGAGCAGGGAGCAGAGCAGGAAGAAGGACCGAAGTACACTGCTGAGGGGAGCAGCGGGCGGCAGGAGAGGTCTGTGCGCCATGTGGGACCCTCCTCCAGTGGCCGGGGAGCAGCCGGGGATCGAACCAGTGCTGCAGAGGCTGCGGGCAGCTTCGCAACCCAGCGCTCAACCGCTGCGCCACTGGGGAGGCCCCTGTAATTTCTTTTTAATGCCTATTTAAAAAAAATAATGTTGACGGTTTCCCCCCTGGTTTTAACTAATACTTGCTTGATGTAGGGACTTGTTTTTTAGAGTGAGGTTAACTGTGCCATATGACATCAACCCATGCCTTCGATTAATATCTTGCTCGGGGCAATTCAGACCGTATTAGCTCTGGTTCAACACTCACTGGAAGACCTAAATGTTAGTAATTGATACTAATGAGACATCCATGTTATTCAAAAATGGGTTTAGTGTTACCTGCTTCCTAGCAAGGGTCATGCCCCTTCTCACCCTCAACTAGCAATTTATTTACTCAGCAAGTGCTCAGCGAGTCTAATCATTTGTACATTGTTGTATCTGTAAAGAAAATATGATAAAAACTTTACCCATAATTTATGGCAGATCCACGAGAGAGACATTTCATGTAGAGCGAGAGATGGATGTGAATGGAAAGTTTGGGGAAAAGGTAGATCTTGGGAGGAAAAGAGTTAGCTTTCAGGGAGAAAGCTGACATGCATGCCGCATCTTGGGGGGGAGAGGTCATCTCACAAATGGCTCAGGGCTTCTCCACAACAGAGCAAGTTGGGACAGACCAAAAGTGAATGCTGGTGCTTCAGGTACCCAAAAGGAAGGCAGTGACAGAGATCAAAGATCAGAACCTGATGGCCCTGGATATAAAACCTGCAGGTTTCTATGAAATCGGGTCCGTTGGAAAGTTAGTGAAGTATCTTTGAGCAGGAGAGTGAAAAGATCTTTTTGGGCATCAGTGGACAACGGAGAGAGCTGAGAGACAGAAGCCGGCAGCTCTTCACTCTGAGACCCAGGCCAGAGGGAGCAGAGGGTTCACCCACCCATAGGGCGGAATGAAAGTGCACAACTGCATAGCCAGGAAAGGAAGCTCAGGAAGGCAGACTAGCGACTGAGATGGAGTCCTGTCACAGACTCCTCACAAATGCTCACCAACGCCAAGGACTACAGAGGCAGTTAGTGACAGACAGCTGGGGAGGGCTCGTGGCTAGAGAAGCGGGGATTGCCACATAAAACCTACCTTGTTTTCATGGAGGGACATCACCTGGCTTCTCCCCATCTCAAGAGAACCTGCCTCTCCTCTAGGGCTCCTAACAGTGTCTGATGAGACAAGCTTTCCTCAACACACCTGCCTCTTTTGGTCAGCCCATGTTGTCGAGCCAGGCTGTGTCTTGACCTCAGTGAAAAGAAGTGGAGCTCACTTTATGAAAGCACACTTTCTCTCTGGCCAGGGATCGTGGTCAGAGAAAGGGAGTGGTCCAAGGGTTTCTATGGGACAACCAACGCCTGACAACAGCTGGGGACAGAGTGAGAAGGCCTGGCTCCAGCTCAGGGCGAGAGTGGGCTGAGGCCAGGAGAGACTGGCAGACAAGGAGGGCTCAGAGCCATGGAACCTGCCAGGAGAGTGAATTGGCCCACAGCCAGGATGGGGAGGGGTGGAGATGGGAGTGGAGGAGGGTGTAACTTGGAAAGGTTTACATTCCTAATCCCTAGTAAACGTTAGCTTTTTCCTGAGTTGACTGTATGTAGGTCCTGCTTATAAAATGTGATCACAGTTTCCTTATTACACATAATTGCAGGGGATCAAGGTCTGTTGTTCTTTATTTTCCTTTCTTTCATTCTGTTGTTTCCTATCTTTGTTCCAGACTTCGAACACACATTGCCTTTGGGAGAAAAAATCTCTTTCTAAAGTCACCTCTTCAGTCTTTGGTTTGTGGGGGGCATTCTTGCACCATTCTCAATAATGGATAGTTTTTCATTCTTTCCTCTTCGGTTCAAGTTTAAAAGACCTAGGAACATGTCTTTGCTGGTCCTGTTCTAATGACAGGGATATCAAGGCATTGAAATTTCCCTGACACAGAGTAAAGTGCTTTTTGGCTACAGGGCCTCCCCGGTGGTGCAGCGCTTGAGCGCTGGGTTGCGAAGCTGCCCGCAGCCTCTGCAGCGCAGGTTCAATCCCCAGCTGCTCCCAGGCCACTGGAGGAGGGTCCCACTTGGCGCGCAGACCTCTCCTGCTGCCCGCTGCTCCCCTCAGCAGTGTACTTCGGTCCTCTGCCTGCTCTGCTCCCTGCTCTGGCTCTGGTGAATTCTCTCGCCCTCCCGCGCTTCTGACTGTACCCAGTGCTTGTATAAATAAATAAAAATAAATCTTTAAAAAAAAAAGCGCTTTTTGGCTACAAAGGAGAGATGACCCTCCCTGGATCCTCTGGGAATACGTTGTTGTGATGAGTGGAAGAGAACGTTCTCGGTGCCACTGCCATCCAAGATTTGGCTTGGGTCATCCACATTTCCCAGAAGCTTTGGGGGACTTCCAAGGGAAGCCCATGAGCCAGCAACACTCTATTCTACCCTTTCAGGAAGCCAGCTATAAACTCTAGGAGTCACATCGGTAGCTGCCCAATTCCTCCTCTAAAATCCACTCCCTAGACTCTGTGGAGTTGTGGATATAGTGGCTTACTACCACTGTGAATGGAGACTTTCTGAGGCACAGATGGCAAAGGTATACATATCCATATTCGGATTCTTCTGGGGTTTAGCTTCCATGTATGATCACGGATGAACATAAAAGTGATTACTGAAGTTTTTGAAATGGCAAAAGACTGGAAACAACTCAATCAATGAGGAACTGGCTAAATAAATTGTGGTATGTCCATAAATAAAATTCTATTCTGTGAAGAACTTGCTATTTTTTGTGTGTTATAAAGGAAAAATTAAGGTGACATCCATGTGAATTTTGTACAGTTATAAAGTAACTAAAAGGAAACAAAAAACAATAAACATAGTTGCTAGGTGGGGTAAAGCAAAAATGGACAGATGGACAAGAAGCAGACTTTGCACTGTATGGTAATGACAAAACACCAGCTCATACTAGCTGTTAATTAACAGAAAAGACTGATTTAGCAGCTGGTAAAATTCTTAGGTGTTTTCCCCGTAGAAAATACTGTGACTCCTTTTATTTTATTTATGTCTTTTTTTTTAAGATTTATTTATTTATTTATACATACAAGCACTGGGTACAGTCAGAAGCATGGGAGGGTGAGAGAATTCACCAGAGCCAGAGCGGGGAGCAGAGCAGGCAGAAGGACCGAAGTACACTGCTGAGGGGAGCAGCGGGCGGCAGGAGAGGTCTGCGCGCCAGGTGGGTCCCTCCTCCAGTGGCTGGGGAGCAGCCAGGGATTGAACCGGCGCTGCAGAGGCTGCGGGCAGCTTCGCAACCCAGTGCTCAACCGCTGCGCCACCGGGGAGGCCCTATTTATGTATTTTTTAAAGATTTATTTATGCATAGGGGTACTGGGGTATAGGCCAGGGATGTGGGAGGGGGTGAGAGGATTCACCAGAGACAGAGTGGGGAGCAGAGCAGGCAGATATACTGAAATACACTGCCGAGGGGAGCAGCAGGCAAGACAGGAGAGGTCTCTGCATCATATGTGGGTCACCTCCCTGGCAGGGGATAGAACTCAGGCCAAGTGGTGATAATGATGATCCTTAACCCCTAGGCCACGAAGGAGGTCCTACAGGACTTATTGACTAACTGCAAGGGACAGGAATTGACACAGAAGGATCTGAGTAACTGGCTGCAAGAGGCTTCCAGCATTCTGCCTTGCTCCTTGGTGGGATTTAGGAAGGAGGGTATTTTCTAGAGAAAGGAGGTGAAAAGCAGGTACCGAAAGGGCAGCCTAACACAGCCCCTCTGATTGTTCCTTCAAGGTCTTCCAACTCGGCAAGATGACATTGTTCAAAAAGATGAAGCTGCTGCTGTTTCTGGTTTCCCAGATGGCCATCTTTACTTTCTTCATCTTCCTGTACCCCCACAACATCAAACCCCCGCCCACTGAGGAGGCGCCCAAGCCCATGCACGTGCTGGTTTTGTCTTCATGGCGTTCAGGCTCCTCTTTTGTGGGGCAGCTGTTTGGGCAGCATCCGGATGTCTTCTACCTGATGGAGCCCGCGTGGCATGTGTGGATGAACTTCGGGCATAGCAGCGCCTCCACGCTGCACATGGCGGTGCGGGATCTGATACACGCAGTCTTCCTGTGTGACATGAGTGTCTTTGACGCCTACATGAATCCTGGGCCCCGCCTGCAGTCCAGCCTCTTTCAGTGGGAAGCCAGCAGGGCCCTGTGCTCCCCACCCGCCTGCAATGTCTTCCAGCGCGATGATATCATACCCCAGACTCACTGCAAGCTGGTGTGCAGCAAGCAGCCCTTCGAGGTGGTGGAGAAGGCCTGCCGCACCTACAGCCACGTGGTGCTCAAGGAGGTGCGCTTCTTCAACCTGCAGGTGCTCTACCCGCTGCTGAGAGACCCCTCTCTCAATCTGCACATCATGCACCTGGTGCGCGACCCCCGGGCGGTGTTCAGGTCCCGGGAACGCACCACGCACGAACTCTCGATCGACAGCAACATTGTGATGGGGCCGCAGGGGAAGAAAGTCAGCAAGGAGGACCAACCCTACAAAGTGATGCAGGTCATCTGCGAGAGCCAGCTGGAGATCTACAAGGCCATGCAGGCCCTGCCCGAGGCCCTGCGGCAGCGCTACCTCCTCATGCGCTATGAGGACCTGGTCCGGGACCCCCTGCCTCAGACCGCGCGAATGTATGAGTTCGCAGGATTGAAATTTTTACCCCGGCTGCAGACCTGGGTGCACAACATCACTCAAGGCAAGGGCATGGGGAACCATCCCTTTCACACAAACACCAGGAATGCCCGCAATGTCTCCCAGGCCTGGCGGTGGTCCTTGCCTCATGAAAATGTTTCTCGAATTCAAGAACTCTGTGGCCATACTATGAATTTGCTGGGCTACCGCCTGGTCAAGTCTAAACAAGAACAGAAAAATCTGTCACTGGATCTTCTGTCAACTTGGATCCCCTCCAAGCAAGACTACCAGGAGGGCTGAGGACGCTCTCTCCCCAGCTGGCACCAGCCTCTGCCACATAACTGAGGCTTCTGGGCCTTACGCTTCTGTTGTCGCACATGTGAGCATGAGTTGTGTGCCCTAGCCAAGAAATCATGTGTCTCTACTCATGTCTAGGAAAGAGACTCAGGAACCTTCCGTGAGTGGCACATTCCAGCAGTGGAGCAGGAGCAATGCCTTGGCCTTCCTTCTGTGTATACTTCGAGATTTGAGGGCTGGGAGTCTGTCAGGAACCACACTGCATCAGTATAGTAAGTCCATGAATGTCTCTGTCCATATCTTGCCCTGTGGGAAAGGGGAGAGGACAGGGGACAGGGAAAGCCAGGAAAATGGTTCTTCCACCAAAGTGCTCTCAAGCATAGTCCACAGAAATGTGAACTCTGAAACCTGGTGGACTCAAAAGGGAATGGAGAACAAAGTTGGATTTTGCTGGAGGGCTTTGCCATCACAGCTACTGATTATCACAAATGTAAGATCCGGGCCTCCCTGGTGGCTCAAGGGGTTAAGCCTCAGCACTATGAAGCTATTGGTAGCCACTGCAGCACGAGTTCGATCCCTGCCCAAGGAGCTGACCACATGGTGCTGCAGACCTCTCCTGTCTCACCCGCTGCTCCCCTCAGCCGTGTATTTCAGTAGATCCACCTGTTCTGTTCCCCACTCTGTCTCTGGTGAATCCTCTCACCCCCCGAACCCCTGGTCTACACCCCAGCTCTTGTATGCATAAATAAATCTTTAAAAATATATATATAAAATGTCTGCACAACAGTTCACAGAGTGGCTACACCCAATCTATCTGTCATTTCCTCCCAAGTGTTTTCCCATCACATAGAAGATTTTGACCTGGGAAGCTGCCTTTCATTAACACTAAAAAACCAAAATAAGACTGCTTGGAGGGCCTCCCCGGTGGCGCAGCGGTTGAGCGCTGGGTTGCGAAGCTGCCCGCGGCCTCTGCAGCGCCGGTTCGATCCCCGGCTGCTCCCCGGCCACCGGAGGGGGGTCCCACATGGCGTGCAGACCTCTCCTGCCGCCCACTGCTCCCCTCAGCAGTGTTTTCAGTCTGTCTGCCTGCTCTGCTCCCCGCTCTGGCTCTGGTGAATTCTCTCACCCTCCTGCACTTCTGACTGTACCCAGTGCTTGTATAAATAAATTAAATATAAAATAAATAAATAAATAAATAAATCTTTAAAAAAAAAAAAAAAAAAAGACTGCTTGGAATATCCCCTTTTATGCTTTCTAATTACCTAGTAGAAAATACTTATTCTTATGGGATCCTAGTTTAAGAGCATGATCATCTCTATAGATTTTTTTCAATCCTTTTGCCATTATCTATAAATCATATGCGACACATAAAATATTGCTAAGAATGTTTGGTACCAGGTGATAAACTAAGTGTAAACTGATAAATTGATACACTGAGCACTTGAGAACTGGCAGAAAGTAGACAGTCAGTAATTAATTCCTCTCTTTCAGTCACTCAACCAAAGGGCAGGTAGCACAGCAGTACCCACTGCATGTTGCTGCGGGCAGGACTATGGAACATGCTTAGCAAGCATCTAGCAAGCAAGCAAGCGTTCACGAAATGCTGTCTGTAAATATCTGAGTAAAAATACTCTCCAGGCCTGTGTAATATCATTTCTGGTAACCTCCTCACTGAGGTCATGCCTAACAGCAGATCACGAGCCCTTTCTGGCCTTTCTGGCCATACTGATAGGATTAGGAAATAGCTGGGTTTCTGATGTTCTCGTTTCTCTACATCAGTGGTTGCCAACTGAGGTGATTTTGCCTCCCTGGGGAAATCTGGCAGTGTCTGGAGACATTTTTGGCCATCCCAGCTTGGAGGGAAGGTGCTCCTGGCATCTAGTGGGGAGGGAACAGAGATGCTGCCAAGCTTCAGTGCACAGGAGAGCACCGCCTCCCCACGGCGTCGTCGCTGGTGACCATGTAAAGGATGAATAGTCAATGACTGGAATAGATTTCTCTTTCATCCCATTCAGTCACGCGCACTATCACTCACAAGGCACCACCTGTCCAGGGGTGCTAACTGGGGATGAAGGGACTGGGGCTCTCTGGGCACTTGTTCAAGCGAGCTCCAGGGGAGCAGTGGTGTGGACATTACGAAAGTGCACAGCAGCATCACCAGAGTTTGCTAAGAGGACAGTCTGCTCTACCTGTTCTCGGCATACGTCCCCCTAATTCAGTTAGCCTTGGCCAGGAGAGAAGAACTTACAGGGACAAAACATGATCATTTAGGTGCTCCGGGAAGGTGACTCTGACAAAGCCAGAAGCAGACACTGTGCCAGACAAATGTGTTGTCTGAAGAGAATTAAAAAGTTCCAGAGGCACCCTAGGATTTCCACCAGCACTCTGCAACCTTCTTTTCATTATTATCCGCCCCCTCCCAACTTCTACAAATCTTTTCAGACTGCCCCCCTTCACCCCTCACCATGAAATGCTAATACCACAAATATACCGCACAGCTGTCTGTGCTGTGGCTTGTGGTGGCCCACAGACCACTGATATCTCAATTGTTTTGCTCCCAAAGAACCACTTTTTACACCTTGGTGGTAACACCACCTCCACTGAGAGTCGTGAAGTAGAACACAGTCCCTAGTATTTTTTTTTTTTTTTAGGTCTTTTCTTTTCCCAGCTTCGATCATTTTTCCTCAGCATGTCTTTGCATTTGTTATATCCCCAAACAATGTCCCCCGCAAAAGATGTGCCAGCTCTCACCACTGATAACTGTACCTTGCCCAACAATACTTAAATGTGATCATGTAAAACAACACATGAGTACAATTTGTAAAGGTCTATGGAAATATCAGTTATTCGTAGTAAAATAGTAAATACAAGTAGTTCTGATTAATGCCCTTCCTGCTGGCCCTACTCCTAATTTGGGATGGTCACTAACTCTGATTTCCTTGCTGACTTTCAAGATGGTGTCTTATAGTCCTGGAAGGACAAGGAAGCTAGTTTATTGTTTGTTTTCTCAGTTTATGATAAGAATTGATTAAAAAGAAAAGAGTGGGCTAGGTACATGGAATTTCTGTTTATAAAGAATGCGGTACGTTTTGAAAAAAGGTAGTTGCTGCACCACCTCAACCCAATGTGGATTTAAATGACTACAGATGGTGTTGGATAAAGAGGAATAAAGATGCCTGTTCCTTTATGGAAGGGTAAGGTGAGTGGAGGGAACGCTTGATGGTCTGACCATCATGGACCAAATCATAAGACCTTACAGATGCAGCCCACACAACACACAAACACACACCACATTCTGGGTACAAGTAAACTTGAAAAAGTTGACTGTACAATTGTAACTGGATTTTTAAAATGTAAGATCCTCAGAAATCCCATGCATCTTAAAATAGGAACAGACCATCTAGCAGTTTCCCCAAGCTTCTTTGACCAAGGACATTTTCCCTCAATATACCTATTAACATCCATCAGGAGAACATTTTGAGAAAAAGCAGTTTGAGAAATGCTGAATTATCTTCAGCAATCAAATCCTGGATGGTTCTAGCACTCTGCTTTCTCCTGACCTCTTCTCCCAAGTCCAAGCAGGCAGATGTTGAGTGGAGAAAATCACATGAGGGCAACTTGGTTCATGGGGAATTTAAGATCACCTATGTTCATTTACAATCCCTTCAATATTTTTCCTCTCTCCACCAGAACTCACCCCTATCATCTCCTGGCCACATGCCGCCTCTATCTCAAGAAAAGTAGCACCATTAGATGTGGACTTTTCAACTCCTCTAAGCCAAACACCCTAACCTCCCGTAGCATCCAATCTGCTTTCTTATACTGTGTTACGATACAGATGTTTAATACCAGTCCCTTCATCAGAGCTTTGGATTCCATCACCTCATCTTCTCGAAACTAGATGTTGTCATTAGTCACATTTTTATGAACTTACCTCTTCCATTGAATCCCCCTTGTTGGCTTTTTAACTTAGTCAATTCTCTCCATTTTTGAAAAACTCCCCCCTCACTCCCACACCCTCCCCAACTGCTGGTCTCTTTCGCAGCCAAGCTGTTCTAAAGAGGAGTCTATAGTCATGGGCTTTGTCTTACCACTTTTTACTTTCTCCTCCACCCACTCCCTCTGACCTGAATTGGGCTCCTTCTCTAAACAATGCTAGTTAACAACAAAAGTTAAATTCCATGCTCCACACTCACTAACTCCAATAGGCATTTTCCAATTCTCATTTCGCCTGAGCCTCAGTACCATTCACTGTTATGGCGTGCTCCCTCTTCCTTGAGAGCTTGTACCCTGGTTTTCCTCCTATGTCTACGGCCGCTTCTCAGGTTTTTGTTGTAGAAGCATTCTCTTCTACCAAGCTATTAAATGTTGGGGTTACTTTAGGCCCAGCATAGATGCTCTACTTTCCTCACTGAATGCTTTCTCTCTCCAGGCTATTTTATCCATGCCCAAGTGCCTCTCTCTAGCCCAGTTCTCTCCAACCGCCAGTCCTGGAAACCCAACCAACCAAGTGGCCACATCTTGAATATCTCAAAAGATATCTCAGACCCAACATGTCCAAACACTGCATTCATGATCTCCAACCATCTTCATCCCTCCTTGGTCTCTTTCTCACCTTTTCAACCTGTGACCAAATCAAAAACCTGGACTTCGCCCTTGACTTCTTCCACAAATCAGTCGCCAACCAAAGCTGATCCGACCTCACCCACAGTTCTTAAGTTCCTGGGCTTCTCCTCTTTCCCCTCTGGTCCCTCCTGTCTTTGTTCATGCCATGACCATCTCCATACCAAACCACTGACTAGTCTTCCTATCTCCAAACTGCCCACTTCAACCCAGTATCTACATTCTATTGAACATCCAGAAAGCCTAAATTTCTTATTATACTTTATAAAGTCTTTCACGATCTGGCCCTTGAATCCCTCTCTGATCTAGCCTCTACTTTCCCCCATGTTAAGTTCTACCAGTGCACCACATGTACTTCCGGAGGGCAGATAATGCCATTTCCCCCACCCAGAAAACCTTACTCTGTCCAGTTCCCAACTTCTCTGGCTCATCTTTCAGTCCTAGTAGAAAAGCTCCTCTAAGAGTTTTTCTTGGCTTGACCATGACCATGAAGCTTCTGTTGAGTTCCACTTGTTCAGGCTTCCTTCATCACAGTATTTATCCCATTATGTAAATCCATCCAATTTATGTGCTCCTGGAATTCTTTGAAGGCAGAGATTCTCTTATCCAATGTGGTACAACCAATGCCCAGCACAGTTCTGGCACAGAGTAGGCAATCAATATTTTAGTGCATGAATCCTAGACGCATCTACATAACAGGTAAAAGGCTCATGCTTTATGTCATACTTAGAAAAAAGGTTAATCACAGACCTTCTGTTCAGAGAAATGGTAACATGTTTACAGATTTAGATAAGAACAAACCAACATTTTAAAGTTTCCTGTTTGAGAGAAATAAGGGAAATTGAATCTTAAAACCCCAACAGCTGAGAAGTGTTGGGTCAAGTGGGGTGGCAGGTGGTGGGGTATGATAAAGCAGAGATTCAAAAATTCAGTTGACCTGTATTTCTAATAGTGATACTACTATAGCAAGAGATGCTACAAATTATGCTGGCTTTCTGAAGAGCTGGGTGTGGCACATGAACTAATAATCAATTGCCACCCAGAAGCAACTGGCAAATTCTTGTTCATTGATAGTTACACATTTGGTGTTTAGCCAAATCTTCAAGCAGAAATTTTCTGGTTTATTTTTATTGCCTTTCCACCCTTGCAGTGGCAAACTATAGCTAAAGGAATGGCTTGAGGAAATAGTCATCTTTGAATCTTTTTTTTTTTTTCTGTCATCTTCCATGTCTATCTATCAGCAAATCCTACCAACTCAACTTCCAAAATAAACCTTGACTCACACCACCTCCCACCATTTTCACTGCTACTGTGTTCATCCAAGCCAAACTGAAATCTCCCCTGAAGTGCTACTAGAGCCTCCTAACTGGTCTCTTGTCTCCTTGCCCTGACCTCATAGTCCATGTTACCCCTACTAGCCAGAATGACCTATCTGAAAATAAATTAGGTGTCAACTCTCTGCCTAAAGTCCTCCAATAAAAAGCCCAGGTAAATTGGAGAATGGATTTAGATATTTATATCATGCCATTAAAAGGAAGGAACTAAGGATACCTGTAATATGAGGCTTTGCAAAAACATTAAGTTAAGTTAAAGAAGTTTATATGAAAGAGTTAACATGGTGAGATTCTTTTATATACAGTTTTAGAGTAGGAAAAACTAAAATATGGTAAGGAAAAATCCTAACAGAGGTTTCTTTGGGGGGGTAGGGAGTGGTGGTGATTGGCTGGGAAGAGATTTGATTACACTTGTGGGGTGACAGGAATGTTCAGATCTTCATAGGGGACAAGATTACATGGGTGCATGAATTTGTCAAAATTTAATGAATGACTGTACACTTAGGGTTTAGGGGCTTCACTGCATGTAAATTTTATCTCAAAAGGAAAAAAATTACAAACAAATATTGAATTCTGGTTAATGATACACAAGCAGGAGAATTTAAAAATTACTGATATCTAAAAGTTACTTAGCAATGTGTTCAAATGTAAAGCAGACAGGTGGACAGATAAATGACAAACTGAGGGCAAGATTAGCAAGAGTTAAGGAATGTTCCCTGTTGTCCAGGATCACCACACATTAGTCACCTTCTGCCCTTGCTCATAACCTCAACCTAGATAAGAATCTTGTATATGACACACTTTCAAGCTTCCCTGAAGGTATGTTTTGCACAGATTAATCCCTCCTCCCTCCAGGGGAGACCAGCACCAGGAACAAAGACATTCCTGCAGAGCCCCTCCTCCTACGCTAAACAATTTACCTTGCTGTCCCCTCGAGAGAGACAGTGTCTTTAGAAACACCAGTTTCATTGTCTCCTTTTGTTGTCACAGGGAAATAAATCCTTGTCCTTTCTGCACCCCCTTTTGGCTGTGTCTTTAATTCGGCCCAGATACCCACCAAGAGAACAGACCTATGGAGTTCCCTTATGGGACAACTATAACGAAATGTTAATGGTAGAATCTTGGCAAAAATAAAGGTATTCACTGTGACGATCTTTCAACTTTGCTATTTAAAGTTTCTCATACGAAAATAATGAGAATAATCAAAACTTCTGGGGGGAGCCACAACTTCTGGAATGGCAGTGAGGAGCTCTGATGCTCGCCCCACTGAAACAGACATTTAACTAGTGAAAAGCAGGAAAAACAACCATCCCAAGTTTCTGGACATTGTCCTAAGGGGAAACATTTACTAAGAAAATTTGTTAAATCTTGATAAGAACAGTCAAGCGTTTGTGATGAACCCCATTCCCTCAGCTCGGGGTGATGGAAGTCCTCTTCCAAGCAGGGCAGCCAACACTTCAACAACATGCCATTTGCCACTATCACTTACCTGCCAAGGTAAGTGGACCAATGGAACAAGAATTCAGAAGTATAATGTTTTCCCAGATGACCTTTGTAGAATTCAGGCACCTGTGTGTTAGGAAAAAGAAGAGGTTCTCAAAGGATAAAACTCCAAAGGTTTTATATGACACTGATATTTTAAATCTTGCTAGGTGTTACAATGGTGCTATGGTTAAGTTGTAATAAACAAACCAAAGTCCCTATTGGTTAATGATGTACTGTAATAAACAAAGTACTTAAGAATGAATTTATATATTTTTTGATTCACTTTAAAATGCACCAGAAGAAAAGGAATGGGAAAAAAACCCAACTGGCAAAATGGTGATAATTTTCCAAACTAGGTGAATATACTGAAATTCATTACACTGATCTCTATACTTTTGTGTCTGTCTGAAAATTTCACAACAAAATTTTTAAGTAGTCTTAAATTAGTAAGAACTCCCCGTCCCACCAAGAAGCACTTGTGGAAGGGAAGAATAATCATGACTGTTGTATGTTTGCCCAAAGTGAAGGCTAAAGGGTAATGAGTAAGAACTAAGGCTTATGGACTAGAGCCCTGGATATATTGCTTCATTTATATTTTTCTTTTAATTTTTTTCATTTCTTCTTTGGTGCACCGTTCCTGGAGGTACTGCAATATCAGGTCGATGCCCGGAGTGGACAGAGCAAGCTTCTGTTCCATCTCCCTGTTTCAAAAATCCATTTAATATATTGTCGTCGGATAGAGGACGTATCAGATATTAAACTGTTAAGAACAGATACTACAGTTGATCTTAGCCAAAAGGCCGAGAAACTATATATATATATATATATATATATATATATATATAGCTTCATTTAATCCTCCCCTCATCCACAACTCTATATTAGTCACTTTAACCTAGGATTGCAATTAACATCATCAAATGGGAAACCCCGGTACAGCACCCCCCCTGGTGGAGGGAGAGGGGAAGTACATGTGATCAGATGTCCTTCACCAAAAACATCTAACCTTGGAGTTTACACCTGCTGTGGGGCATTCTACCAGACATCAGGCCGGGACTCTTCAACATTGTAATATCATGAATGGATGACAAAAGAAATTAAAAATTCAGGTTTACTTCTTTAAATGAAAGAAAACTAAAGAGATAAGACATCTAAATGCAATGGGTGAACTCTGGATCCTAGATTGAAAAAACAAAGTCCCGACAAAGACATTGTGAAGATAATTAGAATCCCTGAAAATGAACAGTGTATTAGGAGCTATTTTTTGAAAAAAATGTTCAATATTAAAACCAATTGTAAAGAGGTAAGTGGGAGGCCTGTTTTAAAGACTGGCAAACTAAGCTTCAGAGACAAAAAGGGACTTGCCCAAGAATCCACAGCTGGTAAATGGCAAAGGCAAAATGGATGCAGAGCGCCCTGCGTGATCTCTGGGCTGGCAGATGCTTGTTCCTCCACAGCATCCCCCGGAAGCAAGAGGTAGGACTATGGGCTACAGAACTCCAAGGAAAGGGCAGGGGCTAACCATGGTGAAAAGGCGAACTCTGTTGTCATGCACCAGCAGTCATTCATTTGTTCACAATTAATTGCTGGGTGGCAGCGATAAGCAAGAGCAGGCAGTTCGGGGAATTCAGGTTGCTTACAGCCTAGTGAAGGAGAAAGATGCTAATCTAATGATACAAAGACAGGTTGGAAGCACAGTAAAGGAAACTGACCAAAGTGGAGGGTGTGAAGACTTCAGGGATTTGTGCTCGGAAGGATGAACAGAAGTTAATGATGTAAAGCGAGGGAGGAGCGCATGAGAGGAATTTTTCTATGTGCAAATATGGGAAGTCCTCCCAAATCCCCAAGATCTATATTGTTAAAAAGCAAGTGCAAAACTGAGATTTCATGCTGCCGTTGTATTACTCTGTGTGTGTGTGTGTGTGTGTATATGTGTGTTGGGGGGGTGTTATGCCTCCATATTCAAATTTATTGTGTAGAAGAAGAAACAAAAAGGGTACAGGAAACACTAAAAACAGTACCCATAGGAAACAAGGCAGATTGAGTTGGGGAGATGAATAAGGATGAAAGGGGGACTTTTGGCTATCCAATTTTATCCATTTACTATGTGACTTTTTATACTTAATATTTTTTGAAACTTATGGAAATTGTTACCTTCAATTGTTTTTAATCTGAGAAAACTGTTTTCCAATCTTTCCTGAGTTACATACTTTACATTTTTAAATGACGCTGATTTTGCCTAGTGTGATACTTGTGCTGCAGTACTTGTGCTGCAGTGGCTGCAGATAGCTTCATAGGTTGTGCCTTAACCCCTTGCACCACCAGGGAGGCCCTTCCATACTTTTAATATATAGACTTTTTACAAGAACTGGGGTATAGGCCAGAAGAGTCGGGGGTAAGAGGATTCACCAGAGACAGAGTGGGGAACAGAACAGGCAGACTGACTGAAATACAGTGCTGAGGGGAGCAGCAGGAGAGTCAGGGGAGGTCTTCTGTGCCATGTGGGTTTCTCCCTGGCCGGGGATTGAACTCATGCTGCAGTGGCTGTGGACAGCTTCATAGGTTGCGTCTTAACCCCTTGCACCACCAGGGAGGCCCCTAATTAGCTTATTTTTTAAGATTCATCCAAGTTGTAGCATATGTCAACATCTTGTTCCTTTTTATGGCCAAGTAATATTCCATTATAAATATATATCACCATTTGTTTAGTCATCCATTGATGGACTTCTGGGTTGTCTTCATCTTCTGGCTATTGTAAATAGCACTGCCAAGAATATTCATGTGCAAGTTTTTGTTTAGATTACTGTTTTTGATTCTTTTGGATATAAACCTAGAAGTAGAATTGCTTGTAATGCTAAAGTTTATCATTTTTTTAAAAGATTTATTTATTTTATTTATACAAGCACTGGGGATAGTCAGAAATGCGGGAGGGTGAGAGAATTCACCAGAGCCAGAGGGGAGAGCAGAGCAGGCAGACTGACGAAGCACACTGCTGAGGGGAGCAGCGGGAAGCAGGAGAGGTCTGCGCGCCATGTTGGACCCTCGTCCGGTGGCCGGGGATCAAACCGACGCTGCAGAGGCTGCAGGCAGCTTCGCAACCCAGCACTCAACTGCTGTGCCACCAGGGAGGCCCCCTAAAGTTTATCTTTTTGAGGAATCAACAAGCTGTTTTCCATAGCAGGTGGACCATTTTATATTCCCATCAGCAAGATATGAGTTCCTGTTTCTCCCCATTTTTGTCAATCTTGTTATTTTATTGTTTTTTGTCTGTTTTTATTATAGCCATCTTAGTGGACGGATACATCATTGTGGTTTTGAATTGCATTTCTTTAATAATCAATGATGTCAGGTGTGTTTTCATGAATTTGTTGGCCACAGCAATTTTTTTTAAATGTCTGTTCAAGCATGTGCTACTTTTAATTATATCACTGGTGATGTACTTTTTAAAACAATGGTATAGTTTATATTATGATTTCTGAGAATTTTCTCTTATTATTGATGAAAACTAAAACTTCCAAGTAGGATCTCATTTTATTAGTTAAGATAATGGTAGTTACTATAACACATTCCCAAATGTTTAATTACCAGAACGCAGCTGAAGTTTCTTTCTTGCCCAAGGTCCATTGTATTTGATAAATGGCTCTTCCTACAAGCAGTAATACATACACTTAGGTTTCTTCCATTATGTGGCTCTGGCATCTATACCTCCAGGCTTCTAAGGAGGCGCTGCCCCAGTATTTACAAGAGAGTCCAGTGAAAATACATTATGCACCAATGGCATCATTTTTTTAAATCAGAAGATTCACTTTAATAGAAAGATGAATTTGAGATAACTAGAGGAAAAATAGATATGAAGCCATCATGCCACTGACACAAAAATAAGATAAAAATCAAAATGAGAAACTAACTTGAGAGTTTCCAGGTCTCTTGAGAACTCATTTTCTTTGCCAGATTTCACATTCTTACAGCTTCATGGTCTCTTCCTTCTAACAAGTTTATCAGCAGAGAGAAGTTATCTTTCAGATGACATGCATATGTCATCTAGTGAGCAAGGCCAAAGAATGTGGTGTTTTCCAGATACAGGTGATTCAAGTTCAAAATATATGACTTCCCAAGCAGCTGGCTAGTCTTGATGACTAGTCGCTATTAAAAAGGGTAAAGTGGGCCTCCCTGATGGCACAAGGGGTTAAGCACCATACTATGAAGCAATCTGTAAGCCTCTGCAGCACAAGTTTGATCCCCAGCCGGTCAGGGAGAAACCCACATGGCACAGCAGACCTCTCCTGTCTCGCTCACTGCTCCCCTCAGCAGTGTATTTCAGTCGTCTCCTAGTCTGCTCCCCACTCTGTCTCTGGTGAGTCCTCTCACCTGCCCCCGCCACATCTCTGGCCTGTACCTCAGCTCTTGTATGCATAAATAAATGAATCTTTAAAAAAAAATAAAATAAAAAGGGTAAAGTGCCTAATAGTGGGGTGGGTGCTGAAGACCTGAGTGCTGTTCATTTCTTTTTATTTTTTAAAGATTTATTTTTATTTATTTATGCATACAAGAGCTGGCATGTTGGCCAGAGGTGCATGGGGTGGTGTAAGAGGATTCACCAGACTGAGTGGGGAGCAGCACAGGTGGTTTGACTGATATACACTGCTGAGGGGAGCAGCAGGCGAGAGAGGAGAGGTCTGCTGCGCCATGTGGGTCAACTCCCTGGCCGGGGATCCAACTGGTGCTGCAGTGGTCGCTGATAGCTTCATAGTGCTGAGACTTAACCCTTTGCGCCATCAGAGAAGCCCTCGATACTTATTTTTAAGTACAGAAACGAAGATGGTTCAAGTTAGATTAATCCCAAGTAGAGACTCTACAGAGATGCTGTAGAATAAGGAAGCTAAGAAGTTGAGATGGCAGGCAAGAATGTGCGTGTGCTGCAGTTCAAGATTCCTAAGAAATTAGTTGAGGGTGAAGGTAAAGAACAAAGGTGCAATTACTGGAATAGGGGTAGGATTTATAGCTCCTAGGATTCCAGGTGGATAAGAGGTCTTAAGATTAGGGTGTTGGTGGGGTCATTCACAGAAATGGAATTTACCATGTCACCACCCTTGTAAATGAGAGTTCACAAGAAGAGCATTAATGCAGTCTGCATTTTAAACCAGGATAGTTATCGCATGACTCAGAAAGGAGAGATCCTGTAAAGACACTAAGTTAGACTCTATATTGAATAAAAGCAATTTCAAACTGGTTGTCAAGGCGGCAATGTCTTTGGGGGGATTTACAGTTAAGGCAAAAAGGTGAAGGAACTAAAGAGTTGGATAAGGCAGAGAATTCCACATGCTGTGGAACAAGGATGGGGGGGGGCTGAGGACGGGAGCTCTGGAAGGAGAAAGCGTCAGGTTGGAGGAGGCTAAAAGTATGAGAATTTGGGCCTCCCTGGTGGCGCAAGGGGTAAGCCTCAGCACTATAAAGCAATCGCAGCCTCTGTAGCACGAGTTCCATCCCCAGGGGCCAGGGGGCCACCCATGTGGCAAGTCAGACCTCTCCTGTCTCGCCCGCTGCTCCCCTCAGCAGTGTGTTTCAGTCAGTCTGCCTGTTCTGTTCCCCACTCTGTCTCTGGTGAGTCCTCTCACCCCGCCCCCTCCTCTGGCCTGTCCCCCAGCTCTTGAGTGCATAAATAATCTTTAAAAATAAATAAATAAAAGTATGAGAATTTCCAGAGCAATATGACAACCTAGACAGAAGTACTCAGATTAGGGGGTCCCATTGTAACAGGGTGGTCCCCAGGAAAGGGGGAGGTGCTGCCCCTCTCCCTGCACTGTACCACCATGGCATCATATGAAACTTGTTTGTAAACTTAAATTGCTTCAAGTAGACTGTGAATAAGATGTCCCGGGAATCCAGACCTCCAACTGATTCTTTCAACCTTTAGGGTACTTAAAACACAGCCCCCCACACTAATGTGCACAGTGTGTGGAGCATGCGGGTGGGCTCAAATTTCTCTCTGAGCAGAGATACGAACACACATGCCAGGCACTCGGGACATGAAGGACACGATTCTTTGAGGAAAAGTTGCAGGAACGAGCGCGCGAGCTGACACCAGGTAAAAGGAGTTTGCGTTTGTGTTTCACGACGTGTGAAGGGGGAGGGCGCGACGCCGGGAGAGGTTAGCAGGTGTTTACAATACCTAGGGACGGTACGTCGACTTCCTGGACACTCCCCGTCGGAGCCGGCCCTGATAAAGGGCCAAGGAGGAAGATAATCCCGCCACAGCTCACCGGCCGCGGAGAGGAAGCGGAGGCCGACAGGTAACGGAAGCCCTGAAGGGCCAAAAGACGTCGCCTCCCCCAGAGTCGAAGCCTCGGCGTGAGCCCGGGTTCGACGCCTGCGCACTGAGCCGCGCCGCGTGGCCTAGCGGCGGCGCATGCGCAATCACGGGTGGCCGGGCTTAGGCGAAGTTGACGGCAGGTGGGGACCTGAAAGAGGCGAAGTGTGGCCCCACCTGCCTGTTACTCGGTAGGCGGTGCTGTGCCTAGAAAGAAAGGTGAGATCACAGGGGAGATCCCTTGTCTCTGACCTTTGTACGCTGTCTTTGTGTTTTCCTGGGACGCTTAGCTGCAGCGGTCCACCAAACAGCTGAAATTTTCTTTTTCTTTTTTTTTTGTTTTCCTTCTTTGATCAACATAGGTTGATTTCTTCACTCATTTAACAACTCATTTAACAGATAAAAAAGTGGGCGAGGGCCCACTCTTAAGGTGTCAATCATTTGCTTGATACATGAGATGGGCAGTGAGCAGCAGGGCTGATACTGAGGCTACTCCTGTGCCATTTATTTTCTAAAGTAGGGCAAGAAACTAAGTGAACACACATTAATTTCCACATTTACTACAATGATATAGTAAATACCATAAATTAACCAGGCTCTGTTGGGTTCCCTCTTTTCAGTAAACTTTTTTTCACTATTTTTTTACAGGCTAGACAGCCTCTGTTTCTGTAAGATCATTGACTCTGTGACTGTAAGCAAATTACTTATGCTCTCTATTTCTCATTTTATATTTTAAGAGTTATAATATTAGAAAGTAACTCATACCATTCTTGAAATTTTCTTTCAGGAATTTCAAACTTACTTGAAAGCAGCCCTACCCCTGGACTCTTTTTTTTAATCTAGAGATCCCCAGGATGTGATGGGTACTTCAGAAAGGTCATCCCTCCTTTGATTGCTATAGAAAGCCTATTATAAAGATGAGTAATGGTTAATTTGAAGAAAGAAAGGAAAAATTCATACACATGCACACACGTTCACATATACACGGAATAAACTTATAGTATATACCAGCAACTGGTCACTATTACTTCTGGGGAGAAGAAACTGGGTGGCTAAAAAATGAGCACGAGGAGTATTGTTTCGTTCAAATTTTTCAAAGTTTGAATTTCCATTCAAACATTTGATACCAAAGAAATTCAGGAATTTAAGAGAATTCAGTAATGCTAGATAGAATAATATGTACATGTGAAGACAAAAATGTCTTGTGTAAACCACCTAGTCTTCCTGTTTATTTCTGGACAGAGATCTTCCGGAGTTGGAGCAAAGGGGTACAGGAAAAGAGGAGCCAGGCAATTTTCGGAAAATTCTCAGCAGTGGTGGCATACAGGAAACTGATCATTGCCATCTTAACCTCATGAATTTGCTGAAACAAATTAAAAGGCAATTTTCAATGGGAGCTCACATAAGTCAAAGGTTGATTGGAAGAGGACATTGATGTTTATCTTTGCAACAGAAATTAATTGGGTGTGTCAGGCCAGGTTGAGACCTGAAAGTCCTCTTCCAGGTAAGGAAAGCTTCAGTTAGTGAGGACTCTCCAGACTAATTATGGTATATTCTTTTTTTTTAAGATTTATTTATTTATGCATACAAGAACTAAGATACAGGCCTGGGGGTGGGGGGAAGGTGGCTAAGAGGATTCACCAGAGACAGAGTGGGAAACAGAACAGGCAAACTGATTGAAATACACTGCTGAGGGGAGCAGGGGGCCAGACAGGAGAGGTCTGCTGCGCCATGTGGGTTAGCTTCCTGGCCAGGGATGGAACTCGTGCTCTTGTGGTTTGCTATATCTTTATAGTGCTAAGACTTAACCCCTTGTGCCACCCGGGAGGCCCTAATTATGTTATATTCTCGCCCCCAACCTTGCAAGATAACTTAAGTCTCCCTCCTCTGAGGGAAGTGGTGAGGGGGAATTTAGGCCTAAAACCGCCTAAGAGCATTTGCAGACGAAATGCTCACATTTAAAGAGTATATCCAATACCTCTCATTCCTGGGTTAACTGAACTGGTTCAACGTAGAGGCCCTGGTGAGTGGTTAGTAGATCTAGACAAGTGTAGAAATTTGGGAACAGAGGTTGGGAATCCTAATTGTTGAAAGTGTAAAGTCAAAGGTCAGATGATTATAATACTGCTTCTGACTTTGCCTTGTTTGTAAGTGAGAAGCCAGAGGTTGTGCTCCCAAACAAAATATTTTTAGGAAAAGGGTTTCTTAAATAACTCCAAAAGCCATTCCATCTACAAAGAAATAAAAGATAATGCATCAACCAGACTGAGCAAGGAGCACCACCTAGGGATAGAAATTCCACACAAGGGGAAAAAAAACCACATCATAGGAGAGTGTACTTAGTAAAATTTATTTTTTAAAAAAGGAAAAAAATAATAATTTATGCCTTTGGTAAAATAAAGGATCTTCTCAATATAAATGTTTCTTAGAAAACATATGAAAAGATAATATAATATATATATATCAATAAATCAATATCAATGTTACAGCAAAAGTAATGATCCTTCAACAATGACAAGTGAGGCTATTTCAGGCCCTCACACAGCAGTATTTCTGAAACTCCTCTT
This sequence comes from Talpa europaea, assembly GCF_964194135.1. Lineage (NCBI taxonomy): Eukaryota > Metazoa > Chordata > Mammalia > Eulipotyphla > Talpidae > Talpa > Talpa europaea. Next base: position 10,651,175 of record NC_140084.1, on the reverse strand, counting down.
ATTCCTTTTTTTTTAGTACAGATGAGCCCTCATTTTAAGAAAGCCTGATACACATTTCTAAATGTAGAGAGTTGATCTCATTTATTTGCATCACAAAATCACTATTTACAAAAAAAAATCAATGAAAATGTTTGTGTAATGGATCTTTCAAATTAGCACATGGTCCTACTGCATTTAGAATATAATTAACCAAATACATGTGTCCCTAACTTCTTGTGTTATAGCTCCTTGGCATATAGCAAGGTATATTTGAAGTGAGACCGGACCATAATTGGGCTTTCAGACCTGATTGGAGAGAATAAGTTCTTACTTACAGTATGAGGAAATGTTAGGGGGTGAGGGTACAAATTCTCACAATCTTTTGTTTCTCTCATCTTGAACTCTTAACTTTCTTGTCTCAACTTGGTACCCTTAAAAAATAATAATAAAAAGAAAAAGTCATATGTGAGGGTGACAGATGAATGAATGAGTCATTCCAGCAGAGTGAGAGGAGAATCTGGGGTTCAGAGTATAAATGTGAATGTAGCTGGCGGGGAGCAGGAGTAATTCTGAACCCTTACAAGGGCCCCTCTCCCAGTTGGGGTGTCTGATCCCCTGAGGAGCAGTAGGGCCCAGCCCAGTCCTGCCTGCAGGAGACACATCGTCAGGAGAATGTCCTGGGCCTATTTGTCACAGTCCTCCTGGGTCCCTTCAGCACAGTGGTAGTGCTGCTCACAGAATTCCCGGATCCGGCTACAGGCCTCCAGCATCATCACCTCGGGTACTGTGATTACCACTCGGAAGAAATTTGGGTACTCAAAGCACTGCAACAACAACAAAGTGCCTGTTATTCTTAGAGCAACTGATTCGGCACTGGACCACCCTAAAAAGGCCCATATGAGCAAGGAGCAGTCCCTTGATTTACCCAGAGATATCGATTCACCCAGTTGCTATCATTAAGCCAATCACTGAGTTAATTCATCTGAAAAGGGACTTATGGGACAAGCTTGGTTTCCTCTCACCTAGCAAGTTTGTCCACGGCTTCCTGGTATGGATGGGACAATGATGGGGGAGAAACAAATTTTAAGTAGAGGCCATAGGCCCATCAGTTTGCATCTTCTCAAATGAGAATATGCTTTGTTGGGGGAGAAAAAGTCAGGCTAAGAACAGCTGGGAGAGTATCTGAGACCCTAGAATTGTGAAGAATGTCCTGAGAGAGGTGTGAGCACTCACTGTTGCTGGGAGGCAGTGGACAGATTGCTCAGCGATTAACCGCTCCGTGAACTCCACATCATTCTGAAATTCTGGGAAATGTTCCATCTCAATGCCAACCTATACAAATAACAGGGAGAGGCAAACTTATCAGAAGGCGTGAGGACAGGCCAAGCCCCTCTGCCAAAAATTCAATTCAGGACTGCTCTCAAACATAGCTGGGAACTCTGCCACCGAATATGATGAGTGCTAGCTTTTATGAGCTCCTGGGATTTTTCACAGGGAAGAAGGATATATTCCTGTGACTATTTTAGTTTCTTAAAGAGTTCCTTCCTAGACACTGATACATGAAAGCTGGAAATAGAATGCCAGCATTTTCCCCAAAAGGCGTTAGCATTACAGGTCAGGCAGTTCTTTCCAGTATGGAACTGCCCCACCCATTGCAAGATAGTTAGCATGCCTGGCCCTCAGAATGCCAAAAGAACACCCAGTTGTTCCAAAAACAAAGGAAATTCCTCCATGTTCCTAAATATCTGTAGGGAACCAGTATCAGTCCCAGTTGAGTACTACAATAGTTCGGAAAGCCTCTTTGTGTTGTATCTTCCCCTTATCTACTTATAAAATGATTCTCTAAAGAATTAAGTCATCTTAAGAGTTTGTTAATCATGTCAGCAGGACAGCTGACAACAAGGGACTCCCTGAAGAGACTGGCCCACAGCCTCACTGATATCTCAGAGTCCTCTGACTGCCTCCCTTCGTCTCACAAGTGCCTGCCGCCCACCTACTTACCATAAGGTACATGGCCCCAGAAGGGCGGACTGGCCGGAGTCCAGGGATGGCAGCCAGCGCCCCATAGCAGAGATCAGCGTTGGACTATGAGAGAAGGCAGAGTCATGAAGGATGAAAATTTAAGTGTGAGAAAAATGAAGACACTGAAAAGAGAGCCACATGGAAGACAGAGAGCCTAAGGTGGCTCTGCTGGCACAATAAGGAGTCAAAAAGACCTGTCCCCTGGAGCTTATGGCTAGGAGCACAGTGAACTGTAAGAACTGAGGCAAAGGTATGAGTGTGCTGATCCACCTCCTGATTTGGGAACCCCATGAAGGAACATTGCTCCAGAAATGAGAACCCGTTATCCCACTGGCGACTCCCAAAGCAGAAGGCCACGGGCTCTCTTACCTTGAGGAAGCTCAAAGTGTTGTGGTAGAACTCTCGAGGGGTGCGATGCAGGATGTTTTTCAAAGCACCCTGGACGATGGTGCAGGGTCCCAGGATCCGCTGACTCAGCTTCACCAGCCCGTCTCGGATCTAAGACACCCCAGCAATCACCTTATTTAGTCATTCTTTAGCAGCTGGTTTTGGAGGTTCTTGTTCTGACTGTTCTTTCTATCAGGTTTTAACTCTGGGTGATGGTACCTAATGGCATTATTAGATCAGACCACCTGGCTCTGGAGCCTGTTCTGTCATGGACCTGCTATGTGATTCTGGGTGGATTGGATAACTTCTCTGAGCCTCATTTTTCTCAATTGGTAAAGACCAATACAGGTCTCCCGGGGTCTAGAAACTTATATTAAATAATGTATCTAAAGTGCTGGCACATCATAAGCCCCAAATATTTAAGTGTCATTATTACTATGGATTCCTTTTAGATGGTCCTGAAATTGGTGGTGGATAGTGCTTCTTCAGAGTCAGGTACAGGAAAACTGAGTTTTGGGGCAAAAAAATAACTAGTGCTATCTTTATCCAGCATCTTTCCAAGCACCCTAGATGACAAGGTCAAGAAGAAAGGCGGGAAGGGCCTCCCGGGTGGCGCAGCGGTTGAGCGCTGCGTTGCGAGGCTGCCTGCAGCCTCTGCAGCTCCGGTTCAATCCCCGGCTGCTCCCCGGCCACCTGAGGAGGGTCCCACATGGCGCGCAGACCTCTCCTGCCATCCGCTGCTCCCCTCAGCAGTGTACTTCGGTCCTTCTGCCTGCTCTGCTCCCCACTCTGGCTCTGGTGAATTCTCTCACCCTCCCGCGCTTCTGACTGTACCCAGTGCTTGTATCAATAAATAAAAACAAATCTTTAAAAAAAAAAGAAGAAGAAAAGGGGAGGAAACAACAACCCTACCTCCTCACCACTGTGCATGCAAAGTAAATATCTGTGTGTGTATGTATGTATGTATACATATCCTAAATTACATATTTCACCAATTGCTCTCACCTCATTGCCAAAAATGTCTCTTCGGTCATGGATAAGGATCCAGCCCAACCTCCAGCCAGGAACCAGCCAGCGCTTGGCCAGCCCTCCACAGGACAGGATGGGGACATTGCTACTCAGGGTGGCCAGAGGTTCAAATTTAGAATCAGAGAACACCTGAGGAGAAGAGGTGCTTGTAATTGCCTTCTTGCTTACATTCCTCCAACCCCCACAGCCGCCCTTTTTCTTTTATCACTAGAAACAGGGCCCAGGGTTAACCAACTCCTTATCCTGAAGCATGACCCGGATCCAAGAGACTTCAAAGGGGACTATCCTAAGACTTTTAGCCTGTTGTCTGGACTGGATTAAAGGAAGCCTAAAAGGAGGAAACTCACCCTAGCCCAGTAGTACAACCTTGAGGAGCCACCTCTAGGGAATGAATGGCTGTTGGATTACAGAGTTAAAAATAAAACACAGACACCTTATCTGAAATTCCTGGCCCCAGGTATGCTGCAGAGTGCACAATGTTTGGGTTTTAGAAAAAGCTGTAGAAACCCGCTTTGACCTGCTACATAAAGCCCAAACAATTCCATATCCTGCAGCTTATTTGGGCTCAACTAGTCCATATACCCCCAGAGCCATACACCCCCAGAGACGCGTGGGATGGCACTCCTAAGGCAATTAACATTCCTGCCCCTTTCCCTACACTCTTGACAAATACATAGGTCCATAAGTAAGATCAATAAAAATCTATAAATATTTTTCTGTTCAAGTCAGGTTTTTCCACCAAATGAATTCCAAAATTCTTCAGATTTTCATAGCTTTTTGGACTTTGGAAAACCATCCTGGGGGTGATAGTTCCATGCATCTATCAAGAGTGCAGGAACACTGGTTGGCTGTACTGAAGTGATTCCGAGTTGCTTCTGGTGATTCTAGCAGCCACCTCTCAATGTTCCATGCCAAAAGTGAATGTGGTGATTGTGGTGACCAATTGTGTGCAAGACTCACCATGTCTCCGTAGATCTCATCAGCTAAGATGGGAACGCACTGCCGTGCCGCCACTGCAAGTGAGAGATATATACTAAAGGCGTTTATAATCGTAATTGCCTGGACACACAGACATTAGTCTCTCACTCCTGTCATTATGTAGCTTGTGCATTTTACCTTCCTCTTTAAGAACTATCAGTGCTTATGTTCTTCCTGGAAATGGAGCTAGATTTGCCATTTAAGTAACTAGATATTTCAAACATTGTCTTGCACATGATGAGGACGGTGAAGAGGCCAGGATTGCTTTTTTCTCCTTTTACGCCAAATCCTACCATCTTAGTGGAATGCTCTTCACAAGAGACCACAGAGGAATTCCCACCTCCATCACCTCCATCAAAGTCTTAGAATTTAGTGAAGGGCTCTTGTCTCATTCCAAGAAATAGCTACCAGATTTGTCCCCATCTTCTCTCCTGCCTAGTAAATTCTGCTAGTCTCACCTGCCAGAATTTTCTGGAGATGGCTTCTACTGAACAGTGACCCACAAGGGTTTGATGGATTATTGACAATGAGACAAGCTGTCTTTTCATCAATCAGAGATTCCAGCTGTTTCAGGTCAATTTCCCAAGACTTCTCTGGCTGGAGAAGAAGAAGAGTAAGACTAAGATATTTTGGAAAAATTTAGGGGGAATAATCCCTGAGTGGTATAATGTAAATATTGTGTTGGTAGCCTCAAGTACACACTGCCAGATCCTTCTCTGCTATGATAAAAACTACATATTTTTACAAAGTCATAAGTGAGCACCTGAGTCCAAAATTTAAAAAGTCATTTACCAGTAAATCGTAGAGTTTGACCTCAACCCCCATAGATTCAGCCAAAGTCTTGTAGAGAGAGAACCCGGGTCTTGGAACCAGGATGTTTTGCCCTGGGTTGGCCAACACAGATAAACAAAGTTCAATGGCTTGGCTGCAGCCACTTGTCAGAATGACATCCTGCGAAGACAATAAAAGGTTCATTTTGCCAGGGGTTCCAATAGCAACAGGCGAAAAGAGATTATCAGATGGATGAGAGGGTAGCACTAAACTTAGATGTTCAAAACAGAAAGAAATTAATATGTCCAGTTCTAAATGTTATTGAAAATGTTAACTTGGGCCTCCCTGGTAGCATAAGGGATTAAGTCTCAGCACTATGAAGCTATCAGCAGCCCTACAGCAAGAGTTCAATCCCCGGGCAGCGAGCTACCCACATGGTACAGCAGACCTCTCTTCACTCACCCGCTGTTCCTCTCAGCAGTGTATTTCAGTCAGTCTGCCTGTTCTGTTCCCCATGCTGTCTCTGGTAAATCCTCTCACCCCTCCACACACACACTTCTGACCTACACCCCACCTCTTGTATGAATAAATAAATAAATATTAAAAAAAAAAAAAGAAAATGTTGATGACTTAAAAGAAATAGATTCCTTGGAAAAGGAGGGGGCAACTGTGACTCAGCAACTTCCATGAGAGATCACTGTGACCTTGGACTTTTTTGCCTGGTTATTTATTTACTTTGACCAGAAATTTGAAGTCTGACTCTTCTGTGAAATATAGATGTGAAGAAATGTTAGCCCTCCAACCCCCCCACAATAGACAATAAAGGGGAGGGTAGCATTTAATATGTCACATTACTTCCCATCTGAATTTTTTTTAAAGATTTATTTTTTATTTATACAATAGCTGGGGTACAGGCCAGAGGCACAGGAGGGTGAGAGGATTCACCAGAGACAGAGTGGGGAGCAAAACAGGCAAAAGGACCAAAAGTACTGCTGAGGGGAGCAGCGGGCATGACAGGAGAGGTCTGCCATGCCATGCGGGATTCCCTGGCTGGCCAGGAATCGAACCCGTGCTGCAGAGGCTGCGGACAGCTTCACAGCACTGCACTCAACCTGCTGTGCCACCGGGGAGGCCCCTGAATTTTTTTTTAATATTCCACTGGTAAAATAAATATTAATGATTTGGTGTTTATGAACTACTGTTCTTTGGTGATCTTTTGCAGATCATCAAACTCAGGTTAACCTCTAAGTCCTGGAAACTTCTTGTGACAGATACTACATAAGGTGTAGCAATTGCATTATCATATTATAATGACACCATAATGACACCATACTTGCATAGTTAAGTATAATCACTGATTAGTGACCTTTCTATAACACAAGTCCTGAAATTGCTAAAGGGATGTTATCCAGATATTTTGCTCCCCCTGGAGCCTTGGTCCTTTGTATATGTGCTGCTGAAGCAAGCACTAGCCCTGGTCCTTTGAACAGGTAAATAAGAATAAGGAATAAGAAATGGGGGGGAGAGTATACTTTGTCCAGCATTGCTTCAGAGTTGGTACCTGGTCTAAGGCTTACCTTGGCTTCCAGGGGTGCCTCAGGACAGTGGTAATAAGAAGCAATCTCCTCCCTACTGGATAGGTACCCTGAAAGAAAAGAGGGTTAGGAAAAAGATGAATGTTTAATCCTGAAACTGAGAGCGAGTTCCTGTCAATAGGGTTTCAGACTTTCTACTCTCAGGGCTCAGAGCCAGTATCTCAGCCACTGCAGATAAAGGAGATTAACTTTATATAATTTTATAATAAGTACAAATGTATAAATTATTATCAAGGAGAGCTCCACAAACTATAAAATACTCTCTGGTCCCATCTTGGTAACTATGATTATGTTTTATTCTCCATGAAATACAGGACTTAGATTATCCCTGAGTCCCTTGTATCCCTAAATCCCTCCATTTTTTAAAAGTTGTAATCAATGCATAAAACACCATTTAACTTTTTTACAGTATGCAAAATGATATTCTTGTTGGCGTACAAGTTTGAAGTTTAAACCATTTCATACACACAATCATGTTTTACCAAACTGCTTTCCAAGAAAGGCTGCCTTCAGTTAGCAAGACCAGAGGTAATATTTCATAATGTTTAACTTAACAGGTAGAGATGGGTCTCTTGAAGAAACATAAATCAGTACTTCCTTAATTATTAATAAGAAAAAAATTTACCTAGATTATAATGTATTTGTATTTGCTTTGGCATGAAATGTTCATATCCTTTAAATGTTAGTCAAAGGGAGACTTGGCTTTAGTTTTTCAGGTTAAAGCAGTTTTCTAACACTTTGGATATAAAAATCATTGATTCATAACCTTGGTCTTAATTTGTTTTGCTTTTTGTTGTACAATACTTAATGAAATATAAATAATCAACCTAAAAGTCATGTCCCTGAGACCTCTTTGAAGTGTTTTAAAATTCTATTTCAGACTAAAACTGAATTGTCTACTCTGCATTAAGAATATGCACATATGGCCAGGGAGGAAATGTTCAAAACTGAAACAAAGTCAAAGAATCATTTATTTTACCAAAATGTTTAGAGTACAAATGTTTAATAAATGGATAGTATTAAAGCTAAATAAGAATAATTTCTTCTTTCAGAAACAACCTATTGGATTTTTTCTTTAAGTAACACAGCCCATTCCTTGTCATTCTTGGCTTTTGTTGTTGTTTTTTTTAACCTCTTTAATCTGGAACAATTAGTACTGCATTTGAATGGGATCAGTATCATAATTACAATAAAGTTTGAATGTACAGAAAAGGGGAAATAAAGTCAAGGAGTATTTATGATGGAGGAAAGGAGATACAAGGTCAAGAACCTGACTCACCCAAGGAAGTGTGGGTAGAGGGGATTAGTGTAAGCCATTAATCCACTTATAGAAACCAAAACCCTCAGGCATCAATGCCCAGATCAGGAGGTGCAACACTCAGAAACTGTCAGACTGCTACAGGAAGTGTCAGGAACACAAACCATCCACCCACAAGGATAAGCCCCGCCCTACCAAAGGAAGCTGATAAAACCTAACGCTGCTCCCACGACGGGGCCGCAGTCTTTCTGCCCACCTGTGACTATGCAGGTGCTTCCTTTCACCCACTCTGTCCCTCTGCAGGGCAGCAGCCTCCTGCCTGCCCAGGACCTGTACCTGCCGGGGCTTCTCTTTACTGGCCTCCCTCAGCGGAGGCAGCTCTCCTCCAGGCCACCCGCCTGCAACCATGCAGGCCTCTCTCAGCAAACCTGTTCCTTTCAGGGCAGCTCTCTTTGCCCGCTGGTGTCTACGCAAGTCTCTTTTACTCTTCTGTCCCTGTCGTTAATAAACCTGCTCTTTAAATATAACTAACGTCTCTGCCTCATGGAGAAACTCGCCTGGGAAACTCACCTTGTGCCACTGAAAAGGGAGCTCTGGTGACACCTTTCCCAGAGTGACCCCAAAGACCCCGCACGCCAAACTCCAAAAAACAACATCATTTACTTAGGGCAATGAGTAATTTCAGATTAAGGGGCTCAAGAATCAAGCAGCTGCAGCCAAATTCAAGGTCTTCAAATTAGAATTAGTGATGAAGGGGTAGGGTGTTCATCTGAGAAATGTGTGTGAGGGAGGCTAGAGGGGAGGTGCCAGTAGGCCAGAGAAAGCAAGGAAAGAATATGGACGTTGGTAGCTATGGTTAGGCATCATGAGTCCCCCTTTCTCCAAATCCAAATGACCACTTATATCTTAGCCTCTCCTTAGGAGCTTTGCCTCAGGAAAGCAAAGAGGATTGCTAGAAATTTAATACCATTAGATAAGCACTAAAGATTTGGAAACCAGGGCCTCCCTGGTGATGCAAGGGGTTAAGCACAGCACTGTGAAGCTCCGCAGCCTCTGCAGCATGAGTTCAATCCCCAGCTGGCCAGGGGCTACCCACATGGTGCAGCAGACCTCTCCTGTCTCTCCTGCTGTTCCCCTCAGCAGTGTATTTCAGTCAGTCTGCCTGTTCTGCTTCCCACTCTGTCTCTCATGAATCCTCTCACCTCTTGCACATCTAGCCTGCATCCCAGTTCTTGTATGCATAAATCTTTAAAAAAAAAATTTGGAAACCATCTTATGATCTCAGGAGAGCTTACCAATGGAAGGGGCATAGCCATGATATTTCCCTGAGTCCAGAGCATCTTTCATTGCTTGGATGACTTCAGGGTCCGTAGGCAGGTTTCCAAACACAGTAGGGTCCCCTTTTCATAGAAGAAAAAAGAAAAGAGCCACGAAGAGGTTACTCTTCTGCATCCGGTGCTCAGCCTCAACCTCCACTCCCATCTTCAACTAGCCTGGGAGGAAGGGGAGCAATAACTGCCCCAGTCCAGTGCTCCCAACTCACCGATTGACAGAGAAATCATGGTTTTCTTTGGATTTGGTTTGACCTTCATGCTGTCCACGATGGCCCGGATGGGATTGAAAGTCTTGTTGGACATGTCTGAGGGCTTCACACACCACTTGGCCTTCCTGCCCTTGGTTTTTCCTGGCAGGGAGCTTCTCCCACTGATGTTAACATGCACGTCCAGGACTGAGGGCGAGTTGCCATTGCTGTTCATCTGAATCGTGTAGGGATCCATTGCTAGGGAAGACTGAGAGAAAACAGGAGGTTCCTGTGATGCCAAGAACACAACATTACCCTAAGCTCTTAAAATTGTGGGTGATTTCACTGGACACCTCTTTACAAACTCCTTTCTTTGTTGCTTTCTCTTGTACAGTAACTTTGCTATGAATGAGGGGGGTTTTGCTGAGAGGGACAAGCAAGCAAGAATCCATTCAATCATGTTAGTGGAGAGCATTTAGTTGACTATTCATCTATTATGAGATTGGCTATGTCCCCCACCATAATCTCCTCAAAAGTTTAACCACGCTGTCCGTGAAACGGGGATGACAGGCAGGTTGCTAGACTACCAAAGGATATGTTCCCTCCTTCCCATGTGGAGCCTGTCCAAAAAAGGTTCTCTCTAAACTCTCTAATGCTTCAACAGACTGACTCTTATCTCTTTCAAGGAGCCAGGAAGAACCACTCCATATCGTGAGAGAGATAGTGTTAATATTATCATGAGTAAACCTAAACCCCATCCCATAAGCACCTTACTGCCCTATGGAAAAAGAAGTCAATATACCACAAAGGAACAAAAGCATTCACTCCAATCATCAGATAAGCTGAGGCTTGAGATTTTACCTTCCAAATAAAGAAGGAGCTGTCTCCACGGAGGCGAACCTGGAAGTTATGTTGGTGCTTCTTTGCTAGATTACAGTAACAGTGAACTCAAATGCAACTGCTGACTCCTGAAATAGTCTCCACACATGGGCGTTGGGCCTGAAACTTCTATGCTATTGGCTAGAGTGAGAACTGAGCCCTCCTCTCCAAGCCCCTCCTCACTTTTTGCTGCCTCTCACCTCTAACCCTACCCCCATCACCAAATCAGGAATTTGTCCTCATGTCAAACATCTGGAATCCTATTTGTTAACTCTTTCTGAGCACTTTGGGAGATGTTTGAGAGAGCTTTCAGAGGAGTCATTATGCATGATAGTTGGTCATTTTTTTATTAGACCTTCTTTGTTTCAAAACAACTCAAGGAATGTTAAGAGAATTTTAACAGAACTGATCAAGTACAAAATGAGAGTCCCTCCTTGTTCCTTGCTGTCTGCCCACTCCATTTCACTCTCAGAGGTGGGCAGTATAATGATTTAGCCATTTCTAGCCATTGACCAAGATAGATATAGTAGATTGATAGAATTATGAATCTATAATAGATACACAGATGCATCATTTTATAGATTTTTCAAAACACAGATGGGCTCCTACTGTATCACTTGTAAAGAGACATGTTTGTTCACTTTCTAAAGCTTGGACTCCTTTCCCTGTCAGTCCACAAAGTTCTACTCCATTCAGAACAATCCGGGCAGTTGAGGCAACTCAATAAATAGCTTTAAAGTTCAGGGTCTTCAAAGCAATGGAAGCCTGGGCAATTTTATCCTTACATTGTGAATTCTTCATTTACCTGCTATGGAATTACTGGAAGAATAAGGTGTCAGGTGAGATTTAAACAAGCAGCTTTGCTCAACAGTCACAGCAAAGACCTCAGCACTGCTGGGAGCCTAAAGAAAATACCATCCACTCAAGGGTTAAGAGAAGCCTCAGTGACTCCAGGGCTCAGATCCTATCTGTTTATTTATTGGGAGACAGAGAGTTGTTACATAAGTTCTTTTTTCTCTGTCTATTTTCAGTGATTCAGTGATGTGAGTCTTCAGTGAGGTTAAATAATCTCTTATTTTTCCGGGCCTTCCAGAAAAGGTTCTGCTTTATAGAATGAATCTAGTGAATTCCCTTCCCCATTCCAGTGACACAAGCATTTACCATTTGTTCTGTCCAGTGGAGCAGCCAAAGCACCAGACAAGGACAGGAAGCTAGCCAGGTCAAAGGAAATTAAAAGTCTGAAGTCGGAAGCCTCGAGCTCTGAGCTAGTTAAGTGGGGCTGCTCTGTTTCAAAAGGTGAATATACAGCCCTGTCTCGCCAACATCTGAAGACAGAAAAGAAAGGCTTGAGTCAGTTCTGTTGTCTGGCAGCCTATGGCAAAAGGCAAATAGCTTGTTTTATGGTTGCATTAAACACTGTATAGATAGATGTCTGATCCAGAGACTGGATAGGGCTACTCTTTGGGAAGTTGCCGTCAGAGTGATACATGGTCTTTCCAAAGAACGTAGATTTTGGTCAAGAGATAAGACCGTTCTTTTCTAAATATTTTTATTTCACCACCCTGCATTTAAAATATAATATCTGTATATTGGGGAAAGTTAAAATTATGGATAGTCCCACCACCACTCTTAACACATTCATCCTATTTTTCTCCCACAAAGTTGAGCACTTGTTCTATAGATCTATTTTTTTTTAAAGATTTATTTATTTATGCACATAAGAGCTGGGGTACAGGCCAGAGATGCGGGTGGGGGGTGGTGAGAGGATTCACCAGAGACAGAGTGGGGAGCAGAACAGGCAGATGACTGAAATATACTGCTGAGGGGAGCAGCGGGCGAGACAGGAGCAGTCTTCCGCGCTGTGTGGGTTGCTTCCTGGCCATTGAACTGGTGCTGGGGATTGAACTGGTGCTGCAGAGGCTTCGAATTTCTTCACAGTGTGGTGCTTAACCCCTTGCGCCACCAGGGAGACCCAGATCTATTTTTTTAACTAGGATAAAATTCACATAAACAGTCACCATTTTCACCATTTAGAAGTGTAAGATTCAGTGATATTTTTAGCATATTCACAACAATGTGCAACTATCAGCACCATCTCGTACCAAACCATTTCATCCCTTCAGAGAAAAACTCAATAGCCACTAAGTAGCCACTGTTTATTTCCCTCCTTCTGGTCCCTGGCAACTATTAATCTAATTTCTGTCTTTGGATTTGCTACTTCCTGAAATTTCATGTAAATGGAATCATAATATGTGGCCTTAATAAATGTTTTCGAGGTTCACTGATGTAGTGTATATCAGTACTTCATTCCTTTATGTGGCCAAGTAATATTCCACGGGATGGAGAGACCACATATGTGTTCCCATTCTCCAGATGATGGCTATTTGGGTTGCTTACACTGCTTGGCTGTTACAAGTACTATAAGGCTACTGCTAACATTTGTACACAGTTTTTGAGTGAACATATGTTTTCAATTCTCATGGATAGTTTTTGCTTTGTGTATTTTTTAAATTATATAATAGCTCTTTTCCCATGTTATGAAAAACATTCCACCAAAGAGAAGTATCAGAATTTATTGAATAACTTTTCTGTTGTTGGACTGATATGGAGCTAGTTTTTATCACTGTAAGTCCTGCTACCTATGACATCCTTATATCCTGAATATATGAAATATCAGTTCATATCTTTTATTATTTCCTCCGATAAAAGTTTCTATACTTCTTTGATTTACTGCATTGAAGGGAACAAACATTTTCTTTTCATTTACATTTTGAAATTAAGGTATGATATATCTTCATATAATTCAAATGTAGATGTTTATAAACTAAGCCCTGAATACCTTCTTTCCCTATCACCCCACTCCATAGACAAAGCCACTTTAGTCATTTCTTGTGCATCTTTCTAAGCGTTTCTATGTCTATATGATACCTAATTAACTGCTTTGGGAGCTGTTCAAATATATGTACGATATACTATTTTTATACTATGCTGTATTTATATTTGTATAATACATAGTGTATATATATATAAACTATAAAAATAATGTTAAAGATCTCATCAGTAATTTTGTATTGTTTACATGCTTAAATAATATTTTGGATATGTTGGGTAAAATAAAATATATTGTTAAAATTAATTTCACCTATTTCTTTGTGCATTTAAAAATATTTCTCTTAGAAAATTTGAAATTGGGCCTCCCCTGGTGGTGCAGCGGTTGAGCGCTGGGCTGCGAAGCTGCCTGCAGCCTCTGCAGCGCCAGTTCAATCCATGGCCGCCGGCGAGGGTCCCACTTGGCGCAACAGACCTCTCCTGTCTCGCCGGCTGCTCCCCTCAGCAGTGTATTTCGTCAGTCTGCCTGTTCTGTTCCCCGCTCTGGCTCTGGTGAATTCTCTCACCGCCCCCCCTTACCCCACGCTTCTGACTGTATCCAGTGCTTGTATAAATAAACAAATAAATCTTTAAAAAAAAATTTAAAAGAAAAAAAAGAAAATTTGAAATTACTACATGGTTTGCATTCTGTTTCTATTGAACAAGATTTTTCTATAGTCTGCTTTTTTAAAAATCTTAGTAATGAGTTGTTTGGACATCTTTATTTTCATACAGAAAATTCACTTCTTTTGAAGGCTCCGTGTCACTTGTTTAACCATCTAGCCATGGCAGACATGGGACAGCTTCCATTTTTTTCCTATTACAAATCATGTACATTGAGCACACTTATATGATTAGGAATATTTTTTATAAATATCCTGTAATTTTTTTAAAGATTTATTTTTATTTATGAGTACAAGAACTGGGGTATAGACCAGAGTTGCGGGGGGTGAGAGGATTCACCAGAGACAGATTGGGGAGAATAGGCAGACCTACTGAAGTGCACTGCTGAGGGGAACAGCAGGTGAGGCAGGAGAGGTCTGCTACACTGGGGATCGAACTCTTGCCACAGTGGCCGATGGCTTGATAGCACTGAGACTAATTCCTGTGCCACCAGGGAGGCCCTAAATATCCTGTAATTTATGGGACAGTTTCCTAGAAGGAGAATCATGTTTTAAATACTAATAAAGCTGCCTAACTGATTGACTCATAGGAAGAGAGACAATACAAATATGTCCTAGTCTGATAACCCTTTAGAGTACAGACCACTGTCAGGACAGTGTTTGAGGGGTGACTCAGGAAACCAACTGAGAGCCAAGCAGAGGTACTCTAGGTGGACAGAATCCCCAAGGTCAAGAGACTTTCTCTTGATATTGACCTTTGCAAGAGTTAAGTCGAGCAAGGAGGGAATCATAAAGTTAGAAGCCATTGTGACTGATTCCTGCCACTCATGGTTTAGATTTTCAAGAATCCCAGCCACACCAGAGGGGAGTTAATCTCCCCCTCATGCACACCCATGTGGTCTTTGGTTTGATGTCTTCTCCCTGGAGGATAAAACAGGAGCCTTCCTTTATTCAGATAATCCTGTCTAGGCTGCACCAATGTCAGTCACCTTTGTCTCTGGTTTTCCGTTCCTTCTCATAGTTTGGCCCATGGGACATTACCTTTTTAATCTTTGGGACTCAGGTATTTTATTATATTTTATCCAGCATTTCCAGATAGTTTTGTAACTGGAGATTCTCAAGGTCAACCCCACCTCAACATGACCAGAAATGGAAGTTTCTCCCCTTCTTGATATGAAACGTGACTACCTTGTACTAAATCCCTCACTCTTTAACTCATCCCTTAATTAACTTAATCCCATCCCTTAACTTCCTATGGAATATTCTATTCTAGAATGAACATATTTACAAGCCTTTCATATGCACTGCCAGTTTGCTTTCAGAAAGACCAGTACCCTTCCTATCAGTAATTGTTTGCAAACCTTGAGAATTATTTTCTAAAAAAATCTTTGCCAAATTGATTGACAGGGGAAGAATAGGATTAAAGAGTTGCTATTATTTCTGTTCTTTTTATTTTAGCGAGCATAATCACTTGTCATATATTCATTAGCTCTTCCAGCTTTGCAAATTGCCTGTTCACCTCCTCACCTGTCTTGCCGAGGTGGGGGGTACTCACCTTTTTCTTAGATGAGATCTAGGAACGCAGCACACTGTGCTGAGATCACCAGCCCAGCCTCCCAGCCTCCTCTGTCTCAATCAGCTGGCTCAGACTTAGGTTTACAGATCAAAGAACAGTCAGCAGCAGCAGCTGCAGCAGTGGGTTTTGGCGGGTGGTCCTGCAAATAGTGCAGTTGACGCAGAATCTGCAGGGCTGAGTGGGTGTGAAGGGGGTAGGGGAAGCTGTGTCAGGTCATCCTTATCAACACACCCTCATCCAGTAGCTGACCACTGAACCTAGATCAGAAGGAAAAACAGACAAAACAAAACAAATTTGGGTAACACCCTGTTTCGTGTTTTCTGTCAACGGAAAGCCAGGTCTACTGAGGAAGTCTTAATGCCACAAGGTCAACCCCATGGTTGTAAGGGCACAATAAAATGAAAATGCTCACGAAAGGCTACACCAGCTATAAGTAAGATTTTCATTTCAAAAATCAAACAATTTTCACTGTTGTTTGAAGTATAAAACCACTGCATTTTATTTTATTTTATTTTTTTAAGATTTATTTATTTACTTATACAAGCACTGGGTACAGTCAGAAGTGCAGGAGGGTGAGAGAACTCACCAGAGCCAGAGCAGGGAACAGAACAGGCAGACTGACAAAATACACTGCTGAGGGGAGCAGTGGGTGAGACAGGAGAGGTCTGTCGCACCATGTGGGACCCTCGCTGGTGGCCGGGGATCGAACCAGCGCTGCAGAGGCTGCGGGCAGCCTTGCAGCCCAGCGGTCAACCGCTGTGCCACCAGGGGAGGCCCCAAGACCATTGCATTTTATGCTAGAAAAGCATTCTTTATGGTGGTAGAAATCACATCACTTTACCAGGGTGATCATTTTTTCAAGTCTACAGTTAAATCACGTTTAGTATATGTTTATATTGTGCAACAAATATCGAGAACTTTTTCATCTTTTACCTCTAAGCCCATTAAATATTAATTGCCCCTCTCCCCAACCCCTGCCAACATCCTCCCTACTTTTGAACTTTCTACTGTCTGAGAGAAGAGTATTTTTTTAATTATATTTTATTTTATTTTACATCATTGTTTGTTTTTAAATGATATTTGCTTCCCTACACCCCCTCAGGTGTAGTCCCCATGGAGTTTCCTTCCCCAATGCACCCATGCACATCACCTTTGTCCCCTGTGCTCCTTCCTCCTTCCCTCTGATCCCTCTCCCTAGAAGAGTATTTTTTTAAAAGTCTCACCATCTAATTTTCATTTATATGTGAAATATAGGGAAACCAAACAAAGGGTCAGGAAAAAGATGAAACTTGCAAGCTGACCATACCTCTGAGGCCTACAGCAGGGGAGGGGTCAGAACAGTGGAGGGAAGATCACAGTGACTGATGATGGGAGAACTATGGAGACTACACCTCAGGGAAGAAATCAAACACTGTCCACAAATTAACAATGATGTAAGGAAACAAAAAATAAATTTAATTAAAAAAATTACAATTCAAAAAGAAAAAAAGTTCCACCAGTGAAAGATAAATGCTGTTAATCATTTTGTCCACAGTTAACATTTGCAAGCTATATTTCTTTTCCAGGTGTACATCCATAGGCTAGTATATGTCAGAATTTTGTATTCTGCGAGTCTCATTTTATGTGATATGGCGAACATTTTTCTATGACTGTAGAAAGTTTTGCTAATTTGTTTTTTAATGACTGCCCAGAGTCCTGGGTGCTTTGTGTTTATATACCTGCCCCCCACCTCCTTTCTCTTCCCATGTGCAGGCATAGCAGACTGCGCTCCCTGGACATGTATCCCACACTAAGTACGGCCCACCCCAATCAGCCCATAATCATCACATCAACCCCGGGAATGGGGTCTGCTTATCACCACTTTCCAGATGAAAATGAATCACAGTGGTGAGTGGTGAATTGGAAGTAACATCTGACTCCAGATCTGACTCTGCCTGGTTTTAGCAAAGTGAGTTGAGACAGTCCTTCCCTAAATAAAATAAATTAAAATAGGGTGGGGGGCTTTAAGAGGGGGGTACTTTAAGAAAGCAGTGGATTAACTGTGTAGATTAAGCACGGACAATTCCTTTCACTGCATCCTGTACTATGTATTTTGCAATTAGTTACTTGATATCTTTCCCATCCTGACCCATTATCAAGGGACACTTATCAGCTGGGCACAGAGGAATGCATGTGTCTTCAATTCCCTGGTGGACTGTCAGCTCCCCAAGGAAGAGCAAGGTGGAGGCATTCCTTATATTCCCTGTCCACCTCCCTGTCTGGCACTTTCTGGGAGCCATGCCCACTACTTGCTCACCTGTTGGCCACAAATAGAGCATGAACTCGAGGGAAAGAAATAGTAGAAAGTGATAAATGAAGGAAAGCAGGCCTTGGCACTGTTACAGTAGATGGGGTGAGGACTTAAGAAGGGATATGGAGTTTGGACTTTGATCGTTTATAAAAATGCCATCCTAGGCTTATTATAGACAGCTTGGTGGTTTATTCCCACATTCATGATTTTTATGCTGTTTTTAGCAACACACACATACACACACCCCCTCCCCCCCAACGCAAACCTGTAAGGTAGTCAATGGGCATGCCATAAGAACAGTGGGGAAGCTAGTTGAGCTTTCTAAATTCTAGTGAAACTTTTGTATTTTAAAATAGTTTTAGAGTTGAAGAAAAGTTGTAAAGATAGGACAGGGAGTTCTGACTATAGTACATTCTTGCCCCCCTCTCCTATTTTACATCTTCTGTTACTGTGGAACATTCCTGGTCATGACCAAGAACTAAACATTGATTGTTCAGTATTAATGAAACCCTGCATTTTATTTGGATTTCACTAATTTTTCCACTAGTCTGCCCTTCAGCTCCAGGATCCCAGCCAGGACACCACATCACATGTAGTGGTCAAATCTCCTGATCTAATCTGATCTGAGATGGTTTCCTCTCATCTGTGACAGGTTCTCAGACTTCCTTATTTTTCATGACCTTGGCAGTTTACATGTGGAATGTTCCTTTATTTGTGTTTGTCTCAAGTTTTTCTCATAGTGGGAAAGGAAGATCAGCTGAGCTTCTAACATGATGGCCATTCATGTCAGGGCTGGAAAGGTTAAAAGGGAAATATAACTTTCACTTATTTGCTAACTGAAGTATATGCTGGCCACTTCTCTCATGGAGTCTAGCGGATAACATCCTGTTTGTTCTTGCTTTGCATAACCATTTAAACCATGCCCCATTAGCTCAGTCATTTCTTTTTTAGTCAGAACTTGGTGTTCCTTCTTTTGTGGATCGCTAGAACCTCCATATACTCCCGTCTTCAATTTTATCAATAAAAAACTTCATTTGTACATATGGAGGGGACTACCTCCATTTTTGAAATAATTCAGTGTTCTTGTCATTTTTATGTTCAGAATAATCTAGAGTCTATATTAATCTAAAGTCTAACCTATTAGCCTAATCACAATTTCTCATTATTATTTTTATTGTTGTTGTTGTTTTGAGTAGAAGAACTGGGGAGGTCCACTGAGCCATATGTGGGTTAGCTCCCTGGCCAGGGATCGAACTCAGGCCATAGTGGTGATAGTACTGAGATTTAACCCCTAGGCCAACAGGAAAGCCTCCTCATTATTTTTGTAATTATACATTACTTAGTTGTGTTTTTTCATTGAGGTGTAATTCACATACCATGAAATTCATCCTTTCATGTACATATCCAACCAGTATACAATTCACTGTTTTTTAGTATATTCACAAGATTGTATAATCATCTCCACTGTCTAATTCTACAACTTAGTCATCACTCCAAAAAACAAAAATCACCTTTGTACCTATTAATGGTCACTCCCTACCTTCCCCTCCACTTGCCCCTGGCAACTACTAGTCTGTAATTTATCTCTAGGGATTTACCTGTTCTGGAGTTTTCCTATAAATGAATTGTATAGTGTGTGGTCTTCTGTGTCTGACTTCTTCCAGAGTGTGTAATATCCTCAAGGTTCATCTGTGTTGTCACATGTATCTGTACTTCATTATTTATATGACTGAATAACATTTCACAATGTGAATGGAGCAAATTCTGTTTCATCAGCAAGTGGACAATGGGGTTGTTCCTTAGTTAATTATGTTTTGTCTGCTGCTTCATATTTATTAACTCAGCTCTTGATGTCATATATATCTTGTCTTTCTAATTCTTAATTCTCTTCATGTCTTTCTTACAGGCCTCAAGGAAAATCTGGCCAAACTTGGGCCTCCCTGGTAGCACAAGGGGTTAAGTCTCAGCACTATGAAGCTATCCACAGCCACTGCAGCAGGAGTTCAATCCCCGTTCAGGGAGCTGACCCACATGGCACAGCAGACCTCTCCTGCCTTGCCCGCTGCTCCCCTCAGCAGTGTATTTCAGAAGATCCACCTGTTCTACTCCCCACTCTGTCTCTGGTGAATCCTCTCACCACCCCCTGCCCCGCATCTCTGGCCTACACCCCAGTTCTTGTATGCATAAATAAATAAAATAAATCTTTACAAAATCTGGCTAAACAGTAGTTTTAGCTGAAAACCAATATAAAAAATGTCCAAAGATCACCTCCAGGGAAATGATTGCTGTTTTTTTTTCTCCTATCTTCTCATAGCAATTGAGTCAAATATACTTTCTGTGTATATACTATGTGTTAAGCACTATTCTAAGTTCTACAGATGTGGGGTTCAAGAAGATAGATATAGACCCTGCTCTCAGGAAACTGCAGCCTGGTGACAAAGATTAACACTAAGCGAATCATAATACAAATAGATATTTAAGTTACTATTAAGAGAAGTGCTCCAGAGAAGAGCAGGGGTGAGGATAGAGGTTGAGAGAGTCTTCCCTAGAAAAGTTGCATTTGAGTTGAATTAGGAGGATAAGAATTTGGCCAAAAGAAGGGAGGGAGAGAGGTTCCAAACTATTAAAACAGCTTGCTGAAAGCCTTGATCGGCTTGGAGCTTGAGAGGATGTGGTGGGGCAGAATGAGCATGGAGGGAGTTGCAGACTGAGGTCGGAGAAGTACAAGGGTGTCTGCCAGGGTTAGGCTGTGGATAAACTGATCCGAAGCTGTAGCAGTATCTTCTTACCAAAGGAAAAGGTTTAAAGTGCCTTTCAACACATCAGGTATTTAGAAATCCTTCAAGCTGCTCAAAAGTATTTCATTTATATTCTAGTCCTGCAAGAAACAATTCCAGTCCTAAAGCCTGTTTGGACCTAGATATTTTGTTCCACTGGTGTGTTGGGGAATCTTCCCTCTGCCTCTTCTTCCCTCTGACCCACTTTTTGTGCTTCCTCATCCTTCTCTGTGCCAGGGAGGCTGACCTGCATGGGCCCATCAATGGGATCCCTTGGCCATTGTGGGTCATTCGTTAAGAGATTTGAAAAGGGAGCCTCCCCGGTGGCGCAGTGGTTGAGTGCTGGCTTGCGAGGCTGCCCGCAGCCTCTGCAGCGCCAGTTCAATCCCCGGCCACCAGCGAGGGTCCCACATGGCATGCAGACCTCTCCTGCTGCTCGCTGCTCCCCTCAGCAGTGTATTTCATTGGTCTGCCTGCTCTGCTCTCCGCTCTGGCTCTGGTGAGTTCTCTCACCCTCCCATGCTTCTGACTGTGCCTAGTGCTAGTATAAATAAATAAATAAATCTTAAAAAAAAGAGAGAGAGAGATTTGAAAGGGGAATGTGTGCATTAATCTTCTGGCTCTCTTCTGGGTGGGTTGCTGCTTCTGAAGATCATGTCCACATGACAGTTTCTCTCTGGTTTTCCTAATTCTTATTTAAACTTTTTTTTTAATTAATTAATTTATTTATTTGTACAGGCACTGGGTACAGTCAGAAGCGCAGGAGGGTGAGATAATTCACCAGAGCCAGAGCAGGGAGCAGAGCAGGCAGAAGGACCGAAGCACACTGCTGAGGGGAGCAGCGGGCAGCAGGAGTGGTCTGTGCGCCATGTGGGACCCTCCTCCAGTGGCCGGGGAGCAGCCGGGGATCGAACCAGCACTGCAGAGGCTGCAGGCAGCTTCGCAATCCAGCGCTCAACCGCTGCGCCACCGGGGAGGCCCTTATTTATTTTTTTATTCAAGCACTGGGGTACAGGCCAGATGCTCAGGAAGGTGAAAGAATTTACCAGAGACAGAGCTGGGGAGCAGAACAGGCAGAAGGGCTGAAAACACTGCTGAGGGGAGCAGCGGGTGAGACAGGAGAGGTCTGTCACGCCATGTGGGAATCTCTGTGGCCAGCCAGGAATTGAACCAGCACTGCAGAGGCTGCAGACAGCTGCGCTCAACCCGCAGCACCACCGGGGAGGCCCTATTTAAACTTTTTTTTTTTTTTGTGGGACCCTCGCCAGTGGCCGGGGATAGAACTGGCGCTGCAGAGACTGTGGGCAGCCTCGCAACCCAGTGCTCAACTGCTACGCCACCAGGGGAGGCCCCCCTATTTAAACATTTTTAAGGCAGACTTTAGTCTCCCCTAAATGGTGCAAGGATATGCTCCTTCCACATTTCTTGTGACAACATGACTACCATTTCTCCAGTGAGAGGATGAGATTGTTTTCTACCCTCTTAAATCTGGGCACAACCAGTGACTACTTTGACCAATGGAAGTTGGGGAAAATGTCCTGTGCCAGCCTGGTTATAGTCTTCAACTGTTCTGCCAGCTTCCTGCTTTTAGGACCCTGAGACCTCATGCAAGGGATCCGGTTTATTCTTCTACAGAGAGGACACCTGGAAGCACTAAGGTGCACACAGGTTGGTGAGGAAGCCATCTTGGATGTCCAGCCCATCTGCGTCTTCAGATGACACCAGACCAAGATAACTACAGTCCATGAAAAATCCCAAGAAAGACCCACCCACTATTGCCCAGCGACCCCTCAGAACCACAAGAGATCCAGAATAAGTTATTTTTTTTCAATGCCAGAAAACCTTTGCATATGGGTTCTATATTAAATTCTCTTCAAATTGCTTAGTTTTTAGGCACCATTTATTTTCTCCTGGGAACACACAGAAACCCAAAGTATTTGGCAACAAGAATTCCACTCTGACCTCTAAACTAGATCTCAGAATTCTACAAGGAGAGGGATGGGAGTAATCTTGGAAAGCCTTGAGCTTGAAGTCATCCTACATTCATGGGTCTCTATCCTGTTTTAAACATCACAGTTACGTGTTTCATGACTTTTCCCAAGGCCTCTTTCAAGAAGAAGCAGCATAGGCCATTCATTCCGATGCACACTGAATTATACAGATTCTAAAAGGAGTATCAATTTTTTT
The DNA here is from genome assembly GCF_964194135.1 of Talpa europaea. Taxonomy (NCBI): domain Eukaryota; kingdom Metazoa; phylum Chordata; class Mammalia; order Eulipotyphla; family Talpidae; genus Talpa; species Talpa europaea. The sequence continues at coordinate 10,628,434 of NC_140084.1, read as the reverse complement.
TTTCTGGTCAATCAATTGGTTTGTGTAGCTTCCTCTAAGGTCCTATCATCCATCTACCCTGGAAATTTATTCCATCCTTCCTAGAAAGATTTCATGGGTGGTGGAGCCCAAAGCAGAGTTCAGTTCCCCTGGTAAAGGTCTAAGTAGCTGTGTCAATAAGAAGAGGACACAGAGATGCAGATGGACTGGACAGAGAGCGATCTCTGAAGAAGCCTCTCAGCCAAGAAGCACTGAATGTTCCAAAGGTTAAAGGGTTTGCAGCTGCCAACCCCCAATGAGGCCTCCAGGCTATTCCTTTCCTATTCTGCCTGGAAACAAGTGCCAGAAGTGATGCAACTCAGCAAACTCTACCCAGACTCACTGCAGGGATCCATAGAAGGGGAGGACCAACGATGGGGCCAAAAGCAGTGAGTTACCCAAGTGTGGGAACATCAAGTTCCCGCAAGACCCTGGGCAAAACAAAGATGAGAGGCAGTGGGATCGCTAGTGTTTGAAATGAGGGTCACGTGTTGCTCTCAGAGGGAGTACTGGGAGAGAGACAGTGAAAAAGAACTAGACATTATCAGAGCATTCGGAATTGAAATAAGTCAAACCTGGAAAGGTGGGGTAATGTGTCTATGGTGACTTCGAGTTCCTCCACAGCAAGTTTTGCAAGCATTCTCATTAATAAACTCATCCAGCAAGTACATAGGAACCAGGCTCTGTTCTAATACAGCAGTGAAGGAAAGAAACCCAGCCCCTGCTTTATGGAGCTGACATCCCTCTGGGGGAAGAAAAGCAAACAACAAAAGAACATATGTTAGGAGCCGCCATGTCATAAAGAAAATTTCAACAGGCTGTGGGGTTAGAAGGGGTGGCATTTTGTGAATGATCGTTGGAATGACCTCTCCTGAGATAGTGACATTTAACAGGCGATAGGAATGGAGGGGGAGAATGAGTCGGGTGGATGACTGGCCGGACAAGCATCCCCAAGCAGAGGGAACAGCAAGGGCATAGCCTCGAGGTGGGAGTACACTTGGCTTGTTCAGGACATTGCCAGGCAAGTGGGCTGGGGCAAGCAAAGCAGAAAGAGGCAGGAGGGGGCATAAGAGAGAAAGTGCTTTAGTCTTGCTACCAAGAGGACTAAATAGGGCTGTTGGTTGAACACAGGAAACTTTGTCTCACCATCCCACCTGGCCATCTGTAAGTGCCTCCAGACATAAAGGGGTTGGAGGGGTCATCTGCATCAGCATCTACCCACTCACAACTGAAATAAACCCACAAAAGGCACGTGTGCTGATAGTGGGTGAGCAGCAGGACACAGACCACAGATGCAGATAGACATTAAAGGGCTATTCTGACTGAATCTGGAGTAGTCACTGCTGTGACTCCCCAGGATTTTACACATACCCTGTTCTTTCTTACCTCCAAATGCAGCTGTTCCTTGGCCCTCACCTAAGAATCCTGTGGCTAAAGGGTCGAAAGGAACCAGGGTTTCAACGGTCAAGGCTGTAGGATCCTGGTGGGTTTTACAAGAGGAATTTGAAGATTAATAATTTATTTTTAAATATCGCAGGCTTGTCTTTAAAATTCTTTCTAGCACACTGACTGTTGGATTATGAGATTGTTCTTAATTAAGCAAGTATGACCAGGGCACCAGGCAGGCAGAGATGGTCATAGCATGGAAGGACATCATCTCAGGCTGACTGGAGGGCATCCCACATAAACGCTGTTGAGGGAAAAGCAAGAAGAACCCTGACCCTCTGCCCACCTCCATGCCTTAACCCCTCCTCAGGGCAGGGTGGTTTTGCTTTTCCCTCTTGTCTCTTTTCAGTCCATGCATGGAGAGAGCTATGTTCCTCCACTTGATTTGCAAGAACCCTTTTTCCTTCTCAGAAAGCAAAGAGAACCAAAAGTTCTGACTTCACTACTATGTTCTCTAAAATGAGCTTCTAGAATCCATATAGGGGCCTCCCTGGTGGCACAAGTGATTAAATCTCTTCACTATGAAGCTATCCTCAGCCACTGCAGCACGAGTTCAATCCCTGGCCAGTGAGCTACCCACATGGCACAGCAGACCTCTCCTATCTCACCCGATGCTCCCCTCAGCAATGTATTTCAGCCAGTCTGCCTGTTCTGTTCCCTACTCTAACTCTGATGAATTCTCTCACCCCCCGCAGCCTGTACCCCAGCTCTTGTATGTACACCAGCTGGCCTGTACCCCAGCTCTTGTATGTATAAATAAATAAATCTTTTTTTTAAAAAAAGAAATTAGCAATAACCTAGACAGCAATCCTTGTCACTACCCAGTCTAACGAGAATGTAAAATTAAGTTAACTGCAAGAATTTAAAGCATATTTAAGTATCATCTTTAACAATGAATTGAGAATTAAATAATAATGATAATTTTATTCACTAATGAACCATGCATTCACAATTGACCAAGTATTTCTCTATTCTTGGCACTTTTGCGAGTTCTAATTACTTTACATAAATTAACTCATCTAATTCTCACAACAACACAAAGTGGTACTATTCTAAGCTCTGTTTCACAAAGGAGAAGATCCAGGCACAGAAAGGTGAAGTAATTTGCCCAAGGTCACACAGCTACTAAATGGCTAAGTCAAAACTCAGGTCAAGGCAGCCTGCTCTGCATTCTTACTCATCAGGCTACACTAAAGCATCCTGTTCTCTGTTGATCATACTTAAGAGAGCTAAGAAATTAATAAAGCAAGAAAATCATTAATTTGGGGGACCAGAATGATCCTCCTGCCCTGGGTTAATTAGACCTTTAGGTTTTCTGGCCAAAGAATATCTAATGGAAAAAGGCAGGCAGAGCCAACCAACTCTGCTTGGCTTTTGTTTTATTGACATTTGTTAGGTGCCCTTGATGTAACAAGCACCTTGCCAGGTACCAGGGATAGACAGATAAGGCACAGGCTGGTCAACCGATGAACACCTGTGGAGGTCTGGAAGCATTTCAGGATGAGCTACAGAGAAGAGTAGTTTTTGTCTAATCCTTGAGTTGAAACTCGAAGGAGGAGTCCATTTGCCAAGTGGACAAGCAAAGGCAGGCTGGATCTATTGCCTTGCAAACATCCTGCCCTCAGACCTAGGGCAGGATGGGTTCATTTCCCTTCTTTACAGAATGGCTTTTGGTCCCCTGGAACAGGAGATCCACGCTAGCTCCCTATCTCTGGAGAGCAAATATTGAGAAATGTCAGGCTCAGTGACTTCAGTGTTGCACCTCTTGCATGTGGCATGAAATAGATCTATCTCCCACCTGTGATCCCCACAAATGAGAAGCCAGTGGCAGAGGCAGAGCTAAATCCTAATAAATGAGAGTGGGGAGTTCCTAGGGGCTGCCTAGGATGCAGAGAGTGCAGGAAGAGGGGCTGGAGATGGATCTGGCCAGTTTCCTGCACAGCAAGGTCTTGTAGTGTACAGTAAGTTGACGTCAGGACATTAATCCACAACTGCAAGGCATGTGAACGTCAGATGTCCTGGGGTTTCCAGGAACCACTGTCTTTCTTAAAAAAAATAAAATCACAGTTATAAGTCTACATATACATGTATCTGTGTTAGTGCTTTTCTCAAGAAATGCCATATATGATCAATCTATCAAGGTGACCAATACATTTGCTTACAAAAGTTACTTATTTTACTGCTCTATTGATTTTCAACTATCCCTAAGTTCACACTCATGTAAGTGAGCTCTAACATGAAAATTATTAACAGTAATGTTTATGGGTCTTGTAAATATTTGCTCAATGTGTTCCTAGTTTTTGCTTTTGCCAAACTATAGACTCTGGGAAGGTGTATGCATTTACTTCTTTTTGTATTTGTGGCTTTTGAGGGCAGGGACCATATTTATATAGCTGGTTTTATACAGTGTTAATTTCACACACAAGGAGTCAGTTAACCCAATTTAAGCAAAAGCTGAATATTTATTTCTTAGAGTAGGTTAAACCATGAGCATATTCAGACTTCTCTATTTTTTTAAATTCATAAAACAAATATGAATTTAAGTGACAAATAAATCAGATTAAAATATATTTTGGTTTAACCTTGGTATTTTACTAGTTAGGACTGACTAATAAAATTGCTGATTTGGGCAAGTTTATATAATTTGTTTCTTTAGCATTGAGTGGCAATTCTCAACAGGGGACCAGACTGGATCTGATGTAGGCAGCGTCAGAAGAAAATTCCTGACCCTCGCGATTCATTTTCAAGTTACGTCAATCATGATATTTTTCTTTTCTTCTTCTTTATTTTTAAAGCTTTCTCTTTTGTGTGAACTATGAAAGTTCACACGTCAAGTGATACAAGAGGAAATAAAAGATGGCTAAAACATAGAACTTATTCTATGCCAGTCCCAATTCTCAGTGTTTTACACATATTAACCCCTTTACTACTTACCCACCTTAAGAGGTCGGTTCTATTATCATGTTCGTTTTCAATGGAAGAAAACTTTTCCTTTCATTGCAGGAACCTAAGATCCAGAAAGTGTAAATATTTTGCTCAAGTTCACAAATCTATCAGATAATGAATCTGGGATTCAATCCAAGATAGTCTACCTTCAGATCGATCTTAACCACTAATATCAATATATCACCAGAAAGAGCCCCTTTAAGAATCTGCCAGTTACCTTTATCAAGAGAGGTTTTGACCTGGGTGCTTAATACATGATACAGTAACCTGAAACTTCTTTAAAGCCACAGGAAAACCAGGTTGAAAAAGGAAAATAGCAACCAAAATTCCAAAGTATTGGAGCTCTCCTGCCCTCCTGTGACTCTGCAGGTATATCTTTCACAAACCTTTTCCCTTTGCAAAACAGGAGTGGCAGCTTTCCTGCCCGCCTGTGACTATGCAGGTACCTCTCTTTTTCTTCCTCCTTTTCCTAATAACCCTGTCCTTTTGAAATGGGGGGAAAAAAAGGAAAAAGAAACAAGATCCCAAAGTATTTGAAACCTATTTTAAGAGACTGGATGTGCTGGTATATATGCCCTATGCAGTTTGGCAAGTTGATAGTTGAGAAGGAAGCTATAAGAGCTGGGGACATCTGATGAGGGCCACCCACACTGGAAGGACAATCTGACTTGTTTGCTCTACCAGTTCAAATGCTGATCTCATCCAGAAACACAGACACACCCATGGTAACAGTGGCCCAAATGACTAGGCTGACACAAAAAATTAACCATGACAATCATTGTCATCACACTTCCCTTTATTTAATATGATTTCCTTTAGGGTATTTAAAAACATAACTACAGGGCCTCCCCTGGTGGCGCAGCAGTTGAGCGCTTGGCTGTGAGGCTGCCCGCAGCCTCTGCAGCGCCAGTTTGTTCCCCAGCTGCCAGCGAGGATCCCACAAAAACAAAAAACAAAAAACAAAAAACAATGTAATTACATAGCTTCTTTGAAGTCTGTGGTAAGTCCACTTTCTACTGACCATTTACGGTCACACATTCCTGTCTACTTGCATGTCTTATACTTTTTTGCATATTGTAATTATTATTGCAGCTCTGGATTCTGATTTTTCTCCCCTGCACTGTTGCAATTGCTGTTTTTGTTTCATGACTTGCCTGGACTAATTCTGTAGATTCTGTCTCTCCTGTTCAGTGTAGGAACAGTTTTATTATCTATTTACAGTTATCTATTACAGTTTTTTATCTATTTACAGTTTTATCTATTATCTATTTACAGTTTTTTTCTTTATTTTTCAGTCTGGCTTTCTAGGGGTTGTCCCGAGATCAGCTAAAGCTTGGCCACGAGTCAGGGACATTTAGACGGCTGCCCACACATACAAGCTCCCGGATCACTGGAGATATATATAGGGGCACATCAAAACCCACTAGGCCTGGCCCATTTTGCGATCTTCCTATTAACTTTCTGGTTAATTTGCTGATCTGTTGCTTGCCCCAAACCCTAGGATAGCTATCACATTTGCTTCCTCATTTGTTTGCCATTACGATTGCTGCCGTTTTTTAGCCATATCCCTGGGTGAAAGGTTTTCGGTGTTCTGCTCCACACCATGTCAGTTCCCTCTGGCAAGGTAACTTATTTTTTCCATCTTGGCCCATTACATTCTCTCAGGAGGCCTGGAGCTTCATTTTCTAGAGTCACTGGCCTCCCACTAATAGGGAATCGGACCATTCTCCTTTCTACTTTGTTGCCTTTACACAGGCTTTTCCTCTGCCTTGAGCCCCTAGTCCTGCATCTAGCTAACTCACTCACTCACTACACCTCAGTGAAAATGCCACTTCTTTGGGAACATCTTCCCTAATGTCCCAACACTATCACAGGTCCCATGATAGTTTACTTCTGGAAACCAACTGTAAGTGCAACTTCACATTTATGGTGTGATTATTTCCCCTTGCTTCCTCCAAATTATTCATGCTATTGACATATGCTTGGAAAATGTCAGCTCTGCCTGAGTACTACCACTTTCCAAAGTGAGGAAGGAGGAGACAAAGAAATTCCAAGTCCAAAGGAGAGCATTAATTTCCCAAGATTCCATGATTTCCCAAGGTCATACAAAGGAAGTGTATTAGTTTCCTAGGACTGAGGTACAAGGTACCAAGAAGCATGTGACTTAAACACCAGAGATTTATTGTCTTGTAATTCTGGAGGCCACAAGTCCAAGATCAAGGTGTCTACTGGGTTGGTTCTGAGGACTGTGAGGGAGGATCTGTTCTAAGCTTCCCTCCCCACCGCCCTCTACCCCAGTTCCCCGTTTCTGGAGGTTGCTGGCCATGGTGGGCATTCCTTGACTTTAGGTGCACCATCTTGATTACTGCCTTCATTGTTAACATGTTACTCTCCCTGCGTGCATGTCTGTGTCCTGATTTCCTCTTTTAATAAGGACATGAGCTTTACTGGATTAGAGGCCCATTCTGCTACAACAAACCTAACTAATTATACCCCTAATGACCCAATATTCAAACAAAGTGCATTTGTTGGAACTGGGGGGCTAGGACTTCAACATATGAATCTTGAAGGAACATAATTTAACCCCTAACAGGGAGCAAACACTGGTGCTGGTGTGACAAAATGGAGAGATTTAACAGAATTGGAGTCCCAACATTCGTCTGTCAACTGTGTGGTTGGCAAAACACATGGGGATTCCCAACCTGCAAAACATGGGGATTCCTTCCAAATAGGAAAAAAAGTTAAACTATCACTATTCACAGATGATATGATAATATACATAGAGAACCCCAAAAACCCCACAGAAAAACTAACTCAACTAATCAATCAGTTTAGTAAAGTGGCAGGATACAAAATCAACACGCAAAAATCAGTAGCCTTCCTATACACAATAAATCTGAAGAAGAAATAAAAAAAAATCCCTTTTATTATTTATTCCCAAATCAAATACTTGGGAATAAATCTAACAAAAGAGGTAAAGGACCTATACAAAGAAAACTATAAAACACTGTTAAAAGAAATAGAAGACACAAAGAAATGGAAAGACATCCCCTGCTCATGGATTGGAAGAATAAACATTATTAAAATGGCCATCCTTCCAAAAGCAATATACAGATTCAATGCTATTCCAATCAAAATGCCAATGTCATTCTTCAAAGAAATAGAACAATTATTGATGAAATTCATATGGAATCACCAAAAACCCCGAATATCCAAAGCTCTCCTGAAAAAAAAAGAAGGGAATGGAGGCATCACACTCCCAGACTTCAAACTATACTACAAAGCCATAATCATCAAAACTGCATGGTATTGCAACAAGAACAGACATACAGACCAATGGAATCGAATAGAAAATCCAGAAATAAACCCACAGATTTATGGTCAACTAATCTTTGACAAAGGAGCAAAGACTATGCATTGGAGCAAAGAAAGTTTGTTCAGTAAATGGTGCTGGGAAAACTGGGTCGCTACATGCAAAAGAATGAAGCTTGACCACTACCTCACACCATATACACAAAAATCAACTCAAAATGGATTAAAGAACTAGACATAAGACCTGAAACCATAAAATACATAGAAGGAAATATAGGTGAAACACTACGTGATATGCACATCAAAGACATCTTTACAGACACATCACCCAAAGCAGTGATAGTGAAGGCAAAGATAAACAGCTGGGACTACATCAAATTAAAGAGCTTCTGCACAGCAAAAGAGACAATAACAAAAACAAAGAGAAACCCCACCAACTGGGAGAACATTTTTGCACACAACATTAATGATAAAGAACTGATCACAAAAATCTGCAAAGAGATGATGAGACTCAACAACAACAAAGAAAATAATCCAGTCAAAAAATGGGCAGAAGAGCTAAAAAGAAACTTCTCTGAAGAGGAAATGCAAATGGCCAACAAGCATATGAAAAAATGTTCAACATCACTTGTAATCAGGGAAATGCAAATCAAAACTACCATGAGATGCCATCTTACACCAGTGAGAATGGCACATATTAAAAAAACTAGCAACAACAAATGTTGGCGAGGTTGTGGAGAAAAAGGAACTCTCCTGCATTGCTGGTGGGAGGGCAAACTGGTCCAATCACTATGGAGAGCTGTGTGGAGATTTCTTGACCTACTAAAGATAGAGCTTCCAGGGCCTCCCTGGTGGCGCAGCGGTTGAGCACTGGGTTGTGAAACTGCCTGCAGCCTCTGCAGCACCGGTTCGATCCCCAGCTGCTCTCCGGCCACCGGAGGAGGGTCCCGCATGGCGCGCAGACCTCTCCTGCTGCCCGCTGCTCCCCTCATCAGTGTACTTCGGTCCTTCTGCCTGCTCTGTTCCCCGCTCTGGCTCTGGTGAATTCTCTCACCTTCCCGCGCTTCTGACTGTACCCAGTGCTTGTATAAATAAAAATAAATAAATCTTTAAAAAAAAAATACTTAGAGCTAAAAAAAAAAAAAAAAACATGGGGATTCCTATAGATGACATCAAAGTTGTTTTTGTTTCATTCTGAGTTGTTTTTGAGAACTGAGTACTACCTTCATTCTGTTGTTTTTGAAATAGCACTGCTGTTCAAAAACTTGAAAGTATTAAGTTAGATTTGGGGTATTAAAAGAACCATTTACCCAAAAAAGAGAGCTTTTGAGAGGACAGTCACATGACAAGGACCCATACAGAAGGGGCCGGTGTGAAGAATGGTTTTTGAGGAGGGTTACCCCCATACAAACCTAGTCACAGGGCCATTGTGTTCAGGCCATGATTGTTTCCCGTCTCCTGGGAATTGCAACACACAACACATTACGGTTGTTTATTTGATTTTGTGACACTGCCCATCACCCTCCACCTCCCCACCATTCCCTTACCAGCCAGCCCAGAGGAATTGCCAAACACGGACTGACTTCAAAAAAATTACTCAGGTGTTGGAAATTTCATCATACCCTGAGATAATCCCAACCCCTCCCAGAAGGATATAAACAAAAGCAGATGGTCACTGGGCATAGGGTTGGCTAGAGGAAATACTTGGAACCACCAAAAGGACCATTTTTAGGAAATTATGAATGACTGTGATTTTTAAGACCCCTCCACACTCTTTTCAAAGTAGCAAATATATAGGAGTGCATGTCAAAGCTACTGGAAAAAAATAAAAACATTAACATTATTTGGAATAACAAGTGGTATGTTGGGTAATTTTGTATGGGTGACTTTAACTTCCTTATATTTTTCTCTGTTTTCAAATATTTCTACCGTAAGTACTGCTAATAATAAAAAATTATTACAGTAATATTGCCCTTAAAAGATGAGTAAGTTGGGCCTCCCCGGTGGCACAGCGGTTGAGCGCTGGGTTGCGGGGCTGCCCGTGGCCTCTGCGGCGCCGGTTCTATCCCCGGCTGCTCCCCGGCCACCTGAGGAGGGTCCCACATGGCGCGCAGACCTCTCCTGCCGCCCGCTGCTCCCCTCAGCAGTATACTTGGGTCTTTCTGCCTGCTCTGCTCCCCGCTCTGGTGAATTCTCTCGCCCTCCCGCGCTTCTGACTGTACCCAGTGCTTGTATATAAATAAATAAATAATAATAAATCTTTAAAAAAAAAAAAGATGAGTAAATTTATTTCTCTATCGAACAAATGTTTGCTGACTCTATGTTAGGCCAGGCGGGGACATCACAGAAAAAAACAACAAACATTGCCTGTCCTGTGAGCTTCCACTGGGAGGGTGATGTTATTGGCAGGGGTAAGGGGGTTGGGGGAGTGGGAGGGATTGGGGGGGTGGGGGGAATGGGGGGTGGGGGTGAGGGGAGATATTATGATGTTATTGGGGGGTGATATTGTTAGGCACAGACCATTTGTCCTAGGTTAAATTTAACTGTGAGCAGGAATTTTCTGAGGGTGATATGGAGGTTCAAATTGCAACCTGCTGGGGTAACACGTGCCCCCCCTAAGACAGAAATGAGGCTGAATGGAAAGGTAGGAGCAGCATTCTTTGTCTGAGTCTAGATCTTACTGAAAAGCAACTTTCGGAGTCAGAGCTCCGCAACCCTGGTCCAAGACTGCCTCTTTTTATTTTAAACTGTCTTTTAAAATCCATTCATTTGTTCAAACATCATTGCAGTAACACTGGTTTATGACATAATATACAGGTCTCAGGTACACAGCAGTATAGTCAAGACACCTGGAGCTACTCCACACCTGGAGCTACTCCAGCAAAAGTCTAGGGTCTATCCTCCAGCACACAAGTGACCCTTTGCCCCAAGTTACCCACCTTTCTACCCCTTCTCTGCTGGGAACCACCATTTCGTTCTTACAGTCTGCAAGTTTGTTTTTGTTTGAGTTTGTTCATTTGTTTTCTTGTTCCATCAAGGCTGCCTCTCGCACTCAACTCAACTGTACCCTGGAACATTGTGAAACCAGTTAGGAATCACTCACACCAGGGCACTGCTGGTCACAGTGGGCTGAGAACAGGACAGGGCATACTGCTGACGTCCACGTGTGGAAAGCTCTATCAGCTGATGTGGGAGCCATTCTCCTGGCAGGGCTGTGCATTACCTTTTGAGGCAACTTGCTGGATGTTTACTGAGGTGGAAAGGCTGAAAGAACTTGTGTTTGGCTACAACGCATGTGTCATTGCTGGTGGTTAGCATTACTTACTGCTAGTTTTCTCTAGGGCCTTCTGAACTGCTTCACTGGAAACATGATGCTCAGAGGTGTGCAAGACAAAGTTCATGATGAGCCTGAAGCCCTGGAGAGACCTGGAATAGAGACAATTCATGCATTGTGTGGTCCTACCACATTCAGTAGGGCTGCTTTTTGTGGCCAGTAGAATGCCAGGGAAGGGATAGTACATGATGTCCATGGCAAAGGTCAAAAAAGGCATTGCACCTTCTGCCTTGGTCTTTTGGGTCTCTCATTCTGGGAAAAGCCCTCTGCCATGTCACTGCAATACTCAAGCAGGACTGGAGAGCCCCTCATGAAGAGCAACTGTGACCTCCAGACAGCAGCACCACCAACTTGTCCACCACAAGAGTGGATTTCTTTTCTACTAGAAAGAAAAACTTCAACATTTACAGTTTATTGCCTTGTGGGTTGTATGAACAAGTGTGAACCAAATGGTTCCCATTCGCCCAGGATGGGATAGAGTTTCCTAGGACATGGGACTTTTAAGGCTAAAACCAGGTGCGAGGTGTTAAGCACAGCTCTATGAATCTATCCACAGCCTCTGCAGCATGAGTTCCATCCCCGGTCAGCCAGAGAGCTACCCACATGGCGCAGCAGACCTTTCTTGTCTCACCCACTGCTCCCTCAGCCATGTGTTTCAGTCACTCTGCTTGTTCTGCTCCCCACTCTGTCTCTGGTAAATCCTCTCACCCCCTTTACCTCTGGCCTGTACCCCAGTTCTTGTATGCATAAATAAATAAACCTTAAAAACAACAACAAAAAATAAAACCAGGACTGTCCCTGACAAATGGGGGCGGTGGGTCACTCTACCTGCAAGACATTAGCCAGTTTAGGTACTGCCTAGCCATTTTCTTTCAGCCTTTTGTCTTTCATTGACCAGAAATGCCTCTGAACCAGTTTTATCACACTGCTTTTCTGTCATCAGTGAGCTAAGTAAATCTTTCAAACAAACTGACGTCATGTATGGAGAAGGGTCAGGCCATCTCTGATCACTCCCCGCAGCCTGTTGTCAACTCACATGCACACCAATACACAAATATTTAAAAAGCATATCCATGTGCCATTGTACCGATATGTTGCTCATGTTATAAATCATATACGAAAAAGAGCTCTCCCAAAGATAACCTTTACTAATAAAGTAGAAGTTCTAATATCATCCCCTACCCCCCAACCCTGGAGGTTGTGTGGCCTGGGTTGGAGACCACAGTGCCAAGCCCAAGTCCAAATGGCTGACTTTCAAGGTTTCTTACGATCTGGTCCCTATTTGTCATCCTCTCTTATCTTCCCTTGTCTTACCCCCAGAGCTCTGGTCCACATGGAAAGATCTGAACTTGAAGTGCCCCAAACCTGCTTGCTTCCTGTCTGCTGCCCCCTCTGGAATACTCTCCCCTGCCTTGGACTCCCAAGACTCTAGCTTCTGTCTTATGACCCCTCAATGCCCTCCTTACTCTGAGAGGCTGTTTAGTGGTGGTGTTTTTCTTTTCTGTTCCCTATGCACATCTTTTTCTTTGTAATGTTACCCAATATTTACCTCTCTGGCTCTCATTAAGCTGTGAACTCTCAAAGGGACTGCCTTGTTCACTCAGGACTCCACAGTGCCTGAGAAGCAATAATGATCCTAACAGCTAACACTTTTATAGTATTAATATATGGCAGACCCTGCTTCCAGGGTTTGACACATATTGAATTTATTGAATCCTATAGAGAGGTACACTTACTGCTATTTTCAAAGGAAACAAACACAGGAACATCCCAAAGTCACCTCTGCAGTATGTGAAAGTCAGGAAATACTGAAGTTAAACTGACCTGTGTGCTTAACTGCTCACCTGTGATGAGGGAGAAGAGTCCCACCCAGACCCACGTGGGGAAGAAATGCTCACACTGAGAAGGGGACACCAGTGGGCTGCTCAGCCTGAGCCTGTGCTGCCCCCTGCTGGCTAGCTCTGCCGGTTTACCCTGATTGGAAGTCTGTGCCTTCAGGCTTTGAGCCTGGGCATTCTGGTGGGGAGAGGGAGCCAGATCACCTGCTGACAGGGCAAGGATGTCCTCTTGATGGACACATAGGGATGGCTGGATGAAACTACTCAGAGTTAGAACAGATGCCAGAAAGAAAACCCCCTGCCCCCAGATGCTATAGAATATACCCCCAAACAAATAAAAATGTTTATTTTTAAAGAAAAGTTAGTATTTGGATTATTCTTAAATTAGACTCTCCTTTAGGATGGCAAATTAAGCACTAGTATTAACAGTTGGTTCTCAAATGGGGTGCCTCTCAAATTATTAAAAAAATACAGGTGCCCAGGCTCCATTTCAAGCCTGCTAAATCAGACCTGCTAGGCAGATTACTTCTCCTCAGAGCTACTTTTCCAAACCCCAAAGGTTCTCAAATCACTTAGCACCCAAATCTTGCAGTTTAAACTAAGGCAGCGACGCCTTTTCATTTGATCTTCAGTAGAGAACTCTGCTATTTTACAGCTCTGTTAATTTTGGATAAATGATTGCAATCCTCTCCTCTATGCACTCCCACTTCTGTCCTTTCTCCCTTTCCTTTCTCTCTTTGGAAGAAACCAGTTGTGCCGTCTCTGGATTTCATCCACCTCCACTTCCCACTCTATCATGGGTCTGCTCTTCGGAGTCTCTCTGGACCTGCCGTAATAGCTGCCAGATTTCCTCTGTGATTATTCATTTCAGTAACACCCTTAACCCACATTCATTTATTATCTGAGAGTTGTGATTTTACCTGTTTGAGAAAATTATCTCTAACACATCGATGCCAAGTATTTTCCTTTTCTGTCGGCTTTGGCCATCTGCTCCTTATGCTGTCTGCTTTAGTTGAAAACTCAGCGCTCCTTTGCCCCTCCCTGGCCTGGTTCTACTGGCCTGGGAGTCCCATTTTATTTCTGGTCCTTTTCTCCTCAATAAACTTTTTCTTTCTCTAAACAAAAAGAAAGAAAAAAGAAAAAAAAAAAAGAAAACTCAGTGGGTTTTCTTAGAAATGGGCTTCTGCCCTTGTAATCTTCCTCCACAAATATAGTCTCAGTTCAGGGGAAGATCAAGACTGTTATATTTTTAACCAGCCAAAGAGCAGTCAGACCATTGGTTCTTAGCCTTCTCTTCTACAAAACTAAAATAAAAGAACATAAACTAAACTAAAACGAAGCAAATCTATCAGATATTTCCTGGGCCTAAACTCTCAAGCACCTCACTCATGTATTTACTCCTTCCTTCCTGGTGTAGTTGATCAATTTAGCAAAATAAGACATAGTAGGACTGTTTTTTTTTTTTTAAAAAAGACATATTAGGACTGTTTACTTTTACATGCACCCTACGTAAGATGCAATGGAAAATAAAAGGTCCCTGTATACAATCTGCGTACACAAACTCATTATAAGAATGAATGCTACTTACTCAACAATTAGTTATTGAGCACCTACTACACGCTATGCAAAATGTCAAAGAACTGTCCCAGGGAGCTGACAGTCCTGAGAGAGGGACAGACAGTGCAAATGAATATTTACTTAAAAATTTCCAGACCAAAAATAAAATGCATTTTTGGAACCAAAATTACAATAATTCAAAAAAGGAGAGGCCAATATGGGCCAGTCCTCAAAGGCATTCTGATTTATCATTTGCAGAGTAGCAAATGAGCCCCATACTCAGAAACATAAGACAACTGAGATTATGCTCATGAATTCTGCAGGTCAGGAACTGCGAAAGGCCCACACGGGTAGGGCTGCTCACAATGGCAGGCACTGAGCATAGAGACTCAGAGCCTGGAGGCATCGCGGTGGCTGGGGTGGGGCTCAGGGTGGGCCCGTTCACTAACATCTGGCAGGTGAGTGATGCTGGCTGTTGGCTGGGGCCTTAGAGGGGTCAGAACACCTACTCGTGGCTTTTTCGTGCGACCTGGAACTCCTTCCGTGACTGTGGCTTGGGTCCAGGGTGAAACAAGCGCAGAAAGAGCCAGGCGGAAGCTGCATCGTCTTTAGGACCTGCCCCTGGAGTCACCTGGGGTCACTTCCGCCACATTCCATGCAGGGCCAGCTTCACCCGCGTGAGACTTGTGTTTGCAGAAACAGTTAAGTGTGCTTGATGGGAACCCCGGAAAGCGTCTCTTGGCTGGGTGGCTGGCCAGGTGGCTGGGTGGGTGGGTGAGCAAGGATACACCCCAGGAAGCAACCCCAAGCTTGAGTCACTTCAGAGTTTGCTTCCCTATGCCACGCACCTTGCAGGAGAGGATACTCCAGGGCAGATCGAGCGTGGCACATGGGCTTTGTCAGCGTCCCAAATACTCTTGGGAGCCTCCAGCCAGGCCCTCCCAGGACGCAGGATGAGGAGCGCGCAGGCGGGAGGCTTGGAGGCGGGGACAGCGCACCTGCGTGTGGCGTGGCGTCGAGAGCGTGACAGAGGCTGGACCCGGGTAAAACTCTGATGCATTGTAATATAGTAAAAATACAGGTAAAACTCTGATGCATTGTAATATAGAAGAGGAAAAGCTCATGTTAATTATGAAGAATGTTATAAATAACCCGCTTCCAAGTCTCCCCCATCTCCACACAGCTGCAACGGGAGGTTTAAGCATCCACTGGAATCAGTTGCCTTCATAAAAGTGAACCAGCACTTTGACTTGACGTTGTGGAACGACCAGTAAACGAGCAATGCCAGCTGATGAACAAGAAAGTTTCTTGTGTTGTAATGGGGAAGTTCTTGTTTTTCGACTGTTTAAAGGAAATCTTGCAGATGAAGGGCCTGCAGAAATACCCATATTACATGTCAGGAGAATGGTATTTGACAGAGAAACAAGAGTATTCAGAAATCCACAGGATCCTTTAGTCTAAAGGAGGAAGACTCTCCTTCAAAAATTGTGTGTTGCAGCTGTGCATCTGATTTCAGAACTGGAATTAACTTCCCTTATATTGTGATACAAAGTACTGAAAAGAATATTTTTAAGCATTTTCTACTATTTCTTCACAGTACCAATAAATTTGAGAAATGTTTGAGTTTTAGGCTCAGCCATGAGTTGAAAGAGTTAAGGGTCCTGAATGGCCCCTTCCTTTTATGGAGACATGTCGAAACATTCTACAGTATCTCTTCCAAAACTGGCAAAGTCATTACTATGTCTGTGAACTTGTCCTCTATTGAGTGGGCAGGAGAAATTGAAAATCTAGGTATCGTTTTATTAGGACAAAAGGGATGTTATTTATCTGAGGAAGGATGGACCCAGTTTTCAAAATCAGATTTTGCAATTCAAAATAGCAAATTTTGTGTATATGCTCTTGAAAATCAAGAAGTGTTAAGTGATTCATACATTATCCCCCCTGCTTATAGCAATGTTGTCACTTATGTGCATGTCTGTGCCACTGAAATGGTCAACAACCAGCTAAGAATGTGGCTGGTTGACCTCACTCAAAAGAATCAACTGATTTCATTCCAAAATGGGACTCCTGAAAGTGTGTGCCAGCTTCCCTTTGGAGATCCTTGGGCGGTCCAACTTATGGATGGCGGTGGAGAACAAATCCTCTTTGTGGTATCCTTTAGGTCTAACGATGCTTGTGCTGTTTGGAATAAGAACTTTCAGGTTGCTGCCAAGTGGGAAAATACTAAGTCAGTACTGATAGATGACTTTATTGGAACTGGAACTGAACAGCTACTACTACTTTTTAATGACTCTTTGAATTTAGATTGCCTGAGTTCATTTAAAATAACAGATTTTGGCAGCATAAACTATTCAAGTGAACCATTGGAATGCAACAAAAATGATTTATCTGAAGACACACAAAAGAATCGTTGTTTGATCATTCCACCTCTGGAAAGAAGAATGCAAGTTGGTTTGGCTTCTATTCAGGAATTACAGCAGCATCTCTTACTTAAGGAAATAATGATTTCAAAATCTTGCAAAAGTTTAAGCCATCTGGTTCATGGGAAAGATGATAATACTTCAAGTACAGAGGACTGTCTTGTTACACTTTGTGGTAAAGAGGAAAATCCTCTGCATACCTTTACTGAAAAGCCATCAGGCAGTTTTCAAGTCTCTGAACAGATACTGGAGAAGATATGGTATCATGTAATGGATGATAAATTGATTGTTGGAGTGAAAACTTCATCTTTGCACCTATCTCTGAATCATGTGACTTTATCACTCTTAGTGGTTCAAGTCGATTGCTCCAACTTTAATTTTGTGAAGTGTCGAAATAGGGTGATCAAGTTGAGGAGGGATTCCTCGCCAGCAACACATTTAGTGCCATGTGAAATAGAATCCCAAGCAAAAGGAATCAGGTTGACTGTGAACACTGACGATGAGAAAAAGGAATGTTTTGTTACTAAACCACCATCTGAGGAAGATTCTGTACACCTAATTACTGCTGTAACATCTCTTCCACCCCTTTTAGCACTCAAGAATTTTGGTTGCATTGTGCTGCTACAAGTCAGGGAAGAGAGAAAATGATGACTCTTCTGAAGATGGTTATATTCAATGTAGCAGGATCTTCATAAGTCTAGAAGATCTTTCAAATGAGAAATACATATTTACCTTTTCAAAGAAGAATCCTATAGAACACATGGAAGATCTCTGCATTTCTCACAGCCTTATGCAAAAGTTGTTTTCAAATCATATCACCCAGCCATGCCCTGAATTCAATGAAGGTGTGGCTCTTCGACCACATGGAATGTGCAGTGATTGAAGAATTTCCAGAAATTTGCTTTTGTAAAAGGCCAGGAAGTTTCTATGGGACAATTTTCAGTTGGCAACAAAAAACACCATTTGAAGGGATTTTAATGGTCTATTTCAGGAATCAAACAGTTTTGTTCCAGTGCCTTCATAACCTGATTAGAGTTCTCCCTATAAACTGTGTCCTCAAAAAGCTAAAACAGGAGTGGAAGATTTCCTGATTGATCATTCGGCATATACTTTGGAGAAAGAATTGGTTACCCTTGGTTCTCTTTCTTCTGCTTTAGTCAAGGCTGAAAACAACTTGGAGCGAAGGTGTGAAGCGAGCAAAGAACAGAGTAGTGGCGACGAGGCTGTATTATCAGATAGAGAGGAAAACATCCAGCAATACAGGGAAGAACTTCAGAGAGAAAAGAAGCAAACCTTGATGATGAATCCAAAAGTGAGTGGTGTCCTTTACAGAGAAATAGCTTTGGAATTATCTGAGGTTCAGCTCAAATCAGACTCTACTGCACAGAAACTGATTGGTTTATAATTACAATCTCGATTTGATTTTTTTTTTTAATTTGCTTTTCCTCCCAGAGTATTTGGTTCCACTTATTTTCATTTTACATTACAGGCCTCCTTCATAAAAATAAAGATTAAGGCTTATTGTTTAAAAAAAAAAAACAAAAAACCCAGGGCCTCCCTGGTGGCGCAAGGGTTAAGATGCAACCTATGAAGCTACTAACAAAAGCAGCAATCAAAGCAGCCTCTGCAGCACAAGCTCGATCCCCAGCCAGGGAGCTACCCCCATGGCACAGCAGACCTCTGCTGTCTCGCCCACTGCTCCCCTCAGCAGTGTATTTCAGTCAGTCTGCCTGTTCTGCTCCCCACTCTGTCTCTGGTGGATCCTCTCACCACCCCCACACCTCTGGCCTGTACCCCAGTTCTTGTATGCATAAATAAATAAATCTTTAAAAAAAAACAAACGCAAAAACTCTGGGGCGCCCGCAGCCCGGGTGGGGCACAGTTGCGCCCCCTGTCGGGGGACGCTCCCAGGTGCGCACCCTCGGGTCCGCGGCGGGGCCAGCGCGCTTGCGCGCAGGTGAGCGCCGCGCCCCGCCCCGCCCCGCTCCGCCCCTGGGCTTGGCCACCTGCCCGGGAAACTTGTGGATTGTTGCCCTCGGGTCGCTCCGGGGCGGGGACCCGGATCCCGACCATGGAAGATACGCCGGGGATTCGCGAGCCCCGGGCCCGGCCGCGAGAGCGGGACCCAGATCGGCACCCAGACCGGCACCCAGACCGGCACCCCCGCCGGGACCGAACCCGCCACCCCGAGCGGCCGCGGGACAGACCCGGGGAGCGACGCCGGGAGAGAGACGGGGGCGGGCGGAGGGACGGGGGCCGGGCCGGGGGGAGGGACCGGGACCCCCGCCAGGACGCCCACGGGCTCGGAGACTACCGCGCCGAGGCGCCGAGAGTTTGGGAAGAATCCCGCCCCGGCCGGCCGCGGGGCGCACCCCGGAGGCCCACCTGGGACGCGGCCCCGCCCCCCTGGCCCGCGCCCTGGGACGCCCCGGGGCCGCCGCCCTCCAGGAAGGAAGGATCGGGGCGCCGCGCCCCGCAAAGGTGAGCTGAGGTTGCGGGGTCCCGGCGAGCTCGGCGCTGTCGAACCCCACCCCCCCACTTGTCCACTAAGTGGATTTAAAGGGAGACAGTGCCATTTGCTTGGAGGTGGCCTGGGAGGGAAGGCAAACCTCGCGCTGCCTCCACTTCTTGACCCGAACTCGATTAACAAAGCAGAAAGCACCCCCAATTCGCTGTTGCAACTGCGGGGCGCCGGGCAAGGAGGAAGAGAGGCTTCAGGACAGGAAAGGGAGGGGTAGGAAGAGCAGGTAGGTGGGGTTAACCTGAGCTCCTCCCCGACCCCGGAGAGTCCCAGGACTGCCCCCTTGGGGCTTCTGACCCTCGTCCGGAGTTCCAACACCCCCCTCCCCACCCCCCAAGTCCCCTTCCTTGGAGGCGGGGCCTTAAAAAGTGCCTGACGGAGAGTTAGCAGCGAATACATGACCCCTGCCAGGGGCAGGTACTTTTCCAAACACTGCTGGGAGCAGCTTTTGTGCAAATAACTAAATCCACCTAAAACTCCGCACTCCAAGACAGAGATTCCCTCCACAACCCCCGCCACCACCCCTACCCCCCCACCCGCCCCCCGTGCCCCTCTCACCCCAATGCCCCACCCCTTTGTCAGTGAGGTTTTCTGGGTAGCTTCATTCAAATTCTGACTGCTCTAGACCCCACCCTCCTGAACCAACTTTGTCACTCCTGCTTTGCAGGACACAGAATTCGCATCAGGCCGTGGGAGGCGAAAGCTCCCAGCTGTTCTCAAAGGCTGAGCTGGAAGGGAAGGGACCCCACACCCTCCCCCAGGGAATTGGTCTCTCCCCATGGAACAGTCTATTTCATAAATATTGAATGCCCAGCTGGCGAGTTGGGCCGCAGAGGTGACAGGCTGCTCTGTGTTTGATACCCCCTCTCTTTGAGGAGTCAGGCTCCTTGCTGCTGTGGGGCTTGGAAGTGAAAGCTCTTGTCTTCCTCCATGTTGTGTTCACACAGCGGGAAAGCAGGCTACTATCCTGAGTTTATGTTACATTATCTAAAACCAACTGACCAAACTATAACAAAGGGTGTGACCAGATACCGGATAATTGTTTCTTGGGTAAATCCACCTTTAGGCACTGTGGTCAGTGCATGCCCTGGGAGAACTCAGGGCTACATTTTAGGTTTCCTTGTCAGCCAGTGAAAGGAATACTTTTGTTTTTACTCACAGCCAGTTGGCAGTTTGGAACCAAAGGGCAATTTGTTTGTCTGTCCTCCGAGTAACAAGCCTTACTCAGTGGACGGGGTGCAGGGCCAGGGGCTTCCGTGTTTAATGAACCAGATCTACTCTCGGTGTCCACAGTCTGTCTGCTCTTGGGATGTGGTTGGCTAACCGACTTGGGGCAAGTGTTTGGATGCTCTATGGGGCCACTGAGCCAGAGAATTCTCTGGAGTACGAAATGCTGTGACAAATTTCTGTTTTTTTTTCTTTTAAAGATTTATTTATTTATACAGATTGATTAATTGATACAAGCACTGGGTACAGCAGAAGCGCGGGAGGGTGAGAGAATTCACCAGAGCCAGAGTGGGGAGCAGAGCAGGCAGAAGGACTGAAGTACACTGCTGAGGGGAGCAGCGGGCGGCAGGAGAGGTCTGCGCGCCATGTGGGACCCTCCTCCGGTGGCCGGGGAGCAGCCAGGGATCGAACTGGCCCTGCAGAGGCTGCAGGCAGCTTCACAACCCAGCGCTCAACCGCTGTGCCGCCGGGAAGGCCCACAAATTTCTGTTTTGCAGTCTTTTATGGTTTGGGACTAGTGTGAGGTGTGCCTGGAGGTCATGTGGTTGAATATGAGGCCCCCTAATGGCCATGTCTGGTTTTGGTTCTAGTGAATTCACTGTGGGGAGATACCTGCCCCCGAATGCCTGGCCTGGAGAAGAAGTGGAATGTTACCAGTCAGAGGCTGAAGGACTCCTGGAATGCCATAAATGCAGATATTTGTGCACTGGCAGAGGTGAGCCATTTGGGAGAAACTTTGACCATTTACTGTCACTGGTGGTTCTGGAAGGGGTCTGAGCTGGTAAAGCAAAAATGCAAGCACACGTCCCTCTTGGTTTCCTAGAATTCTCATTTCTCTATCTACATGAGGTTCTCATTTTCCTTAAAAAAGGGGCGGGGGAGGAACTGAGAAGTCTGAAAGATGTGGCCAGATTTCTGTGCTTCTCTGCAAATTTGGCCTGAGGTTCCGCGAGGCCAGCAGCCAGTGGTTTAGGGCTGCAGGTAGAACTGGGCAGGTAGTGCTGAGCAGGTAGAACCAGAACTTTTGCCAGCTGATCCAGGGTTGGGTCAGAGGGAAAGCCCCCTGTAGGAGGCAGCACCACAGGACAGGCAATCTGATACTGAGACCCACAGTAAGACATTTTAAGCTAAGACCAAGTTTTCTCACGGGCACAGGGAAATGATACTATACTACCCTACTACACACCAACTGCTATTCCATTTCATTAAGAACAAACAGAAACAAAAAACCACACTTGTTAAAATCTACCATTTGAAAAATACATCAATGATATCCTGTGTCAGCTCCCAAAGTGGTTTCCCAGCATTTCCCTCCTAGCATGAGTCCTGGCCTTACCAGCAATGAAGAAAATCTGGTTTGTCAGGGTGAGCCCTTATGACTCACATGATTGGGCGAGAAATTTTCCTGTATGTGACTAAGGGGGGGAAAGTTCTCCGCCTAAGGGAGAGAATACAGGAAACTTGTACTTGAAAATGTAATTTAGGATTGCAATGATGTACATGATGATAGGATTATAGACCTTTCATCCGGGGAGCCCGAGGAATCTGCATACAAGGGTCCTTACTGTAGCTTCTCTATGTTGGCACAACCTCATTACTTTTCATTGTCTTGACAACTCTTGAACCTCAGAGAGGTAGAGTAGATTCCCTAAAGTAACACAGCTCTTAAGTGGTAGAGCTGGAATTGAATCTTAAGAACCTGATTCAAAGGTCTGAAAGGTTTCTTTGCTTCACCTTTTTTCTTGATTAAAAAAAAAAAATAATAGGAATAAGCCAGAGGCTGGCTAACAGATTTCTCTGTAAAGGTGTATTTTCTTCTCAATTGATTTACTGAAAGGAGAGAGCAGAACTGGAGGCTTTTGACCAAAGCACATCTTGATGCAGCTTTGATTGCTTCTGGCTGTTTGGCTGTGTGCCTTGAGATTGCGTTTTTGAGTCACGACAGTGAAAGGATGGTTCAGCAGTCAGAAGCTAATAAATGAGAGCTTATAAAGAACTCGGGATGCCCAGAGCCCCATATAAACACACAATCTGGTGTGTTGAGAAGAAACTGGCATTAAACACTAGGAACTTAATCTCCCACAGGAAATGCATACCTGGATAAAGATGACCCAGAGATTTTCAGCTCCACGTTAGAGTAGATCTTTCGTGCTCTCTCTCCCTCATCAGTGAAAGGATGTCTTCCACTAGCAAACTGGCAGAAGTGGGAGGCAGCGGTAGCGCTCTCTAACTCCCTTGAGGGGCCCTGGAGTTCAGTGGAACACTGAGGATGAAAGAGATTTCAAATTCACTTTCACAGGCAAGTGCACTCAGATACTAGACTCTTTAGGGGACGAGGATGAAGATAAAAGCCAAGTACAAACACGCCATGTGCAGGGCAGACCACCAGGGAGTCCTGTGTGGACGGGCCTTGTTCATGGATTTTTTGGAAGGACCGGTGAGGAGTTATAGGTGCCCCAGAAAGAAGGTACCTCTCTTGCTCCCCTCCTAGGCACCCAAGTTTGCATTTGGTGCATTTTCCCCTCTCCCTTGTGTTCTTGCCCTCTCCCCTTAGGCTCTTAGCTTTCAATCAAAATGATGTTTGCTTTCCACTTGTGGCTCTAATCCTGAGCATCTTTAAAAGTTTAATAGTATTTTCACCCAGGAAAGCGGCCATCTCTAGCAGTAGAGCTTGTCTCTCACTCAGAGAGAGATTCAGTCTAGAGGTTTTGTCTAGATTTAGCCTAGAGATTTAGTCTTGAGGTGGCGTCCCACTGACAATGGCATGGACTTGTGATCATACTAAAAAGTTTCCTGATGGGCAGTGGTGGGATTTTTTTCTCTGCAGTGTACATTCTCAATCCCCTCTCTCTTGTATATGTGTATCTCAGACACTAATCCAGCACTTATTTGGATGGCGCTTATGTCAAGATTTCAAGCCGGGCTTCCCCGGTGGCGCAGGAGTTTGAGTGCTGTGCTGTGAAACTGTCCGCAGCCTCTGCAGCGCGGGTTCGATGCCCGGCTGGCCAGGGAGATATCCACATGGCGCAGCAGACCTCTCCTGCTTCGCCTGCTGCTCCCCTCAGCAGTGTCTTCAGTCTGTCTGCCTGTTTTGCTCCCCGCTCTGTCTCTGGTGATTCTCTCACCCTCCCGCGCCTCTGACTGTACTCCTGTTCTTGTATAAATAAATAAACCTTTTTTTTAAAAAAAAAGAAATTTAAAATTAAAAAAAAAATTTCAAATCATGGTTGACTCTAAGAGTGTTGACTCATTAATAATGAAGGATTTGCCGGTCAAAGAAAGACCTAAGATGAAGTACTGGTCTCAGGGGAGAGACTGTTCACTTGAAGAGCCTTGCAAAGGCTTGGAAGACATGGACAGGCACTGGTTCTTTATTTTTAAATACAGATACCACACTGGATGTCTCCCTCAGGCCTGAGGATTCCTTTCTAGTTCTATTAAAGCTAAAAACAGCAATAAGTGGCTGTGGGGCTTCTCTCTCCCCAATACTATATATTAAGAAACAGAGAGAATATATTTGCTCCTTTGTAGTAAAACATCAGGAACAGCCTACCTTGGAATTATTTAAATTCACTATAGTAGTGTAGACAGCCTTTAAAAATATTTGATGATTAAAACAAGAAAAATATTTGATGATATATAAAAAAAGGTTCACACTGTATTCTTTTTTTTTTTTTTTTTTTTTTTTTTTTTTTTTTTTTTTTTTTTTTTTTTTTTTTATAGAGGCATGCTTTATTTATTTGTTTGCTGGTTTGTTTGTTTGTTTGTTTTTACATGCACTGGGTACAGTCAGAAGCGCGGGAGGGTGAGAGAATTCACCAGAGCCAGAGCGGGGAGCAGAGCAGGCAGAAGGTCCGAAGTACACTGCTGAGGGGAGCAGCGGGCGGCAGGAGAGGTCTGCACGCCATGTGGGACCCTCCTCTGGTGGCCGGGGAGCAGCCGGGGATCGAACCGGCGCCGCAGAGGCCGCGCGCAGTTTCGCCACCCAGCGCTCAACCGCTGCGCCACCGGGGAGGCCCTCACACTGTATTCTTAAGTGAAGAAACAAGTTACATCATAGATAGAATAGGACCCCGTTCTTGACCAAAAGCAAATAACAGGGCCGCCCCTGGTGGCGCAGGTGTTGAGCGCTGGGCTGTGAAGCTGCCCGCAGCCTCTGCAGCGCTGGTTCGATCCCCGGCCACCAGTGAGGGTCCCACATGGCGCACAGACCTCTTCTGCTGCCCGCTGCTCCCCTCAGCAGTGTATTTCATCAGTCTGCCTGTTCTGCTCCCCGCTCTGGCTCTGGTGAATTCTCTCACCCTCCCACGCTTCTGATTGTACCCAGTGCTTGTATGAATAAATAAATATAAAAAAAAAAGTGCTAGCTAGCACATGAATTTATTAAAAAAAAACAAAACAAATAACAGCAAAAGGTATGCATACAGCACAGAAAAGTCCAGATGAAAAAATAATGGTCACCATGGGTATTTTTTAATTGATGGCATTTTAGCTAATTTTTACATTGTTATTTTATTAATTTATTTTTAAAAGATTTATTTTATTTATTCATACAAGTACTGGGTACAGTCAGAAGCGCAGGAGGGTGAGAGAATTCACTAGAGCCAGAGGGGAGAGCAGAGCAGGCAGACTGATGAAGTACACTGCTGAGGGGAGCAGTGGGCGGCAGGAGAGGTCTGTGCGCCATGTGGGACCCTCGCCTGGCAGCCAGGGATTGAACCAGTGCTGCAGAGGCTGCGGGCAGCTTCGCAACCCAGCGCTCAACTGCTGCGCCACCGGGGAGGCCCCATTATGTTATTTTAAACCTTTGATAGTGTTACATTATAATTTAATAACCTGTTATTTCTTTATGATGACAAACAGTAATGCTATTTGCATGGAGTGGGGAATTATACTGTGTAAAGATAATATGAGAGAATACATGATTTCAAAGACAGAATGTGTAAATGCAACATAGCTTCATACATAGGTCAACTGGACCCAGGCACAAAATCTGGTTCTCCCCAAACCAGGGAGATACAGGCAGTCTGATCCGAGCTGGCTGACCAACTAGAACCGTTTCAACAAGTACAATTTCCCTTCAGCTCAGAAGCACTGGCTTTATATTGTTCTAAACAGCAGCAGCCACACACAAAAGGGTACCTAGCTGCATGATCGTATTTACATGAAATTCTAGAAAAGCAAACCTAATTTCTAAAAGCACAAAATAGATCAGTGCTTGCCTGAGGTGGAAGAAGACTGACCACAGAGGGTTACCAGGAAACTTTCTGGGCAGATGAAAACCTTCTATATCTTGACTGTGATACAGACAAATGCACGGCACAGACACTGTCAAAACTCACCAAAGGTGTACACTTGATGTGGGCCATTGTGTTACACCTCAATGAGGTTTTTAAGATTTTTAAGATTTTTTGTCTTAAGATTTTGAGGAAAGCTGCCAGTTTGGGTAGAGGAGCTAAAGCTCTTTCCTTGTC
The DNA here is from genome assembly GCF_964194135.1 of Talpa europaea. Classification (NCBI taxonomy): domain Eukaryota; kingdom Metazoa; phylum Chordata; class Mammalia; order Eulipotyphla; family Talpidae; genus Talpa; species Talpa europaea. The sequence goes on along the minus strand of NC_140084.1, from coordinate 10,602,341 downwards.
CAAGATAAGGCATTTAAGGGCCCTGTAAGAATCCAGCCCTGGGAAAAACCCAGATTTGCTCTTTAGGGAAACTAATGAAAACGAAGTGAAACTTAAAACCTGCTTAATGGGGCCTCCCCGGTGGCGCAGCGGTTGAGCGCTGGGTTGCGAAGCTGCCAGCGACCTCTGCAGCGCCAGTTCGATCCCAGCTGCTCCTCGGCCACCGGAGGAGGGTCCCACATGGCGCACAGACCTCTCCTGCCGCCCGCTGCTCCCCTCAGCAGTGTCCTTCGGTCCTTCTGCCTGCTCTGCTCCCCGCTCTGGCTCTGGTGAATTCTCTCACCCTCCCACGCTTCTGACTGTACACCCAGTGCTTGTATCAATCAATCAATAAATAAATCTTTAAAAGTATGCGTTCTGCTAAAAATGGCAAAAATAATTTTAAAAAAATAAAAAATAAAACCTGCTTAATGAGTTAAAGTCTGAGAACAATAAAAAACCTTGTATGCTCCTTTAATCAGGAAGCCTTCTGGGTTTAATGAACTTAATCTTTTCCATTTCTAATACCTATAAATCACATTTTAATGTATGACTTACATGCTTTTTTCTAACTTCACTTATGTTCTATGTTATGATTTCCTTCCAACTTGGAGTCATCTCCTCTTTCAAAGTGAAGAGAGCTACACAACATACATCGAAATTTATTTGCAGGGAAGGGCTGGGATGGAGAAGTTTCTCGTCTTCCACAGCAGCCTTTCTTTCTGACTGGACTGATCTCTCCCACCATCTTCCTAGGGCAGGCTGCTGTGCTCTGCTGAAAGTTAATCCAAAGTACCTCTGACATCATTTCTGGAGACCACAGTTGCCTGCCACCATCTGCTGCTAATCTGCAGCTATGGTTACTCAGGCCTTCCCTGGGGCCGAATAAAGAGCCGCTGCAGCATGAGCTGCCACGGACAAGATAAACCTCCCTCCCACCGGCCTATGGGTCTAAGTGGTAACACGCCCTTCTTTTGCAGCATGCTGTCAAATGCTGGAACTGCTCCTCAACTTGCTGATCCTGGTCTGCAGCTCTGTATCTTACAGTTCCACAGGGGGCTACACGGGCATCACCAGCCTGGGGGGCATTTACTACTATCAGTATGGAGGGGCTTACAGTGGTTTCGATGGTGCTGACGGGGAGAAAGCCCAGCAGCTGGACATCCAGTTCTATCAGCTAAAACTGCCCACGGTCACTGCAGCAATGGCCTGCAGTGGTGCCCTCATGGCCTTCTGCTGCCTCCTCATCACCCTGGGTGTTCTTCGGGTCCCGTGGCATTGTCCCTGGTGGCTGGTGGTTGAAAGCTTGTTGGATGTGCTCATTGCGGTTGCCTACATCCCAGCTCTATACTTCTATTTCCACCACGTCTCTGCCGCCTATGCCTCTCCTGTGTGTAAAGAGAGGGAGACTCTCTATCAGAACAAGGGGTACAGTGGCTTCAGCTGCACTTTCCATGGTGGAGATATAGGAGTTGGAATCTTTGCTGCCCTGGCCGTGGCTGTCTTTATTGTGGGTGCCGTGCTGGCCGTCAAGGGCTACCAAAAGATCAGGAAGCTGAAAAAGAAGCCTGCAGAAATGTTAGTGTTTTAGGCTTTGGAAAACCTTCTGCCAAATGTTTGCAATGGAAGTTGCTCGGAAGCACTCCTCCTGTCATCAAACTTGTGGATGCTTGAAGAGCCACAGGCCAGCTTTGATTTGCTAGGCACAGCTCCTGGTGTCACGAGCCGCATTCTTGGATGTCCTGAGCACCAGTTCTGGCCTCCTCTCTTGGTGAGGTAATAAGCAAAAAAAATTTAACCCCAATACAAGAGCCTAAGACCCAGAAGGAAAAGGCATGTCCAACCACAAAGGTCACTCCTTGGTTAAATAAAGAGAGAAAACTGAACGAATTTGAAGAATCTTATCTTCAAAGTTCTTGAAAAGCCACCTAGCCATGAGATAACATTTCAGCCTGGAACTTTTCTAAATATAGCTGTCTTGAGATTTGCCCCTGGAGTTTTTCTCAAGTCCTTCACTGCATTAATGGTCTGGATGGAGGGGCTGGGGAACCTCCTGAGACTGCTGTCAGATTAAAGTTGGAGGCAGGCATGGGCTGAGGAACGGGAGATCAGATTAATTCGCCGGGCTGCAAAGAAGCTATTCTACAAGCCCCTTACAATGGCCTTGAAAGCTCAATAAGTGTTTTGTACCTCTTCTAAATGTTCCATTGTATGAAGAATCAAGTCCGACATCTGGAATTCAGGATCCAACAGAACAAAAGAATGTAAAATCTTTCCAACATAAGAATGCTGTTTTCAGCCAAGCAACTTCATGGGTTCTTATTGCATGTGCTTATTGGCACCATTAAATGTATCTTCAGTACAACTGAATGTGTTCTTTGTTTTATGTAGATCCATTAAAAATCCAAAGAAAAACTTTAATTTTGAGGTGATGGCTCTCTTTACATTTATAATATTATCCTGTAATGCGGGCAGTTAACTGCATTTAAAAGTTGAGTTTCATTTGTCTTTTGGAAAGGAAATACATAAATGCTTGTATGACATTAGACACCTTTCTGGTAAATAAGAAAGCATTAACTATATTTTCTTCTGGAGAGGTTTTTTGTTTTTTTTTTTTTTTCCATTTTATGCATGGCTTGACTGCACAGGTACTATTTATTTTTAAAAATAAAAAATAAAAGATTTGATTTGCTATCCTCCATTTTCCACATATACAAAAAACAGAAGTAGCTGTATAATTAAGCAGAGTATTGAATGATCAGCTACATAACCAGCCTCATCCAGAAAGATGCTTTTCATAACAAATATTTCTTGTGTTTCAGTCTCCACTTCTCTCTACAGAGCTATCTGCTGTCTTTCCTGAGACTGTTCTGCCTCACTGGAGTTGCCCTTCTGTTGTTGGTGTGTCTTTCTGTACTAACAGTAGGTCGGAAATACTTGCGCCTATTTGATACTAAATGGTGAGCAGGTCAAGCCTGGCTGGGTTGGTAATAATATTCTGTGGCCACATTCCTTCAGCAGATGCAGTAAAGGCCATTGTTCCTCTCGATTGTTCTAGTCAATGGGGGGAGCTGACAAGACAAGATCTAGATCCTTTTCAGCCTTGCTGATGTGCATGAATGATGGCTCCACTGTTCTGGCAGAATCTGTCCCAGAGGACAACGTTCCTGTTGCCCACCTGTTACCGTGCAGGGTGCTGCCTCCCTTTGGGGGTCAGACATTAACTATTATGTGCAGGAGAACCAAGGCAGAGAAAGGTGTTGTGTGGGGATTAGGTACGCCCTCCCCCAAATTGAAATGTCTGGGTTCAGGCTCTGATGCAGCGAGAGAGGGTAAAGCTCAGTGCAGAGTAGGCAGCTCTGGTCTGATGTTATTTTCATATTTAAATTAGAAGAATGTAGCTTCTCAACTGTAGGAGCCCTTGATGCCACGACCTGTGGACCTCCTAGGAATTCGTGTGGGCCCAGGAGATGGGATGAGCGAGCTCGGTGCTGTTGCCTAAGTATGCTGGAGATACTTAGCATACTTAGGCATGTATCTGAGCTGCCCAGCTGGTACTCCCCTCCCCACCCCCACTCTTGCACCCAGTGTGTGAGTTTCCCTGGTTTCTGGGAAACTACACTTTTCATCAGTCTTTCCCACTTCTTCTTAAATCTCTCACGAATCCCCTTCCATTTTATAAGTGTTACTGAGGGGCATCAGCATCCACTGGAACAATAGTTTGAGATTTTCCAAGTATTCCCATGTACTTGCTTTCTTGTGGGCTTCACTACCTCCCTGGGGGTGAAAGGGGACGGCGCAGGCTTTGGTTGTCAGTGTCTGCAGCTCAGTCCATGACCTGGCAGGGTCACAGGGCAGCAAAGAGTGGGATGTAAACCCGGGTTCCCACTCCAGTTCTCTCTGAACCCTGAGGAAAAGGACAGAGACCCCTTGTGTGAATTTCACCTCAGAAGAGACTGGGTCTCTTTCAGTGACGAATGAAAGCCAACAGCAGACCATCTCCATCACCTGTTGGCTCCTGCTACCCATGGCTAGACTAGTAAGAAAGCCCCCCAGTGAACAGATTCAGCAGATTCCAGTGGAATAGACCAGTGTGTTCACAATGGAGTCGCAGGCCACCTAACAAAGAATGTGGACACGGTGGGACGTGATCTGAGAGCCTCCCTGGGAGAGTAGTGAGAAAAGCAAGATGCAGAATGGTGTGTGGCATGCTTCCTTTTTGGCAGGGGGGAAGCAGGGGAAGAAGGGATGAAATGCAGATTTTATATGTTTTTTAGTCATTTTGACATTTTAAAAAGAATGTTGAATTTTGAAGTAGTTACAGACTCACAAGATATTGCAAACATAGTAGAAAGAGACCCTGTGTACTATTCACCCAGTTTTCCCCGATGGTGACATCTTGCACATCTGTGGTACAACAGCACAACCAGGAAACTGCAGTGCTTTTTGATTTCACTCGTTCTGCAAGCACTGGTTTCTGAGCATGTGTGTGGGTCTATGCACTTTTATAACTTGTGTGCCCACTGCACATCCCAAGTGCTCCGCCTTCAGTCATCTCCACCCTGACCCTCTCCCTCTGTAGTCACAGATCTGTTCTCCATCTCTGTAGTTTTGTTATTTTGAAACAAAAAAACCCTGGAATCCTTCTGAAACTGGATTTTTTTCTTCTCACATCATAATTCCCCTGTGATCCATCCAAGGTACTGCACATGTCAACAGGCCCATTTTTTATTGCTGAGTAAGACATTCACCCACCAAACGATCTGGTCTTGATACAAGGTTGTTGAACTATTCACAGCTGGAAGACATTTGGTTGTTTCTGGCACTTGGCTACCACAAAGAAAGCTACATGAACATTTATGTTTTTGGGTAGAACTGTTTTCATTTCTTTGGGATGAATGCTTGGGAGGCTAGTTGCCAGATCAGATGGTAAGTGTATGTTTAGGTTTTCAAGAAATTGCCAAAAACTTTCCAGAGTAACATTTGATTTTCCCAAGATAGAAATCTTCAACCAACCAGCCAAGGATGATAATGTTCAATCTGACCCTGGCCTTAAAATCAGGTTACCAGGGTCTTTCTCTAGTTTGACCTAGAGAATTTTGTGGGTGAGTGACGTCAGTGTTAAATCCCGAATCTCTCTCCTCCTAGGTGTGGTACAGATAGTGGAGGTGATACTGAATGGGATGGTTCTTATGTGTATCGTGGCCTCCTACTTTGTCCTTGCTGGATTCAGTGCCAGCTTTACCAGCGGTGGCGGCTTTGGGAACAACTATTACTCACCATTTGAGGGCACGGAGCTGGAGCAGGTTCGGCAGCTGGACCAGAAGTACACGGTGCTCCGGGCCCCCCTGATATACGGCGGTGTGGCAGTTTCTCTGGGGCTGGGTGTCCTCACCATGGGTGTTTTACTCCAAGGAGCCAAGAGTCCCACCAGACTACCAAGCAAGTGGCTGCTCCTGGAGGTGGCTTTCAGCCTCCTGGCAGCAGTGGGCTACTGCATAGGCATTGGCTGTTACCTGCATGGAGCACTGCAGATCAATTCCACAGACACTTGCAAAGCCAGAGAGAGGCTCTATGCCCGCAAGGGTCTCACCTGGATGAACTGCCAGCTGGCGGGCACTGATGGAGCGGCGGCCACCTTTGCTTGTCTTCTGGTGATCATGTACAGTGCCAGCGTGGTGCTGGCCCTGCGGAGCTACAGAGAACAGAAGCATTACAAAGACAGCCAAGAACAGCACCAAAGTTACAATGGTGCTCCAGAATACCTATGGTCTGGAACGCTCTGAGATTGTCTTCCGGGACTAAAATGTCAACCCATCTCCCTTGCTTCTCTAAAAATGATGGATCCTTTTAAATCACGTGAGACAAGTGGGTTTCACATACTTGATTTTTAAGTGTTCTCTCTGGTATGAAGGTACACAGATGACTGATTTTTCTATCAGTCTTTGCTGGCTGGAGTTTGGGAAAAGTATCTCTGCTTTTGGTATAAAGAACAAAATCAGAAGTTTGGGAATGCCCTTAGAGGATTGCTTTTTTATCAAGTGGTAAAGCAATCATGATAATAGCTAAGTAGCCAGGGAGATCCTGAAAGATGAGAACTACTCTTCAGGGGTACAGACCCAGTGTTCTAGCAGAAACATCTTACCTGTCACACCTACTTAGTTGCCAAAAGAAGTATGTCATTGCCTCCTGTATTTGGTCCCATTAGTGTAATTTCAAAGCAGTTGTGTTTGAATTCTGAACGAGTCAATACATTCCCTTTCCTAGAGGGAAACTATTCTGTCCATTTGCAGTGGACTGTGACCAGGACATGGGTCCCCAGAGGCCTTTTTCCATTAGAGTGGGGAGGCTGGTTCCTGATCCACAGACACATGCTTAGCATACATGTTCCTCCCCGGGATTCCTGCAGGAGGGCAGAGAGAAAATGGTTTTTGCCAGCATTTGTAGTTAGTATTTTTCTCGTGGCAAGTTACACAATTGGAATTCACTTTCTTGTAATATTTTTTAAAAGGAGGCTTCCAGACAGGGCAAACTACAATTCATAAACTTCTTAAATATGTTACTCAACTGATTTCAAAGACAAAGCAGTTAATTTTACGACTATGAAGGCTTAATTGAGGCTACTTTATTTCTGCATTCCCTGACAGGGCTTCAAAAGCAGATTGTAATCTCTCTAACCTTAATTATTTTTATAATGTAACAGATCATGAACAGTGAATTTTAAAAATAAAGTTCTTTCAATAATTTTAACCTAAAGTTTTATTGCTGTTCTTGTACCTCGGGCAGCTTAAGAATGGCAAGTGGCTAACCCAACAGTTGTCATTTCATTGACTGCTCACTGTGCGCCAGGTCAGTACTAAGGAAGCACTTGTTTGCATCATCTTATTTAAGCTCACAGCTGACAAGCTACTATTAATTCCATTAACAACTGAAAAATCTGAGCCTTGGGGAGATCAAGTAACTTGTCTGAAGTCAACTCTTGCCTGAAGTAGTACAGGCTAAACTACACCCAACATGAATCACACAGGCACGTGTCCTCAATGACTTATGGCCTCTGGTGTGCCAGAGTTAATATCACACGAGGTACAGAAGACACTCAGAGGCTCTCCCTTCTGCCACCTGGAGCAGGGAGGTGCGTATCTTAAGAATTGAGGTATTAAGGTCAAAGGGGCCTGGCGCACTGGACACTAAACAGCAGTTGTTGAACCAAGTTTAAAATGTTCATTCTGCAAAAAAATTTTTTAACTTGGGCTTTCTTTGGAGTGAGAAGTAGCTAATCTTGCTTGGAAATCCAGAAATTATGGGAGACAACCAGTGGGGGAAGATGGGAGAAACAATTTAGAAGCTTAACCAGATTGTGAGCCAAATCTGTCGCTATGCCCGACACTCTAATGACAAAGCCATTACAGGACGACAAACACTGGAGCTAGATTATCCACTTGGCACCTCTGAAGTCATCTCTCTGATTTAAGAGGCACTTTCAATTGGCATTTCCTCTAAGTCAGCTAATAAGCTGCATGTAAGGAAGGACTGAGTTTCCTGTCTTTGGAAGTTCTTTTTTTTTTTTTTAAAAGATTTATTTTATTTATTTATACAAGCACTGGGTACAGTCAGAAGCACGGGAGGGTAAGAGCATTCACCAGAGTCAGAGCAGACAGCAGAGCAGGCAGACCGATGAAGTACACTGCTGAGGGGAGCAGCGAGCAGCAGGAGAGGTCTGCGCGCCATGTGGGACACTCACCCGGTGGCCGGGGATCGAACCAGCGCTGCAGAGGCTGCAGGCAGCTTCGCAACCCAGCGCTCAACCGCTGCGCCACCAGGAAGGCCCCTTTGGAAGTTCTTTACACATCAAATCAGAATGTTTCTTAACGTAAAAAATCTTTCTTGCTATTTCAGCTTGAAAGGTGATCAAAAATACTTACTCTTGACTTAACTCAGTTTCATAATGTGTCAAGGCATGTGGTTTCATTTGTTTATCTTCCCCTAAAGCAAAAAAAGCAGAAAAATCCTAACAGTGCTTTCGGTTAAGAAACTAATTCTACAGACAAGTTAGAGAAAGTTATAGTATCGGGTAAAATGAAGTATTTATAAAATAACAGGTATTCCACTTTAAAACAAAGCCATGAAAAAAGATATTCCATTTTATTTTATTTATTATTATTGTTATTGTTATTTTTTACAAACAATAGATTTGCTGCAGCATGCTCTGGCTCATATTATTGAATTAAAAAATTTAACACATTTCAAAAATATCAAAAATACACTATAATGAGTCTTAGGACTACAATACAACAATGATTGCACAAAACCATAAGATATGAACTCACTGTCTGGATATCCATTGGCTACAGTGAGAGAAAACCCTACAGCATCTGGGAGAAGTGTATGAAATCTAGAATACAAGGAGCTTACGTGTTATTGAATGAGGGAAACAGCAGGATTTACTGTAGTTGTTTTTCTCGGTCTAGGAAGTGCTTACCCGACAATGGGGCAAAAGTCACTAACTGGAGAGAAAGATTAACTTGCCTCCATGATTGGGGGAGTCTGAACCCCAGCCCACCCCCACAAGGAAGTAAGAAGTGACACAAAACAGTTCTAGAGTGATGCCGCAGACATCACCAAATGGCTTGGAGACTAATTATTTAATAATTGATACATTTATCAGTAACAGCCAAGTGCTCCCTTATGGAGGTCTCTTCATTGAAATAATGAGTAGAGAAGGTGAGCCTGTGGCTTCCAAGTACCTGCTTTTGCTGAAGATCTACAAGGAAAGAAGAGCATCATTTGATATTCAGTAGATCAGCCAAACCATCTCCTGGAAAACAGCACTCGCTACAAACAATTATAATAGCACCCAATGACTACCAAGCTGCTCATGTTGGTTCTCCTACATACCAGGAAAATGAATTCATCCACTTATTGCACACATGCACACTCTACAGTAGTATAACAAAGCCCTCGCTTAAATTAGAGGAGTGGTAATTCAATGATTCTGTGGTAGCACTGCAGCTTTATGACATACCAGCATTCACATTCTCAAATATATTTCCAATCAATTTGGGTAAAAATAAGAATATCACTGTTGCCAATACTCAGATTTTCTTTTTTCCATGGGACTCCTGAACTGCTCCCATAAGGAGTGATGTTCTTTCAGAAATACTTTTAAACATCTCTACCAACAGGGAGCTACACACAGAGACCTGAGAATTGTGCAGAGGCCAGAATCTCCGTGCTGGAGATCAACTGCACTCTGCCCACCTGGGGAACACCTCCCCTGGGTTAAGTCCTGGGAAGTAGATTACATTCGCCTGGAGACAGATCACTGGATTTCACCACCTGACAGCCTCATCAGATCACACAACTAAAAATGACCCAAAGGTCAAAGAGTTCTGTATATTTTTGGTAGTGGGCTATGGCCGTTTTGCCCTCTGTGCTAATAAAGAGCAATTATAGAGGGGGATGATTAAAGGGGGTTACACAAGAGAATAACAAGTTTTGGTATAGCCTATATGAAAGGTTTTTATACGACCTAATATTTCCTGAAAATAACCTACCATGACTATTTGGGAGTTCAGAGTTCTGACTAAAAGGTAAACACATCAACAAGTGGTAAAGTTGTGTGTCAGAACTGAGTTTTGTGGTGGTTCCAATAAGCAGGATGGGGAGCAAAGAGAAGAAAAGAAAAGAGTTAACAGGCAGGGAGGGGGTCAGTGTTAAGCGACTGACTGCACTAGTAAAGTGGCGCATTCCCTAAATACATTTCTTTTCTAGACATCACCATCCCATAACATTTTTTGTTCTGCTCTCCGGGCAGGAAGCTGTTTTACATCACCCACAACTATCGTCTTAGATTCCCTTCATTTTCATCTTCCCATACAAAAATAAAGCAGCAACACACTACTGCTCCCATTCCTGTAACAGCACCTAAACTCTGTACGAACCACAATGTTCCCAAGTTCAAATCAAGACCTGAGTTCTAAAATGTTTCAGTAGCTGACCAGCATTTTAACACAGAGCCATCAGGTGCCCCTGACAATTTGGGGGCTCAAATTCAGATTCTTGAGGGATTGAATGTTATATAGCTATTGGAGTGATATGGGACCCCTAATACATGGGCATGGGTGGGACCGCTGAGAAGACAAAGATCTATAACCACCCATGCTACCTATGAACAGGTCATCTTGACTTTCTACTGCTGCTTTAGAAAAAAAATTTTTTTAAGTTCTAATAAATAATCAACCCCATCTTTAACATTTTGTTTCTCATGAGACAAATTACTTTCAAATTGTGGGAGTATTCTAAATATTCACAGCACATTCCCCATTGGGTAAATCAAGCAATATCAAAATTACATAGAACAGGAATTATTTTTCCTAAGTAATTCTTCTGATGGAGAAGGCAACAGAACAGAAATATGGAAGGAACTGTATTTAGCTAAGGTTATATGGAAAGTGCAAAAAATACAGTAAACCAGGTTTCCTGTAAGCATAGGTCTTTCTCAATTAACTCCTGGTTATTAGTAACTGAGCCCAGTACTCTGAAACCATGTGAGGTGGGTACGCAGTTTTTAGAAGCGTACTCTGTTAAACTTTAAGGAAGTGAGAGTGATAGGAAACGATCCCTCTGCTCTAGAGTAAGAGAAGGAACATGTCTAACCTGTGAGCACCATCCACCCATCTGCTCTCCATCAGCCTGTCTGTTCGAAGTCACCTGCAATAACTCAAGGTTACTTGGATGTGAGCAGCATCAGCCTTGGCCCTACCTATTAGGAAGCTGACAGCCAACGCTATCACATGTTAATAGAAAGAAGCTGATCCCCAAATGCCTATTTTTACCTGGCAGAGTCCTAGTAGGTATCACATTTGTCAAGGAGTTACTCTCTTTTTCTGATCTGGGAGGAAGTAATTTTAGTTCGCACTTCTTTCCCATCTTTTTCCCCCAAAGAAGACCCCACTCCCCTGAGTTTCTCAGGAACTTTCACAGTCTAACATCCAACAGTTCAATGAATTCCTCAGGACCCTTCCTAGTGCCCTCACAGAAGGCTCCCACACCTGAGCAGTGATCGTTCTGCCTATGTACAAAGGTGCCTGGCTGCCTCTAAGAAGATTGGCTCGAGTGCAGATTCAAAAATATAAAGTTCACAGTCAATGAAAAGTGCTCTCATTACATTACATACATAAATTATCTGTTTGATTGGTTCTACATTTCCAATAAACGTCATTTTGATAGGCTGTATTCTCGTAGAGAAGAAGGAAAAGCCATGTGACTAGTCACATCACATCCTATCAGTCAGGTTGAGATATAAGGTGATTTCTCTGTCACAGAGATCCATCAGCAGCAATTAGTAAAGGAATCAATCTTCAGTTATTTCCTCCACAGAAATAGTCCCTTTCCTGCCCAGGCAGGCAAATTCTCAAGGTTATCCTAGGAGAGAAAGGGTTAATGGCAGGTGGTAGGACTGATACAGAACATCTGCTCTTGTCCCAGGAATTCTGGGACCTCCAGCGTAGGTTAAATGTGAAACTTAACACTGATGGTGTTTATAGCTTATGCAGAGCAAGACCCTGATAGCTCTCACCATTTTTGGCTCCGGGTTCTACCCCACTCATCTACGGTTTAAGACGCAGGAGCACAATGCCTGCGGGTGGGTCCCCTATTCCAACACTGCACAGCCTGCACTACCACAGCTGTGGCTTCTGGGGCAGAATTACAGGGCTGTATCGAACTCCTCCGGGAGCTCTGTCCGGTCTTCTTCGCTGGGCTCAGATTCGGGCCTGCCTTCCTGGTGGTGTTTCATTTGCTCCTTCACTTCTTCTTCCAGGTCACGAGGTACAACAAACTGATCCTCTGGCTCCAGCTGAGTGGGGGCAGCAAAATAGCCAGTTTTCTTCTTAGGTGCTTCTGTGGCCACTTCAATGAGGTTCAGGCTATCTTCCAGGGGCACGACAGAGCCATTGGAGAGTTTCTTTCCATAGAGACAGGAAGTAGAGGGAGATTTCTGTAACTCCATCTTGTCCTTGCTCCCTGGTAGGAGTATGCCACTATTCACACTGTTCTGTCTTCGGATCCCCAAAAGTAACCCCCTGGCGAGTTCCTCAGGACACGGGCTAGAAGAGTTCTCCGTAAGAGCAGGAGAATTGTCAAAATCCCTCCCCCTACAGCAATGGATATCTACTTCTACCTCTACCTTGCTGCCATTTGTTATCACGCCTTCAACGGGCTGGTCATCATCACTGTCCAGGCCGTTGTCAGACTGGTTACTTGAGAAAGTTGCACAAGAAGGCTGGCGCTGAAAGCCCCCGGACGTGGGTGCTGGATGAAGGCTGCAGCGCCGCTCTGGCCTTGGCAGCAAGCCAGCATCCAGGCCACTGGTGTTATGTTCATCAGAAGCAGTGGATCCCACCTCACTGCTCACCTCTGAAGTAGACATTTCACTGCTGAACTCAGAGGCAATACCACTGCTAGAGGAAGGAGTGGTGGGCTTGGGGGTGTCCTTGATCATGGTGGTTGAAGCAAATCCCACAGGACCTGGCAGAGTGAGCCCATTCATTTCACAAGTGCAGCCTTCCTCACCAATGTTCAAATAAACTACCATTGCCCCCACATTGTCCTGACAACCATAGCTCTGGGCTAATGTACACAGCTTTTTGGCAGCTGCTAATGGGTCTTGTACATGGCGTACAGCGTTGACAGCTTCTGTATGTGACAAATGTTCCCACAATGCTTTGTTTCCCAGAATCAGCAACTCATCTTGAATGGTAAGTGGAGTGGATGATATGTAGGGTTTGGGGAGGATCCAAGGGTAGAGGTATGTACAGCCCAGCATCCGGGTACAGCAGGTTACCCCATTCACTTTGTTGTCCTAGAGACAAGCAGAAGCAAATTCTGAGAAATAAGCAACAGTGACTTGCAGTTTTATATCTTTCTAGATCACAATGCTACAATAAAATAAAATTGACATGTTATATGGTTTTTCCCAAGATCTTTGTCATTTTAAATGGACTTAACAGAAATAAATGTGTATAATACACAAAAGAATAAAATGTCATTATGATCATTATGCCAAATACTTCAGAAGATTGAGGTTAAAACCAATTCAAATTTTTTTTTTTAAAGATTTACTCATACAAGCACTGGGACACAAGCCAGAGGTACGGGAAGGTGAGAGAATTCACCGGAGACAGAGCAGGGAGCAGAACAGGCAGAAGGACCAAAATACACTGCTGAGAGGAGCAGGGGGTAAGACAGGAGAGGTCTGCCGCGCCATGTGGGAATCTCCCTGGTCAGATGGGAATCAAACCAGCACTGTAGAGGCTGTGGACAGCTTCACAGAGCTGCGCTCAACCCACTGTACCACCAGGAAGGCCCTAAAAATTTTCTTTCATTAATTTATTTTTTATATATATTTTTATATCATAAAGCCAATTAAAATTAAACAGCTAAAAGCACTACTGCCTCAAAAGATTTCTGCTCTAACATGAAGTACAGGTCTCAACATATCCTTAAATAGAGAAATGTTTGTTAGAGAAACAATAAGCAGAACTGTCATTAATTCTTTATTCCTAGTACTCTCAGATAGGCTAAAACTCTCCAGATCACAAAATGACTTCTCATTTAAAGGTATAGTTAGAACCAAAAAGATTCAAGAAGATATCAAATGGCTGAAAGAATCTCTGTAGCGGGGCCTCCCGGGTGGCGCAACAGTTGAGCGCTGGGTTGCAAAGCTGCCCGCAGCCTCTGCAGCACCAGTTCGATCCCCGGCTGCTCCCTGGCCATTGGAGGAGGGTCCCACATGGCGCGCAGACCTCTCCTGCTGCCCGCTGCTCCCCTCAGCAGTGTACTTTGGTCCTTCTGCCTGCTCTGCTCCCCGCTCTGGCTCTGGTGAATTCTCTCACCCTCCCGCGCTTCTGACTGTACCCAGTGCTTGTATAAATAAATAAATAAATAAATCTTAAAAAAAAAGAATCTCTGTAGCTAAGGCATTAAATAATCTCTCAAGTGATTTGCCCAGAAAGGAAAGTCTGGATGCTGTGGTATAATTTACCTACTCTGTAAGGGCTGCACCAAGAAGGAGAACAGATCAAGTCAGAATCCAGGTAATATGACCTGAGTGGAAAGGAACAACCCTGTTGCAGGTTGGGAATGTTCATCTGCAGATACTTTGTACTGATCCCCTTTTCATTATTTTAGAGTTGCAATCACTCTCTGGATGAAAATCCTCTCTCAATTACCAAAATTTATTGCAAACTCTAAATTTTATTTCCTTCACTTATAAAATGGAAACACTTCTCTTGTGAAGATGAAATAATCGAAGTACAATGCTCAGAAAATGAAAGACAAACAATAAACATCTGTGGCTAAAAGAACATTTATAAAAGTATTTCCTATTTGTCTAGGACCCTCCTAAGAAAATCTAAACATTACTTAAAGTATGTAAAAATAAACTAATCAAACCAAAAAATTATTTGTTTTATCTTTCATTTGTTTTACCCAAAAGATCTTCCTAAGACCAATGTCCTCAAACAACCACATTATAATACTCCCCTTGATTTTGTGCCACCTAGGGTGGAATATAAAATGGATAGTCCTTATACAGAATTCTGACAAAACAGTCCAGAAATGCACCCACACAATTAAAGTCAATTGGTCTTTGACAAAGAAACAAGGCAATTCAATGCGCAAAAGATAGGCTTTCAACACATACTGCTGGGACAACCAGACATTCACATGCAAAAAGAAGAAAAAGAATCTCCAAGGGAAGCTTACACCTTTAACAAAATTAAAGCAAAATAGCCCTAAATGTAAAACATGAAACATCAATTGGCAAGTAGGAATTCATTAAAATTAAAAACTTCTGTTATGCACTGCTATAAGTATGAAAAGACACCACAGACTGGAAGAAAGTATTTGCAAAACACAAATCTGGTATTCCAAAATATACAAAGAGATCTTAAAACTCAACCATAAAGAAACAAACAATCCAATTTAAAATGGGCCAAAGAGGGCCTCCCCGGTGGCGAAGCGGTTGGGCGCTGGGCTGCAAAGCTGCCCGCAGCCTCTGCAGCTCCGGTTCGATCCCCAGCCACAGGCAAGGGTCCCACATGGTAGACCTCTACTGCTGCGCCCGCTGCTCCCCTCAGCAGTGTATTTCATCAGTCTGCCTGTTCTGCTCCCCACTCTGGCTCTGGTGAATTCTCTCACCCTCCCGCGCTTCTGACTGTACCCAGTGCTTGTATAAATAAATAAAATATATCTTAAAAAAAATAAATAAATAAATAATAAAAAAATAAAATGGACCAAAGATCTGAACAGAATGCTGCTTCACAGTAAACAATAATCACAAGTAATTGGGAAGACTTCTTTGGAAAAAAAAAAAAAAGTTACTCTAATTCCTTAAAAAGGAGGAAAGCTATGAAATAGTAGAGATACTGGTTCTTTGTTATAAAAAAAAGAGCATTAAGTTAAATACACCATAAACAGGAAAAATACTTTGGAACTTTGAATTTCAGAACAGGATGTCAAGCTATAGCACCTTTCTTCTTAGGAAATTAACCAAAGGAAATGTTTAGGTTCATTTTATATGCCAGTTAAATCTCTAAAGGATCACAAATGAGGAATTTCTAGTTCTAATTAATTTGCTTGTTTTTGAGAATCATTAATTAACTGCACTTAGATTTTCTCCCAGTACTATTATCTGGATTGGATACAATTACAAGGATTGATAGTAAGAAAACAGACTTCACTCTGCACAAAGCATTCACTAGATTTGGGAGAAGTGATGGGAGGAGAGCAAGAATCACCTCTGTTAAAAAAAAAAAAAAAAAAAAAAAAAAAAGAATCACCTCTGTTATGATGGCTTTTTGGTCCTTCACCCTTTGCGCCTCCTCTGGGTCCTGTTCCAGGCTGAAGACTTTAGAGAGGGGCACTGGCTTCCCACTTCGGCACAGGACTGCTTGGCACGTGCCAACATTGGCCACAGTCAAGCTAAAACTAGTCGTTGGATCAGCAGTATCTGGGCGGATATAACAAAGGAGAGCAGAGGAGCCCAGCTTCTGGCCAGCCATTCCCAGCTTCCTGTTTAGAAAGACATGAAAACAAAGACATAGTAGTTAACTTTAGAAAAAAATGGTTGTTATCACATATGTGGTTTCCTCATTTTTCTGTTATGTGACTATGAATCAGACTCAGAGATTCACCTGAAGGCAGTCTTTTGCTATGGAAGTTGATGGTAGAGAGTTCTTCCTTCTACTTTTGGTTGAATGAGAAAAATTTTACAAATGGGGAGGGGGGATGAGGGAAGCCAGTGAAGCACATCTTTATCTACTGCTTCTGCTTGTCTCTGATCACTGACTACAATGACCTAGTAAAGTAGGTTTCAACTTTAAGACATCAGAATCATCTGGAGGCTAAACCACAGGTTGCTGGATCCCACTGCTAGTGTTTCTGATTCTGTGGGTAGGATGGTTCAAGAATCTGCATTTACGAGCAGTTTCTGGTGATGTTGAGGCTGCATTCTATAACATTTTAAGAACTACTCAATCAAGTTGGAAATTCCTTGAGGGAAGAACCGTAATTTTTCTGTATTCCTCCCATACAAGTGCATCCAGCACTGAGTGTTTAGTATGCAATACTAATAAACATAGGGCAGTTATATCAGAAAAATCTGATTTCAAATTCCAGCTTTGCCACTCACAGGCTATAGAGCCTCAGCAAGTTAATTCTTTGAGAAATTTTTCAGATAAAACACCTACCTCTTCAGTTTGTTTTGAAAATTAAAGATACATCATGAAAAATGCTTTGGCACAGTGCCCAGAGCTCTTGGGAAGGTGCTTTATAAACTAAGTTCCCTTTCCCAAACCCTTCATTTTTGCCAAGTCCTTGATCCTATACCTATAATTTAAACCATGACCTTCTAGTATAGGGAGATGCATTTTCCAAAAGCAGAACTGAATAAGGGATTACTCAACCCACCTGCTTACCTGTGAGATACCAAGAAGGTGTTAGCCATGAAAATAGTGTCGTTTGTTGCCTGTTGTACCTCCTCCCAAAGCACATCTGCCATTGTGCACTGGAGCAAGCGAGGGAGCTCCTCATTTCGGTCGCCATCAAACATGCCATATACAGCTCCCACACCCTCCGCAAAGTTATCCACAGCTAGGGCAGATACACACAGCCTACCACAGAAAGGGAAGAAAGTCAAGCATTAAAGAAAGTTATTAGTAAAGAGCTATCTCTGAGGAACCTTATTTTAAAAAGTATTAACTGAGGATGGAGAAGAATAGTAGTAGACACAAATCTACACAAGGAAAAGGTTGTTGGATGAGATCACTAAGCGGCATCTCAAAGAGTTTGTCATAAGAAATGGGGGAACCGGGCCTCCCTGGTTAAGACATAGCACTATGAAGCTGTCCGCAGCCACTGCAGCACAAGTTCGATCCCCAGTCAGGGAGATATCCACATGGCACAGCAGACCTCTCCTAACTCGCCTGCTGCTCCCCTCAGCAGTGTATTTCAGTCAGTCTGCCTGTTCTGTTCCCCACTCTGTCTCTGGTGAATCCTCTCATGCCCCCACACCTCTGGCCTGTACCCCAGTTCTTGTATGCATAAATAAATCAATCGTAAAAAAAAAAGAAATGGGGGGAATTCAGCACATTTACAGATAGTACATATTTGCTTTGCGATGTTGCCAAAGGCTGGAAAGATTAAAAGTTTTCTCTTAGTAACGATTAATGACTAGTCTTGTTAATATCCTGCAGATCTAAGGTTGAGCGAGTTGGGCTGACTGTCCTGAGCAACAGGGAAGAATGTGTGCTATGGTAAGAGGATACTGGAAAGGAACTGGTAGAGGATTTGGGCTTGGATCCAATCGCTGTGAGGAGGGTATAACAAAGTAGGGGACCACACAAGGTTGGGTGCTGCCAGAAAGTGGGGCAGCTCTATGGCTGAGATCACAATAAATCTTATCTACAGGAAAGGAAGATCTGCACAAGAATAAAGCTGTAATTATAAAGACACTAGCAGATGCCCATTTTAGACATGAGAGGGGGGATCTGAGATTTGTGGACTACATTCAGATTGTGTTTTTCTCACTGGATCATGGTTTCAAAAGGCTTTATCTGATGTGGGCATGCTATGATTTGTTTATGTCCAACTGGAGAACACCATAGCCTGGCCTTTAGTCTTACACCTGTTCCCAGACGTCAGCAGTTGCTTTTTCCTCTCTGTCTCCATGGCTGAGATACTCACTTATTTCTCTGCCCTGCCATCTCAGCCAGGCCATGGCTCCAAAAGGTTGATGTAACTGCAGAATCAGTGGTCGGCAAAGGTTTCTGATCAATTTTCAGGGTTGTGATATGGCTATGGGAAGTGAGAAGGAAGATTAAACAGTATACACACCTCTGTACTTACCAAAAACTACCACAACAATAATATATGTTTTTATGAAATAATCTGCTGACAGACCAAGATTCAATTCCAGAGAAATTGGTTGAAAGCTATATGCTAAACCACTGGCCAAGGAGAAAGGAAAATGATAGGAGGAAGAAATAGGGGCCAAATATTTTTACAATTAATACCATTTTTTTTTTCAGCAGAAAACTAAGCCCAACAAAGGAGCCAACTGTCTATCTATTTTAAGTATTCTGATACAATGAATAAGCTGATATTATCTTTCAAATGTAGGGATGTGATCTGTGCCACCTATAATATCTAAGCTTGCCATGTAAAAATATTCAGTGTGTGACTGACCAGCAGCCACAGTGCTGAGTTCTAATATAATGGGCTGACTACTGATACAGTACCCACTAATAATGGAGTGAAAGTAGAGAACCAGAATGCTTTGCAAGCTAATTCATTTTTTAATTAGCTGAGATCTCCAAGGTCCTTAAGAAGATCCACTAATGTGGTACTGAGAATACATGTAGACTCAACTTGTGCTTCTTGAGCTTGTGTCTGATCACAGACTACAATTTTCCTACCTAAATGTGTCCAGTGTCTTGTGTTCCAGAACGAGATTTGTATTTCCAGTCAGGTCAAGATCTTGTAAAGTGGCAGGCAGAGCCTCTGGTATCAGGATTTCTGTCAAGTCATTGCAACTTAGGTCTACAAACTGAGAGGAAAATGGAGAGATTAAAAAAAAAAAATCTACAACATTGAAAGTTTATTCTTAACTCCTCAACACTCAGTCTCCAACTATATCCTCAAAGGGAATCTAATTTCTTCCCAAGAATGAATTAAAAATACTGTGATCCAAAATTGCCACTTTCTTCTTCTTTGTGAGAATAGCCTCGTTCACTATACTGCCATTTCCCCCAGTAGCACATAAAAAGTACCTGAATCTGAGGCAACTGCAGTATTTCTGGGAAAATGCTGATGTTGTTGGAGTGTGCGACAAGGGTGTGCAGCCTCTTGCAGTTCGCTATGGTCGTGGGAATGGTTTTAAGCTTGTTACCACTTAGGTTCAGTTCCTCCAGTTGCTCCAATTTATTTAGTTTGCTGAAAAAGGAACAGAGTGCACATAAACTTAGCAAATGCCAAGCTAGCAGTGCAGTAGCCACAGAGCACAGAGACAACCTGGTCCACTGCCATGTGACTGGTCAGAAAGACATTATCAGACGCAGCACAGGGAAAGGCTCACTGCAGAGGCTGCTTCTGCCGAATTTCAGCTACTCTGCCTCTGTGTGCTGCAAGGGCTGAAGCTCCCCTTGCTCTTCTTACAGATGCTTAATCATGACAAATTCCTGAAAGCAGCTGAATCAGCATTAGCTTAGGGTTGTTAGATTAGCTATGGTACATGCTTTGCCACTAACTTGTTGCAAAATACTGGGTAAGATAATGTTGGTGGACATCAATATTCTCAATCAAATAAAGTACTAAAACATCACTAACATTCCCTTCAGTTGTAAATTTCTAGTTATCATCTATTTATAACATAAACCATCATCTTCACTAAACATTTCTTAAGTGCTTATTACACAAAAGGTGCTGTGTTAGGGACACAAATGATCCATCCATAATTCTGCTGGATTGAGCAAAGTTTTCTGCACAGTAAGCAAAATATCTTTAAGAGGACCTAACACCTTTTCCTAAATTATTAAAAAGTGTTCTGATTTATTTTTATTTGTTGATTTAAAAATTATGAAAATAATAAACTGCTATAACAAGGAGTGAAAATTAGGAAAATAAATAAATCAACCATATCACCAATCTGAAAGAATTACTACTCTCTTTTTGCTGAATTTTCCAGCATAATTTTCATATGCATGTTACAATATAAAATTTATATCCTCCTCTTTTCATACATAATTTCTACTGCTAGAAAACAACTATGCTCAGTTATTAAGTAGTATTAAATAGTATTTAAAAAGCTCAATATTAAATAATACATATTTACTACAAAATAGAGGCAAACAAAAAATATTTTCGTTCTACTACCAGAGATAATCTCTGGTAACATTTGGTAGAATCTTTTTAATGCGCAAAACTATATTTTTCAAAGTAAAAAATAATGATGTATAATACAGATTGTTTTATAAGTTGCCTTTTTTAGCTTAACAAAGCATTTTAAAAGTGTTTCCATGCTCAAATATCACACTTGTTGCTTCAACTTTTCTGACCTGTAGACAGTATCAGTGTCCCTGTCTGAATCAGCCTCTTAATCAATACTCGGAATCCCACTAGAGTCTGAAAATAGTTCAAAAGAAACAGAAGTTCTGGCTTGTGTCTGTGTAATTCCCACATTGTTCAGGAGATAATGTGACAGTGGACTTACTATTCATCATGGAACATACATTTTCTTTAATACACTGATAGTAAAATCCCTCTTTTATTGTGTTTCAGGTTACTCCGATTTTGAGTGATTTGTTAAATTTCATCTTTACTTCTAATTTCTTATTTTCATATTATTTGAGGGTTTTTTTGTTAGCTTTTCTTTTTTTAATATTTTATTTTATATAATTCTTATAGCATTTTTCATTTTTGCACAATGTATGCATTTTCATTTTGGTTATATTCCCCATACAATTGCACCCCCCCCTTATTTTGACCCTAATCCTTCCTTTCCCCTCTCCTCCCACCGCCCCAATTTGAGGTATTTTAAATCTCACATGAGTCTGCTTTTAACCCTCCAGCAATAAAAGAGTCATCAAGTGAGACAAAACTCACTAGTTTCAGGGTATTGCATCTGGCATATCCCAACAGCTTCATAAACCAGTATAATGTATCAGTGGTCTGTTATTTTACTTTATATGAACATATGTGAGGCTGAGTAAATTAATCTGATAGGAATTGAAGAGATCTATCATATCCTGAAATTAACGTTCTGCATTTAATTTAAAAACCATTGTTGCAGGGCCTCCCCGGTGGCTCAGGGGTTGAGCACTGGGTTGCGAAGCTGCCTGCAGACTCTGCAGCGCCAGTTCGATCCCCGGCTGCTCCCCAGCCACCGGAGGAGGGTCCCACATGGCGTGCAGACCTCTCCTGCCGCCCACTGCTCCCCTCAGCAGTGTACCCAGTGCTTGTATAAATAAATAAATCTTTATAAAAATTTAAAAAATAAAAACCATTGTTGCAATTCTTTCCAGGAGGCAATCGAGTTTATCCTGCTTGTCTTCTATGAACTCCAAATCTCACTTCACAAATATTCCCCCAAAATAAAATCTCTAAGTTTTTCTAAATTTATGACATTTCTAGGAAAATCTGTAAAATTAGAATCAAAGTAAGTTTTTCTGCTATTCATTCCAGTTTTATCCCACAATATAGTTTTATATGAAATACATGATTTCATTCAAATTTTCAAAAGAAAAAATTATCTTCTGAATTCTTAACATTTAGTTTCTAACCCTTATACATTCTAAATAAAAAATTTTCATGCCATTAGTAAGTAATTAGAAATAATTAAATACATTTTAATCACAACTTTTCCTGTTACTGACACTTAACAAATGTGTACAGATTACCCCATTTACTGAGTGAAATACCAGCTTCCGTAAATCACTCAGTAGAAAGCAAGAGTAAACAAGTAAAAGAGAGCTGTAAGGTAATCTCACAAATGCAGAATGCATGTCATGTATCTGAAATGACCCAAGTTTGCATTCATTTACCTGGCAGGAAAAGTCTGTAGCTGATTGTTTGCAAGATGCAAGATCCGCAGGTGCGGGTGCCCCACCAGGACAGGCACACACTGATCCGTCAGGAGGTTGTTGGTCAGATAGAGCAGCTGCAGTGCACTCAGACTCTCCTCCCCAGCACAAGCAGATGGCAAAGACTCCAGACTATTTGCAGATGCATTCAAGTATCTGAGGCTGACAGAACATGCACAGATGATCATTGCCATCACAGTTACTTGTTGCCTTCTTATGTAGAAACCACCATGCCATTTCATTATAGAATCCTGTACCCGATACACCCAAACTCAAAAGTAATTTCCTCTAGATAGTTTTCTCTTATTGCTTCTACCCAATCAATGTTACTTTTGCTCAACTCTTACCAGCCAAGTAGAGACTACAGGCTTGACTGTGCTATAGGCACCTTCAGTAGCCTGACTCTAAACTAGCTTCATTGAGCACTGTTGTGGCTATTGAAAGGGTATCATTCGTTATGATATACAAAAATACCCTTCTGAAGATACATTTCAGAAAAAATTTTATCTGATTTTAACAGCATACTTATTTAGCCAGTTCTCTTATAACAACACCCTAGTAATGAGCAGATAAGCTATTTCAAAATGTTTGCTATAACAGACACTGCAATGAACATGTGTCCTTATCCGATTATTTCTTTAAGCTACATCCCCAGAAGCAGAATTTGGGGGTTAAAAATTATATACATCTGGGTCTCCCCGGTGGCGCAGCGGTTGAGCGCTGAGTTGTGAAGCTGCCTGCAGCCTCTGCAGCGCTGGTTCGATCCCCGGCCGCCGGGCAAGGGTCCCACATGGCACGCAGACCTATCCTGCCACCCGCTGCTCCCCTCAGCAGTTACTTCGTTGGTCTGCCTGTTCTGTTCTCCGCTCTGGCTCTGGTGAATTCTCTCACCCTCCCGCGCTTCTGACTGTACCCAGTGCTTGTATAAATAAATAAATAAATCTTTAAAAAAAAAATTATATACATCTGGTTCTCCTGGGTGGCGCAAGGGGTTAAGCACCGCACTATGAAGCAATTCGCAACCACTGCAGCATGAATTCAATCCCCAGCTGGCCAGGAAGAAGCCCACATGGTGAAGCAGACCTCTCCTGTCTCGCCTGCTGCTCCCCTCAGCAGTGTGTTTCAGTCAGTCTGCTTGTTCTATTTCCCACTCTGTCTCTGGTGAATCCTCTCACCACTCCCTCATCTCTGGCCTGTACCCAGCTCTTGTATGCATAAATGAATACATCTTAAAAAAAATTATGTACATCCTTTAGATATTTATTTATATTGTCAAATTGAATTTTAAAACGTTTATCAAATTATACTTGCATGAGAAGGATATAAGAATGACAATGGCTCACACTTCTCAACACTGGGTATCATAATTCATCTTAATCTTTGTCTATTTAATAAGTAGAACATGATATAATTTTAAAAACTTGCCTAGCATAGAATTTGACATAAACAGAATATGCTCAATAAAAGACCGCTAATATTGGGGGCCTCCCCAGTGGCGCAGCAGGTTGAGCGCAATGCTGTGAATCTGTCCACAGCCTCTGCAGTGCGGGTTCGATCCCAGCCGGACAGGGAGATGCGCGCAGACCTCTCCTGTCTCATTCGCTGCTCTCCTTACCAGGGTTTTCAGTCCGTCTGCCTTTTCTGCTCCCCGCTATGTCTCCAGTGAGTCTTCTCACCCTCCCACGCCTCTGGCCTATACCCCAGTTTTTGTATAAATGAATAAATCTTTAAAAAAAAAAAGACTGCTAATATTAAACTTGTTGTATGTTCTTAAGTATTCCTCATATTGTGTGGTCAGAACACCTAATGTGCCTTTAAGCTGTGTGTCTGCTTGAGGCTTTGTAAGTCCAAGAAGTGCTCTGTACAGAGTTAGTATTAAATACATGTCGTTGACAGTTTGCAACAATGGCTAGGTAACTTCCTTAGCATAATATTCTATGGTTGTAAACTAATTTTATTCAGACTGTCATTAGAACTAAATACAGGTGTGCATTACTAACAAATGTTACTGCATGAAGACTCCATGTAAACTTTCCAAAAAACACAATTTCCTTAAAACATTTTTAGAGGGCCTCCCTGGTGGCGCAAGGGGCTAAGCCCAGCACTATGAAGCTATCCGCAGCCTTTACAGCAGGAGATGGATCCCGAGCCAGCCAGAGCTACCCACATGGCACAGCAGACCTCTCCTGTCTCGCCCTCTGCTCCCCTTCAGTAGTGTATTTCAGTCATTCTGCCTGTTCTGCTCCCCACTCTGTCTCTGGTGAATCCTCTCACCCCACCCCCATACCTCTGGCCTGTACCCCAGTTCTTGTATGCATAAATAAATCTTTAAAACAATTTTTTTTAGAATTCCAAGGATTTTATTTTTAGGAAAATCTAACCAAGTATAATATACATTAAGAGATGCATAAGCTGCCAAACAAATAACAAGCCACACACTTGTGGGTTAAATGCTTTTTCATGTCTCCTGTTGTCTTATGTTAACTGACTAATGGTTATCTATGTTTTCTCTATTTCTAAGCTTGTCCACAATGCAGAAGATTGTAACTAAAAACTAGCTTCCACTGAATGGTGACACAGACATTAGGCAAACTTGATTACAGTTATTAAAATAGGAAAGCACCCTATTTGTTAATTTATGAGAAAACAAGTAATACCATTTGGAACAATGTACCTTTAAGTGCAGAGCTTTCAAAGTAGATAGTAAAAAGGTGCTGGTAATAGAGAATCTAACTTAATGACTATATGGTAAAGTGAGAAGAAAAACTAAATTAGCTTTAGTGAAAAGTCCTTTCCCCTCTAATGCAAAAGCTGAAAATTGCCCAAGGAAGCCATATTAAAGTACTGCACTTTCTCTTTAAAGGTCATAACTATATTCATTTTCTGAGATGAAAGTCTGAGCCTTCCCAACCTGTATGAAACTGTTTTTAACACTAACACTTTCAACTTGTGAGTTGAAGATTACTGCCTCATACAACAGTGTTATATTTCATACATAGGTCACCACCCAGAGCTAAGCTATCAAGTAAACACTCCGTAAGTATGGTTCCAAAGATCACCCCAACGACAAATCCATACAGTTTGTTTAGCCAAAGGTTTTACTCTTCTAAGCAGTATCTCTGGTACTTACTTTAAGGCCTTGGAGAAGAGGGCGTCTGGCAGCCTGGTGAGTAAGTTATGCTGAATGTCCAACACCTCGAGGGGGATGTGCTCCCCCAGCACTGGGAGGCTTTGCACCTGATTGTGCCCCACCATCAGTTTCCTAAGACTCAAGCTACTGAGAACGCTACAGGGAAATATTGAAAAAAAAAAAAAAAAACACACACACACAAACAGCTTACTTAAATCTTTCTTTCTGAGTCTGCCCTTGGCTCTTAACAAATAAACTAAAAGAAAATTATTCTTCTAGACAGTGTAATCACCGACAAATGCATGAGCCAAGAAAACAGTCACGTCCATATGTTTACCCTCCACCCACCAAGAAATCATTAAGGTCATTCTGAGAAAAGTGAATTAATGAAAGCAAGCAGCAGAGAGCAGATTTAAACAATAAGAAACAATTTCTAGATTAAATGACAGATGTTAAGTCTAGATGGCACCAAAATTGACTCATATTAATATAAATTATTATAACAGAATTTATTGTAATAAAAATTACAATTTATTGAGCACTTAAAATATCCCAGGCCATTTAATTATGAGGTTCAGAAGCATTAAGTGACTTTGTTTTGCCAAATATTTCACACGGAATATAGTAAACAGCATAGTTAGGATTTGAACTTAAGGTCTGACTCCAAAGGTAGTGCTGCCAGACCTCTAGTTTAATTTTAAAGACTCCACTAGGTGACAGTGACATGTTTTACACCTCATTGCTCCCCAAACACCCTTCCTTCTCTTTCTCCTTCCACATGCAGAAATCTGCCAGGATTTGATTAAGTTGATTAAGTCAACTCAAATATGCATTCTTCATGTCACATTCTCTAATAATCCAAATTTCTGAATTTCTAAAACACTACTTCTGCGGTGTAAAGATGAAGAGTAAAGACTTTGGAGTAAGAATAACAACATTCAAGTGCAAGCGCCAATCATCCCTTGTTACCTAGAACTTTGGGTAAGTTACTGAACCACTCTAAACCCCAGTTTCCTCATTTGTAAGATGAGGGTCATAGCACTTACACAGCAAGGTCATTAAAAGATTAAATAAGACAATAAATGAAGTTCATAGAACTTCAGTAACTCAGCTAAATCATTCCATAAAAATTATCTATTATTACTATCATATCACCAGTCCATGCCAGCAACTCTCATTACATTTTATAGCTGTCACCTTTACAAGTCACCTCAACTATCTGCTTACTAAGTTCCTTGCAGGCCAAGATGATACTTAGCTGTTAGTGTGTTACAGCATTTAACTCAGCAGGCATTAAATATTAACTGAACAAATGAATTAAAGTACCTTTGAAAGGCAACCCAAATCTAGGAAAATAAATAATTACATATATACATACATATCAATACAAACACACATACCGCATAGGAACCTCTGTCAGAAGATTATAGCTCACATCTAATATTTCTATTTTCTTTGCTTCACAGGCCCAGTCAGGAACACATTCTAATAGGTTTCTGCAGAAAATAATTAAAAGGCATCACTTAAGATGAGTGGAACTCACGTTACTAACCTATAACGGGCCTGTAAACCGCTTGACGGCATGAGCACTATCCTCAAAACACTTTAAGGATATAGTAGGTGCTCAGTGAATGCTGAATTAGAAGGGTGGACCGACAAGTACATAAGCACATAAAATGCTGGATCGGTTATGCAGCATGCTCTAAAAAGATACAACGACTTTTACTGGTAGGAAAGCACACTTGGTAGGATAGACTGAGAGAAAGGTGAGGAAAGATTTAATGGAAGAAGTGGCATTTTAAACGAACCTTCAAAGATGAGTAGGATTCCCAAGAGTAATGACTGGGGGAGAAGAGAAGCATATTCTGGAGAAAATGAACAGAATGAATCAAAATGAGGAAGTAGAGACAAAAGTTAACAAGGGGAAATTTTTTCATATGCAGAATTTCAGTGAATTCAAGTACTTAGTAAGAGTACCTGGAAGACAATAAAAGAAATTTGATTTTTAGATGTTATTTAGCTTCTGCAATCCTCAAAGTACCTACTGATCAAATGGTCGATACAATGAGAGAGAATGAAATGGACTAAGAAAAATGCAGATACTGCTATGAAGAACTTTTTCTAAAATAAAGACAAGATAAGAAATCTGACATCTAGGTTAGAATTTGAAAAATGTTGTACAATTGACCTGAGGTGAGGTCATTCCAAGCAAGAGGTGACAACATGAGCAGAAGACACAGGTGAGGAAAGAAATGACATATTTATGGGAAATAATAAGCAGGTTGGAAAGCCAGGCTGGGAGCAGACCTAAATCATGTCTAGAAGTCTGTGACTTTATCCTGCAGGTATTTGGGAGTTGCTAAAGGTTTGTGTGCCGTGGAAAGACAATGTCAATTCTACATTTTTTTTTTTTGGGTAGGACTTCTTGCCGGCGGCCGGGAACGAACTGGCGCTGCAGAGGCTGCGGGCAGCCTCGCAGCCCAGCGCAACCGCTGCAACACCAGGGGAGGCCCTAATTCTACATTTTAAATTGTCACTCTGTGGATGCATGAAGGCCTGGATAAGGTGGTTTTATTAGAAGGAAGACTAATAGGGAAGCCATCTATTACAGAAGCCTAAACAAGAACCAACACAGACCTGAACAGGAGGTAAAATATATGGAAGAGAATATTCTAAATATTCCAGCCACTGCAGCACAAGTTCGATCCCTGGCCAGGGAGGTGACCCACATGGTGCAGCAGACCTCTCCTGACTCGCCCGCTGCTCCCCTCAGCAGTGTATTTCAGTACATCTGCCTATTCTGCTCCCCACTCTGTCTCTTGTGAATCCTCTCACCTCCCATACCTCTGGCCTACACCCCAGTTCTTGTATGCATAAATTTAAAAAATCTTTAAAAAAAATTACTGGTGGCCATCTGGATATGACTATTTTTTAACTTTTGCGTAGATGAACTGAGGTATAGGCCAGAGGTATGGGGGTGGAGGATGAGAGGATTCACCAGAGACAGAGTAAGGAGCACAATAGGTGGATCTACTGAAATAGAAATACACTGCTGAGGGGACCAGCAGGCGAGACAGGAGAGGTCTGCTGCACCACATGTAGGTTAGCTCCCTGGCTGGGGATCAAACTCAGGCCGTAGCAGTGATAGTGCTGAGCCTTAACCCCTAGGCCACCAGGGAAGCCCTGGATGTGACTTTCTGATGATAATGTCGAAAGCTAAAATAGACACAAGACAAAAAGTTAAGTCGAGGGTGGAGGAGTGGACAATGGGTTTAAAACTTTGTACGTACTTGAGGTACTTGGAGATGCACAAGTCAGAGCTATCTAGTATTAGAGGACAGATGGGTGAGGTTGAGAGATGAGGGCCTGTGCTGGCCAACTGACTAACATACTGATACAGAATTAGAGTTAAATCATTGGTAAATTATATTGTGTCAAATGAGAAGTATAACCAACCAGAGAAAAACCCTGGAATAATGAGCCTTTAAAGAGCTAGCACTGAGGAAGAAAAGTACACAAAAGAGACAGAAAAAATGGTCAAAGTAGGATGAAAAAAGCAGACTGCATTAGCCAGTCAGGAAACAGCATATTTGAAGAACAGAGAGCAAGATTAACAATGACAAAATAGGGGCCTCCCTGGTGGCGCAGCGGTTGAGCACTGGGTTGCGAAGCTGGCCACTGTCTCTGCGGCGCCGGTTCGATCCCCGGCTGCTCCCCAGCCACCGGAGGAGGGTCCCACATGGCACGCAGACCTCTCCTGCGGCCCGCTGCTCCCCTCAGCAGTGAAATTCGGTCCTTCTGCCTGCTCTGCTCCCCGCTCTGGCTCTGGTGAATTCTCTCACCCTCCCGCGCTTCTGACTGTACCCAGTGCATGTATAAACAAAAAACAAACAAACAAATAAATAAATAAAACATGCCTCTATTTTAAAAAAAAAAAAAAAAAAACAATGACAAAATAGCAAAGGCCCATAAAAGAAGACCAAAAGCAAGTTATGATGGGATAAGTAAATGGGGAAAGAGGTAACTGAACCAAAAAATGCAAATAATTCCCTTTTTTTTTTAAGATTTATTTATTTATTTATACAAGCACTGGGTACAGTCACAAGCGCGGGAGGGTGAGAGGATTCACCAGAGCCAGAGCGGAGAACAGAACAGGCAGACTGATGAAACACACTGCTGAGGGGAGCAGCGGGCGGCAGGAGAGATCTGCGCGCCAGGTGGGACCCTCGCCCGATGGCCAGGGATCGAACCGGCAACTGCAGACCCTCGGGCAGCTTCGCAACCCAGCACTCAGCTGCTGCGCCACCGGGGAGGCCCGCAAATAACTCTTGAGACACTTGGATCAAAAGGGGATGAGAGGGACTAGGTAGAAGCTAAAGGGGTTGCAAGATAAAACTATTTTTCTTTTGTTAAGACAGAAGGTAAGTGTATCCAGCCTGAGAAAAAGACACTAAACACACATGACAGGGAGGATGGTGCAGAGCAGTGGGAGGAGGAGCAAAGACAGATAACTGGACTTGGACTGGCCTTGATCAGGGAAAGAAACTGAGAATGGTTGTGAATCTATGAAAATTTAAGTAAGGCGTTGTGGCAAATCACCATAATGATGTCTATTTTCTCAATCAAGTAGAAAGCTAAACTCTACAGAGTGGAGGAGACTAAGGGGTGGTGTGATTGAGAAAAGTGTGCAATTTGGAGCAGATACCTAAGATACTGGAAGGTGCTGACAGGATTAAAGACCAGAAAGTTCCAACTGAGGCTAGAAATTGTGCGTTTATAGTATTGTCGATTGGGATATGATTGTCTTTGGCAATGATCAAGCTCAGTGGAGAAGGTAAACCCTAACCCTAATCCATGTTGAGATTTTGCTGGGAAGCTCTGACAGAAAAGAATGACTGGAATGGCATGAAATCGAGAACAATAGTTTAATTAAAATAATGATAAAAAAGTAACAACAAAAAGAAACCTGTTTATAATAGCTAATATTTCTTGAGCAACTACTAAATGCCAGGCCCTATGCTATCAATTTTGCATTAATTATGTCCCTTGATCTTTGCAACAACCCTGACCATAGAGTACCCCGCCCAGCACCTTGTCAACTATTTCTAGGGCTCTGTACTTAACACTCATGAGGATGCTCTGTACCTGCTTGTTTGATTGTCAAACTTTCCACTAGACTATAAACGTCAACCACTGAATCATGAATACCTACCATAGTTTAAACATGAAAAAAGGAAATAAAACAAACCTCATTTATGCAATTTTGCACCACCAACAGAGGTAATAAAATACTGAATATAATTAATGTCTCTGAAAATTACATCAACACAGATCGCAAGGGTCACAAAAGAGAATAAAAATTTTTAAATAAGTCATTAAAAACTAGACTTAGTGTGGTAATTATTTCACAACATACACAAATACCATTTTCGTATGCCTGAAACCAGTTATATGCCAATTATACCTCAATTAAAAACAATTTTTAAGTTACTAAAAAACAAGAGTTACCCAATTCCAACTGGGAAAAAGGAAATTACTGCTATGAAAAAGATAATGGGTCTTCTTTGTTTGCATCACATCCAAAATCCACATACTTCAGGATGAGTAATTCATAGGCACCTTACTGTTTCAAGAGGACCATCCTTTAGACAGCACGACCATCAGACTTATTCCTCCACCCATAATTTTACTTTTCTCCAAGTTATCCAAATATTTCAGTATATTTAGATTTCTTGTACCTCAAAACTCCCAAAGTATCTTAAATATGAGGAAACAAACAGGCACCACCCTCATGCGACACACTCACCGGGAGAGTTCTAGAGAAGTGAGTAGACTGGGCACTGGGTAGACATTCACTGCTGTCAACCCTAATCAAAAAAACAAAAAGGTGTTAGTGACATTCTCTAAGAAGAAAGTAATGAGAGAAACAAGCAGAAGGTGGCTTAATGAAATCATCAGAGAGAAAACTGATGTTTAGATGAACCAAAAATGAAAACCACTAGGTAACTCACATCAACTTTAGATTTCTTCATCCCATTATAAAAACCAAATACAACTAAATGAAGGATCTTGTGTACTGCACTGATTCACACTAGATGATGCAGCTGTGAAATGTTAATAGTGACTAGTTTTTTTTATATACATAGAATATATAATTTTTGGTCTCGCTTCACTCACTTGATACTTTTGAGACTTTTTCATATTATTGCATATATTCATAGTTCATTTACTCTCCTGGCTATGTAAAACTTTTTATGTGAAAAGACCACAATTTATTTTCCATTTTAGAGCTGATGGGCATTCAAGTCTTTTCCAGTTACTAAGAATACTGCTTCCATGAACATTTTTTCCCTCATCTTCTTTAGATTAAAGTAAGCATTTATATTGAGTACACGTTTAGAAAAGAAATTGCTGAACACATGGGGTACTTAATGCTCAATTTTATAATAAGGTCTCCTGAACAAAGTTTTCCAGAGTGATTGTACCAATTTACACTCCCAACAGCTGACATTGGCAATTTCAGTCTTTCTTAGTATATTCATCCTGGTAGGTATGCAGTATTATCACATGGGGGTTTCAATTTACATATTCCTGATGACCAGTGGAGTTGAATGCCTTTTCCTATGTTAACTTATTATTTGGATCAGTTTTGCAAAGTTGAGTTCTCTACTTTTGAGGTGGGAAAACTGTAAGTGTTGGTGTGAATTTTTCCAGGTTGTAAAATGTAAGGATTCTGTAAAGAGAGTAAACTTCAAATAAGCTTTTAGTATAGAACTTTGATAGAATCTCAGTTAATAAGCGGCACTGCATGTATATCAGAGATCTTTCCCAGTAAAGCCAGTCACTTAGACAGTCTTCATAAATTAAGAAAAGAGAATGGGTCTGATAAGTGTTTCCATGACAAAGAACATGTTACCATCTCATAATATTTATAAGCAGCAAAATCAACACTACTACTTTGACCTAAGACCTAAGTTATAATTTGAAGCTTCCATAACATGATAAAAGGCAACTAAAAGTACTCAACTCTATTATCTTGATAATATATTTTAGAGATACAGAAATTAACGGACACTCTTCTAGCCATTGTCTACTTAAAATAAAAATCTTCACAACTACCTTATAAGCATCAGGTTTTTTTTTTTTCAATTAAAACACACATACTCACAGTAAATATCATCCTGAATATGACTTTTATCATTCTTATAGCTCCTTACATACTATTATTACATTGTTATTACAGCTAGGAAAACAACATCTTTGTGTGTTTTAAAATTTGATATAACTGCCACAGTGTACACACAATTATGTACTTTTTTGTT
This sequence comes from Talpa europaea, assembly GCF_964194135.1. NCBI lineage: Eukaryota > Metazoa > Chordata > Mammalia > Eulipotyphla > Talpidae > Talpa > Talpa europaea. Next base: position 10,569,732 of record NC_140084.1, on the reverse strand, counting down.
CAACAACTGTTTCTGAAATTTATCCACATTGGTACACAAAGCTTTAGTACATTTATTCCAATACTATGAAATATCTATTGTACATAGACCACTATTTAGTTTACCCATTTTCTTATTAATGGTCATATTTTTTATTTTTTCCCCACTAAAACAAAGTAAACTGTGATAAGCACACTTATGCACACGTGAGTGTCCCTGGAAGAATTTCCCAGCAGGGAGCTGCAGACTTTAGGCTGCATGCATCCTTGACTTTAACACTACCACCTTGCTTTCCAGTCAGTTGTATGAGCTGACCAACTCACTGGTGGTGCAGAAGAAATGCTGCTTCTCCACCTCTTTGGTACCACTTAGCATTATTATTTTTTGATGAACATAAAATGGTATTATCTAAATTTACATTTCTGTGACACTTAGCAAAACTATCTTTTCCATTCCTTCTTTAAATCCAAAAAAGGAAAACTTAACCTCTTTAGTAAAGAAGAATTCTCCATAGAGAGAATGGCCTCAATAACTATGAGGTCTTTTACACTGGAAAATATTCCTGAACAAATCAGTATAAAATGAAAGATTTCCCACTCTAGAACTGAGGCTGCACAAGATTTTAAACTAGTGATTCTCTAAGTTTTTCTGTAAAAGGTGATCATTTTAGGCTTTGTGGACCATGGAATGTCTTACAACTACCCAAAAACAGTAAGTGCCAGACTTAGACCCTGGGCTGTCATTTGCCAACCCTGTTTCAGACTATCAGTGACATTCTATTTTGAGCATGCTTGCCTACCCTCTCAGCTCATTATTTTGCAAAGTGCCTCTTATGCTCACACAGTGAGCAAAGTACCTTGCCTGATGTCTTTTTATCTCAAATCACTTAAGTGTTGACAGCAAACTTTAAAGATAAAGTGAGGTCTTAATGAACCTCAAACTCCACTTTACAGAGTGGCTGAGGGACACCACAGATGCCATTGTGCTTAGAAAGCTCTGACAAGAGTTCAAAGAGGAAAAACAGGAGCTTGGATAGAGAACTCACTGTTTGAACTGGCGTAGAGAGTTCGAAGGGAGAAGCCACTGAGTGTCAGCTCCCTCAGCTGGTTCCGCTCACAATGCAGCTGCTCCAAGCTACACAAGCAGCTAAGATCTAAGTCAGTCAGTTGATTGTCCCGCAAATCCATGTGGGTGATATGTTTATTTCCCTCCAGATTTTCAACAATCATGGTTTTCAAACAGTTCATCCTTAATATTCAGAAACAGGGAAATCATCAGAAATAAATTCTACTAAATGTGCTTACCAAAAGAAAAATAGAAGAGATATGTTTCCTTTCTCTCTTTCCTAAACAACTGAAGGAAAGGTCGGTGTCTCACTTTGCAAGGTGCTAAGTAAAAACCACAGATAGCTGCACCTTGAGTTCTTTGTTTATAAACCAAATCAGACAACTTTTACTGGTAAATATAGAAATTAAATAAAGAGTATGAAAGGAAGGAACCATATGTACAACAGTTAAAATTTTACTTTCAAAATCTTGTAAGGTTAGGTAGGGGCGAAGGAATAGGACAGAGAAACAAGAGGATGAACACAACCTTCTGGATAAGAAAGTAGCAAAACAGTCACAGAGTTCCATGCCAAGATTAAAAGTAAGCAGCTATACAACCTCCAATTGCTCCGTCTGCTCCATCCCTAGTGCTAAGATTCATACTACATTAATTAATGGAGAAGGAAATAATTTGTATGTATATGGAATAGTTCAAGGGCAAATGGCAGAAAATGGTTACTTAGTTTTCTTCTATTTAATGCACTCAGGCCTATATTCATTTCTTTGTATTTCAAGAAAACTATTACGAGGACATCAATGTGTTAGTGTAATTGACAGAATATCTAGGATGTTCTTTTACTGGCTGCCTTCAGGAAAAGATTATAACTATTAAATAAAACTGTTGTAAAAAAGACCCTTAGTAGTAACTTTAGCCTTGTAATAATAGTACAAAAGATATTAAGAAGAATCTCAATTATCCAAAAGAAAAATGGCCAGGTTTATGGAAAAATACAAACTACCAAGAGCCTATAAAAAAACCTTCAACCTCATAAATTAATAGTGATTGAAACAATAAATACCACTTTCTACCTATTATAATGGTAATAAGAAAAAGGATTGCTAAAGGGCCTCCCTGGTGGTGCGCAGTGGGTTGAGCGCAAGCTGTGAAGCTGTCCGCCCCATGTGAAGCTGTCTGCAGCCTCCACAGCACCGGTTCAATTCCCGCCCTGCAGGGGGAGTCCCACATGTTGCGACAGACCTCTCCTGTCTCGCCGGCTGCACTCATCAGCAGTATATTTCAGTCAGTCTGCCTGTTCTGCTCCCTGCTCTGTCTCTGGTGAATCTTCTCACCCTCCCGCGCCTCTGGCCCTAGCTCTTGTATAAAAATAAAAAATAAATCTTAAAAAAAAAAAAAAGAAAAGAAAACAGAAAAAAGACTGCTAAAAATCCAACTCTGATAACCATGTGAGGAAACAGGAATTCCCATAAAATGTGGCTAGGAGGATGAGGCAGAAAAACCTCTGTCAGAGGCATTTCGAAAGTCTCTATCCTGTGGTTTATCTACTCTTTTCATTATCTTTGCTATCCAATAAAAAATGAAGCTTTGAAAATGTGCACTGTTCTAAAATCCTACAGTTTTAAACATTTTTTTTATAGAGGCATTTTTATTTATTTATTTATTTGTTTGTTTGTTTTGTTTATACATGCACTGGGTATACAGTCAGAAGCACGGGAGGGTGAGAGAATTCACCAGAGCCAGAGCGGTGAGCAGAGCAGGCAGAAGGACCCAAGTACACTGCTGAGGGGAGCAGCGGGCGGCAGGAGAGATCTGCGCGCCATGTGGGACCCTCCTCCGGTGGCTGGGGAGCAGCTGGGGATCGAAACGGCGCCGCAGAGGCCGCGGGCAGCTTCGCAACCCAGCGCTCAACCGCTGCGCCACTGGGGAGGCCCTAAAATCCTACAGTTTTAAAGAAGTCTTTATAAAAGAAAGGTCCATCAGAACAATCTAAAGGTAGATATGGTAAAGAAGGTCTTACCTTAAGTCGACATGTTTGATATGGCTCATCCGATTCAGCACCCCTAGGTTTAGAACTTCCACTTGATTTCCTGCCATAACCACTTTATCTAACATAGTGAGTTTCTCATAAACCTCGGGAATTTGACTAAAGTTGTTGAAGGAAATTCCCAGAGAAGAAAGCTGTTGCAGATTTCCCAATTCTTCAGGTAAAGAAGTAAGAAAGTTGCCATCAAGACAGAGGGTTTGAAGACTGTAGAAAGAAAACAAAAACAACTCTTGAGAAAGGTTTTATTTGGAATGGACAGAACTACAAGTATGAATCTGCTTTATGTCACTAAATTTTCATGAATTCAATAATGATAAAATGTCTGAAGCCTATCTATAGAGACTCAATAAATGACTCATCAGTAACTTATATGAATAGTGCTCCATAATAAAAACAGACCCTCTGCTGTTGAAATTAGGGACTAGTCACTACTGTAGGCAAGTAACTATGCTGACAAGAGTCTTCACAATTACATAATTTATTTCCCTGGAAGAGCTCAAGGTGCTACTTTCATTCCAAATGTCAGACAAGCCCCTTAATCTGCAAGGGAAAAAATGAATATGTGAAAGGCAGATACTTACTTTAGTAAACTGCTAATCTGGTTGGGCAGGTCATAGAAGCCATTACAGGAAAGGTTTAGTTCAGTCAAGGTAGAAATCTCACATAATGATATAGGAAACAGCCCAAGTTTATTATGGGACAAGTTCAGGCCCTTCAGTTGAGAAAATCTAAACAGCAAAGGGACAAATTATACTACTGGAAGACAAAACGATCTATTTTAAATGTCTGTCATAAAATGTGTTCCACAAATATTTACTGAATTCTCACTACATGCCAAACACTGCACTCAGCACAAATACTGAAATGGCTAACACCTAGTCTATGTATAGAGAAAACCATATCTAGAGCCATGGGAGTCCTTTTTTTCCTTAAAAAGACAGAAAATAATGAAGAAAATGCTGGTGGTACAATTATTTTCTATCAAGTCATATTTGATTCTTGAAATCTTTACCTTTATTAAAATTCTGTATGCAACATAAAAAACTTTGCAACTCAAACATGCAGATCAAATCCCATTCTAAGCAACTTTTCTTTTCATATTGAAATTATGTTGACACAAAAGTCATTTGAATGAATGTGCCAATTAAAGCTTTAAAATATGTATGCGAGGGACGTCCCTGGGTGGCACAGGGTTTAAGTATCAGCACTATCAAGCTATCACCAGCCACTGCAGCATGAGTTCTATCCTTGGCCAGGGGGGTGACCCACACAGCACGACAGACCTCTCCTCCCCTCAGCAGTGCATTTCAATAGATGCTCCTGTTCTGCTCCCCACTCTGTCTGGTGAATCCTCAACACCGCCCCCCCCACCCCCACACCTTTGGCCTCCACCCCAGTTCTTGTATGCATAAATAAATAAAACAAATCTTTTTAAAAATATATATATATAAAATATGGAATTTTACTGTAATGTTATCTGATATTCAGTACCAAAGATTAATTTTTAGTGCTTCTATACTGGCTTACCCAGAGCTAGTATGATCAATAAATTGGATCCACTGGAGTCACTCTAGTAAGACTACTTATGCATATTATACTCCATTATAAACTAATGCAAGACAGTAAGGAAAAGCTAGTATTCTCTACTATAATGATCTTTATCAGTTGATTCTAGGTGAATTTTTGGTATTTCACTCTAATGTTACTCTTCCAGATTCTCAATTTTTGATTGCCAATAGTCCTAAACTTAATTACTAGTTGTTCCATTGCCTTGGTGCCTTGACTTCAGAATTCCTAGTCCATTCCTGAAACTACATTAATCCTACTTTCATAGCAACTCAGAGGGAGATTCTGGAAATCGACTTCCTAGAATGTATAATGTGTCTTCATTTACATACCTATATAATTAAAATAGTTATCACCCTATTATGTACAGGATTATACTTGGAAAACCTTCCAAAACATATTAAACAAAATAAAAATCATTATGCTTTCTGCAAATTATTCTAGAAATATTAGTTAAGGAAATATGAAAAATGTCATTTCACTGTTTATTCTTTTTAATCACCATGTACTTTGAATGTTTTTATTTCCAATTTTTCCCTTCCCTCCAGAAGCCTAGACAATTAGTTACACCATATACTTATTCACCTCTTTTTTTTTAAGATTTATTTTATGCATACAAGAACTGGGGTACAGGCCAGAGGTAAAGGGGGTGAGGACTCACCAGAGAAAAAGTGGGGCACAAAGCAGGCAGATTGACTGAAAGACACTGCTGAGGAGAGCAGCGGATGAGACCGGAGAGGTCGGCTTCACCATGTGGATCAGTTCTCTGGCCCGGGATTGAACTCTTCCTGCAGTGGCTGCTGGGAGCTTCATGGTGCTGCGTTTTAACCCCTTGAGCCACCAGGGAAGCCCTCTATCCATTTTTAAAGAGAGGAGGGAGACAGGATGGGTGGAGGATGGAAGTGGGGAATGTATTCTAACAAAGGAAATAGAGATATATGGGTCACCGTCCCGTGGCAGTGGAATAAAGAGGGGGGTTTCATAGCTAACAAGAGACTTTAGGGTTGGCAGTAATAGGTACAAAGGAAAGATAAAAATCTTAATCTACAAATGGAATTACTGAAATTAGGCCTATTTTCTTTAAGTCATTTGACACTTTTGATTAAAAAACTTCCATGTATCTAAATCTCTCAATTTACCCATGATGAGCATTCATTATTGTAAATGACATAAAAATATCACCCAAATCAATGACAGCTCATTGTTATATTCCTAACAAAACATTTACATTTATTTTCAGTTTTATGAAGGGAGAAGAGTAGTGAGAAATTGTGAATAAAAAACTTTACTTATTCAGCAAAATGATGGGAAATTTTGGAATACATATGATGGTAAACATGCTTACTCACAGGCACAAACCACTAAGATACTGACTATTATTCAGTTTTAATAAGTTAGTCAGGAACCTATTCTCCACATACTTGTAGAGAGTGTCAAGGCCCCCTGGTCTTTCTGATTGCATGAAGTTGTGTCGCAAGTTGAGGTAGGTGATATCTTGACTATAGAAAAGATGCTCAGGAACCTCCTCAAGGCTGTAACAGGAGAGATCAACGGAGCTCATTCGCTGAGACACCACCTGAAGGTTAAAGAGAAAAGCCAAGGAGCTTTATACTACATCTTTCTCACTGAGCATTGGAAGAATGGCATTTATACAAAAAGACATTGATTAACAACATAAGAAAGGAACAAAAGACAATGAGATCCAATTATTCATTTATAAACACCAGTTAATTTTTACTTTCTCCTAAAACAATAAGCTGCTTAAAAGCGCAAAGGTATAAGCTGTATCTATAAGAAAAAGAAAAAAAATACAGAAAGTTAACATCATAATTTCATATAAGAAGCAATGCTTAGATAATTCAAAATGACTGTAAATAAAGCTTTGGAGGCCACTGTGATAGCAAAGATAAGGTCTCTTATAGACACATGGGGTCTGCAACTTACTAGTGCACATCTTTCATTTGGTGTAAGGATAAAATTAAATAACCAAGTACATAGCATGCAAATGGGTGCTCAAAAAATAGTGACTTCTCTTTATAAGGGCAGGAGAATGGAATAACTACTTAAAATTGAAATAAGTTTTATTTAGAGATTTTTATTGCCACCATAATATAACTACAGAAAATTCAATAAAACCAAAACAAGGTTTATATCTCTGTTATAGTATGCTACCAAAACATGGTTATGAAAATGGGTCTGAAAATCCAAACAAAATATCACTGGAAAAGTCATTCATGCTATGATGACATGTCATTATACTGAAACAATGCCTTATACAGCTATTTAGCTCTACACCAAAAAAAAAAAAAAAGTGCTAACATTCTGCAAAGATGGCTAGAAGGATAAGAAAATTTTGAAATTTCAAATATAATTTTAGAGCATTTCATCTTTAGCAAGAAATTATGCTGAAAGGTTAATTATTTTCAGCATATAGAAGTAACAGGAATAAGGTTTGTGATAGCACTGTAAGATCTTGTCCCAACAATAAATTTAAATTTAGGAGGTACATCAAGGCTGTGCTAAACATGTAACGGCGAAGAACTAGGTCACAAGCCAGATAAGGACCCATCTCTCCTGGAATACACTCCAGGAAAGGCATGTAAACCTCGTGTCTCAAATCCTTCAAGGGCTAAATCTCATTATATCTTGATTCCTTTAAAGCTCTATCTTAATAAGCCAGAAAGAAAAAGAAAAATACCTGATGGGCTCACTCATAGCAGGAATCTAGAGAACTTAAATAAGGGACCAGGAAAATGAATAACTATAAGAAAGTGAAAATCAAAATCAACAAACAACTATGAACCAGAGACAGTTTTTGGGGAGTGGGGGGCGGGAGGGGAGGGATTGGGGTCAGAATGGGGGGGGTTTGCAAATGTATGGGGAATATAAAAATAAAATTTATTATTTAAAAAAAATAAAAAAAATAAAGCTCTACCTTGCTATGGATGAATGAAGAAAGACGTAGTTATAAACACAATGGAATACTACTCAGTCATAAATGAGGATGAAATCTTGCCATTTGCAACATGATAGAACTGGAAGAGATTATGCTAAGTGAAGTCAGTCAGAGGGAATAAGAGAAACACTGTGATTTCACTCATTTGTGGAGTAAAAAAAGCAGTTGAACAAATAAAACAAAAATAAACACTTGGACCCTGACAACAGAATGATGGTTGCCAGAGAAAACAGAAGGGGAGGAAATAGGTAGAAGAGGCCAGCTGGTGGTGGATATAGTATGATATATATATGTGCAGTTGCTGAAGGTAAAAACTGTATACCTGGAACCTGGTATTACCTCAATAAAAAGAAAAAAAAAGTTCTACCTTCCTCACAGAGATGGTCTAAGGGGAAATGCATTTGCAAACACTTTTGAAAGTATTTGGTATTATGCAAATATAAATAGCAAGTTAGGAACCTGGAGGAATTTTGATTTCATTAATTACAGACTCAGAAAGATCTAGATTAATATGCACAAAAATTATAATTCACTCTCTTGAGAGTAAGTACAATTTCAAAATGCTTTTCTATTGGGATTCTAGATGCTTATCTCCACAGCAGGATGTGTGACAGCTTATCACCTTGGATGCCTGTCGTTGCCATCTCTGGTACTCAGCCAAACTCTCAAAGCTGACATGATAGGTCTGAGCTTGGGCTCCCGCAGAGCTGAATGCAAGTGAGTACTGCCGTCGCTTCACTTCTTCTACCTAAAGAGGGGAGAAAAACAGAGCCACTACCAAAAAATCTGTCAAAAAAGCAAAAGATATTCCTGTTGCTCCATGTCTTTGCCAGACTTGGTATTCATCAATCTTTTAATTTTTGTCACTCTAGAGATATGTGACTTTAATTTGTATATCCTTAATGATTAATGACATTCAGAAAATTTTCATGTCTATCTGCCATCTGTATATCTACTTTAGTAAAGGGTATAACAGCCAAAATATAAATCCTCTGTTGCATTTTAAACTTTTATATAAATGTTTCACTTATTAATGGAACCACATCAATTTTCTTTTGGCTACTATTTTTTCATCATTTCATATTCAACTTTCTCTTTAATGATTTAAGTTTGTCTCTTATAAAGTAGTTAGTAGTGGGATTTTATTTTATTTTGTAAGATTTATTTATTTATGCATACAAGAGCTGGGGTGCAGGCCAGAAATGTAAGGGGTGAGAGGATTCACCAGAGACAGAGTGGGGAGCAGAACAGGTGGATCTACTGAAATACACTGCTGAGGGGAGCAGCAGGCGAGTCAGCACAGTCAGGTTGGCTGTGCCATGTGGGTTACCTCCCTGGCTGGGGATTGAACTTGTGCTGCAGTAGCTACTGATTGCTTCATAGTGCTGTGTTTTAACCCCTTGCACCACCAGGTAGGTCCCAGCAGTGGGATTTTAAATAACAATCTAGGGGCCTCCCTTGTGGTGCTGGCGGTAGAACACAGTGCTGTGAAGCTGTCCACAGCCTCTGCAGCGCCAGTTCAATCCTGGCCGGCCAGCGAGGGTCCTACATGGTGGGACCTGTCTCGCCCACTGCTCCCCTCAGTAGTATGCTTCATCAGTCTGCCTGTTCTGTTCCCTGCTCTGTCTCTGGTAAATCCTCTCACCCTCCCGTGAATCTGGCCTGTACCCCAGTTCTTGTATAAATAAATAAATAAATAGAAAAAAAAGACAATCATCTGCCTTTTAAAAAAATATATATAAAAGAAAATTATGTATAGTTTCATATAGATATCAATATATCTATTTACAGTCAGCTGTCATTATACTCTACCAATCTGCCCCTTAATGCCTTCCCCATGATGGGGAATTCTCCAGTAGATTTAAGAAATGGAATAACCCCCTAGCAGCTGCAAAGGGGCTTAAGTGACCACCCCAGATTCCAAATTCTAGTCTAATGGAAAAAAAGGAGAAACTGGAAAACATCTATTTGTTATGGGTGCTGGCAGCTACTTCTAAGTTCCATAGCCTCTAATGGCAGCACTCTCTGTCTAGGCAGGGGAGTCTTCAAAAGACAGGTCCTGCAGCAGAATCTGGGGCATGGCAGCCTCTGGACTTCCAGAGAGTCTGTAATATAAATAAATCTGTTTCATGCTTAGATTAGCCCAAGTTGGGATCTTTAATTAAACCTAAACTCTCATGGGCTTCCGTGGTGGTGCAAGAGGTTGTCTCAGCACTATGAAGCTATCTGTAGCCACTGCAGCACGAGTTCAATTCCCAGCCAGGGAGCTAATCTACATGGCGCAGCAGACCTCTCCTGTCTCTCCCATTGCTCCCCTCAGCAGTATATTTCAGCCAATCAGCCTGTTCTGCTCTCCACTCTATCTCTGGTGAATCTTCTCACCATCCCCTGCTTCCTGCCTCCCCTTGCCCCACCCCCACCTACACTTCAGCTCTTGTATGCATAATAAAATAAATCTTTAAAAAAAATTAAAATTTGGGCCTCCCCGGTGGCACAGCGGTTGAGCGCTGGGTTGAGAAGCTGCCAGTAGCCTCTGCAGTACCAGTTCGATCTCCGGCCACTGGGAGAGGGTCCCACATGGCGTGCAGACCTTTCCTGCCGTGCCCGCTACTCCCCTAAGCAGTGTACTTCGTCAGTCTGCCTGCCCTGCTCTGCTCTCCACTCTGGCTCTGGTGAATTCTCTCACCCTCCCGCACTTCTGACTGTACCCAGTGCTTGTATAAATAAATAAAATAAATCTTTAAAAAAAATAAAAATTAAAAAATTAAAATTTTAAAAAATAAACCTAAAACTCTAAAAACCAAACTTGGTGATGACGCAATCTTTAATAATGCTCATATTGACTTCTTTGAAAAGATGTAAAAAAAAAGGCTAAGAAAAGGATATGAAGTGTTTTCTTTCTTTTTTTTTTTTTAAAAGATTTATTTATTTATTCATACAAGCAGTGGGTACAGTCAGAAGCGCGGGAGGGTAACAGAATTCACCAGAGCCAGAGTGGGGAACAGAATAGGCAGACTGACAAAGTACACTGCCGAGGGGAGCAGCGGGCGGCAGGAGAGGTCCGCGCGCCACGTGGGACCCTTACCACGCAGCTGGGGATCAAACCAGCTGCGGGCAGCTTCGCAACCCAGCACTCAACCACTGCACCACCGGGGAGGCCCCATAGTGTTTTCTTAATTAAGATGCTCAAACGAAGAATAATTGAATAATTCATACTTGTAAGTCTTACCTTTCCCCCAACTAGAGGCAAAATGTGCATCTTTCCAGTTTGACAATCCTTCACTGAGGAAACGATGAGGCAGGTGCCACAGAGAACAACTAGGCGTTCAGCCCACTTATGCAGCTGGGTCTTTCCCTTGCGTACATTATAGATGCCAGACAGAAGGATTCGATCCAGATGATCCACCTGGCATGGTTTTTCTGAAAAGAAAACAGTATTTCAAGAGCCACCATTAAAGTAGTATAAGAACACTGAAAGGGAAAAATAAGCATTATGTGTCAACATTCTGCAAAATGACCAAGCAATATAAGTGTTACAAAGTGAGGTCTCACTCCTAAAATGTGTATCTATAACTGAAGTTAAATAATGGGGGTTGGGCCTCCCCTGGTGGCGCAGGTGGCTGAGTGCCCTGTGAAGCTGTCCGCAGCCTCTGCAGCGCCAGTTCGATCCCTGCCAGCCAGTGAGGGTCCCACATGGTGAGGCAGACCTCTCCTGTCCACCGGCTGCTCCCCTCAGCAGTGTATTTCATCAGTCTGCCTATTCTGTTCCCCGCTCTGTCTCTGGTGAATCCTCTCACCCTCCCACGGTGCATCTGGCCTGTTCCCCCGTTCTTGTATAAATAAATAAATAAATCTTTAAAAATAAATAAATAAATAATGGGGGTACCTGTGAATTTTGGTGTAGAGTAAGGCTTTATTTTGGATACCACTGTTCAACCTCTCCCAACAGCCACACTGCTCATGTACAGTATGACATGTAGGTAAGATCATGGGCATGGGAGTCAGACATTCAAGTTTGAGTGTAAAACCTGACCCTGTTTCCTTCAACTAGTTAATCGCCCTGAACCTGACTTTCCTCATTTATACAGCTTGTATCTTAAGTATCTAACTTCAGAGGACTCTTATAAAATATTAAATTAATGAATGTAAAATACTAAGCATATTTTTCAGCTCAAAAGGCATATATGGAGTAAGTAGCATCACTATTATTTTTATTAACCAATTTTAACAGGAAGAAATTAATAACTAGTATTCTAGTTCTGTACACAATCCTCCACAAGTCTTTTCCTGATGAGGAAAAGCTTATGGCTGATATTTCAATCAACTATACCAATCATGGTGGCAGAGGTTGATAAATACAAGCAAAAGCTTTTTTTTTTTTTAAGATTTATTTATTTTATGCGTACAAGAGTTGGGGCACAGGCCAGAAGTGCGGGGGTTGAGAGGATTCACCAGAGACAGAGCGGAGAACAGAACAGGCAGATCGACTGAAGTACACTGCTGAGGGGAGCTGCGGGCGAGACAGGAGAGGTCTGCTGCGCCACGTGGGCTGCCTCCTGGCCATCGGGGATTGAACTCGTGCTGCAGAGGCTGAGGATTGCTTCACAGTGCAGTGCTTAACCCCTTGAACCACCAGGGAGGCCCCAAAAGCTTCTCTTTCTTTTAGCACCCTCCTCCCCACTAGAAGTCTTTATATGAATGACATGTAGTGAACAAAAGCAGCCCATTCCAACAGACGAGATGTTCTTGATAAAAGCACTAACTGAAAAAAAACAAATAATTCTACACAGAAACGATAGGAGCAGTAATCATGTGATGTGGTGCAAATGCAAAAAATAAAAAAAAAAAAAACCAGCATTTCAGAAAACTGGGCTGTAATCTAGATATTACTATCTAATTGCTTCTGGAACCTTGGGCATCTCTTTGACCTTTAAATTGTTTATTCCCCATATGCAATATGAGGGAAAGGGCTAGAATACTTACAAGTTTTAAAAGTATTTACTAAAATTTTGTATGTTAACACTAGATATATGAGAGAGGCACTTCTCTTATTTTAGGCCAGCCCTTTCACCAACAGCTTAAATTCCACCTTCCTTGGGGAGTTTAGTTTTTCTCTTTTCTCATTCTCCAACTCATTCCTCTTTATTGTTTCTATCGAAGCTACAAAGGCATTGGAGTTTTCTTCCATTTCCTCTTAGTCTCAACTGTGAAATTCCTTTAGTTCAATGATTTGCTAATTATTTTTTGCCCAAGAATTATCTGAGAAATTAGTTTAAACTGAAGAATGTTAAGACCTATCCACCCATAAAAAGTCTAATTCAGAGGGCCAAGGATAGATCACAGAAAGTATTATTAACAAGCATCCAGGTAATTTAAATGCAGATAGTCCATAAACTATATTTTGAGAAACTCCATCATTTTACCCTTCTTAAAAAACCTAAATAAATGGAAAAACAACTAATGTCCAGGGTTGGAAGGCTTACTAAGATGGCAATACTCAAACTGAATTACAAATGGGGTTTTCAATGCAATCCCCATCGAAATTTCAGCTGCATCCTGACAGAAACTGACAATCTAATCCTAAAATTCACATAGAGGGCCTCCCTGGTGGCGCAAGAGGTTAAGCACCACACTATTAAGCAATCCGCAGCCGCTGCAGCACGAGTTCGATCCCCAGTCGGCCAGAGAGAAACCCACATGGCAAAGCAGACCTCTCCTGTCTCGCCCGCTGCTCCTCTCAGCAGTGTATTTCAGTCAGTCTGCCTGTTCTGTTCCCTGCTCTGTCTCTAGTGAATCCTCTCACCCCCATACATCTGGCCTGTACCCCAGTTCTTGTATAAATAAATCTTTAAAAATATATATTAAAAAAAAAAAAAACCACAGTAAGAAACGAGTCTCATCCACCAGATGGCTATTATCTTAAAAGCCAAACAAAAGTGTTGGTGAGGATGTAAATTGGGACTCTTTTTTTTTTTTTTCAATTTGGGGCAAAGTTAAATTTTTTTTTTTAAAGATTTATTTATTTATGCATACAAGAACCGAGGTACAGGCCAGATGTGTGGGAGGGTGAGAGGATTCACCAGAGACAGAAGCAGGGAACAGAACAGGCAGATCAACACAAGTACACTGCTAAGGGGAACACCAGGTGAGACAGGAGAGGTCTGCCGTGCCATGTGGGATTCTCGCCAACCAGCCAGGATGGAACCTGAGCTGCAGAGGCTGCGGATAGCTTCACAGCGCTGCGTTCAACCGCCTGCGCCACCAGGGGAGACCCCAAAGTTAAATTTTTAACAATAGTATCCAGTGCTGACAAGGGTATAAGGAAATTGCTACGCTACTGATAAAAGCATGCACTAGTTTCACCTATCTGTGCAATTTAGGGATATTCTGTCAAAATTTAAAAAATATATATGTATTGACTCAAAAATTCCACCTGTAAAGTTCAGATTATACTTCTTTTTTTCCCATGTATTCAGTATTAAGAAGAACATAGGTGGATCATTTCACTATCTTGAGGTGAATACAGTAATAAACACCTAAAAAAATACTGAAAAATTTTACCTCTGGAAAACAGGGCTCTGTGTGGGAGAGTTGGGGGCAAGGCATTGCTGTTTTAAGCCTTGTAGTACAATTTATATTCAATTTATAAATAATATAAACACTGGGAAAAACTCTATTTATAGGAATCATGTCCTCCTCCCTCTACCCTAGAGGTCAATCAGTCACTATTGGTTTTCATAATGATCATTTCCTTGTTCTCGTCATAATTTTGTTACTTATGCATCCTATGTTAGATATATTAGGTTAAACTACTGTAACAAAAAGAATATAATCAATCAAATACAACAGAAATTTAATTCTCTGGTAGGACAGGCATTGCAGGTTGCCAGGAATCAACATTGCTGGAGACTCAGGCTACTGGTGGCGCTGCTGTTTTCAACATGCCTTCCAGCGCTGCTCTAATGACTGCCAGGTCATGAGCCCAACGCCAACTCTATCATTACAGAAAATGAACAGAACAGATTTTGGCAGACAGGCAGTAAGTAGTATTGCCACATATCCCTAAACAATATGGCTGAGTTTGCCTGTTTTTGAACTTTGAATGAATGGAAACACACTATGTGATGCATCTGGTTGCTTTTGTTTATGTTTATGGTCTTTGGACAAAATTGTCTTAAACAATGTGTGCAGAGAATATGGTACAAAGTAAGTGCTCAGTTTGGGAGTTGTGCTACCTGAGCTGTACAGTCTCAGACCCACAACTTCACTAGCATTTCATACCCTCAGGCTCCATTTCCTCATATACAAATAAGGGAGTCAATTAATGTGCTCTTAATCTGTGACTTATCATGCTACCCAGTGATATTTAGTCAAATATTCTTTTTCCACAGCTTTTATATCAGAAATGCTTATCAAGCTAGTCCTTTCACACATCTTTTTCCCCAGCACTCCCTTTTCCAACAAGATCCACTAGCATTTGCAGATGACTGCTACCTTTTTATCCAAGGGACAAAAAAACATTAACTGGTTTGAACTTAGGCCCTTTTGACCCTGGCCTCATTAACACTATTTAACTAAGCTTACTCCCCACAACTCTACACGAGAACTATTTAAAGCTGACAGTGAAGCTATTTGCTTCAAGAGGACCACTGCAAAAATATCTTTCCTTCTGTCGATAGTGCAGCTGTCACTTGATTTGGTAAATGGGTGGTTGGAGGAACAGGTGAGAGGGAATCATACTTCTGTGATAGTTTTAAGAGACTCAAAATCTTTGATACTCCTCTATTCAAAAGGTAGAGTCTAATACACCTATATAGTGTGGCCTGGTGACTCATTTCTAATAAACAGAAAATGGTAAAATTGATGGTAACTTATGAGGCTAGATTATTTTAAAAAAACCCAAGGCCTCTGTGTGAGTGGGAGTATGAGTGTGAGTGTGTGTGTGTGAGAGAGCGCTAAAATCACTGGAGGAAGCCAGCTGCCATGTCATGAAGACACTGAGGCATTCCTGTGGAAGGTCCACAGAGTGAGGAACCCAGGGCTCTACCAATAGCCACATGAGTGAGACATGTTAGAAGTGAATTTTCCAAATCCACTCAAGTCTTTGGAAGACTATAGAATCTAATAGTGACTATAATCCTATCTAGCTAAATTCCCAATGGATTTACAAGCCATGAAAATTTTTTTTTAAATATTTTTTTCTTATTTATGCATACAAGAACTGGCAAGAGGTGTTGGGGTGCGGGGAAGAGGTGAGAGGATTCACCAGAGACAGTGGGGAGCAGAACAGGCAGATCTACCAAAACACACTGCTGAGGGCAAGAGAGGAGAGGTCTACTGCACCATGTGGGTCAGCTCCCTGGCTAGATCAAACTCATCGTGCTGCAGCGACTGGCGATAGCTTAATAGCACTGAGACCTTAACCCCTGGCACCAGGGAGGCCCCTCCACAGAAATTTGATAAATGTTTATTATCATTTTATTTATTTTTTTTTTTAGAGGCATGTTCTATTTATTTATTTATTTTATTTGTTTGTTTGTTTATACATGCGCTGGGTACAGTCAGAAGCGCAGGAGGGTGAGAGAATTCACCAGAGCCAGAGTGGAGAGCAGAGCAGGCAGAAGGACTGAAGGACACTGCTGAGGGGAGAGGCGGGCGGCAGGAGAGGTCTGCGCGCCATGTGGGACCCTCCGCCGGTGGCCGGGGAGCAGCCGGGGATCGAACCGGCGCTACAGAGGTCGCGGGCAGCTTCGCAACCCAGCGCTCAACCGCTGCGCCACCGGGGAGGCCCTATTATCATTTTAAATCACTAAGTTTTGAGGCAATCTTTAGAAAAGTCAACAGATAACTGATATACTTTTCATTACACACACACACACACACACACACCATTTGTTTGGCGTACCATATACATACATTGACATAAAAAAAAAAAAGCTTTAAAAACCTTTCCCAAACATAATTTTCTCACTCAAATTATTCCAGCTTCTCTAAATTAATGAAGCTCACTTATGTAAATGTTCTCTATTTAGGACCTCCACCCCCAATGGAATAAGTACTATAAACAGTATTCTTTTATTTTTTTTTTATTTTTTTTTTATTTTTTTTTTAATTTTATTGTTATATTCCCCATACAATTGCAGCCCCCCCATTCTGACCCCAATCCCTCCCCTCCCGCCCCCGCCCCCCTAAAAGTGTCTCTGGTTCATAGTTTTTTGATGATTTTGATTTTCACTTTCTTATACTTATTCCTTTTCCTGGTCCCTTATTTAAGTTTTCTAGATTCCTGCTATGAGTGAGACCATCCGGTATTTTTCTTTTTCTTTTTGGCTTATTTCGCTGAGCATGATCCCTTCCAGCGCCATCCATGTTGCTGCAAATTGCATGTGTTTATCTTTTTTGAATGCTGAGTAATATTCCATGGTATATATGTACCACATCTTCTTGATCCAGTCATCTATTTTTGGGCATTTGGGTTGTTTCCAAAGCTTAGCTATTGTAAACAGTGCTGCTATAAACATAGGGGTGCAGGTGTTCTTTGGAATTGATGTTTCTGTGTCCTTTGGGTAAATACCTAGGAGTGGAATTGCTGGATCATATGGAAGCTCTATGTTTAGTAGGTCCAGAAATCTCCACACAGCTCTCCACAGTGGTTGGACCAGTTTGCACTCCCACCAACAGTGTAGAAGAGTTCCTTTTTCTCCACACCCTCGCCAGCATTTGTTGTTGCTAGTTTTTTTAATATGTGCCATTCTCACTGGTGTAAGATGGTATCTCATGGTAGTTTTGATTTGCATTTCCCTGATGGCAAGTGATGTTGAACATTTTTTCATATGCCTGTTGGCCATTTGCATTTCCTCTTCAGAGAAGTTTCTTTTTAGCTCTTCTGCCCATTTTTTGACTGGATTATTTTCTTTGTTGTTGTTGAGTCTCATCAGCTCTTTGCAGATTTTTGTGATCAGTCCTTTATCATTAGTGTTGGGTGCAAAAATGTTCTCCCAGTTGGTGGGGTTTCTCTTTGTTTTTGTTATTGTCTCTTTTGCTGTGCAGAAGCTCTTTAATTTGATGTAGTCCCAGCTGTTGATCTTTGCCTTCACTATCACTGCTTTGGGTGATGTGTTTGTAAAGATGTCTTTGATGTGCAAATCACGTAGTGTTTCGCCTATATTTCCTTCTATATATTTTATGGTTTCAGGTCTTATGTCTAGTTCTTTAATCCATTTTGAGTTGATTTTTGTGTATGGTGTGAGGTAGTGGTCAAGCTTCATTCTTTTGCATGTAGCGACCCAGTTTTCCCAGCACCATTTATTGAACAAACTTTCTTTGCTCCAATGCATAGTCTTTGCTCCTTTGTCAAAGATTAGTTGACCATAGATCTGTGGGTTTATTTCTGGATTTTCTATTCGATTCCATTGGTCTGTATGTCTGTTCTTGTTCCAATACCATGCAGTTTTGATGATTATGGCTTTGTAGTATAGTTTGAAGTCTGGGAGTGTAATGCCTCCATTCCCTTCTTTTTTTTTCAGGAGAGCTTTGGCTATTCGGGGTTTTTTGTGATTCCATATGAATTTCATCAATAATTGTTCTATTTCTTTGAAGAATGACATTGAAATTTTGATTGGAATAGCATTGAATCTGTATATTGCTTTTGGAAGGATGGCCATTTTAATAATGTTTATTCTTCCAATCCACGAGCAGGGGATGTCTCTCCATTTCTTTGTGTCTTCTTCTATTTCTTTTAACAATGTTTTATAGTTTTCTTTGTATAGGTCCTTTACCTCTTTTGTTAGATTTATTCCCAAATATTTGATTTTTTTTGTTTCAATAACAAAAGGGATGGTTTTTTTGATTTCTTCTTCTTCAGATTTATTGTTTGTGTATAGGAAGGCTACTGACTTTTGCGTGTTGATTTTGTATCCTGCCACTTTACTGAACTGATTGATGAGTTGAATTAGCTTTTCTGTGGAGTTTTGGGGGTTCTCTATGTATAATATCATATCGTCTGCAAATAGTGATAGTTTGACTTCTTCTTTTCCTATTTGGATTCCTTGGATGTCTTTCTCTTGTCTTATTGCCCTGGCTAGGACTTCCAGTATTATATTGAAAAGCAGTGGTGAGAGTGGACATCCTTGTCTTGTTCCAGATCTTAATGGAATTGCTTTCAGCTTTTCACCATTGAGAATGATACTGGCTGTTGGCTTGTCATAGATGGCCTTTATGATGTTGAGGTATGTTCCTTGTATCCCAAGAATTTCAAGGGCTTTTATCATGAATGGGTGTTGCACTTTGTCGAAAGCTTTCTCAGCATCTATTGCTATTATCATATGGTTTTTATATTTCTTTTTGTTGATGTGTTGGATAACGTTGATTGATTTTCGGATGTTAAACCATCCTTGTGCCACTGGAATGAATCCTACTTGGTCGTGGTGAATTATCTTATGGATACATTGTTGGATTCTGATGGCTAAAATTTTATTGAGGATTTTTGCATCAGTGTTCATTAGGGAGATTGGCCTGTAGTTTTCCTTTTTTGTATTGTCCTTGTTCGGCTTTGGTATTAGTGTAATGTTGGCTTCATAGAACGTGTTTGGTATTGTCCCTTCCTTCTCAATTTTTTGGAAGAGTTTGTGAAGGATAGGCACTAATTCGTCTCTGAATGTTTGGTAGAATTCATTTGTAAATCCATCAGGTCCTGGGCTTTTGTTTTTGGGGAGGTTTTTGATTACCATTTCAATTTCGCTAATTGTAATTGGTCTGTTTAGGTGTTCTATTTCTTCTTTATCTAGCTTTGGGTGATTGTAGAGTTGTAGGAATTTGTCCATCTCCTCTAGATTGTTAAACTTGTTTCCATATAACTGTTCATAGTAGTTACTGATTATTCTTTTGATTTCTGCTGTGTCCGTTGTGATTTCTCCTCTTTCATTGATGATCCTGTTTATTTGTGCTTTCTCCCTTTTTTCCTTTGTGAGCCTGGCTAGGGGTTTGTCTATTTTATTGATTTTTTCAAAGAACCAGCTCTTGGTTTCATTGATCTTTTGGATTGTTTTTTTAGTTTCAATTTCATTTATTTCTGCTTTGGTTTTTATTATTTCTTTTCTTCTACTGGTTTTGGGGTTTTTTTGTTGTTCTTTTTCTAGATCTTTGAGCTTCGAGATTAGGTTGTTTCTTTGAGTTCTTTCTTGTTTCTTGATGTGAGCTTCTATTGCTATATATTTTCCTCTTATTACTGCTTTTGCTGCATCCCATACATTTAGGATATTGGTGTCCTCCTTGTCGTTCAATTCAAAAAATTTTTTAATTTCTTCTTTGATCTCCTCATTAGTCCAGTGGTCTTCCAGTAGTGTGGTTTTTAATCTCCATGAGGTAGGAAAGTTCCTTGCCTTCTTTTTATGGTTTATTTCTAGTTTGATGCCTTCATGGTCAGAAAAGATGGTTGATAGGATTTCAATCTTGGTGTATCTGTTGATGTTTGTCTTGTGCCCCAGTATGTGATCGATCCTGGAGAATGATCCGTGTGCGCTTGAGAAAAATGTGTACTCCGTTTTTTTGGGGTTTAGTGTTCTATAGATGTCTGTTAAGCCCAATTGCTCTAGGTCCTTATTTAGAGCTTTGGTTTCTTTACTTATTTTTTGTCTTGTTGATCTATCCATTGTTGATAGTGGTGTGTTGAAGTCTCCCACTACGTATGTGTTTTCTCTGATGTCTGTTTTCAGAGAGGACAACAGTTGTCTGATATATTTTGGTGCTCCTTCGTTTGGTGCGTATATGTTAATGAGTGTTATTTCTTCTTGAAGTATTGTCCCCTTGATCATAATGTAGTGACCATTGGGGTCTCTTTTTATCTTTTTGAGTTTGAAATCTCTTTTATCTGATATAAGTATAGCTGTTCCTGCTTTCTTTTTTGGTCCATTTGCTTGTAGGATTGTTTTCCATCCTTTAACTTTGAGCCTATTTTTATCTTTTGTAGCTAAATGTGTTTCCTGGAGACAGCAAAAGGTTGGGTTTTGTTTCTTAATCCAGGCTGCAACTCTGTGTCTTTTTATTGAAGAGTTTAGTCCATTTACATTTAGAGTTAATATTGATATGTTAACATCTGTATTTGCCATTGTGTTTGTCTTTCCTTTGATTTTATTTATTCTTTTAATAACTTTTTTTTTTTTTGGCCTTCTTTCATTGTTATTCGTCCCTCTGAGGTTCTGGCTTTAGGACTCCTTGTAGTATTTTTTGGAGTGGGGGTTTAGTTGCAATGAAATTCCGGAGTTTCTCTTTGTCTGGGAAGGTCCATATTCTTTCTTCAAAGAGGAAGGAGAGCTTTGCGGGATAGAGTATTCTTGGTTGGCATCTGTTTTCTTGGAGTCTGTTGACTATGTCCCTCCACTCTCTCCTTGCCCGTAGTGTTTCTTCGGAGAAGTCTGATGTCAGCCTGATTGGCTTTCCTTTGAATGTTATCTGTTTCTTCCCTCTTGCCAGCTTCATTATTTTTTCCTTGTCCTGGATTCTTGGGAGCTTTACTATTATGTGTCTTGCTGTATTTTTTCTTTCGTCGTGGAAGTTTGGTGTTCTTCTTGCTTCTTGTATATCAATTTTCAGCTCCTTCTTCACATTTGGGAAGTTCTCTTCAATTATCTCTTTGAATATTTTCTCTGTTCCTACTTCTCTCTCCTCTCCTTCTGGTATTCCTATAACTCTTATATTTCCTTTCCTCATGGAGTCAGATAGTTCCCGAAGTCTTTCTTCATTCTTTTTCCTTCGTACTTCTCTTTCCTTTTCTGTTTTGGTTCTTTTTATTTCTGTGTCTTCAAGAGCACTTATTCGTTCTTCCATTTCATCAATTCTGCTTTCATTGCTTTTCCCAGAATTCTTTAGTTCTTCCACTAATTCTTTGATCTCCTGCATTTCTTTTACTTCCCTCTTTAGGGACTCAATTTCATTCTTCTGATCGTTGATTATTTTTCCCTTATCATTGTTTTCCTTTATGACTTCTGTGAGTTTTTTAATCACGGCAATTTTAAATTCTCTTTCTGGAAGGCTCAGAAGTTCTTCCAAGTTACTGTCGTTGCAATCTGAGGGCTGGTTTTCTTTTTGTGGTGTGCTTTTTCTCTGGAGAGTTGCTAGGTTGCGTGTGGTTCTTCTCCTCCCTACTGTCTGTTTTCTAATTTGCCGTATGCGTTGGGACACTGTGTAGTTGGGACTGGCCTGCATCTTGGGTGAGCTTCTCTGCTCCCCTCTGGTTCCTCCAGGAGTCATCTGTCAGTTTCAAGCAGTCCTTATTGGAGAAAGGTCCCTGTCCTAAAATGTCGATGTGGGGACACACTCCCCTGTGCGCCTGGTCTGCCCCGGCGGTGGGTTCCTGCTCCCCCTCTGGGCTTGGACTGCAGGCCAGAGGGGGTCTGGCGTGGGCGAACTTCCCCCGCTCACCTCTGGCTCCTGAGGAAGCCTTCTGCAGGTAGTCTTTACTGAAGAAATGTCCCTGTTCTAAAATGGTGATGTGGGACACACTCCCTGCGCGTACGGTGTCAGGCACACTCTTCTGCGTGCCTGGTCTGCCCTGGCTGTGGGTGCTCGCTCTCCCTGTGGGCTCAGACTACTTGTTCGGAAGGGGCCGGGTGTGGGCTAACTCCCCAGCTGGCCACTAGCTCCTTCAGGAGCCTGTGCTGGCTTCAAGTCGCTAGGTGGCGCCAGAGATCTCTCCTAGAGCCCTTGGGGAGCTGATTTTCCACCCCCGTGGGACAGGGAGCAGAGCGGGGATGGTAGGGTACACCTCAACGGCTTTGGGGTGCTGTGTCTGCCTTGTGCCCCACCGTCGTGGGGAACCCACGCCCCTAATTTCGTGCCCCAGGTTTCAGTTCCAAAGCCCTCAGTTCCAGGACGCGGGCTGTAGCCCAGTTCAGTGGCGCGGGAATGGCGCCTTTTGCAGGGCTCCCATGCCTGGGCGCCTGGTTCCTGCTTACTCAGGGAGGGACCTTCACCTCAGTGAGGACCTCCGAGAGTCTCCCCGCAAGCCTAGGTCGTCTCCCAAGCCTAGGTCGCAGGCGCGGGGACCTGGGCAGCCGCGATCCTGGTCTGCACTTGCTTTTCAAGCGCGCCGAGCGCGCCACTTTCCGCGCAAGCTTACCGGCAGCCCAGGCTGTGTGCGCGTCTCCCGGGGTCTTTGTTCTTCTCTAATGGCGCCCGGAGCCGTTCGCTCCCCGCCGCGGCGAATCCTGCAGGGTTCGCCTCAGCTCCCGTTCACGGGGTGTGGTGGCTGCAATAGTTCCTTTCCACTCACAGTCCCACTTGCTGCGTCCGTTTTTCTTGTTGGCCGTTTTGGTTTGTTGTTTCCCTCCTCTCTGCCGGTCGGAGAGTGCCGTCTCTGTGGGCGGGGGAGGGGAGCAGGGTTCTGCACTTCCCTCCCTTCTGGTCCTCTTTTATGGCAACTTTCTTCTTCGGGCAGTTTGCTGGAGTCGTCCGTTTATCTTCCGTGTCCCAGTTCTCACTGGGACCTGCCACTTTTCCTCCCTATTAACTTTTTTTAATGGGAGATCTTACTCGCAGTGTCTCCTCGCCACCATGTTGCTCCGCCCCCCAACAGTATTCTTTTAGATTCCACTGGAAATATTCTCTAAAGGAAATTTCATCTTATGTTAAGATCCTGGGTATGCTATCAGATGGTGGTAGGAAAATCAATGGTACTGCTGTCAACCACTGTTCTATATAAGTGTATTTAAGTGCAATCTCAATGGGCAAAAAGAACTCAAAAGCACTTTAAGAGTGAACTTTCAGGGCCTCCCCAGTGGCGCAGCGGTTGAGCACTGGGCTGTGAAGCTGCCCGCAGCCTCTGCAGCGCTGGTTCAATACCCAGCCATGTCCCACATGGCGCGCAGACCTCTCCTGCCACCCACTGCTCCCCTCAGCATTGTACTTCAGTCCTTCTGCCTGTTCTGCTCCCTGCTCTGGCTCTGGGGAATTCTCTCAGCCTCCCACGCTTCTGACTGTACCCAGTGCTTGTATAAATAAATAAATAAATCTTTAAAAAAAAAAAAAAAAAAGTGAACTTTCAGTCCAGAATGAAAACATATAATGAAGAACACACATTCAACCACAATCAGATAAAAGCATGTTAATATTCCAAGTTGTTATTTTTAACCAAGTTTTATAGTGAAAGATGGCTATACTCCTCAAATTACTTTTTTTCAATTTATGTCTATATATATTTTATATCATTATTCATTTTTGGTCCTCAAATTACTCTTTAAAAGACTTTCCTCAGATTTAACTTTAGCTTAGAAACTATTTTCCCTTAATCAGCTAGCAAAGGAGAGATATTAATAAAATGAAATGAGGGGCCTCCCCGGTGGCGCAGCGGTTGAGCGCTGGGTTGCGAAGTTGCCCGCAGCCTCTGCAACGTCGGTTTGATCCCCAGCCACCAGGCGAGGGTCCCACATGGCGTGCAGACCTCTCCTGCCGCCCGCTGCTCCCCTCAGCAGTGTATTTCGTCAGTCTGCCTGTTCTGTTCCCCGCTCTGGTGAATTCTCTCACCCCCTCACACTTCTGACTGTACCCAGTGCTTGTATAAATAAAAAAATCTTTAAAAAATAAGTAAATGAAATGAAACCCACTTTTAAGGAACAACATCACAAGACTTTTTTTTTTTTTAAAGATTTTTTTTTTTATTTATTTATACAAGCACTGAGCACAGTCAGAAGCACGGGAGGGTGAGAGAATTCACCAGAGCCAGAGCAGGGAACAGAACAGGCAGACTGACGAAGTACACGGCTGAGGGGAGCAGCGGGCGACAGGAGAGCTCTGTGCGCCATGTGGGACCCTCACCCGGTGGCCGGGGATGGAACCGGCGCTGCAGAGGCTGCGGGCAGCTTTGCAACCCAGCGCTCAACTACTGCGCCACCGGGGAGGCCCACACAAGACATTTTTTTTTTTTTAATTTTTTTTTATTTTATTTATTTTTTTTTTATAAATTTTATTGTTATATTCCCTATACAATTGCAGCCCCCCATTCTGACCCCAATCCCTCCCCTCCCGCCCCCGCCCCCCTAAAAGTGTCTCTGGTTCATAGTTTTTTGTTGATTTTGATTTTCACTTTCTTATAGTTATTCATTTTCCTGGTCCCTTATTTAAGTTTTCTAGATTCCTGCTATGAGTGAGATCATCCGGTATTTTTCTTTTTCTTTTTGGCTTATTTCGCTGAGCATGATCCCTTCCAGCGCCATCCATGTTGCAGCAAATTGCATGTGTTTATCTTTTTTGAATGCTGAGTAATATTCCATGGTATATATGTACCACATCTTCTTGATCCAGTCATCTATTTTTGGGCATTTGGGTTGTTTCCAAAGCTTAGCTATTGTAAACAGTGCTGCTATAAACATAGGGGTGCAGGTGTTCTTTGGAATTGATGTTTCTGTGTCCTTTGGGTAAATACCTAGGAGTGGAATTGCTGGATCATATGGAAGCTCTATGTTTAGTAGGTCCAGAAATCTCCACACAGCTTTCCACAGTGGTTGGACCAGTTTGCACTCCCACCAACAGTGCAGAAGAGTTCCTTTTTCTCCACACCCTCGCCAGCATTTGTTGTTGCTAGTTTTTTTAATATGTGCCATTCTCACTGGTGTAAGATGGTATCTCATGGTAGTTTTGATTTGCATTTCCCTGATGACAAGTGATGTTGAACATTTTTTCATATGCCTGTTGGCCATTTGCATTTCCTCTTCAGAGAAGTTTCTTTTAAGCTCTTCTGCCCATTTTTTGACTGGATTATTTTCTTTGTTGTTGTTGAGTCTCATCAGCTCTTTGCAGATTTTTGTGATCAGTCCTTTATCATTAGTGTTGGGTGCAAAAATGTTCTCCCAGTTGGTGGGGTTTCTCTTTGTTTTTGTTATTGTCTCTTTTGCCCACACAAGACATTTTTTGATGAAAAATTATAAATTAAATCTTTTATGAAATGTACTTAATAAAACTGGATTATGACATTATGTCAAAGTTGTAACAAGTATTCAGAGATTAAATCATTTGAGCGATGAAAGAGTTATATAAGAAGTCATGGTAAATAGTCATGCCTACATACACACATAATGTAGCTATTAATTTGGTTGTTTAATAAATGGATCCTATTAATTCAAAACTATAAAGCGTTAACTGGTTCTATCATGTACTAGTTGCATGACTTTGAAAAGTTAACCAATTTCTCTGTCTCAATTTTCTCATCTGTAAAATGAGATAATGGCTCCTACAGCATAAGGCTATATAGAGTGCATAGGGTAATTCACAAGCATAAAAACACATAAAAAGTACTCAATAAATGGGACTCAGTAGAAGCAGTAGACTGTGTCCTTAGGAAAGCAGTATTCAGAAAGGACAGTAAAAGTACATTTTAGAAAGTGTAACTTCATCACTGAAGTGATAAGGTAAAAAACAGTTGACGGGGTAAATGTACCAAAAGATAAGAGATAGTAAAAAATCCTAGATATAAAACCCACTAAATTCAACAATACATACATTTTACAGATGTACTGATCAAATTGTTAAATACATATGATGATGACCATCTGCTTCTCAACATTGTTGAACTACCGAGAAGTTCAAAGGCTTTAACAAGGAACTTGAAAATATAACTGATAAGGAAGCACAATTTGATCAAGATTTTGGCAAAGGTATATAGTAATTACAGTAAGTTAACAAAAAAATTAGAACAAAAATAAAAAAGGAAGATATTTTTGGCTTCTAAACCTTTCCTTAATTACATCTTAATTTGGTTTGTCCTTGCTGCATTTTTAATTATTTCAGTTAAATGTCTTTTAAAAAGGGCTTTGATAAAATGTTTTAAAAAATATATACAAGCATAAGTGGTCAACTTAAAGTAGTCAGCATGTTCACAAAGCTACCAATATACTCTTACCACCATAAAATTGAAGCATACAGCTGAGGTCAGGATTAGTTGCCTCCTCTTGTATACGCAGAGGGTCATCAAAGCCCAGTCTGGACAAGTAATCATAAACAATCTGAAGAGGTCGTTCAGTAGGGTCCAGTCTCCTGCTTACACAAAGAAAAACATTTGATATGTATAAAAATACTTGATTTATTTCTTTCAGTCTTCTCATATGCTCTCCATTCTCACTTTTAGATCAAGATTTATATCTATATCATATAATACAACTAATCTACATATAATACAACTAATCTAAACAAAAGTTCTCAAAGTTTTTGGGCCTTACAACTCTCCCATAGTCTTTGAGGACTCCCAAAGAACTTCTGTTTACATGAGGTATATCAATATTTACTGAATTAAAATCTAAAATTAAGAATTTTCAAATATGGGCCTCCCCAGTGGCGCAGCGGTTGAGTGCTGGGTTGCGAAGCTGCCCGCAGCCTCTGCAGCGCCGGTTCGATCCCCAGCTGCTCCCCGGCCACCGGAGGAGGGTCCCGCATGGCGTGCAGACCTCTCCTGCTGCCCGCTGCTCCCCTCAGCAGTGTACTTCGGTCCTTCTGCCTGCTCTGCTCCCCGCTTTGGCTCTGGTGAGTTCTCTCACCCTCCCGCACTTCTGACTGTACCCAGTGCTTGAATAAACAAACAAACAAATAATCTTTTTAAAAAAAGAATTTTCATATATTTATTAATTTTAATAATAATAAGCTCATCCTATGTTAATGTAAATAATATTCTCTTTTCAAAAAGATTCATTTATGCATATAAGAACTGGGGTACAGGCCAGAGGTGTGGGGGGTGGGGTATGAGAGGATTCACCAGAGACAGGGTGGGGAACAGAACAGGCAGATCTACTGAAATACAGTGTTGAGGGGAGCAATGGGTGAGACAGGAGAGGTCTGCTGTGCCATGTGGGTCACCTCCCTGGCCAGGGATCGAACTCATGCTGCAGTGGTTGCCAATAGATTCATAGTGCTGCGCCTTAACCGCTCACACCGCCAGGGAGAGCCCTAAATAATATTCTTTGAAATATGTCTTCCAAAATAAAACAAATTTCATGAAGACAATAGCACTGTTTAACATTTTTGTAAATCTCTTTAATAGCTGCTTTAATGGGAGATAGCTAGATTCTCAGATCTGCTTTAACATTTAATCTTTTTTTAAAGATTTATTTATTTATGCATACAAGAACTGGGGTACAGGCCAGAGGTGTGGGGGGGTGAAAGGATTCACCAGAGACAGAATGGGGAACAGAACAGGCAGACTGACTAAAATACACTGTTGGGCAAGACAGGAGGGGTCTGCTGCACCATGTGGGTGGCTCCCTGGCGGGTCGGGGATCGAACTTGTGCTGCAGTGGCTGCTGATTGCTTCATAGGTTGCGTCTTAACCCCTTGCGCCACCAGGGAGGCCCCATTCAGTCTTTTGTAACACTATTATTATGTAGCTGCTAAGAGTGAAAAAGTAATGTTTTATTATTAGGGACTAGTTTTGACCTCATGCACCACTTCTAAGAGTCTTAGGACTGCCACAGAATCCTCTGAGAACCTCTGGCCCAAACTTAAAGGCAGCAAAATTATGACATATAAAAAATGATACATGGCCGTAACTGATGTACTGATCAAACTGACAGATGTACTGATTTGTTGTGCTGTGGCACACAGATTTAGAGATGCAGACTTCGGGTTGTCAATTATGACCTAGGTACTACCGTTTCCACTGATGTCATAGATGACTCTTCCATAGACATTAGGAATGAGTGGCCCAAAATTCTGAGAAATTATTCTACTACATGTTCCTGAAACCACCACCAAAAAACAAGTTAGGAAAACCTACTATGTGTATTTAAGGGGTCTTGAAAAACATTAATCTTTGTCTTAAAAGGATTCTGTTTATAAAATTTAAGGATGTTGTTAATTAGAAGAAACATAGTAACTTGCCATAATGGCAAAAAGATGAAGGAATCTGGATTTTGTGATTAAAGAACTAGAAAAAAATATTGGCAATAAGATTTTAAGTAAAAAATAACACAAAATGGAAACACTAAAACACTAAGTATAAACAAATATATGAACATAAAATTCAGGAGTGGGAGTTATACTGATGAGTACAGACACACAAAAATTAACAAAGAGTTAATAACAATGTTAAGCATTCTCTCAGTGCAATGGCAGAATTTTTCTAAGAAGGATATATTTTAGGAGGGACTTCTAATAAAATGTATGTTGGTGGGGGTTCAATTAGCCATACCATATAAAGTCTAATTTAAAGATGACCAAGAACAAAAAGAGCTATCTGTATCTTCAAATGTCAAAAAGGATGACTTATTTTGGACTGCGCTAAAAAATGAGATTAGGAACAAGAACATCGCAATAGTTGAACAGGTAGATTTGGACTGAAAATAAGGAAGAACCTTAATAATCAGAGATGCCCAATAATAAAATAGACTGCCTCTCAAAATAGCTCACAAGGAGTTGGAGAGCCATCTGTCACATATATCTTAGAGTCCTGTAAGAATCAATTTGAATCAGATGACCTTTAGGGTCTTTTAGAACTCAAGAGTCTAAGAGTCCAATCTGAAGCCTGCTATTATTTTAGGATACAGAGTTTAACTTTATTTAAATACTTTAATTCCATATATTGATCACATATACAGGATCAAAAAGTACTACTTTCAGGTTAAATTTTAGCTCAGTTTTTCTATTTCTCTCTAGATAACCAAAAGAAATGGAAACATCTAATTATGACATATTTTCTGATCTAAAAAGGCTCTGAAATTTTGGAAACTCTCTTTATATATTTCCACCTAAAGGAAGCATTTTCCCAACGGGCGAAAAAAAGATCAAGAGAATCTCACATCTGCTCTTATTAATCTAGTATAAATGAGTAAACAAGAGATATTTTAAGAACTGCAAAAACAAGTAAAATAAGAGACTAAATCTATTTACTCATTAAACTCATCTGCTTAAGAGAGTAGAGAGTATGGGGGAGGAAAATGCTGTAATATGCTTACAAATCAATTTTGTGTTACAAAGTTCCAAAAGTTTAACAGTCTGGTAATTAGCTATTTGTTAAATTTCACAAATCAAAGGAAAATTATACACCGCAAAACAGTTAGGAAAGAGTAATACTGACAATGAAAAGTTCTTTTAAGCATTTGAAACACTTCTATTGCTTTAAGGAGAGACTACAACATGCCATTGTTTTAGTTTGTTTCTAAGGTTTCCAGGAGCTTCTACAATCCTTTGAAAAACGAATAAATGTATATATAGCCACCTCTTTCCAAGAACTCAGCCAATACAGTTATGCTATCAAGAGCCATCTAGGGGCCTCACAGGTGGCTCAGGCAGTTGAGCATGCAGTGCTGTGGAGCTGTCTGCAGCCTCTGCAGCCTCTGCAGCCCGGCCAGCCAGGGAAATACACACATGGCGCGGCAGGCCTCTCCTGCCTCGTCCGCTGCTCCCCTCAGCAGTGTATTTCAGTCACTCTGCCTGTTCTGTTCCCTGCTCTGTTTCTGGTGGATCCTCTCACCTTCTGGCACATCTATGCACATCTGGCCTGTACCCCGGAGGGAGGGAGGGAGGGAGGGAGGGAGGGAGGGAGGGAGGGAGGGAGGGAGGAAGGAAGGAAGGAAGGAAGGAAGGAAGGAAGGAAGGAAGGAAGGAAGGAAGGAAGGAAGGAAGGAAAGAAGGAAAGAAGGAAGGAAGGAAGAAAGGAAGCCATCTAGAGCTCTTAGCCAGCAGTAGTCAACAGCTACAGGTAGGATACATGTAAGAGAAAAGCAAATTTCATTTCAACAATCATTTCATAAGAATTCTAGTTAATAGCAGGAAGGAAAGTACCTATTAATAAAATCAAACAAGGAAAAAACTTTATATCAGACACCCTATACAGAGCACAGCAGTACCTTTCATATCAAATTCAGATTAAAACTCAATTCCTTATGACCTATAAAAATTAAATCAACAAATATTAAAATCAATAATACAAAAAAGAATACTCCATCCTATGCTAGAGTTGTCCTACATTTTAAAAAGGCTATGCCTATTTTGCAAATAAGAAAAATAAGGTTCAGGGCCTCACTGGTGGCGCAAGGGGTTAAGCACCGCACTATGAAGTGATCTGCAGCCTCTGCAGCACGAGTTCAAGCCCCAGCCAGGGAGCAACCCACATGGCGCAGCAGACCTCTCCTGTCTCAACTGATGCTCGCTTCAGTAGTGTATTTCAGTCAGTCTGCCTGTTCTGTTCCCCACTCTGTCTCTGGTGAATCCTCTCACCGCCCCCTCTCTTGCCTGTACCCTAGCTCTTGTATGCATAAATAAATACATCTTAAAAAAGAAAAAAAGTAAATTACTTGAAATATAACACATTCTTTTAGTTTTAAAATAAGAAATATGGGGCCTCCCTGGTGGCACAGCGGTTGAACGCTGGGTTGCGAAGCTGCCCGCAGCCTCTGTAGCACAGGTTCGATCCCCGGCCGCTGGGCGAGGGTCCCACATGGCATGCAGACATCAACTGCCACCCGCTGCACCCCTCAGCAGTGTACTTCAGTACATCTGCCTCTTCTGCTCCCCGCTCTGGTGAATTCTCTCACCCTCCCGTGCTTCTGACTGTACCCAGTGCTTGTATAAATAATCTTTTTTTAAAAATAAAAAATTAAATTAAATTAAATAAGAAATATGAAGCACAAAACTAAAGCTAGAGATATGAAATACAAAACAAGAATGTCCTTTTTCCACAGTAGTAAATCAATCCATTTTTTTTTATAACATCAGTATATGGTAAACAAAATTTCAGTGAACTGCAAGAGGTCACCCAGGATGTCAGTGACAGAAGAGAAATTAGAATTCAAGGTCCTGAGACCCAAGGTATGACTTTCTGTACTATTCATCGTATTGCTTTGCAGTATATCTTGAAAGACAGCCTATCACACACAGAAATCTTAGTCATTTTGATAACTAAGAATAAAATTGTAAGTAAATATATGACCATGAGCCAAAGGGTACTCCATCTTGATACAAGTGATACTGTTACACCCTTTCAGACAGACAGCAATGATCACACTAAGCTTTAATAGTGAGGCATTTATCACTTAGGTAATTCAACAGAAAAGACAGGCCAAACATCATGTAAACAGCAGTGGTACAGGAGACCAGACACTTCTGTTCCAACTACAGCTCTACAACCAGGCAGCTGTGGGAGTGTGCTTTTTACCTGATCTCTTCTCACTCCCTCACATCTACAAAAAGTAGGGAAATGGTCTCACAGATTCCGATTGAAGTTTCTGGCCTTCTGAGCTGGACAATTCTTCACTGTACAAGACTGTCCCATACACTCAGGGTATTAAGCCTGTCTGGTCCCTTGCCTCCTAAATGCCAGTAACTCTTCCCAGGGGTTGTGACAAACCAGAAACCCTGTTCCCACACATATTTCCAAACTGAAAGAGGAGGGGATACAGGCTAACAATCTAACATTTCACTGGTAGATGATCAAAGGCTCCTTCAAGTGTGGAAATTCTATAAATCAGTAATCTTTATAGACGAGTGACAAGAAGATACTACCTTAAATTGTCAGCTATCTTATAAAGGACACTCAAGAAGAAAGTACCTATTCCTCCAATTAGGTAACATAATATGAATGTAAGCAATTAAAAGCTGAGTAAGAGATCGAAAAAAGGTCCTTAAGTATGACTAAACCATTCAATGAATACCAGTTCTTCTCTTAGAGGGCCTTTAACCCAAACAAAGTCCACTGTCTATCTTGAATGACAAGCTGCTTGGCAGTACCTGTTCGACCTTGAACAAAGCCTCCGTTTTCCTCATCTGAAAGGGATACCACCCTAACTGCCCCTGGAGCTACTGGGGGCATTTAATGAGAGTATGTGCAAAAGAACACAAGACACAGTGACTAGCAAAAGAAAGCACTTAAAGTTAGTTACAATCTACCATCATTGCCATCACTCTGGCGGGATGAGACTTCTTAAGATCCTATTCCAGCAGTAAAAATAAATCATTCTCGCAAACCATCGTTCATGTGTTTTCAGTAATTTTCTAATCAGTAATTTTTCAAACAACTATTTCATTACAAAATTATCAAAGCCACAGGGCTAAAAAGAGACAAACTCTTAATTGTAAGTACAGTTTAGAATCAAAGTAAATTATACCACATTCAGATTCTTAATTAACTACAAAACTAGCAGCAGCAAGCCAAGTCAAGAGGGTTTCTCCACATTCCTAATATCTTTGCACAAACACACATTCACATACAAATGAATGAGTAAGTGAATTCCATCAATCATGACCAGCTATAAAGTAGGTCAAGGCCTTCCAACTGATAAAATTAGATCAGAATCAGTGTTAAGATTTAGAAAAGCCTGAGGATCACCCAATCTGATCCCTTTCTTTTACAAACGAATTTAGTAAATGTAGTTAACTGGCAACAAGGAAAACACTCAAATGCTAATTTACTTTTTTTTAAAAAAAAAAGATTTATTTTTATTTATTTATACAAGCACTGGGTACAGTCAGAAGCGCGGGAGGGTGAGAGAATTCACCAGAGCCAGAGCGGGCAGACTGAAGTACACTGCTGAGGGGAGCAGCGGGCGGGCGGCAGGAGAGGTCTGCGCTCCATGCGGGACCCTCCTCCAGTGGCCGGGGAGCAGCGGGGATTGAACCAGCGCTGCCAAGGCTGCGGGCAGCTTTGCAACCCAGCACCCAACCGCTGCGCCACCGGGGAGCCCCCTGTTAATTTACTTTTTTCAGGAATGAGTCCAAATCTTACAAGGAACACATAATAAACCTCAGCTTATTTTTTAATTTGAAAATGTATATGTCATTTTATTAAATTCTCTGAAAAATTAATTTTGGAGAAACACTTTAATGTTCAAAATAGACTAAAAAAGGGCCTCCCCTGGGGGCACAGCGGTTGAGCGCTGGGCTGTGAAGCTGCCCGCAGCCTCTGCAACACCGGTTCGATCCATGGCCTCTGGCGAGGGTCCCACATGGCGCACAGACCTCTCCTGCAGCCTGCTGCTCCCCTTAGCAATGTACTTCATCAGTCTGTCTGTTCTTCTCCCTGCTCTGGCGAATCCTCTCACTCGCCAGGGCTTCTGACTGTACCCAGTGCTTGTATAAATAAAGAAAGAAATCTTAAAAAAAAAAAAAAAGACTAAAAAAAGCAGTTATCACAGGAATGTTCACATATGTTGCGGTTTTTCCTGTTTCCAAGAAAATGAGCAGACCACAATTTTCTACCATCTAAAGACAGTCACAGAGTCACTACATTTGCTTTGGTCACTGCAATCAGGCATAAAGTCTCATCTGGCACTAAAGGTATAAGACACTGATTGATGATGTCAGATTCCAACCTCTCCTTTACTAAGGTAACCGTGGCTTACACCACTATATGTTTCAGGAGTACAGGTTCACAGTTGTTATGTTACGGCACCACATCCACTACTAAAGTACCAGGAACTCTCCACGACGGTCCAGAACCCCTCCACCCTCTGCTCCCATCATCACCACTTCTACTAATCTCAGTCCTGCAGTCCGAATTCAAGAGTTTGTTTTGGTTTGAATAAACCTCAGTTTAGACTTTTAAAATAACATCAATTTGTAGCTCAGCTAAAGGTGTTACTATTATTACCACATTTTTAGGTGTAAGTTAGAGCTTCCTTTCTCACTTTCAACAGTACTCAATCCACAGCTTTAAATTGTTTCAAGACATTTATTTATTACAGGAAAGGTGGGGAGAAGAGGAAGTCAGTGGTCCGGTACTTAAGGCACTCTTATTTACAGTTTAATTCAAAGAACAGTAACTTTTTAAAAACTCTGAACCAAAGAGTTCATATGAATAGTGTAAGGCTACTATGAGAATACTTTTCTTTTTTTTCCTTCAGATTTATTTTTATTTATTTATACATATAAGAACTGGGGTGTAGCCAGAGATGCAGGGGGTAAGAGGATTCACCAGAGACAGAGTGGGGAACAGAACAGGCGGATCTACTAAATACACTGCTGAGGGGAGCAGCAGACAAGACAAGAGAAGACTGCTGCACCAAGTGGGCTAGATCCCTGGCTGGGACTGAACGCATGCTGCAATGCCTGGCTATACTTTGATAGTGCTGAGACTCAACCCCTGTGCCACCAGGGAGGCCCCAATGCTTTTCTTCCTAATGTTTATCTAAAATATTTTAAAGAACACGCAAATGCTTTGTAAACCTATGAAAATATGCTCACCTTTACTCATCAAGATAAATGAAAATTAAAATGATAAAATAACCAAATTTTTATCAGATTTACAAAAATCCAACTCATTAGGCTTGAAAAAATATTTGTCCTTGGAATGCTGATTTTTTGGTTCTCAAATTTTGAAACTGTTGACAATCATTTCTTTCCCAAATAAGTATGTACTCAGACATGAGTGTGCATCCACGTTTATATATAAAATTTAACACTAACATTCTGCAGAATGTTAAGATGGAAATAGGTACACTTTTGTACTATGAACTGAAGCGCAACTTCTAGGTAGAGGAATTTGACAATATCTATCAAAAATTAAAAATGTATACATCCTCGGGCCTCCCCAGTGGCGCAGCAGTTGAGCGCTGGGTTGCGAAGCTGCCCGCAGACTCTGCGGCGCCAGTTCGATCCCTGGCTGCTCCCCGGCCACAGGAGGAGGGTCCCACATGGCCCGCAGACCTGTCCTGCCGCCCGCTGCTCCCCTCAGCAGTATACTTCGGTCCTTCTGCCTGCTCTGCTCCCCGCTCTGGCTCTGGTGAATTCGCTCACCCTCCCGCGCTTCTGACTGTACCCAGTGCTTGTATAAATAAATAAAATAAATCTTTAAAAAAAAAAAAAATGTATACATTCTCTGGCCCAGTAGTTCTACTTGTAGGGGTTTATCCTACAGATGACTTCCACAGAGGGAAAATCACAGGTACAAGCATAGCTACTGCAGCACTATTTGTAGAAGTACAAAATCAGTCTGAATGGTAAGTTGCGAAAATTATGATACTCATAAAATAGAGCACTATGCAGCCATTAAGTAAATGAAAACTATTTAAATGTTAATATGGAAAGATCTTTATATTAAGCGCACAATGTGTTGCATATACTACAAATTTTAAAATTCAAATAGACACAAACTCATACATGAACATATCTAATTTTCACTCTGTACCCTTTTATACATTTCAGTTTCATTCTTTTACATGTATGACTTTAAAAAAAAAAAAAAACGTATGTTAAATGTAGATAGCTGACCTATGGCATAAACGAAATGAAGTCACCGTCAAATTTTCCTTTGCAGATAATTCTCAAATTTAAGAACCATAAAGTCAGCATTACAAGGACAAATCTTTTCAAGTGTAGTGACTCCATAATCAACATCAGTTCCAGCACAATGAAAACCCTACAGCCCACCTCCAAATGGCTCACATTACTTGTGTGATGGTCGTAATGTGAGGGGTAAAACTCTGACCTTACCTGACCAGGTCTCCATGAAGTTGTAAATAAAGACTTTCCCTTCCCTCTCCAGCACATATTTCTGATGCTGGTGTCTCTACTGTGCAAAGGACAAGATGCAAGTCGGAGGAGGCGGAGGGGGTGGTTGTAGTGGCAGTGGGTATCTCTGCTCCATAAAGGTAAACACAGCCTCTCTTCACATCTTCTCTCAGCCAGTCTCTCTCTCGAGAACCAAACCTGCTTCTCCTATTCAAACAATTTCTACTCCCATTACGTTTCATATTTCTCTAAAAAAGATCAAGAAAGAAATCAGCTAGAATGTTTGACTGAATTAGACATTTCACCCCAAACCCCAACCTTCCACTCTATATTGACCAATACTCCACAGAAGTATCATCCCCTCCTCACAAGAAGCCTTCTGCATCTGCGATGCTCATCCTTAACTTGGGAAAATTTTCTTTACTGCTAACTGTTCATGTCTCTGGAAATCATTCTCTGATCCATTCTTTTTATGTTTTCAGAAAAATATCTGTGCATCTACTACCCAGCTTTCACATATTTCCATTTTCCCATATTCAGTTTAGATCATTATTCTACACACACGTGTGTATAAAATTATTCTTACATTACACAGCTGAAGGGACCTGGCATCCCACCATTTCCCCACCCATTTCTCCCCCAAAACACACACTCTACTGTATTTGGTATTTATCATTCCATGCATATTAATGTTTGCCATATGTATATACCTGTAAGTAATACACAGTATTGTTTGACAAGATTTATCTTCATCCAACAATTTTAAAATGTGGTTCAATGCTGTTTTAGAAATATACCCATGTTAATACACCCAGCTGATTCATTTGAGTTATACTCCATTTTATAAGTACACTGCAATTTATTATTCTGCTGATGGCATTTAGTTTGGTTCTAATTTTTTACTGTTGGAAACAATGCTGCAATAAACATTTTTGTAGATGTATCTATACGCAATCTGAAAGCTTCTCTAGGGTCCTGACTCTCTACTACATATTCCAAATAAGCAAGTACAGTATCAACACAATATAAAACATTGCATAAATAGTCTTCCTATTCCCATCAGTTTCCAAAATATTGCTGCTGCATTTGATGAATTAGGTATGTGAAATTCATGCATTTTGAAGTTATCTCAAACAAAAACAACTGCTACAGTAATCTAACAAATTTCTAAAGATCAACATTTACCTACTCTATTTTTAGGAGCCATTTATGTTCCCTTTAATAAAACAGAAATTTCCACTAAAAGTTACACTGAGATACCACCCTGGTGTCCTCTCCCACTGCCTTTCCTCAGTTTCAGGCATATTCAACTACTAAGAGTGTCCAGAACACGCCACTACTCTGCAGTTTTCTTACTGATCTGATTGAAACAGCCTTCACCTTGTCAATCTGACTAGTTAGCCTCTCTGTGCTGTCTATGGAGCCTTCCATGGCTCCCACCTCGTTACAAAAATTTCTTCCCAGGCTAATTTAATCCAATTAGTTTTGGCAAAAATTTGAACAAACTTAGGGGGGTATTATACAGTCTTATAGTGAACCCTACCTAACATCCATTCTTTGTACCAACTACAAAGTAATTAAATACTTTTGCTACTATCACTTACTGGAAAACGGAAATACCATAAGCAAATTAAATATTATTTTTGTAATTACTGAAATTAAACATTTGAGAGTAACTAGCACCTAAAATTCAATTTCTAGGGCCTCCCCGCTGGCGCGGCGGTTGAGCGCTGGGTTGCGAAGCTGCCCGCGGCCTCTGCGGGGCTGGTTCGATCCCCGGCTGCTCCCCGGCCACCGGAGGAGGGTCCCACATGGCGCGCAGACCTCTCCTGCCGCCCGCTGCTCCCCTCAGCAGTGTACTTCGGTCCTTCTGCCTGCTCTGCTCCCCCCTCTGGCTCTGGTGAATTCTCTCACCCTCCCGCGCTTCTGACTGTACCCAGTGCTTGTATAAATAAATAAATAAATAAATAAAAATTAATCTTAAAAAAATATATAAAAAAATTTTTTTTTAAAAATTAAAAAAAATAAAATTCAATTTCTAAAGATGTAAAAAGGGGAAGGTATCCCACATAGGAAGAAATAACAAGTATGAAAATGGCTATATTGTTTTAATTTAGGCTAGCACAGCAAACTTGATCATTTTCTAGATCTTAGGAATTTGAATATGGCTATTCAAAACCATAAGGATTATTACTGATTCTAACTTTAGATAGCAGGATAAAATCTTGCTATGGGTAGGAACTAGGTCTCTCTCTCTTCTCATCAAGAACATTTTCTCAAAGTTGAACATACAGGAAATTACAAAGAGCCTACAAGTACTTATTTTATAAACACAGAAGCAATCATATTTGCTCCATTAAACAATTTTTAACCAATGAGTAATTAACCACTGGTTAATTTTAAATACTTCTTATTTTTTAATCTCTGGAAAAGTCTCACTGTTGTTATATGAAAACAGTATTCTATATGGTACAGTAACATTTATACATAGAAGCTTTACATTCTGCACTGAGTGGAGAGAAATTTCACTCACTGATATCAGAGAACAAATAGATACTATTCCATAAAACCATCAAAAAACTCCTTTAAAGAAAAATTGTAAGGTCAAATAATGGCCCACTAACCTTCACAATTTTAGATAACAAAGACATCAGGAAGTTATTAGTTCATCCACTATTTTACCCCTGTAAGGATTTTTAACAGTTACATTTTTAATCATATACATTTTTCCCTTAAGACTATAAATTCCGGGCCTCCCCGGTGGCGCAGCGGTTGAGCGCTGGGTTGCGAAGTTGCCTGCAGCCTCTGCAGCGCCGGTTCGATCCCCGGCTGCTCCCTGGCCACCGGAGGAGGGTCCTACATGGTGCACAGACCTCTCCTGCCGCCCGCTGCTCCCCTAAGCAGTGTACTTCGGTCCTTCCGCCTGCTCTGCTCCCCGCTCTGGCTCTGGAGAATTCTCTCACCCTCCCGCGCTTCTGACTGTACCCAGTGCTTGTATAATTAAATAAATGAATTTAAAAAAATGAATGAATGAATAAATAAATAAATCTTTAAAAAAAAAAAGACTATAAATTCCTTAGGGAACTTTACACTATTGACACATGTGTTACCGGCCACCATTTACTACACAGAATGGATCCACTGTCTATTCATTCCACCCCATGAAGACAATAAAAACACTGAGTGGGAACTTCAATAGATATCATTCTCTTAAACCTGGGCATTGAAAATGCCTTGATACTGCATTCCATTCTATTTCTGATTCTCTACCTGGCGCCCCTCTGCCTTGAGGCAAGGTGTGAAATGTGAGTGCACAATATCAAAATCTAGAGGAAGGGGAGATGCTCAAGGCTTTCAAAGCCTTGTGGTTGTCAAGCAACCTGGTCACAAAAAGTGTCAACAAGAGGGACCACCAACCAATAACTCATATGTAACCTGCACAAGAGAGAAGTAGAGGAATACCTGAACTAGAAATGGGAATGGAAAAGATTGGGGGTCAGCATGGAACCATTTCTGACATGAAAGGGAAGTCTTCACTTAAGAAAGCACCAACTAAAATTTCTGGAATGCACAGTAGTAAGTTAAAAAGAAGATAAGCTGAAGTCACATTAAATAGTCTCAAAATGTTCATTTTCTCAGAAAAAAAATGAAATTAAATAAATAAACAGAAGGTTTATCTATGAAGCAAGCAAAGTCTTCTAACAACAATGTAGATCGGGTCTCCCTGGGGGGCACAGCAGTTGAGCACTGGGTTGCCAAGCTGCCTGCAGCCTCTGCAGCACCGGATCAATCCCTGGCTGTGAGGGTCCAGCAAAGCTGCCCGCAACCTCTGCAGCACCGGTTCAATCCCCGGCTGCCTGTGAGGGTCCCACATGGCGCACAGACCTCTCCTGCTGCCCGCTGCTCCCCTCAGCAGTATACTTCATCAGTCTGCCTGTTCTGCTCCCAGCTCTGACTCTGGTGAATTCTCTCACCCTTCCGCGCTTCTGACTGTACCCAGTGCTTGTATAAATAAATAAATTTTAAAAAAAATTCAAAACAAAAGGGCCTCCCCGATGGCGCAACAGTTGAGCACTGGGTTGCGAAGCTGCCCGTGGCCTCTGCGGCGCAGGTTCGATCCCCGGCTGCTCCCCAGCCACAGGAGGAGGGTCCCACATGGCGCGCAGACCTCTCCTGCCGCCCGCTGCTCCCCTCAGCAGTGTACTTCGGTCCTTCTGCCTGCTCTTCTCCTCGCTCTGGCTCTGGTGAATTCTCTCACCCTCCCGCATTTCTGACTGTACCCAGTGCTTGTATAAACAAACAAACAAACAAATAAATAAATAAAATACGTGCCTCTTTAAAAAAAAAATAAAAAAAAAATACATTTTAAAAAAAATTCAAAACAATGTAGATCATTTTCTATTTAACTATTATTACCCATCGCTGAATTACAGAGTACTTCCTTCCACTCTACTGGCCTAAAACATCAGGAAACTGCTGGAAAGACCTTAAACAGTCACTACTGCCTATATGACACCATCCTCTGAGATGCTTTCAGTTTTAAATCACTTTTTCCACCAGACTTGCCAGACTGAGAACATTTTATATCCTAACTTACTTATATATAAGAACGGTTGAAAGAATTACCTAAAAGGGAACACTATAATCACCTTTCACAAGGCAAGTGTAAGAAGAGCACATTTAAGATTTGAAGACATTCTAAGAAGCAAAGTGCTTTAGAGAATGAATTAAGTACCCACTTCAATTTCATGTTTTTAACTCCTCTCTAAAAATTAAGATAATAGGTGAGGGCTGCCATCAGTTCAAAGGCAACAAACTCTTAAGCACCCACATATGACTCTAAAATAGGCATAGTTAAAAACAAGGTTGGCTAAAGTAACTGCCCATACTCAGTGAGTAAAGTAACTGTGCAAACAAAATGAGTTCAACTCTAGGAATATACATGTTATTAGTTTTTAAAGATTTATTTATTTATGCACAGAAGACCTTGAATGTAGGCCAGAGGTGATGGGGGGAAGCTTTACCAGAGACAAAGCGGGGAGCAGAACAGGCAGATTTCCTGAAATACACTGCTGAGGGGAGCAGCGGGCCAGACAGGAGAGGTCTATTGCGCCATGTGTGAGTTAGCTCCCTGGAGGGGGATCGAACTCTGGCCACATTGGTGATAGCGTGATAGCTCTGAGACTTAACCCCTAGGCCACCAGGGACGCCCTGGGAACATACAGTTAAGGAATATTTTGGAAGGGTGGGGTGAGATAAGGAGAGCAAGAGTACTTCAGTTCACTCAAATCTTTCTGGTATTAATTTTTTAAGATCGCATGCTCACATTGTGATTAAAAGTTGAAACTAGTATTGAAAAAAAAAAAGAAAGAGAGCATTCACTGACTATATGAGTTGTGACTTCATATGTTCTACAGGCTGAGTAAATTAAAAAATCTAAAATTGTAGGAAACATTTGTAAATTTTATGCTTCAAAGATACTCCCAATAACTTTGGATATTAAAAACTATCATATTTTTACTACAACCACATTAAAGCGGTGCATTCTAAATAGCCATTTGCTAAATAAATCTGGGGCAGATTTTGAATCAAATTTTCAAATACCCCTTACAGATGGAGCCAGATCTAATATGGTTAAATTAAACTAGCTTAACTTTATTAGCCTTTTTAGGAAGATGTCTGTTATTTTAAAATAATGAAGTTCATGATTTCATATTAAGTATAAGAGTCACAAAAGAGAATTTTGAGTTTTCAGAGGGTGTTCAGGGAAGAACATGTGGGAGATTATGACTTTCCTTCCAAATCAGAAAGTCTTCTACTTAATATATTCTTTTCCATTTTCACTTGGCACAAAATTTAACCACTCAGCTATTTAAGGGAACTTCTGAGTGTAGAACACACAGCACCTATTCTCCAGAGCTGTGCCCATTTACCTGCAAGGATTAGTAGGGACCATATACAATAAAGCATTGCAAGGTCCTTAGACTAGGGGCAGCTTGCCACACACCAGCTCAGCACTACAATCAAGATCAATTTTTGGAATCTTTCACACTGGAACCTGAGGGAATCACACTGGTAGGCAAGACCACTTTCTAGAATTATAGGAAGGTAAGAACCTTCAATAAAGATCACAGTTTCTGAAGTCCTTCCATCTCACAACTCACTCTCTTCCCATCAAAAAATGCTTTATTTTTAAAAATTAAAGTTGCTTACCTCTCAGGTCAGAGAAATTATCAATCTTTCAGAGCTGCCATTTCCTGATAAGTCAGAGCAGCTGAACTTTTTTCTTTTAGTTCGTTCACATTTACATTTTTGTGACTTTCTGATTCCAAAAAAGCCTTTGCATAATTATTTTTGTAACTTATGGCTAAAAAAGCCACAAAAAATATGTACAAGGTTTATGGAGCCATAAGGTTTATGCAGACAAGGAGGTAAAGTGTTGAAAAATGGAAGTCACTGCATTAAGATTGGGAGTAGTAGGAGAAAAAAAAGCTGTTTTATATTTTAGAGTTCTATTTTATGTTGTCTCATAGAGTCACCAAATGATTCAAATCTGTTTTCAACGTTCTTTCTTTG
Source organism: Talpa europaea (assembly GCF_964194135.1). Taxonomy (NCBI): domain Eukaryota; kingdom Metazoa; phylum Chordata; class Mammalia; order Eulipotyphla; family Talpidae; genus Talpa; species Talpa europaea. The sequence continues at coordinate 10,527,127 of NC_140084.1, read as the reverse complement.
TGATGTCCTAGCAATAACCTTAACAAAATCTACAGCGCTCACCTTTCATTCCCATGTACAACTAGTATTTCACGTCTTTTTAACAGAACACTTTTTATTGTTTTGCAAAGTATTTTTCAGTGCATCAATCCTCTAATTTTTTCTCTTTCTCTCCCCCTGGCAAGTTGAAATCCCACCGATACCTCCTCCAGAACTCTAGGAGGAATTCCATCCCACCTCCAGAAGGACACCTAGTTTACATATTTGACCTAAGGGAAATTTTCTCTCCAGCTATTTCAGAGGCCAGTAGAAAACTCCATGCAGTGGGTCTCCAAAACCCCTCCTCCTCCTCCTGCTCCCTCCCCACCCCAACCCCCATCCCGGGTGCCTGCAAACTTCGAGCCCTCACCTTCAAGGACCCACTCCCTCCCCTGCCAGCATCTGCTTTCTTTCCTCCTACTTCCCCCCAATTCCTGCCAAAAAGCCCCGCTAGCTGCCTGTTGCATAACTGCTCCCCCGTGGCCGTCTCCCCGGAGGGCGAGCCCGGCGCCCGCCAGCAGGAAAGCCGGAGCTCGCCAAGCCCCCTCCCTCGGCAGCGCGCCCGGCGCCTCCCCGGGAAGCAGCCCCGCCGGGGACTCCCTCCAGGCGGGGCAGGTCGTCCTCCCGGGCCGGCGCCTCGGGGCGGGGAGCCGGCTCCGAACTTCCGCGCGGAGCCCCGGGGCCGTCGGCCGCCCCAGCCCCGCGGCGCGCGCCCCCCCCCCCCGCGGGCGCCGTCCTCAGGTGTCCGGGAGGGACCCGCGTCCGGGCCCGCGCGCGGCCGCGGCGGCAGAGGCGGGCCTGGGCCCCGAGGGCGCGGGTGGGCGGCGGCGGCCCGAAGGCGTGGGCCTGCGAGGCGGGCGCGGGCGGCCGCGGCCTCCGGGGGGCCGGGCGGCGAGGCCTGGGCGGGCGCCGCGGCGCCCCCGGCGAGGTGCGGGCGGCCGAGCCGCGAAGCTGACTGACTGACTGACTGACTGACTGACTGACTGACTGACTGGCTGACTGACTGACTGGCTGACTGGCTGGCTGACGCGGGCCGGGGCTGCCGGCCGCCGCGGCCCGGAGCGGGGCGGGGGCGGCCTCCCTCACCCCCGCCCCCCGCCTCACCTTCAGGACCCGGATCCCGGCGGGCCGGCGGGTCGCGGCCTCGCCGGGCGGCTCCGGGGGCTCCAGCGGGCCCGCGGGCCCGCGCTCCACCTCCCCCATCGGCGGCGGAGGCTGCACGGGGACGCCCGGCCGGCGCGACGGCGCGCGGAGCCTCGGCAGCGCGCGCGAGCTGCCCCTGGCCCCGCCCCCCGCGCCCGCCGGCCCCGCCCCCGGCCCCGCCCGCCGCGGCCCACCGGGCCCCGCCCCTCCCGCCGCGCCGCCCACCGGGCCTGCGTAGACGCGGGCGCAGCGCGGCCTCCGCGCCGCCAAGCCGCATCCCGGGGCCTCCGCGGCTCCAGCCCCGCGGGAGGAGCCCGGCGCCGCGAATGGGCTGGCTCTCCGCAGCGGCCGCCCTCGGTTTTGGAGGAGTGGGGTTCAGGGAGGGTGTGGGCCGGAGAAGGGGCCAGTGGGGCCTGCACCTGTCAGGCAGGACGCTGCGCTCCGCAGAGGGTAGCACTTGCAGCGCACCTCTGGGGAGGTTGCCTCTCGACCCCAGCGTGGCCTGTCACCTCACTTGTAAAGCCAGTGAACGAACTGTAGGGAGTACTTACCTTGGCAAGGCCCTTTCGTTTCCATTGTAGAGTTGTGCACTACCTGCAAATTCAGTTTCACCTGGTGGACAAAAACGTGAGCTCACGTCCCAGCCGCATTGTCATTCCTTTATCTCCTCATGTAATAACCTTATTAGAATTGTCTCCTTGGCTTCAAGCAGTGATGTGGTCTGTGAGCCATTTTATCATGTGCAAAGCTAATTCAGAACATCTTTAAAAGTTCATATTTCCATTTATTTTAGTTCCTTCAGTGATGGTAGTGTTGTGGCTGGCAAGCGGGTCAAATTTGGAGCCAGACTCCTGATTCCAAATGCCAGATCTATATCCTTGTGCAAGTTACTTGAGCTAAAGCCTTTGTTTCTTAGTGTGACATCAAAATTACTATCTGCCTAGTAGTTATGATGATTTTGTGACTGCATACTGTGTGTTAGGTAACACACAGTAGGAATTCATAGTAGCCATTATAATTCTGGACTTGTAAATTTAAGATTCACTTAGTTCCTCAAGATACTGATCTCTCTTGGTTTCTGAGGGAGCCTTATAAACGGATTTCTATCTCTTCCCCTCTTGCACAGGTGTTGATGAATCTTCAAGAAACTTGTAAGGAATTAAATAGCAAGAAAAAAATCTTTGAGCTTAAATATTTGGTAAAGGTGGTATTGTCTGGTAACCATCGGTTCGGCTTGTCTAGTTTGAACCTACTGTAATTTTAACTATTTAACTATTTTAATTGTAGGCTAAGTACAAGAATTTGACATCAAACAATGCAGTCTGTGACCTTCTGTACTATATGTATTATCTATTTGGAGATATTTTAAGTTCCAAGACAAAATTTGAGTCTTGCAAAGATCCTGACACTACAAATTATTTATTATGGTAAAGTTCGGCCACTACTTTGTTTCAAATGAATTGCTTTGTACACACTGAAATTCCACTCTCCAGTAATCTTCATTTGTCTCGTTTTAATGAATTAAAAATGATTTGATCCTGGTGCAAGGAGAAAAGAGCTCCTAAATTGTCTACCTCCTGGATTTTCATCCAAGAAAACTACTTAAAGCAGTAGATTCCCATTTTGGAGCTTACTAGGTGACATCTTCAGCAAAAGCACTGTTAGGTCAGGGGTAGGTAGCATATGGAGACACAAGTAGACTTAACCAAGAGTAGAGAGGAGTGGAAAGAATAAAAATGTGGTTCAGAATTCGTGTTTCTAAAAGCCTGCTTCAGGGGCCTCCCTGGTGGCATAGAGGTTAAGTCTCAGCGCTATCACCGCTGCAGCAGAGTGGGCATTCTAGCGGCGTAGTTAAAAAGGGAGGCCTATGCTTAAAACTCTTATTTGAATAGTTATTTTTTAATAATAAAATTCTATTCCTCCTCTATTGTATGACACAGCAAATTACATAGCATCTGTGAGCATTTCTGAAACTGTTTCCCTATCTGTAATATTAGCATTGACCTCTGGAGGCTGTATGATAATTAAATGAGCTGATACATTTTAAGCACAACGGCTGGCACGCAGTAAGGGCCCAATAAATATCAGTTTTTTAGTTTTTGGTTTTTTGCAGTGGAGGTGAAAGAATTTTCCAGAGACAAAATGGAGAACAGAAAAGGCGAATTTATTGAAATACACTGCTAAAAGCAGCAGCAGGTGAGACAGGAGAGATCTGCTGCTGATATCAGTTTTCTTCAAGATAAATATGGTAACCCCCATATCAGAGATGAAGAAACAGAAGCTCAGTGAAATTAAATGATTTGTCACACCCTCATCAGCAGAGCCCAGATTCAAATCCAGTCCTTCGAACTTTGGACAGATCTTTAGCCCATTTAGCAATACTTCATGAACATGCTGCCTGCTTCCTTCCCTGAGTGTACAGAATCTATAATACATTATAGATTATAGTTTCAAAAGAGACTGCCCCTACTCTCCAGATCATTATAATCTCTTAAATTTTTTTAAGCCTCAAATTAAAAGAAAAACAAACAAACAAAAAAAAAAAAACCAGGACCTCCCACGTGGCACAGAGGGTAAACTGAGTTCCACCCCAGGCCAGGGAGCTAACCCACATATGACACAGCAGACCTCTCCCATCTCGCCCGCTGCTCCCCTCAACAGTGTATTCCAGTAGATCCACCTGTTCTGATCCCCATTCTGTCTCTGGTGAATCATCTCTCCCCCACCCCTGCATATCTCTGGTCTACACCCCAGTTCATCTATGCATAAATAAATCTAAAATAAATAAATAAATGCCTGCTTCACGTTACCTTTTCCAGATCTCATGAGCAGAGGCTTTTTTCAGTTGCTTAATCAGCTAAAGGGGAAAGACATAGTTCCAGGACCGACATTTGAGTTCATGCTGGGGAACAGTAGATGACAGGTTTTGCATTTTATTTTTTTTTAATTGATGATAGTGAGCTGAAACTTTAATCCATAATACAAACATACTAAAAGTTACATATTTACTATTGCTGCAACAACAGCAGGATTATTTAAAAAAAATTAAAATTGAAAAAATTCACCAGCCCAGATGTTGCAGGGAAGAATGTAGGATGCAACTCTCCTTAAAGGTCTCCAAGAGTTAAGATCCAATTCATTAAGTATTGACAACCGGTTGATTCTCAGTTTTCTTTTCAAATCATGTAGTGTCATTAACATTTTATAATGATTCAAAGGTCACATATTCATGTTCTTCTCCCCGCCCCCCAATTCAATGCAGTGTGCATTATGTATGCCAAGGGTTATATAACTATAACTTCTGGAAATGGTAAACAGCTGAAACTAACCCTAAAAATAAATTCCTCTGGGATTTTTTGTGCAAAAATCCATCTGCCCTCACTGCAGGTTCATTACAAAAATCACTGTTTGGATCAAACCAAGAGACAGAAAATTCATCATTCTTCTTTCTCTCCCAATCCTTTAAAAGGCTAGGCATACTTCTATTCACACTTGGGCTCTGCGCGCGCACACACCCCAAATTTTCCTAATCCTCACTACAAAATGGAAAAGTCTGGAGAAAGAACATTTCTATCAGATTCTGGTAGAGGAGCCCAAAGAGCTTACAACATTCACTATTGAAAGCAGGTTCCCATTTCTTCAGTGATCACAAAGTCATCTTTAGGCCTATATGCCATGTTATTCAACCACAGGCCGAGCAGATTTAGATATTCCTTATTTTAGCTCCAAATAAGAATGTACTATTTATCTGGCTTCAAAGTTTGAAGTTTTTGTTTTTTTTTTTTTTTTTTTACATTATTTGAATGTGGGGACAAGTGAATTAGAGGAGGAAAATGCATGGAAAACTCATTGAAATAGAACCTCCTGGATTGAAGTTCAAATCTGAGCACTAGTCACTGTATTGTTAAGGGTATGTCTGGAGTCTTATTATTTGCTAAACTTTTCTACTGTAGCTTTTATATTTTCATGTAATAATATGTAGATGCAGGCATGAGCTAAATTTAATATTAGAAACCAAGATTAATTTCAACTAAGCTATATATGATCATAAAAATGTCATTTATCAACAGTGCCAAAGGGCACGTTATGTAGACAAATGAGAGATAGCTGCTGAAGCATACAAAAGGCTCCTCAATTAAGGGAACTGTCATACTCTCCTGCCTCTCAATCAATGAGAGTGTCAGAGATCATCTGAATAACAGAAAACCAAAAGCTTCCAACTTGTTTCCGGGTTTTACCTGTTATAAATAGTGCTGCAGGGCCTCCCTGGTGTTGCAAGGGTTAAGATGCAACCTATGAAGCTATCTGCAACCTCTGCAGCACCATTTTGATCCGGCCAGGGAGCAACCCACATGGCGCAGCAGATCTCTCCTTTCTCACCCCCTGTGTCCCTTAGCAGTGTGTTTCTGTAGATCCACCTGTTCTTCTCCCCACCCTGTCTCTGGTGAATCCTCTCACCTCCCACATCTCCGGCCTGTACCCCAGCTCTTGTATGCATAAATAAATAAATCTTAAAAAAAAAAATGTGTTGCAATAAACATAGGGGCACTATGGGGACTACACCTGGGAGAGGGAAGGAATGCAAAGATTGTTTAAAAAAGAACAATGATGTGGGCCTCCCTGGTGGCGCAGCGGTTGAGCGCTGGGTTGCGAAGCTCCCCTCGGCCTCTGCAGCGCCAGTTCGATCCCTGGCTGCTCCCCGGCCACTGGAGGAGGGTCCCACATGGCGCGCAGACCTCTCCTGCCTCCCGCTGCTCCCCTCAGCAGTGTATTTTGGTCCTTCTGCCTGCTCTGCTCCCCGCTCTGGCTCTGGTGAATTCTCTCACCCCTCGCACTTCTGACTGTACCCAGTGCTTGTATAAACAAACAAACAAATAAATAAATAAAATACGTGCCTCTTTAAAAAAAAAATGATGTAAAAAAAAATATATATACACACATATGTGTGTGTGTGTATATATATATATATATATATATATATATAAATTAAGTTCAAAAGAGAAAAAAATAAAGCTTCCAACTTGTAACCAGTCATTTCTATGGAAGAGTTCATAGGAAAATAGACCATGAAATATATATAGTTCATTTTGGCTGGTCAAGAGTTTTTGTTTTTTTTTTTAAAGATTTATTTATTTATGCATACAAGAACTGGGAAACAGGCCAGAGGTGTGGGAAGTGGGGAGGATACATAAGAGACAGAGTGGGGAGCAGAATAGGCAGATTGAGTGAAATACACTGCTGAGGGGAGCAGCGGGCGAGTCAGGAGAGGTCTGCTGCGCCATGTGGGTTGCTCCCTGGCCAGGGATCGAACTTGTGCTGCACTGGCTGTGGATAGCTCCATAGGTTGCGTCTTAACCCCTTGCGCCACCAGGGAGGCCCCTGGACAAGACTTCTTCTTCCCCGCCACAAATATACTTGAACTCATAAATGGAAGCTTCTAACAAAACCCCTATGACTCATCTCATCCTGAGATGATTTGTCCCCTTTGAGAACTTACCTTGTGGAGCAAATCAGCATGGAAATAACCAAGTAAAATTTCCAGTTATACTATTTACTATCTATAATTGCATGTTTTTCTTAAGTTGTTCAATCAAATTCCTTTCTTGGTGATATTCCTGTGTAAAGGGAACATTAATAGCTCAGAAAGTTTGGTCAAAGCGCTGGAATAAGAATTAAGTCAAAGCTTCTTTAATCCACTTGTAAGAAGCGAGAAAGCAAATTTTAAATCATTGAGTATTGACTTTTTATTATTAGTCACTGTTCATAATTTGTTTCAACCAAAAGACAATACACACAGCAGAATTCTAATGCATCCCATGTGAATGTTTACATCCATTTTATTCCTCACTCGCCTCTAAGACTTATCATTTAATTTTAATTTTTTTTTACATCTCAAAAATATGTCTGCAATAATTAGAACTTCATTAGCCGCCCCGCTTGGAAACAGCCTTTTAATATTTTTACAGTAAAGAAGATGTGATAGGGCTTAATGAAAATGTAACTTCCAACATTATAAAAGAAAAGGGACTTTACAGGGACACAGTGGGAGTTCACAAAGGAAAGAATTCAGAAGCTCTTTCCCATGAGGCCCCAAATAGAAAACAAAAACAAAACACACAAAGCGCAACAGCAGGTTCCAAAAACGAAAACAAAACAAAAAACTCCAATGCTCCATCTGAAGCCAGAATCAGCCTCGCGGAAACTCATGAAGCAATTGCATGAGCCCCTTCAGCATTTTCTTCTGTTTGTTTAAGGGTTCCAGGTTCTGGATCCCTGTAGATGGAACCCACTCACTGCTATTGCTTGAAAAAGTTATTCACTTCCAGTTCTACAAGCAGCCCCACCCTCCTAAGCAAAATCTGGTCAAAGTGTTTTAAACTTCAGGACATAATGATCAATTCTCCCAGACTCATGAGCACACAGACATGCACCACCTCTCCATCAATGCAAAGTTGGTGAAAATCCACTTTTTTGCTCTCTAGCTCTCTCTGTTTAGGACAACATGAATAAAAGACATTCACTAGGAAAAAAAAAACCTATATATACATTCGAAATCTTTTCTTCCTCTAGTTCTCATGGCCTACATAGTTGCCGATGCAGAAGATAATGAACTTGAACCTCAAAAACAGTATCCTCTAACTTCCAACCTCCTCTAGAAGAACATAAAAATGGAAAGCTTATTAGGGAGTTGGTGGAAATACTCAAACCGGTAGTGCCGGACAGTCTCAAAAGTCTATTTTCTTCTGTGAATGGGGCAAACAAGAGGTACGAACCGCATCTTCAACCTAGCAAAAGGAAAGAATCCCCTCCCAAGTGTTACATTGTGGAATGTTTCTTTAAATGAGAAAGACTTTAAAATCAACAAATGAGCATTACACACAGCATAAAACATTCCGTGACTTCCAAATCACCTCAAGGTAACAGCACCAGAGCATTATGGGAGAAGCTTCTTGGGTGGAGCTCCCTTCCTGCAGCTGTTTGAGATCACTCAGATGAATTCTCCCTTGGGATTACTGGGAAAGGAGGGGAGGGTATAGGACACAGACCACTCTGGAAGAGGAGGGGAAATGAGGTAAAAGTGCATGTGAAATTGTCCAAGTACACACATAGGCTCACTGCTTTTCATCCTGGAGTTAGCTCACAATGGCTCTATAGTTTGGAAATCTATCCAAACTTGCTCCCCCCTTCATGGTTATGCTAGGGAAAGAACTGAAATGTGCAAGTATTCCTAGAAATTAAGAGATTTCTCCTTTTAGCAGCAAGGCCAAGTGACAGGAGAACGAATTCTGATCCTAGAAACTAAGGCACGCTGACGCTTTCAAAGATCCAATCATTTGAAACAGTCTTCACAACCATCAGTATCCTAGGCAGTTATGGCCGCTAGTCCTTTAGTACGGTGCCCCAAAATCACTTGATATTCTATGCAGCACCCTTTGTGTTAAGGCCATGATTTTTATTCCTTCTAGACAAAGCTACAGAGGGTCACAGATAAGTCTACCTCAAAACTACATCACCCAAGAGGATGCTGTGTTACTAGAGCAGGCCCTTTCCGGCTCCACGAGCTTGCTGGCACTGTCTATTATGGTCTTCAGCAGATTTCTCAGATTCAACTCAGTACAACTGAAAAGAAACTTGATCTGGTTAACTACAAACATGAGAGAGAAGATAAAGCCTCTACCACAGAGGAATGTTAGACAAATTCTATTCAAGAAATCCACCAGTATTATGTTAATCCTATTATGTTTCACAGCATTAAGTGTCCATCCAATGAAATCAGTCCACCAGGAAACCTTTAAAGGCTATTTTTCATTGCACAGGCAGAGCAGTTGTTGGAAATACAGACTAGTCCATATTTATTTTACTGAAAAATATGCAGAAGATAATATCCTGTTCCTGACTCAGTCAACCATTTACTCAGTGGAATTAAATTTTAGCAGATCTTGCTCTTACATACTCATAAGACCAGAAAGATTCCGCTTTGGAGCCTTTAGATTCAACTCCAGTTTTGTCAAATGTTAGGAATAGTCTAGCATCTGATACAGAGCTAGATTTGACAAGACACTGAAGATTTTAAGTAAAGGCTCGGTGAAAAGGGGGCGGGGGGAATGGATATTTATACCCAGATTTAAAACGGAAACCAAAGTGGTCCGTATACTGCACTCAATACAGTAATGACTGTTAACATTTTAAGAGCAGGGTGGGCTGGACTTTTCCTTTCTTCTTCAGTGTCTCAGACATGGCGCCTGCGTGCCTGAATGTACATGGTACATTCGGCACGGGCCACGGAGACTCACCTTACCTCATTCCAGCAACTCTATGCTAAGGTTTGAAAACACACAGGGTCCTTTCTAGAAACCACTGGGCACTCTCCCTAGGTTAAAGAGCTCCAGATCGCAAGTCTTTGATGCGGATATTCATGAGATTAGATTAGCCTCTCTCAAGAGAACCGTTTCTCAAAACTCAGGAAAGGATGATCCTAGCCTTATGGTGTTCGCAAGACTTCCTGTGACTTGGGGGCAAGGAAGCTACAAGGCTTCATTCCAACACCATAAAGTACAATATAGGAAAGATTTCTTTAACCGTGTGGTCTTTATTTCAGTGCCAGTGTTACAGATACAACACAAATGTTCCAGTTAGAAGAAGGAATTCAAACGGAATGCCGAGGTCCGAGCCAGGCTCAGGAAAGAAAAAGGGCGGTTTGGAGTCATGGAGCAGACGACTCCAAGATGCTCGAGGATGAGTGCGATACTCACTCTTCCTACGGGCACCGGCGTCTGAGCTTTGAAAGCGGTGAACTCTTCTTTCCGCCCACTTACCAGAGTTCAAACAGGCAAGTTATGGGCTTCGGACAAACGTGAAAATCTCTGGTGGGAATAGGGGCATTAATTAGTGACTATTCATTTATCTTTTAGCAGCTGTCCACTTCGTACTTTAAGGGCAATCAATTTTGAAAACGTTGGAAAATATTCATGACTACAGCTAAAGAATGGCGAGAAAGGGGAGCTGGAAGAGCCTTGGAAGTTTCTATTACAAATAGAGCACCATATCCTTCATGCCAAATCTCAACAAAAACTCTTTTTAACTGCATCTGTCCAGTGTTTACAAATAATCTCTCAAGGTCTGACCAGTTCTTGGTAACAAACATACATACATGTGTGTGTCTGTGTGTATACAGCAATGCACAGAAAAGGCTACTAGGAGCCTAATGCCTCTTTCAAACCTCGGGGGAACCAGGAGAAAAAGGCAGGGCTCCCTAATGTCCATTGTTACATTTCCATTCTGAATGCCAGATGTAAGAAGCGCCTGAAGATGGTGACCAGCCAGAGGGGAACAAATTCCCCACCTCGCCCAGTTCACAGAGAAACACAGTAGAAAGAAGGGGCGACTCTTTGCTGCAGAGACAGAGTGAGTGTTTTCTTGCTGTGGATTCCAGTCCTCTCCTCCAGACCAGATGCTTATTTCCTCAGGGCCCAGGAATGTTGATTCTGGCTGTAAAGGTGGGAGGGGTGGAGAAGTGCGGAAAAAAGGGGAAGAGGAGGAAGAGTGCAAAGTAGCCTCCCGAAGCAGCCGGCCTCAACAGTGGAGGAGAGGAGGTTAGTCTTTAACAATGCTTCAAGGTCAGCAATAACTTTAGGAAAATCCTCCTCAACAGCTCTCTTCAGCTCCTCATGCCCATGGTACAGTTGGGGGGGACTTGCCAGCGATCACAACCTCCTTCCCAGAGTTCCTTTGATTGAGTGGGATAAGAATGAGAATGGTGTCGGAACCTCATTGCCAGGACTGAGGGGGAAAGTTGTTCACCTCCGCTAGATCTTGCATTGCTGAGCCCTTGTGATTATATGTGAGCTTGATCCGCATTCGCAGCTGTTGCTGTGAGAAGAAAGATCATAAATTAATGGCTAAAATTAAAGCTCTAGAACCTGTTAAAGTGAAGTTGTCTCTTAAAAATGACACATGGGAAACAACAAAAACCACACAGGACCTCCAGCTATTAATCGAGGGACCAACACCACGCAGTCAAGTAGCAGAACTGCATCCCCAGAACACAGCTATCTCCTCTGGCTTTGATCCTAGAACTACACTGAAAGGACTGCACCACTCTGGAGCATTTTCTAGTAGCATATGCTGAGCGCTTTTCAAAATGTTTCGACCCTTGTATCCAAGTTTCCAGAAAAATGAGGTAAATATACTCCTATTACAGGCTCTACATTCAGATCTAGCTAGCATTGCTTTGTTTGTAAAACCTACAATAAAGGTGAAAACAAACTTGTTTTCATTCCCAAGGCATGAAAGGGGGGGTAGGGAGGAAAGTATAAACTTATAGAGAGCAATACCAGGCCTAAGAGATCTTAATTATAAATACATTTTTACTCTATGTGGCAAATTTCAAGCATTAATACACTAAGAAAATTTTTACTCTGTGTACCAGACCATCAACAGAATTTCTGTTTGTGTTATAGCCAGATACTTAAAATATAGTGAGCAGCAGAAGAAAAGCAAGAAGAGGTAATTATACTCACTAATAATGATGAGACATACTAGAAATCTTTCAAAGTGAAGAAATTCTCTGAGCCATTTTCAAAATCTGGCCAAAGTGATAACTATTAAGAGGAGTAAATTTACTTCTTTGACAAAATGAAATAAAAAATATTGCTTAATTTCCGTTTCTAAAGCTATTTTTCATTTGGCTGCTTCATTAAAAGTGTCCCCACTTTTGCTATAATAATTACAGTACTAATGTGGCTATTTGGTTGAACGAATGTTCTTACCCCAGAACGTAATTTGTTTAAAGATAAAAATGTCTCCTTCTCTCCCCCCACAAAAGAAAATAGACACAAACAAAAAATAGACCTTTAAGCCTCTGAATAGAGGGTTTTTCAAGCTGCATTTTAATAAGATACCACTAACCCATTTAATGTGTCTGGGTCTGCTTATTACCTATAAAAGAACAAGGAGACATTTTCATAGATCTCGTCTATGACTATGAGTCAGAGAATTCCAGAGAAATAAAGCTAAGTTTTCTTTCAGGAAATGCACTTACACCTTGCTCAGGCCTGTCTTCCAGTGTGCTACTCACCTTCTGTGGGTTCAGCACTTTAATGACTTGTGTGACAGTCCCTGTATTAAATGCTGGGACAATGCTGCTGCTAGGCGACAGGAGCTGCAGCTGGAATGTCTGGGGGAACAAAGGGCATGCTTCAGAAAAAGTACTGCACTTAATGCTATCTCAGCGATGTCCACAAAAAATAATCTGACACCCAGATCATGGCTCAAGTAATAGATTTTCCTCCTACTACTTTCAATTTTTTTCCAGATATCGCAATTCATAGTATGTGGGTTGACCATCACTTCATGGTATTTATAAAACCCCATTGTTTGTCTTTGATCATGAAAACTAGCAATGACCCAGTCTTCCCTTTCTGGCAGAAGGAACTTTAGCCTACCATGTTCCAAAAGGTGACCAATTCTTGCTTTGGCAACTTCATTTAATAGTAACTGATCAACTATGCAGGTAAAAAATACAGTACCCATGACAAAAAAATAAAAAAAGGCTAGAAAGAAACAAAAGAAAAGTAGTTTTCTAAAAATAACAAACCAGCATACCAGTTACCAACTACAGGCCTCAATACTTTCATGTGTTTGGATGGCTGGGATCCAAAAACTTGAACCGTAGATTGTTAGCATTATTCTATGCACTACAATTATTTATTTATTTTTAAAGATTTTATTTATTTATACAAGCAGTGGGGAACAGGCCAGAGGCACGGGAGGGTGAGAGAATTCACCAGAGACAAGAGTGGGGAGCAGAACAGGCAGACAGACTGAATGCACTGTGAGGGGAGCAGTGGGTGGGCGAGACAGGAGAGGTCTGCCATGCCATGTGGGTATCTCCCTGGCCGGCTAGGAATCAAATGGTGCTGCAGAGGCTGCGTACAGTTTCACAGCACTGTGCTCAACCCTCTGTGTCATCAGGGAGGCCCTGCACTAGGATTTTTTAAATTCTGAAACTTCAGTTTCTGAATTTTTTTTTTTTTTAAATAGAGGCATGTTTTATTTATTTGTTTGTTTGTTTTGTTTATACATGCACTGGGTACAGTCAGAAGCGCGGGAGGGTAAGAGAATTCACCAGAGCCAGAGCAGGGAGCAGAACAGGCAGAAGGACCGAAGTACACTGCTGAGGGGAGCAGTGGGCGGCAGGGGAGGTCTGCGCGCCATGTGGGACCCTCCTCCGGTGGCCGGGGAGCAGCCGGGGATCGAACCGGCGTGGCAGAGGCCGCGGGCAGCTTCGCAACCCAGCGCTCAACTGCTGCGCCACCGGGGAAGCCCAGTTTCTGAATTATTAATGAGAGAAGGGAGAGGTAAAAGAGCAGAAGAGAGAAGAAAGGAGGGAGTTAAAAAGACAAGGGGGGGCCTCCCCTGGTGGCGCAGGCAGTTGAACGCTGCGCTGTGAAGCTGTCTACAGCCTCTGCAGTGCCGGTTCAATCCTGGCTGGACAGCAAGGGTCCCACATGGCACAGCAGACCTCTCTGTCACGCCCACTGCTCCCCTCAGCAGTGTATTTTATCAGTCTGCCTGTTTTGTTCCCCGCTCTGTCTCTGGTGAAACCTCTCACCCTTCTGCGCATCTGGCCTGTACCCGGGTTCTTTTATAAATAAATAAATCTTTAAAAAATTTTTAAAAATAAATAAAAAGAGAAGGGGGAAAGGAAGAAGAGAAAAAAGAGGGAGAGTGAGGTCTATCTAGTCTTACCTAAGGCCAAAAATTGCAAGAATGGAGATATAATCTCAATGCACAAGACTTATGATTTTAGGTCTTACAGTTTTACTGTCAAGATAAATTACGTACACTGAAATATTTATTTACATTTATTTTATCACATGTGAAATGCTGTGAATTGAAATGAACAATATTATCTTATCTATCACTGAGGCTGCCAATTAAACTATGACAAGTCTCCAACTGCATGCCCCAGAAGTGCCATCTTCTAGTAAACTGCCCAAATGACCACACAAAGGGAAAGAGGAGAGGCACTGGCTGTGTGTTCTCTAGGCTCTTCAGAAAATAGGGAGTCATTTCTTTGTTCATGTATTCAAAAAAGGTGATATTGCAGACATCAAGGGGATAGGTACGATTCAAACAGGAATGCCACATGAATGTTACCATGGCAAAATGGAAGAGTCAATGTTACCCAGTATGCAGTTGGCACTGTTGTGAACAAGGGCAAGATTCTTGCCATGAGAATTAATATTCACAATGAGCAGATTAAGTATTCTAAGAGCAGATATACCTTCCTGAAATGTGTGAAAGAAAATAATAAAAAAAAAAGGAAGTGAAAGAGAAAAAGGTACTTGGATCCAACTGAAGTGCCAGCCTGCCCCACCCAGAATAGCACACTTCGTGAGAACCAATGGTAAGGAGCCTGAGCTGCTGAAATCCATTCCCTATAAATTCACAGCATGATAGTATGAAAAAAAATAACAGGAGACCTGTGGACTATATAAAGAAAGTACTTCAATTTTAGATTATGGTCAGTAAACATAGGCCATGGTAGAATCTATAAAATATGATATTTCATTATGAAGTTCAAGATACATCATTAGGATATGCAAATACCCATTGTACAGTAGAGTACCAAGAACAAAACCTTTTTTAAATAAAAGAGATGATGTGTTGCTAGGACAGCAGCCTGAAACAACACATATAAAACCCTAAGCTGCAAATTCTAACATTTAGAGCGTTGAACACATGAAAAGTGCTTAAAACAGCACCTACCACATAAAACACAATTGTTCCCCAAAGGAACACTATGAAGTAGATATCATTACCATCACCACCCTTTGCAAATGAAGAAGCACAGAGGTTAAGAAACTTGCTTAATGGCATACAAATGATACTGAAACTACTTCACTCTACTACTTCCAACACACCTGCATTATTCTGGCTCCTAAGAAATGCAAGTAAAGAAGGTTGCAAGTCAGCACCAGTCACAAATTAAAGGTCTTCCATTTCCCAAAGTGCACTGTCTGAATGCCATACTTACTTACACGTCACTGCAAAGATTACATTTGTTTAGCCTAACCTGGGGTTGGCAAATATGGCCCATGGGCCAAGGATAGCCACCTATTTTGTAAGTAATGTTTTAATGGAAGACAGTCACACTCATCCATGTATATACTATGTTTTTATGTTATAATAGCAGAACTAAGTACATGCAACAGAGACCATACAGTCTAAAATACTCTTTGTATTTACAGAAAGTTTTTCCCTACTCACTTTAAATCTTTTTTTAAAACTTCTTTCTTCAAAGATGTACATAAACACTCCTTAAACTAGATTTGATATAAACAAAACCTCAATTTATAAAAAATAAACAGTCATTATATCAACAGCAAACTAGATGTTAATAAAGGAGGAATGTTTCTTTCACTTATCTATCAAGAGATGAAAACTTTTAACTCTGATCCAGTGACTAGATTGCCAAATAGATCAAATCCCTCATCCTGACAAACCTTAACCCATACTAGAATATGTGTTCTTTTTGCTCTATATCACCATGTTACTTAACTCAACTTGTTTTCTGTATCCTGAGCATTAAGGGACCACATTGTAGAAGTTTGCTCTTACCAACATAGTATTTCTGACCAACTGAAAAGTATTCACTAAAATGACAAACTTCAGTAAACCATACTAGGTACATTATTGTTATTCTGAATTAAATCACAAACATTAAAATATATCCCTTGCCAAATGCATTTTTTTAAAAAAAAAAAAACAAAGGAAAAAGGAAAGAACACATTGTAGCACCTTTGGTACTGCAGCCTGGAAAACAAAGTCTGTCATGTCCAGCTCTGTGCTGTTGGAGGCCTGTATCGTTATCACTGTGACACTGGGGTTGGTGTTTGACCGTTCAAAGGTGAATTCTATCTTCAAGCCATTCTTACTGTATGCCGTGATGGAGGGGATACCTAAGAAAGCACAGGAAGATCAGTTTAACTGTAGTCAGCCTACTGCTTGTAGAATTATTACTCCCTTTATTCAGTAATTCCCTCTCTTGCTCTAAAAAGGCAACACCAGTGATCTCACCTGTAGAGATGTCATTGAAGAGAGGCTGTGATGAAAGTCCATCCAACAAGAAAGGGGGCTGGGATACCTGTGGGACTGAGGCAGGGGAAGGAGCAGCAGCTGGAGCACCTAAAGGAAACATTTCAACAAAAGGTCAGTCTTTAGCCAGCACAACAAAATTCACCAAGAAAACATTTCTTTTTAAAAGATTTATTTATTTATACAAGAACTGGGGTACAGGCCAGAGGTGCGGGAGGGTGAGAGAATTCACCAGAGACAGAGTGGGGAGCAGAACAGGCAGACGGACCGAAAACACAGCTGAGGGGAGCAAGAGGTGAGACAGGAGAGGTCTGCCGTGCCATGTGGGTATTTCCCTGGCCAGCCGGCCGGCCATCAAACCCGTGCTGCAGAGGCTGTGGACAGCTTCACGGCGCTGTGCTCAACCTGCTGCGCCACTGGGGAGGCCCCAAGAAAACATTATAATCTCACGCTAAGGGAAGGAATTCTTCAAGAAGGTATAAAAAATATAAGTCATAAAGGCAAAGAACTAAAAAACACCACAAAAATAGAAACCACAGGCAAGATATAGTGTTTGCTATACAACAAATGGATGAGTATAAAGAATTATAAATATGATCTATAAATTAAAAAAACTCAATTTAAAAGTGATGAGAGATATGAACAGAAAACATGAAAAGGGACTTGAATGAAAATGTAATCTTATGAAAAGATACTCAATCTTACCATATGAAGGGAATTTATGAATCACAATGAGGTATTATTACACACCATCAGAAAGGTGAAAATTTCAAAATGTGGTAATACTAGAAACTATTAAGAATTCAAAGCAACAATGGCTTTTTAGCTCTGGCATAAGAATGTAAACCTGTATAAACAAACTGTAGAACAATCTAACAATAGTAGAGTTGAACATGAGCATGCCTCTTAAGTTCCTCAACCTCAAAACTAATAAAATGTTAGACTAGATAATTCTTTGTTGTGGGTGCTGTCTTGTGCATTGGATTATATTTAGCAGCATGTCTGGTTTCTACTCATTAAATGATAGCAGCATCCTCCTAGTTAGGACAATCAAAAACATCTCCAGATACTGCCAACCACCCATATGCAAAATTTCTTCCAGTTGGGAACCATTATCTTTCTTTTTTTTTAAATAGAGGCATGTTTTATTTATTTATTTATTTGTTTGTTTGTTTGTTTATCCATGCACTGGGTACAGTCAGAAGCGTGGAAGGGTGAGAAAATTCACCAGAGCCAGAGCAGGGAACAGAACAGGCAGACTGACGAAACACACTGCTGAGGGGAGCAGCGGGCGGCAGGAGAGGTCTGCGCACCATGTGGGACCCTCCTCCGGTGGCCGGGGAGCAGCCGGGGATCGAACCGGCACTGCAGAGTCTGCGGGCAGCTTCGCAACCCAGCGCTCAACCGCTGTGCCACCGGGGAGGCCCGATTATCTTTCTTAAGAATGCTTTAGAAGACAAAACTTGCAAACTGATCATGGATCTGTGGCATACAACAGGGGAGGAGGAGGAAGAAAGATCAAAAGTGGGGAGGGAAGAGCACAAGGGACTACGGTGATGGATCACAGGGGAGAGAACTATAGGGACTACACCTGAGGGGAGAAAGTAAATAATGTACAAAAATGAACAATGATGCAAGAAAATAAATAAATTTAATTAAAAATAATTTTTAAACCATAAAAAAGGAATGCTTTTGACTAATTCTTGCATAGTACACACAGAGACACACAAAGGTGTTACACAGCATTATAGTTTCTAACAGAGAAATATAGGAAACAACCAAAATGTCTATCATCAAGATAATGCATGAGTAAATTGTTACATATTGACAAAATTAAACTATGCATAATAGTAAAAAATGTGATTGCACTAGAAATACACTTAACATGACTCATTCTCCAAAAATACAATGTTTACCTAAAAAATAACAAGGTGCAAAAGAACACATTCAGTTGGGTAACACTTCTAAAAATGCAAAAATTGGTGAAATAGTACTACATACTATATCAATTGGTGAATAGAACAACTGAGGAATGGCAGACACAAAATTTAAGCACTGATTTAGAATAGAGAGCAGTTACCGGAGGGAAGAAATCATCAGATTACAATACTTAACAGATCCTTCCAAGTACGTACAAGTTGAAGAGCATACAATAGAAGGTAAGTCATAGAACTGAACTGAGAGAACTGAGAGAAATCAGGATTCTAAGAGGTATGCAAAATTCAGCAAAATAAATAGAATGTATTTTATGTTTAAACAGATTTTCAAACTACTTATGAAATTAACTGAAAATACACTATTTTTAAAAACATTTATAAGGTGAAAAAAATGAAGACTAAGATATCTTTTAAAAACTTGAGCACAGGGCCTCCCTGGTGGCCAAGGGGTTAAGCACCGCACTACGAAGCAATCCGTAGCCTCTGCAACATGAGTTCTACCCTGGCCAGCCAGGGAGCAACCCACATAGCAAAGCAGACCTCTCCTGTCTCGCTCGCTGCTCCCGTGAGCAGTGTATTTCAGTCAGTCTGCCTGTTCTGTTCTCCGCTCTGTCTCTGGTGAATTCTCTCTTCCCCCCCTGCATCTCTGGCCTGTACCCCAGCTCTTGTATGCACAAATAAAATTTTTTTAAAGGATTTATTTATTTATTTATGCAAGCACTGAGTATAGTCAGAAGCGTGGGAGGGTGAGTGAACTCACCAGAGCCAGAGCGGGGAGCAGAACACGCAGAAAGACTGAAGTACACTGCTGAGAGGAGCAGCGGGCACGGGAGGAGAGGTCTGTGCGCCATGTGGGACCTTTGCCCGGTGGCCAGGGATTGAACTGGTGCTGCAGAGGCCGCGGGCAGCCTCGCAGCCCAGCGCTCATCCGCTGTGCCACCGGGGAGGCCCCACAAATAAATCTTTTTTAAAAAATAAAAAAAATAAAAACTTGAGCACACTAGAAAAAAAATGACACTAAAATCTGATCCAGCAAGGAAGATTAGCAAGAAATACAGATGGTTAAACATAAGATTTTTAAAACAAATGTGAACAGCACAATACGTGCAGCTGAACACATGACCAACGAGGTATACAAAGAAATATTCACAGAGTTGACCTAGCTTAAATAATCTCATCTAGCAATCTTCCAATGATTCCCATTTGTAAAACAATTTTAGAAACGTGTTCCCATAGGAAATCAGAAACTACATATTGGTCCTAAGTCCCTCAAATTTTAGTTTTTTTCTCATGAAAAGTATAATAGGTAGTTTCAGGAAACAACAGAAACTTCCTGCTCCAATTCCTCCAAAGGCACATGCTCAACTTCCACTGATTTAAATTACGATGTATTAGGATGTCACTGTAAGATGGGTTAAGGAATCTAGGACTCAAAAATTAACTTACAGATGTAAAGAAAAATGGGAAAGTACATTTAAAACACACTGTGAATAAGGAAAGGAAAATCTAAGCTTTTAAAGATTTTTATCATTTTGCCTCTTATAGTCTTATTTTTTTTCCATTTCTATTTATGTGTTGATTTTTATTTTACATTTACTTATTTTCTTATATTGTTCATTTTTGTACAATATTTGACTTCTCCTTTCAGGGGTAGTCCCTGTAGTATTCCCGCCACTACAGCATCTGTGACCCATCACCATAGTCTACCCTGTTTTGACCCCTATCCCACTTCGTCCCCTGCTGTATGCCTCAGATATATTGTCAGTTTACAAGTTTTGTCTTTTTCCTGACCCTTTGTTCTTTTTCTCTATATTTCACAGGCATATGAAAAAACATTCAACAGCACTTGCGATGAAGAAATGCAAATGAAATCCACAATGAGAAACTACCTCACCTCAGTGAGAATGGCAGGGAAAAAAAAACTTAGAAACAGTAAGTGCTGGAGAGGATGCGGAGAAAAAGGAACCCTCTTACACTGCTGGTGAGAATGCAAACTAGCTGAACCACTACGGAAAAAGCCGCGTGGAGGTTCTTGAAAACACTAAAAATGGATCTACCACATGACCCAATGATTCCACTCCTGGGAATCTACCCCAAAAGACACAACAACATTAATTCCAAGGGAAACGTGCAGTCCTATCTTTATTGCAGCACTATGTACAACAGCTAAGATATGGAAACAACCTAAATGCCCCCGAATAGATGATTGAATTAGTAAGATATGGTATATATACATAATGGAATATTACTCAGCAATCAAAAAAGATAAGCTCATGCCATTTGCGGCAACATGAATAGAACTGGAGGGGATTATGCTAAGCAAAATAAGTCAGAAGGAAAAAGAGAAATAGCAGATGGTTTCAATTACAGGTGAAATTATATAGTCTTTTATATAAGCAAATAGGAAGGAACAAAAAACAAACCTATATATTAAGAGCCCATGACAAATGCGTTAAGGATATAAAAGGAATATGCAAACAGGAAATGCATGTATAATACAGATATGTGGATAAATATTAAACATTCCCTGTGATTAGAAATAAAAATTAACATAATAGGCCAATCTTTCACCTGCTTAGGCTTTTCAAAATGATAATATACGATACTTATGACTGTACAATGAAACTGGAAGCCATATACATTGAAGAAAGGTAAATAACATTTATGATTTACAAAGCACCTACTAAATGTCATGCAATCACTTTCCTCATAAATACCCTGTGAGCTAAGTATTTAACATCCTATTTTAAACAGATTCAGGAAGACTAAGTTACTTAGCCTAAGAAAGCAATTCAAAATAAGGAAAAACTGACATAACCAAGTTATCTGTTAAGGTGTTAGTTATAAAACACTGGAAACACACAAAATGTCCAAAAGTAATGAATCGAGTAAATAATGGCAAACTTTTAGATAAGATATTAGAAAACCACTTAAAATTATAATTATAAATAGTACTATGTACTATGGAAATGCTAATATGTTTAGAAGCATATCATCTACACACTAAGTTTTATAATAGCTATGAAGTTGTTTTTATTTTGGCATCTGAGGATTTGAAACTGTCTATGAATGACTCCAAAGTACATGACAAATAACATTTTGAAATTTTGTTAAGACATAAAATCTTAACTCTGGGAGGATGCTGAAGTTGAAAACAATCTTTGAGGTTCTATTCTTCTTTCTCACTTTACCATTTCTATCACTTGCTAGATTGACATGCTAGAAACTCAGTGTAGTTTTTCCCCAAGGTCTTTATCCCAATCCATGCATTAAATAACTCCTGTCTGGCCTCACCTGTAAGGTTGATGTCTCCCAACAAATCAAGAAGTTCTCCACCAGCAGAAGCTGGTTTGCTTGTAGGTGCAGTTGGAATAACAGGTGTTAAGTCATTTCCTCCCAACAAATCCAACAAATCACTGGCCTAAACAGGGAAATAATATCTCAATTCATTAGTCATTTGTCTAATGTATATCTAATGCAAAATTCTCCCAACACATACAAATAAGGAAGAGAAACATCAATCCAACTAGGAACACTAAAGGGAATAAACTTAGAGACATGTTAGAGGGAACTGTAAGGTCATCAGGAACCCTGGATAAGCAAGTGAAAGGCTACCTGGTTGGTAGGCTGTGGCCCAGAGGGTGGCGGCTTGGTCTCTAGTGGAGCTGGTTCTGTCTCTCCATTTGTCTGCACAATTTCAGTAGGGCCATTTGTGGTCACTTTTTCCATGACTGGCATTCTCTCAAGCAGGGCAGACCTGGAAGAATCTGAAGTGGTTAAATTCTAGGCAGTTAACCTAGATTCCCTACCCAAAACTATCACTACAATTATACTGGAGTCAAAAATGGAGAGCTAGGACTCCCCAGTGGCGCAGCGGGTTCAATTCCTGGCCGGTCAGGGAGATTCCCACATGGTGCAGCAGACCTCTCCTATCTCACCCACTGCTCCTCTCAGCAGTGTATTTCGGTCTTTCTGCCTGTTCTGCTACCTGCTCTGTCTCTGGTGAATTCTCTCACCCTCCCACGCCTCTTGCCTGTACCCCAATTCTTGTCTAAATAAATAAATCTTTAAAAAAAATTATGAGAGGGGGCCTCCCGGTGGCGCAGCGGTTGAGCGCTGGGTTGTGAAGCTGCCCACAGCCTCTGCAGCGCCGGTTCGATTCCCGGCTGCTCCCCGGCCACCAGAGGAGGCTCCCACATGGCGCGCAGACCTCTCCTGCCACCCGCTGCTCCCCTCAGCAGTGTACTTCGCTCCTTCCGCCTGCTCTGCTCCCCGCTCTGGCTCTGATGAATTCTCTCACCCTCCTGTGCTTCTGACTGTACCCAGTGCTTGTATGAATAAATAAATAAATAAATAAATAAATAAATAAATAAATAAATAAATAAATAAATCTTAAAAAAAAATTATGAGAGGAAACCAAATTATATATATAAAAAAAGGAGAGTATCACTCCTTTCAACCCCCAACACACAGACTAAAAGAGAAGGCAGATTACAAGAATACCTGACCTAAATTCCCATTTGGATTAAGGACAAGCAAGAAACCTTGAATGGACAAAACTCTCAACCTAAATCCTGAGAGACTGAGATTTCTCAGTGATTAGAGTATCAGAAAAATAAATTAGTAGGTTGGGCCTCACTGGTGGCTCAAGACGTTAAGTACCGAATGCGGTGAAGCAATGAAGCAATCCGCAGCCTCTGCAGCACGAGTTCGATCCCTGGCCAGACAGGGACAGGGAGCAACTCACATGGAGCAGCAGACCAATCCTGTCTCTCCTGCTGCTCCCCTCAGCAATGCACTTCGGTCAATCTGCCTGTTCTGTTCCCCACTCTGTCTCTGGTGAATCCTCTCACCCCCCCCCCCCCCGCATCTCTGGCCTGTACCCCAGCTCTTGTATGTATAAATAAATAAATCTTCAAAAAAAATAAATAAATAAATTAGTAGGTTTTAGTCTCCAATCAAGGAGATGCTACACAATAGAAGAGGGCAAGTGACATACACCAAAATGTTAATAGGAATGGTATTTGAATTAGATTCTCTAAAAAAACTACAATTCCTGCTGAGTAGCCAAAAAAAATGGAAAATGAAGCAAAATTTCCAAAACAAAGGGAGAGAAGGGGAAAAATACAGTTAACTTATTTCATCATCAGCTAGGTAGAAGGACAAAACAGAAATAGCCAAGCAATCAGAACTAAATTGAGTTGTGAAGTCAGTTAATAAAGCACAGGGGGTAAGTATCCTTTATGGATTATCATGACAATTTGCTAGGGATGCTAAAAGGCACATGCATACCTTCACTTCTCTCACTTACCTCATATGGTCGTATTTCTTAAAAAGTGCATTGTATTCTACTGCCCTCTGCTGGAGCTCCACGTCAATGCTGCTTCCATAGATGGAAACCACTTTCTTAATTCGGCTTTGGAATAAAATGATAAATGAGTTCAGATACCCAAAAGAAAATTCATAAATAAGCAGAGAAAATAATGTTTCAACCAGAGCTTTCTGGTTAAAAATTTAAAATTCATATCCTTTCTTAATTTTTCAAAAATAAAACACTTTTGGGCCTCCCTGGGGGCACAAGGGGTTAAGTTGCAGCACTATGAAGCTAGCTGCAGCCTCTGCAACATGAGTTCGATCCCAGGTCAGGGAGCTACCCACATGGTGCAGCACACCTCTCCTGTCTTGCCTGCTGCTTCCCTCAGTAGTGTATTTCAGTCAAACCGCCTGTTCTGTTCCCCACTCTGTCTCTGGATAGTCCTCTCACCTCCTGTACCTCTGGCCTGTACCCCAGTTCTTGTATGCAAAAATAAATCTTTTAAAAAATAAAAAGTAAAAAATAAATAAAATGCGTTTCTTTCATCTTTATTCATCCAACATGTACCTCGACACCAACCATTCACCATTATACTTATTCTAACTTTGATGTGATTGTTGTCTGTTAAATATTCCATACAATAAAGTTTGTTAGTACCAGTTATCAATTTACTACAAAAGAAACTTCATTCTCTTCTTTGATAACTTAAAATAAGCTCTATCAACAAAAGGGTCATAATACCAGACTTGTCTCAACAAATTCTAGCTCACAATTTGAAGAGTGAACCAAAAATATTTTTCATAGGCCTTATGTTAAGAAGCAAAGCAGAAAGCCTAAGAAAACTAATTTGCTGGGAAGTTGATCCAAGAACTGACTTTTATTCAAAATAGCAAAGAACAGAATTTGAATACTTAAACAACTAACCCTCATGATTTTCTTCCTATTAAGACATCTCAAAATATTTTAACACCAGAATCTTTACATGGTAAAGTAACTTCTCTACTTTAAAAAAGAAATTAGAAGTCTGATTTTAAAAACATAATTTTTTACCTTCAAAATAATCAATGATGGGGTGAGAAAGAGCAAAGTATAAATAAGGATTAACCACAAACTGATGATGTGGAATAACAGATATGTGCAATTAATTTTATTATTCTTTCTACTTTTGCTCTACTTGAAATTTTCCATATTAAAATTACAAAATAACCCTTTCACCCTACTTTTGCCATACTCACTTTACAGTACAGGTGAATCGAGTAGAAAGCTTCATAATGGCAGTGAGGGCATAACCTCGAGTCACAGAAGTAGACATATTAGAGATTAGGACACTTTCTAAAATATCCAACACTTCATCTTCTGTTACCTGGGAAGAAAGTAAAGACAAGGTAGAATGAATTTACCAAGTATCTAAATCTGCTATCAAGTCACAGGATGCCACAGAAAAACAACAGTACCATCACTACCAAAGCTTCTAACATGATCTATGCTTTGTCAAAGTAACTGCCCACGCTGATCCATCATTCAGAAATAGGTACAAAGGAGGTTAAAAAAAGAGAGAAAGGGGCCTCCCTGGTGGTGCAAGGGGTTAAGCACAGCACTATGAAGCTATCCGAAGCCTCTGTAGCATGAGTTCGATCCACGGCCGGCCAGGGAGCTACCCACATGGCGCAGTAGAACACTCCTGTCTCAACCGCTGCGCTCCTCAGCAGTATATCTCAGTCAGTCTGCTTGTTCTGTTCCCCAGTCTGTCTCTGGTGAATCCTCTCAATCCCCTGCACCTCTGGCCTGTACCCCAGTTCTTGTATGCATAAATAAATAAATCTTTAAAAAAAATTAAAGAGAGAAAAATGCGAAAGGACTGAAAGGCATGCCGTAGCTTTATGAAGCAGGAGAAGAAGAAAAGAAAAACTACACATTTCTGCTAAAGCCCATTCTTTAATGAACAAATGTAAATAAACCTCATTTCTTCTTGTTTATTAGCAAGATAAGAGAATTATCTCACAAGCAAGCAAGCGCACGCACACACACACACAATAATTCAGTCAGATGGAGTGGGAAGTAGGTCCTAAGGGGGTCTAAAATGACCACCCAATAAGTTTCGTCTCAAAAATGGGTATGTTTCCCAATATAATTCTGGTGCTAATTCTTTAAAAGGATTTCAAAAGAAGCAGCATCACCTCTTCATTAAATGTTATCATCTTATAACCCAAAACACTAGCTCCCCCACTTAACAATGAGCCACAAGGTGTACCTGAATTGGCTCCTCCTCTTCACATTGGCCAGACACGAGAAGATCTCCATATTCACCGATACACCATGCAGCTACTTGTACCAAAGGTTGCTGTCAAAAAAGGCACCATGCACAGTCAAAAAAAAGTAATGCAAATCACCGTTCATCTGACCATGAAGGTCAAAACAGGCATAGCTAGAGTGTTAGTTATACGAACACACACACACAAAATAAAGGGTTATTTTCTCCCTAAAGTAAAAGACAGACAAATGAATTACTTACTTGAGAATAATCACCAAGAATTGCTTTGTACAAGCGCTGGACAGTGTAGGCATGCATCTCCACACTATTGGTTATTAACTGGATCAAGTTGGGAACTGCATCATCACGAACATAACTTCCTGCCTAAAAGGAAATGCAGACAGTTACCCCCTAAAAACAAACAGTAATGGTAACAAATATTATCTATGGCTGTTGTTAAAAGGATACTGCCACAAAACACCCTCAAAGACAACGTTCCTTCCAATTCTCAGGGTGATAACCAGTTCAAACTTCAAAATCGTACTTACATAAATGAATATTGTAAAATTTTATATAAAACAAAATCTTCTCTGTCCAAAGTAAATGAAAATATAAAGGTTTACATTTCAAAGAATACCTTTTTTTATGTGAAACAGACTAAACTTTCAAAAGTGTAAGAAGTACATTCACTGGGAACTAGTTAAAAACACCTCTCCCTTCCCACAATTTCACAAATATTGGAGTTCAAATCCTACTGGCTATCGTACCATTCTCCAAGGGATAGAAAGGAGAGTGAGCGTATATTAAGGGTTTAAAAATATTTTAATAAGCAAGAAATGGTAACTTTTGAAAAACCTGAGTTTGTCTAAATCATCACACTGTCTTTTAAAAAACAGTTTATAACTATTACAGAACCAATCATTAGTCTCAGGAATGGGCAATATTTTGTATTTAATTATCCACTTTCTTTTTTTAACTTGGTCTCTCTAATGTCCTCTTCACTTGTGGAATCTGAGATACTATTTGCAACTATGGAACAAAAGAAAAGCTATTAAACCGCCGAGGAAACTACATCTTGGACTTAAGAGTATTATAAGCAGACTGCATAAGCCATAAAAAGAGTGGAACCTGTGCCTAATCTCAGCCCACCTGGTCAATCTCCTGCTACTAGACAGAGAGTGCATCTGATTTACCAGACTGACACCAGAGCTAAAGCATGGATACACTGGAAAGGAAAATGAAAAAGAAAAAATCCTAGGTGGCTAGGAACACCTCTCCTGTTAAGAGAAACAAAGACAGAGGGGGAATTCTGGTCAAAAAAGGAAAGATGAGGAGCTAAAAAAAAAAAAAAGGGTAAATTTGTGGTGTTATATTCTTCCCTAATGGGAGAAAGTATCAAAATAAAAAAAAAAAAAAAGAGAGAGAGAGAGAAAACTTCAGTATGACCTGACACATAGATTACATCATCCAAAAACAGCAGGATATACATTTTTCTGAAGTTCACATGTAACAGTCACCTAGACAGACCACGTTCTAAACCATAACAGAAAACTTAAAAAAAAAAAGTATTAAAGGAATTCTACACCACAACCATGTGGGATTTATCCCAGGTATAGAAAGTTGACTCAAACATTCACAAATCAATATAATCTAGCAGACTGAAAAAGAAATCATGATCATAATGAGAGAATCTAGTCAATTGGAAAAATAAAAAGAAAGCATTTTGAAAAAACTGGCATTTTGATGAACATTGTGCTTTGGGAGTTCTATTTTGCCTTTCTTTTAAGTCTTAGAAAAATCTAAGAAAATGTCTTTTTATTCATCTTCTGTTGGAATAAAATTTTCCCATTAAAGACAAGTATTAACTTTTAACCTGTACAAAATTAATTCATTCTACATAAACTAGGAAAGTACATCATGAACAGAATTCCATAGCAACAAACTACATAAACATTTTAATGGCATCATTCCCTCCTACAGATGTTTCATAATTTACTTAACCCATGTTCATTTGGAAACTTCTAGTTGTTTTCAGTTTTCCCCTATCAAGATCAGGATACTTTGTAAATACATCTTTCTATACACATTTTTGTACACTTGTTCTTTTATTTTTTCTCTAAGAAAATGTTCTAAAACTTGAATTGAATTAAAAGATATCAACAAAGTCTTCTACTACATACTGTACTCTGGACAGATGGCACTATTTCATACCCACTCGAAGTGGAGAATGCTGCCTGTTTATTTTTTTTTAAGATTTATTCTTGGGCCTCCCTGGTGGCACAGCAGTTGAGCGCTGGGTTGCAAAGCTACCCAAAGCCTCTGCAGTGCTGGTTCGATCCCCGGCTGCTCCCCGGCCACCGGAGGAGGGTTCCACATGGTGCGCAGACCTCTCCTGCCGCCTGCTGCTCCCCTCAGCAGTGCACTTTGGTCCTTCTGCCTGCTCTGCAACCCGCTCTGACTCTGGTGAATTCTCTCACCCTCCCGCGCTTCTGACTGTACCCAATGCTTGTATAAATAAATAAATTTAAAAAAAAAAAAGATTTATTCTTATATATTTATACATACAAGAACTGGGTGTAGGCCAGAGGTGTGGGGAGGTAAGAGGATTCACCAGAGACAGAGCGGGAGCAGAACAGGCAGATCAACTGAAATACACTGCTGAGGGGAGCAGCAGGCAAGACATGAGAGGTCTGCTGCGCCATGTGGATTAGCTCCTTTGTCAGGGATTAAACTCATGCTGCAGTGGCTGGCAATAACTTGATAATGCTGAGACTCTAACCCCTGTGCCACCAGGGAAACCCTGTTTCTCTAGTTTCTTTCTTTCTTTTTTAAAGATTTTATTTATTTATACAAGAGCTAGGGTACCAGCCAGAGGCATGGGAAGGTAAGATGATTCACCAGAAACAGAGTGGGGAGCAGAACAGGCAGATGGACTGAAAACACTGCTGAGGGGAGCAGCGGGTGAGACAGGAGAGGACTGCCGCGCCATGTGGGTAGCTCCCTGGCCAGCCGGAGACAGAACCCGCACTGCAGAGGCCGCGGACAGCTTTACAGTGCTGCACTCAACTCGCTGTGCCACCAGGGAGGCCCTGTTTCTCTATTTTCTGACTAACACTAGGAATTAAATTAAAAAGTATAAGTGAAAAATGACACTTCACTTTTATTTTGCTTACTGCTACTTTACTAGTAAGGGTAATTTTTCAGTTAACTAGTCATTTCTCTCTCCGCTTGGGAATTAGTTGTTCAAATGTCAATTATTTCCATTAGAGTGCTTAATGTTTCCTATTAACTGTAAGTTATTTATAGATTTAAAACATTTTACCCTGGCACATGTTACAATGTTTCACCCCAGTTGTCTTTTAACTTTGGAGAATTTTTTCTTTTTTCTGCAAAAACGTTCAATTTTAATGTGGTCAAATTTGTGAATGTTGGGCCTCCCTGGTAGTGCAAGGGGTTAAGATGCAACCTATGAAGCTATCTGCAGCCACTGCAGCATGAGTTTGATGCCCTGCCAGGGAGCTACCCACATGGCGCAGAAGACCTCTCCTGACTCACCCGCTGCTCCCCTCGGCAGTGGATTTCCATCGATCTGCCTGTTCTGTTCCCCACTCTGTCTCTGGTGAATCCTCTCAACCCACCCCCTCCCCCGCCCTACCTCTGGCCTGTACCCCACTTCTTGTATGCATAAATAAATAAATCTTGAAAAAAAAAATCTGTGAATGTTTTCCTTTATGGCATTTACTTCTGGTCACAAAATCAGACATAGTTAAGTCTTCTTTATATACCACCACACTTTTATTTTTACTCTAAAATCGCTAATCCTTGTCCTTTAACTAAATGATAGACAAGTGTCCAAATCCTGGAAAAAGGACATAAAAAAACTACCTTATAAAACTATTATTTTAAATCCAGAATATATTTAGTCATTCAAAATTCTCCAATGGGCCTCCCCTGGTGGTGCAGGTGGTTGAGCGCTGCACTGTGAAGCTGTCCACAGCCTCTGCAGTGCTGGTTTGATCCCAGCCGGCCGGTGAGGGTCCCAATGGTGCAGCAGACCTCTCCTGTCACGCCCGCTACTCCCTTCTGCAGTGTATTTCGTCAGTCTGCCTGTTCTGTTCCCTGTTCTATCTCTGGTGAATCCTCTCACCCTCCTGCGCATCTGACCTGTATCCCGATTCTTGTATAAATAAATAAGTAAATCTTTAAAATAAAATAAAATTTCTCCAATGGCTTCCCATTACACTCAGAATAAATCCAATCTCCAGTGAAATCACATAAAACCTAGTCCCTGCATTAATCCTACCATTTTCTGTCACTTTCCCTCTACATTCTTGTCTCCAAGGAGGCTAAGCTTGTTGCTATCTAAGGATTGTGCAGCATTTGCTTTTCCCTCTGATTAGTTTATTCGTCCCCCAAATATTTATAAGGCTCCTCATTCAAATGTAACCTCTTCTGAATAACAGGCCCTGACTACTCTACCTAAAATACTTGGCCCACTGCCCCAAATCCCTTCCTCTCCTGTCATCATTATAGTCCCTCATGCTACTTTAGTACTCATCATAGCATTTCCCCTGCCTGAAGTACAGCACAATTCCCCTGTGACTCTCCTATCTCCCCACTGGAATATAAGCCTCATGGTAAGAAGGGCTTTGCCTATTAATCAGCATACTCAGCACTTGTCTATGTTGACCCACAGAAGCTACTTACCGTTGTCAGAACACGCATAATTGTGTCGATATGCCACCGTTTAGAGGGTGCATACCTGAGAAAAAAAGGCACCAAGTAAAAAATTGCAACCTGTAAACTAGACTGTGATCACTGACATTCAAAATTCCTACATATAGTCATGTTAACTTCACAGGTTAAGTAATTACATGTGGGTACATTCCACCTTCAAATCTAATAAATATCCCCATCTAAAAGGGTGATGAAATGGTACATAGTAAAACATCAATGTTCACATAACACACCAATAGGAGTTGCTGAGCTAAGAAATGGAACCCTCTCCATTTTCTCAGAAAACAATTCACAAAGTCAGGGGAAAAAAAGAAGATAGGGAAGAAAGAAGAAAAGAGACTGGCCCTGACTCAAGACACTCAAGGAACAGGAACATATTTCCTTAATTCATAGTAGAAATAGGAGCAATAACACCACCACCACATTTTGAGATACTTCTTCCTGAAGGTTATACATAAAATCACAATGCAGATGCTATAAATTCCCTATTCTCATCATTTAAAGAGCACCATAAATGAGAGGTTAAAAAACAGATATAAGGGATTTTATAAAAGTAGGAATTTGTTTTTGCTGGGGTGGGGGGATCTTCGTATACTTAAATGCCGGACTCCTGCTAGAATATCCTCAAAATTAATTTCTAGTCAGGAGCTTGAAATATGGGTTACATATGTTTTAAACATGTTTCCAACATTTCCCCATGTTCTAAAGATGCTTTCAAAAGTTGCAAGCATCTTTTACCAACAAAGGTAAAAATTAGGTCTTACTTTTCTGCAGCAAGAAAGATTCCAGATGCACAATCTGCTTTAAATTCTGGCTCACAAGAATCCAGAAAATAAAGTAATTCTTTCATCATGCCTCGGATGTTATTCCCATTTACTAGGGCAAAACTCAATTCCATTGCACGCCTTGCAGGATGGGGGAAATAAAAAAAGACAGTTATGAAACAATGACCAGGTATGTCTGAGCACCAACACTAGCACATATGTTACTGTTCACTCACATTCATGTGATTCCAACCCTTGCATGTGAGATAATCAAAGATATCAAAGTCAGTTTTGATATTTTGAATCTGCATTCAAAACAAATCTTCAAAAGCCCTAGGAAACACACTACTAATGACCAAATATATAGTTTGGGTTTAATACTCCATGAAGTTGAAATTTAGAATACTGGAAAGACTCAAAAAAGAAAGGCAATAAAATTATTACCCAATGATTAATATCTCTCTGCTTTAGTCCTTAAATATGTAAAAGTCACCATACTCCCCTTTGATTATATCCACTCTGGCCAAAGATAAAATAACATAGTTTACACCAAAGGGCATACAGAAATTAGAATAAAACAAACCTTGAGGGAATTATGCTAAGTGAAATAAGACAGAGAAATACAAATACTGTATGGTATTACTTATGTGTGGAATCTAAAAAAGCCGAATGCAAAAAAACACAGTGTGGTCAGCAGAGCCTGAGAGAAAAAGTGGAGATGTTGTCAAAGGGTGTAAATTTCCAGACAGAAGACTTGTGCTGCAGTGGCTGCCAACAGCTTCACAATGCTGAGACTTAACCCCTTGAGTCACCAAGGAGGCCCCTCAACTGTTTTATACAGGATAACTGAGGCACTAAAAAAGCTAAGTAACGAGATCCAATCAATTAAGAACAGAACCAGGATTAGATATGTGGCATGCTGGCTCCAGAATTTGAGCTCTGTTTGTTATACAGTCAGACAAAGAGACACCGGTTTTACCTTGAAATGTTAAGTCCAGTTATGAACAGGCCTTACAACAGAAGTGAGAAGGCCTGATTTCTATTTCTAGGTATGTCCAGTACAAGGAGTAAGGTTTAGAGCAAGCCATTTGATTCCTCTGGGATTATATTTTATTTTATTTTTTTTTAAAGATTTATTTATTTATGCATACAAGAGCTGGGGTACAGACCAGAGATGCGGGGGGTGAGAGGATCCACCAGAAAGAGTGGGAAACGGAATAGGCAGACGGACCAAAACATACTGCTGAGGGGAGCAGTGAGCGAGACAGGAGAGGTCTGCCTCACCTGGGATTATATTTTAATTATTTAAATAAAGGGCTCTTTATTTAAAGAACACTGCCTCTGCACTGCATTATGATCTGTCTGCACCATCTTCAACAAAGATGTCAGAGCTACGTATCTGGATGAACAAAATTGCAGAAGAACAGAATTAAAATGTAAAATTCAGGACAGTTTCTCCTCTGCCAAAATAATGACAAAAAAAGGTCTAAGGACAAAGGGAAAGCACATATTTTTAAATACGTTCATAAATTTAAATTCAAAGACAGATATGCACATAATGGTATTGGTAATTTATTTTTAAAGATTTTATTTATTTATGCATACAAGAGCTGGGGTATGGGGATGGACATAACTGCCTAGTCTCTCTCACTGGCTTGCTCTGAGAACCAACTGACAAGGTGCTTATAAATCCTTTGCCAACCTCTATATAAATGGTATTGAGGTCTTATCTTTAGATTGCCCCAGCACTTAGTACCTGTTCTCTGCAAATAAAAAGAACTCAATTATCAATAAATGTTAAGTCAACAGTTTCAGACTTTTTCTTTTTCTTTTTTTATTTTTTAACACTTTAGTTTTTTAGAACAGTTTCATTTTCACAGCAAAATTAAGCAGAAGTAGAGATTACCACAAAGTACAGTGTCATCCCCCCATCTCTCTATCAACATCCTCCACCACAATGGTACACTTGTTACAACTGAAGAACCTATACTGACACAACACGGTTATTCAAATTCCATGGTGGCACTAGGGTCACTCTCAGTGTTGTACATTATGTAAGTCTGGACAAACGTATAATGTCATCTCTCCACCTTCAACAATATTATACACAGTAGTGTCACTGCCCTAAAAATACTGTGCTCTGCCTATCCTTTCCTCTTTTTTATCTCCTTGAGACTTTTTTTTTTTTTTAACCATTTTCACAGTTTTGTATTTTCCAGAATGTCATAGTTAGGATCATACAAAATGTAGCCTTTTCAGACTGGCTTCCTACACTTAGTAATTTGTATTTAAGCTTCCTCCATGACTTTTCATGGCTTGATAGCTCATTTATTTTTTATAGCTCCAAACACTTTGGCTATACCAACATTTATTTATCCATTCACCTACTTCTAAGTTTTGGCAAGTATGAAATAAAGCTGCTATAAACATCCATGTGCAGGTCTTCTACGGACATTAGTACTTTTGTAAATGTAGTTTTATGCATATGGATAAGCAAAGCAGAAATGGATATCATGGTTTATATTCTTGACTCCAAAAAAATCAACTTTCATTAAATAAACTCCTAACTTGTTTCTGAATAAATTCAGCAGTTACATTAGAGAGCCAGAAGCAACAGTTATTCTTGGGGTTATTAAGTGAAGACTATTCTCCAAAGACTCATACAAACACAAAAGCAAACAATAAGGCAAGTAGGAAAGTCAGATCAGTGGAAGGCACAGAGAGGAGGACCTCAGAGATCATTTTCAATCTAATTTGCTCTGAATTTGAACATATAACCAAAACTTTATTGAGGCCTACTACAGTTAGGTTTTACAATCATCTACAGTTTTTCTACAAGAACTGGTAATTACTCCATCAAGGTAAATAACACATACCTTCTAAAAGTGCTATCTGCTGCCTACCAGTTATCCCTAGATGCACTGTTCTTAAAAAAAAAAACAACAACAACTTCTACTACTATAGGGCATGAGTACTGTGAGAAAGTGTGTGCTGTCAGCAATTTGAGTTTCAGCATTGTGATAACACACTTAGCCGATGGATCACTCCTTATTTTCATCCTCCAGCACACAAAACACAGTACTTCTGGCAAGTAAACTTTTACCCAGTTATCTGTATCTCATTTAATTATCAAAGTGCACAACTTTGCTGTGTACTTAAGTATTTCTTATTGGCTTCCTTAATTGACCTCAACTTCTAACTGCTAATTCTTCCCCAGAAAAGGATTTACTCTACAGAGTTCATCTGTAAAAACAGTACCTGAATATATAAATGTGAATACTCTCACTCTCAAATCTATTACAACATTATTGGGGGGAGGAGAGAGTGAGAGAAATCAAAAACCTCTTACCGTTTTATTGAGACATCCAAATCTTTCAGACAGTCCACAATTGTGCTTCTGTGCCTTTGCACTGCATTATGATCTGTCTGCACCGTCTTCAACAAAGATGTCAGAGCTACGTATCTGGATGAACAAAATTGCAGAAGAACAGAATTAAAATGTAAAATTCAGGATGGTTCTCCTCTGCCAAAATAATGACAAAAAATGTCTAAGGACAAAGGGAAAGCATATATTTTTAAATATTTTAAGAAATTTAAATTTAAAGACAGATACACATATAATGGTATTACTAAATATTTTTTAAAAGATTTTATTTATTTATGCATACAAGAGCTGGGGTACAGGCCAGAGATGCGGGGGTAAGAGGATTCACCAGGGACAGAGTGGGGAACAGAACAGGCAGACTGACTGAAATACACTGAGGGGAACAGCAGGCGAGTCAGGAGAGGTCTGCTGCACCATGTAGGTTGTTCCCTGGCACTCATGCTGCAGAGGCTGGGATTGCTTCATAGTACAGTGCTTACCCCCTTGCACCACCAGGGAGACCACTGGTAATGGTAATATTTTAAATGTAAAAGAGACACTATTACCTAAAGTAGGACAACCAGGAGAAACCTTGGATTGGCACTCATAGCCAAGTCCATTTAAGCTTCAGAAAGTGATTGACTCAATTTTCTCAAACCCTTCCAAACAGTACAACAAAATAAGCATATGATATGCCTTGTCAAGCCTTCATCCCAAAATGCAAAAGGAAATTATTTCAATTTTGCCATTTTTAGTCTCTCTGCTCCATGTGATGCTAATGCTAAAATGGTCTCTACATACATTTGAATTTAAGATTCAAATATTTAAAAATTCTTTTGGGGCCACCCTGGTGGCGCAGGCAGTTGAGTGCCGCACTGTGAGGCTGTCTGCAGCCTCTGCAGCGCGGATTCGATCCCGGCTGGCGGGCAAGAATCCCACATGGTGAAGCAGACCTCTCCTGTCTCACCTGCTGCTCCCCTCAGCAATGTATTTCGTCAGTCTGCCTGTTCTGTTACCCGCTCTGTCTCTGATGAATCCTCTCACCCTCCCGCGCATCTTTCTTAACATGTTAAGGAAGAAAAATTACTCTGATTAAAAGAGAAACAAAGACAAACAGGGTATACTACCATATAGAAAAATAATAAAAGATAACACCAATAAATTCATCTATTTATAATTCTACTAACTGGAATTTACAAAGACATTGCAGATTTGCAACATGAAATATTGTATTTTTTTTAATGTTGTGTTTTTCTTACTCATTTAGACAGGGGTCAGCAAGCTATAGCCTACCTACAAAAATTCGGGCTTCTACTATCTAGTTTTGTGAATCAGTTTTTATCAGAACACAGTCATACTCGCCATTTACACAGCTTGACTTTCATGCCAAGAAGCCCCTTCAGCCTAAAACAATCACCTAAAACTAACACCTACACAGAAAATGTTAGCTGGTTCCTGATTTATAGTGTGAGTATAAAATTTGAGTCACAAGGCAACTTTTTCAAATCCTTTACAAAAAGGTAGCTTTACAACCCTACTAAATATAAAAATCCACTTATATATGTTATTTCTCCATATACGGGTAATCTGCACCAAAGTCACTCTTGCAAAAGTCAGTTTATTAATACCAAAATACATAACAGTTTTTCAGTTAACATACCTAATATTCTTGTCGTTGTTAAGTAAGAAGCGACCCAGGATATTTATGGCTAGGACCTTAAAAAAAAAATCATTAAGTTAAAAATTCCAAGCCAATATTTTAAAATGAAATACTAGGGGTAAGAAAAGATTTAGAAAGACTTACTCGCAGTCCACTCTCTGACTTAATATCCATAATAGTCAAAACCGTTTCATAAAGAATAGCGTTTCCTACATTTTTACTAGTCTCTGTATTAGTGGCAACCTGCAAAGACACAGAACACATCCAGAAGTAACAAGAGACATTTTATAATTGATTATACCAACAAGGAAACACAAAACTATTTCATATAATCACTATCAGTCTACTCCCTGCTATATTAAAAAAAAACATTTAATATAATACAACCTTGGCCTGCTTACCTGTGCTAATATATCATTCATAGCTTCACTTGAGTCATCATCATTTCGTCCTAAAATTCTTAATAACCGCAAAATTCGTACCTAATGTACAAAATACGAGAAGTGTCAATAAATTATGTCTGCACAAAAGAAACATCACTTCATGTGAAATTCAAACAACTTAAACGAAGTCTTAGATCACATTAATAATGGTCAAAAATCTAAGCGAAGAATGTTAAGTATTATCTTTTTTGTATCTTGATAAAATGATTAGACAACCCATCATTTACCAATTCATGGCTAAAGGATAATATCACCTGCAGAATTATCAAGTTTACTGGTAAGTTAAGTCTTTATTGTAATACACATAATTTTGACTACTGCACCTAAAATTTAAGTCTATTAATCTAATAAAATACAGAGTTGGGTCACTATTCATTTATTAATACAATTATTTTAATCAATTTCTGCATAACACAAACTTAAGAGGAAGGAAACGATCTATTCCAAACATTTACAAAAAACTTTCTTTCAACCTCACCTGCAAAAAGGGATCACTGATACCAGAAACATCATGTTCTGGTGAATATCCGGACATGATGAGGTTCTTTAAAATACGAACTAATTGGGGAACAAGCTGCAGGAAAGAAAGGGCATCAAAAAACAGTGAACATCAAAGAATTTATCATAAGTAAGCAGGTGATTTGGCTTAGAAAAAGGATGCAGGGGTGTGAGTCCAAGCAAATTCTACTGATATCACATACTAGTACAGTACTGATGGTTAATAAGTATTCCTTAGGATTACTTAGGCCAAGAACTCAAGAAGGAATATGTGTTTTATCTGAATAAAACAAATCAGACTTTTTTACTCTACTCGTGTCTGCAAAGATATCACAAATAATAGCAGAGCAGAAAGCCCAGAATCATCGTAAAAGAGATGCCCATGGAGCATAGTGCTTTTCTGCTTTAACAGAGCTTGACATACCTAGCTGGCAAGGACATGTTCAGTTTTTATCCATTCAAACATTTGGATATAAAATTTTATTACATCCAAAATACTGCTAGGAATACCATTAAAATTTGTTTAAAACTATACTACCTCCAGGCCTCCCTGGAGGCGTAACGGGTTAAGTCACCACTATCAAGCTATCAGCAGCCACTGCAGCACGAGTTCAGTCCCCAGCCAGCCAGTTAGCTAACCCACATGGGGCAGCAGACCTCTCCCCTACATGGGGCAGCTCCCCTCAGCAATGTATTTCAGAGGATTCACCCATTCTGCTCCCCACTTTGTCTCTGGTGAAACCTCTCAACTCCCACACCTGTGGCCTACACCCCAGCTCTTATAGGCATAAATAAATAAAATAAATTTTTAAAAACAAAACAAATAAACAAACAAAAAACCTATACCACCTCAAATAAGGGAAGGGAAATCCTCTCCTCTTACAAAAGGGCTATGTCCTTTCTGACAACAAGGAATATGAAAGTCTGTAAAACACTGACCAAGTAGAAAAGACACATGAAAAAGTTCTTTTTTCTTAAGAACATATACAGGCCATGAACAATTTCTTTCCTTATTCTTAACTCAGTATGATACAACTTTTGGTAAAATTTAATTTCAGCATTTAATTATACATACTGATTTCTTGTCTGTTGTCCTGTTTCACCTTACTGACGAAACTATTACTTATGGTCAGGAACTCCCTACTCTGTCCACTAGTAAGAACACACAGAAGAGGCAATTTTATTGCCAATCTGAACTTAAATATGCTTTAAATATTATTCATTTCATTCTGTTGATCAACCACTTACTGGTAAAATCCTACTCTAAAATGTTTCCCACAAAAACTTTTCCAGTCTCAAATTAAAACTCAATTTATCTATATAAACAACCCTAATCAGCTAAAGTTAAGAAACACCCAAAGTAAACTGAACTGCATTGCTTTTGGAGGCAATCTTAACAGCCTCAACTCTGCTGTTGCTTAATTAATTTTTTCCTCATTGAATTTGGACTTTGTCCCTCCCTACTCCCCAATACTTTTAAAAGGGAACCAAGGTTAAAACAAATGTCAAGCTACACCAGACAATACCCTCAAAACACTCACAATATTAAGGTCACTTCTAAATATAGAAAACATAATCTGTGTGAATTTAACTAAGTTTGGCTATTACACTTCAGAATTAAGTGATTCATTAAATCACCTAAACAAAAATCAAATTTAGATGGCACCAAGGTTTAAAAAAGAATCCAAGCCATGAAGAACTATGAATTCTAAACAGAATCATGGTATCTGTCAATTGTGTGTAAATTTATATTAGAGGCAACAGTACTATAATTTTATAAACTGCCTTAAAATGCTGTAATAAAACCAGGATCATCTAGCTACCAAGCTCTGCCCAAAAGCATCTCGCCAATGTATATTTCCCAATGGCCCACTTCCTTATAGTCCACATATCCCTTATTACTTTTTTCAATCTGGTTTGTTTCTTGGAGAAGTCCTTTTGCCTTGGATTACTAAATTCCAAACTGTTTTACTAACCACCAAAAGACCAGCCCACCACATAAAATCCCCTGGGACAAAAGCACAATGTCTAAAGTGTTCAGCATACAAATTCTTGGAACTCAAGCTTTATTTTTCAGACAAAAATGCACGTTACTAGAACTGATGACAAGACAAACGAAATAAGGTGACAAAGGGAAAGGCTGCAGCCATGAAAGTCAGTTGATGCCCACCCACTCTAGCTCAAAATCCTTTTAATATCTTAAAACTTCTAGGCAAGATTAACTGCTGTTAAGGGAGAAATAAAAGTGCTAAATCTGAACTGAAAGCTCAGAAGTACATACACAGCTTTTTACAGTATGAGAGTACCCAAACATGGCTCTGAAATATCTGCTCCAAAAAAGAGCAGTGCTTTGCATCAAGGTTCCAAACTGCCATCACCAAAGCCACTGGGAAACTGCTTAAAGTTTCTCAAGTAAAGATAAAGGAAAGGCAGAGAAAATGATTTACAAATCAGGAAAGGCTGCAACTGAAATCCAAGGCTGAATGTGGAGTCAGAAGTTTAATTAACACAACAAAAACTGGACTAGGGAGTTAGCCAAAAATGCTAGAACAAATAACTCATAATATTAAGCGCAGCTGTAGCATAGGTGTATTTTTAAAAGCCACAATTGTGGATGGATACACAAAAGCTATTAAGGACCTAATGCCAGCATGCACCATCTAAAAGAGGGTTAATTCTTACCTTTTCATTCTAACATACAGCAGGATTCCAAACAGACAACAGGAACAAAACATACAAAGCAAGCATTAGGGACAGATACAGGTCTCATACTATTTTACATTAATTTAATCAAGACATGAACATCTAGGAGAAAAAGAAGTCAAAATGAGCTGTTTTTATAGCCTCATTATATTAAAGGTACAAAGTCAGCCCCATTTATGGAGCGATCAGGAATTAAATGATGCAACTACCCAAAAATACAGTCTTCCTCTGAGTCCTCCTTACTATTGTCTTCTAAAAATAAGTTGAGGGAACAAAAATTCCCACATTTTAAAAATATAAAAAAGGGAGAATGATGGGATTTAAAACAAGATGGAGACTTCCTATTACAGAAGTCAACAGCCTGAGTGAACAGTCAGTGATCCTGTGGCAGGTAAAAATTTCAGTACATACCTTAAAAAAAAAAAAAATTACCTGCCTAAAAAAAAACACACATACATACAATTCCTGTTTGTGATTTGACCTCAGGTTGCATTTCCTGACTTCAATGTGAAAACAGAAGATAAAGTAGATGAGAGATTAGTGTGTGTGCCAATAATGAGAGACCTCTGTTAAGAAAGGGAAAATACTGTACTATTGCCACTTCTCATATGCCTACATCTGGCTTCCAGCCCTATCACACAGCAGGGCTGCTCAAGTCCTTTATTCAGTTCTATGGTTTCCTTTCAAAAGAAAATTCCTAAGTGAGAAAATCAAATACTGTTCAGAAAATCATTTTTCAATCAAGAAGAGCTTAGGCATCCAGAATGACACCTACCTTTCTAAAATGTGCAAGCATGTCTGGACTCCGCTCACACATTTCTGTGAGGAGGACTACAGATGTGTGAAGGACACCTGAAAGAAAACAGTATGTAAAATTTAAAAATGAAGCTACACTATTCAACTTCACAGAACAAGGTTTGATTTCTGAAGGTCAATTCCAAAGGGATAGTAGCTACAGTGCTTTTTAATCTCTCAAAGACTTTAAGCATTGTGGTGAATACAAAGGAGGTATTTAATAGATGACTGCAGATTTAACAGTGGTCAAGTATTCAAATCAGAATATTTTAACCAAATATGTGACCAAAATAATTGCTAAAACATGATAACCGATTCATGTGTCTCTCCATCTGAGCCCATCCATAAAGATACGCTCAAGAGTCAATATAAGACAGGTATCATGTGCTCCATGCTTAATCAATAAGCTAATAGCTGAGTTCTAACAGATAATTCAAGATGCAAAAATCTAAAACATTCATTTTCCCCCTAACAATTATACTTTGAATCTTCTAGGTACCAGAGCTGAGTTAATTAAGTGTACCTCACTACGTTTTCTATTAACATTTAGGACACAAAAATTCTCCTTACTCAGAACTTGCTTCACTTGCTTCAAAATAAGAATAAAACATGTGGGGGACAGAATACTCCAATCCCATTTAATTTCTCTCAAGCTTTATATAAATACATCTAAGTGCCCACTACAAATTCCTGTTA
This sequence comes from Talpa europaea, assembly GCF_964194135.1. Classification (NCBI taxonomy): domain Eukaryota; kingdom Metazoa; phylum Chordata; class Mammalia; order Eulipotyphla; family Talpidae; genus Talpa; species Talpa europaea. Next base: position 10,485,702 of record NC_140084.1, on the reverse strand, counting down.
CAAGTAACCTAAAAGGCTCTTCATAAATCTCATATAAACCGACCACGAGGCAATAGAGAAATAGCTTTTTCTTCTAATATAAAATAGCCAGGAAATCAGGAAGTTTTACTCATGAAAATCAAGGCTTACTTACACTAAACATTTGTAACTTAAGATAGTACTTTCAATATATTAAAAGAAGACCAGCAATGAAAACTAAATTTACTATGAAGGAATCAATCTCTAATTATAAAAACAGTATATCAGAGCAGAAGAACAATTAGATGAATCAGAACTTCCTGGAATTTAGTCTAAGCACAACAGAAAGGCAGTAAGTCCACTGCACTGAGCTACAGGTCAACATTGCCTGAAGCCTTTTCTCATTCCCCTTCTCCCTCAGTCCTTCACAAGTTCATCAGAGTCACATTACCATGGTTCTTTTCATTCAATAAATTTTTTGTTGCTGGTAAAAACATCTCCATAAGTTCAGGAACCTTCCTGATGACATGAACAGCACATAGTGCTGCCTATAAAAAAATAAAAGGACAAAAGATTTATTTCAAGTAAGCCAGGCCAACCCATCTATAAAAAACAAAACCACCTTATCAACTAAGTTATCTATTAGAAAAATAAAGAGGTTAGATATCAGACTTAATATTTATTAACTGGTTAGGGTTTTCTAATTTATACTACTGCATTAATAAGAATGTTTAGCTCACTGGTTCCTTTGCTCATATTTGCTAAATAAGAGGACAAAAACTTTTTAGGCTATCCACAGGTAAAATGAATTTATCTAACAAGTTAAACACAATATGTGCGGTTTTGGTTAAGTTAAAAATAGATCAAGACTTCTGTCTGTGATAATCGTTCCTCTGAATAAGATAAACAAATGGTTCCGTAAGAACACCCATGCAGTTGAAAGATATTCTGCAGATGTTTTAAATATGCTGTTACTCTTAATAGTAAGTATACCTTCCCCAATTCACTCTCTACTGACATAAAAAAAAGTCATCTAAAGAAAAGACAGTCTTAGTTTATTCATTGGAGGAAAAAAAACACGCAAGACTGATTTTGGTTTACCCAACCCATTCCCTCCAACAAATAGTAACCATATTTACTATTTTCAGAATCTAGCAAGGTATCACGGTGTTTCTTTTTGTGTTTTCATGTGGTGGTAGTGAGGGAGGGGGTTCTAACTGCAGAATGTTTTATTTAATGAAATAATGTATCTTCTGAACAAGAGAGACCCATATGTTCTTTAAGAGAAAGACTGGGTTTTGTTTTGCAGCCATCGTTAACAGTGTATGATCTGTAAAACACCTTTGGCCCTTTCAACACTTCTGTCTTACACCATCACAGAGCAGCACAGTTAATGCCAAGCAGGTGATAGTTAAGTGTTCACTTCTTAGGCATCTAAATTTTATACCCCTTATTTTCAAAGGCTTTAAGGTTCAAACACAATAAAATAATAGCATGTTTGGATCAACAAATAAAGCAGATAAGAGAGTAAGATCACCATTCTCCATTATTATTTCATTTAGACATACCAATTTCAAAAGGTTCTGTATCATTCCCCAATAATGATCTAGGTCCCAATGGAACTGCCCTTCCAGAGATACAAAGATATGGGCACTAGTCATTACGACAAAAGCAAATTCATGAAGACATGTTAATTATCACTCTGCCGTAATGCTATTTAGAATCAGGTCATTTTAGGAAATATGTAAGCCATCTAGCATATCCAGTACATTTTTTTGTTATAACTCATTTATTCCTTGAACACAGAGCAATGAAGGAATTAATGTGTTCACAATCACTATCAATTGGCGAGTTACCTAGCATTTAAAAAAATACTTCAAAATTAGTATTAAGATTTGGATTTATAAACAATTCACATACAATCACTTAGAATGTATTTACTGCAAAGAAAAATTCATTAAATTATAATCAGAGGCTTCAAACATGAATAATTTGCCTTCTCATCTCTCCCTAATTAATTCTTTTTTTATATATAATTTTTTTTATTTTTATATTCCCCATACAATTGTAACCCTCTTATTTTGACCACATTCCCTCCCTTCCCCGCCCCCCCCCATAGAATGTCTCTGGTTCATAGATTTTTGTTGATTTTGATTTTCACTTTCTTATAGTTATTCATTTTCCTGATCCCTTATTTAGGTTTTCTAGATTCCTGCTGTGAGTGGGACCATCTGGTATTTTTCTTTTTCTTTCTGGCTTATTTCGCTGAGCATGATCCCTTCCAGCGCCATCCATGTTGCTGCAAATTGCATGTGTTTATCTTTTTTGAATGCCGAGTAATATTCCATGGTGTATATGTACCACATCTTCTTGATCCAGTCATCTATTTTTGGGTATTTGGGTTTTTCCAAAGCTTAGCTATTGTAAACAGTGCTGCTATAAACATAGTCTCCCTAATCAATTCTTCCCAATCCAAACACAGACATTTGGTTTCATTAAAAGTTACCTTTTTTCTTAAGTAAGAGTTGGAGGTTTTCAGGAGTTTCTCTACCTCTCCTGCGAGATCTCTGCACATCTCTGAGGAGCCCATGCAACCGAGGGTACAAAGCGCTAGCCCCTGTACATATTGCGTGCTATGATTAAGATCACTGTACAAGAAAAAAAGGAAGAAGGTAGACATGAACATCTCTGCCTGGTGCACCCCATGGAGAAGCTTCACAATATAACAAGACAGCTCAGAATAAATCACAATTTCCCCAATAAGGAAAGTAAAAGGATTATTTGTTGCCAAAAAAAAAAAAAGTTTGTACCAACTTTATTACAATTGCCAAGGGACTGACAGACAGTCCCTACTATAGGCTTACAATTCAATATTTGCAAATAATCAAAGCAACAGAAATTAGACCACATGCTATCTGTTGGATGTTAAAGGCTTCAAAAAAATTGAGTACCATTAAAAGCAAAAAGTCAATGATAAAAAGAGGAAGCAAAAAAAGTATCTTTAAAAGATATTTAACATGCTTCACTATTACTACTACTATAACAAAGAGATACCACGGATCAAAACCTTTTTAAAAAACAAATCAGAAAATATAATCTGCTATAGCAGTAAGGTGACTTAAACACAATAGAAACGTTATGAAACCTTTAATCTTACCAAATATTATTTACTATTTCATTTTTCCAAAAGAAGATAAAAGATAGATACTAAGGAAGTAAGTTCATCAAATCAACTTTAAGAAACTAAGCTAGGTATTTACAGTGAGGCCCATTATCTGGTGATAGACAAAATCCTATCTCTAACAGGCACTGACTACTGTCCAAAACTACTTCCAAGCGAGCCAGGAAGCATACCTTCAGAAAAGCTGAAATTTTAAAAGTTTAAACCAGTAGGCTCATCCATATATTATAGTCAACTCACAGAATTCAGAAGCTGAATTACTATGTGAGTTATGCTACTTCCAGCTTTCAGAGCAATATGGTATCCTTCAGACCAATGATTCTCAAAGACTGACTCACAGATCTCAGAATGTCCACAAGCCTGTTTAAGGGGTCTGTAGTATTTTTACAACTCAATACAAACAAAAAGCAAAAAAAGAAAGAAAATCCACAGATAAAATTCCATTAACTACCAGTTTTTGAGAGGGAAAACAAACACTGAATGATCCAAAGTTCTTTTAACTTTTAGATTGATGTGTCAGATCAATTCCCAAGAATGCAAAAAAGTAGCTTTCCTCTATATTCACTCAGAGATTTGTTGGGTCTCATTAAAATTAAATACAAAGATTTTTCCTTGCTTATATGCCTTTTTATTCTGTTTTTTATCAAGCTACTTGATAAAAATAAGTCTTGAGTTTGGCATTAACTCTCTAGTATGAACTCGCTATGAGGCAGAACTGCCAAATTAGCAGCATGTGATTAAAGGCTTGAGTAATAAGGGCAACAGAGCATGCAAGCACAAAAATTAAAGAAACTCTCAGAGGCCTGTCCAGAATGAATGTATGAAAGAGTCACATTGAACAATGCAAAATGAAGCCACCAAGACACCAAGGATTTCCATCCATTTTTTTTTTTAAGATTTATTTATTTGTGCATACAAGGGCTGGAGTACAGGCCAGAGGTACAGGGAAGATGGGAGAGTGAGAGGACTCACCAGAGGCAGAGTGAAGAACAGGTGGATCTACTGAAATACACTGCTGAAGGGAGCAGCAGGTGAGACAGGAGAGGTCCGCTGTGCCATGTGGGTCCCCTGACTGGCTGAGGAGCGAACTCCTGCTGCAGTGGCTGCCTATTGCTTCCTAGTGCTGTGACTTAATCCCCTGCGCCACCAGGGAGGGTCCTCCATCCATTTTTTAAATTCTCCATTCCCAGAGCTTACAATAAGCCCTGGCATGCAACAGGTTTACAATAAATATTTGCTGAATAGTTTAGTATTTTCATTAGTGATATTTATTTCAAGGCCCAAAAACGAGATTCTCCCAAAATCAAGTGTATTTAAATGATACACTCTTTATTTACAACCAAAGCTTAATTATCATTTTGGAATTTTCTATTATCTATTGGGAAATGTTAAAGCGGAACATTATTTAATATAGAAAAATATAAGAGAATTCAATGTCTACAAATTTAATCACCTATATCCCCCTACCCTTTCTGTCAAATAATTACAAATGAAATCTGAAAAGAAGATTAAACTAACAGACAAAGCAAAAACAAACTGAAAATTACCTTTAATTATTTAAGGACATCAAAATTTCTGTAAGTTTCTAACAGAAATTTATTATAAAAGGGATGCCAGGAAAAACTGTCAATTCTCTGCAGAGCTCCTCTAATTTCTCCATACAGGATGTATTCCAGGGTGGGTTAGCAAGTTAAACAAACATGACTGGGCTAGTCCATCAGTAAAGCAGCCATTAGAGAAAAAAAGATCCATCCACAAAATTTCACAGGACCAAGTATAATTGCATGAATTGGAATCTCAGATCAGACTGCTGACAAGCAAGACCTCTCTTTTTACTTTTAGATAGTAATATAAACTGGTTATTCTTTAATATCAAATATACACTGATAATTCTTTAATAAATACAACACTTGGTTATTTGTGGTATTCCAAGTACTAGAAATATAATAAAGTTCTTATTTTACCAATGCTTTTTCTATTCTATGAAGGTCTAAATGTTTATCACTAAATTGTGTTCCTATGCCTGAAGATGCACAGCAATACCTTCACTTAAATTACTCCCTACAAAAGTGCTAATCCTTTTCTTTGCTTAGCCTCTTCACATATAAACTACAGAAACAAAAGCAATTTAAAAGTATTCGGGAGAATAAGTATGAAATCAATAAATAGAAGTTCCTGATGTCATAAGAAAGACCTTAAGAGCAAAAGGTGCTCTCTGAGTAAAGGAAGACTTACTTTTTGATACAGTTGGTCATGAGAAGATGAACATCTTGTCTTTCATCTAACAGCAGCATTGCCCCTAAATAGCCAATGCGTTTGTCTGTGAATTTTTGAGAGGCGATAAGCTTGAGGCACTCCAACTACAAATAAACAATGGGGGGGGGAAAGGAAATTTAGAAACTGGTACTATAATCTAGAAAAGCAATGTTTTCAACTCAGAGTCATGGATAGCTTAAATAAATAGATTTAACTTGTATCAGTAAAATACCTACAATAAAAGGCAAAGACTTAAAATCTTTGGGTATCTTGATAATATTATCAAGTTGTAGAGTAGAACAACTTTTTACAGTCTTATGATATTTGCCATCCAAATAATCTGACATTTATCTTAGTTTTACAGATTCATTCAAACACAAACCAGTAAAATAAGATAATAAGCTATTAATAAGTCCAATTCTTTTCTTTTAATTGAGGTAATAAGGGGACACCCCCATCAGGTATTACCACCATAGTACGCCCACCACCAACTCACCCATATGTCACCACCACAGACCATTGTGCTTTCTTCCCTCTTTGTTCTTACTCCTTCCCTACCCGGTCCTCACCTTGGTGTTTCAATTCCCTAGTCAGCCATCAAGGATTAGTTTTTAAGCAGTCTATTTATTAGTTTAGTAACTTTATATCCCACAAATTAGTGACACCATCTGGTATTTATCTAAATAAATCCAATTCTTAATTAAATCTCCCGGTTATATTGAGTACCTAACTCACATATTATGTGTGGTCTGGTTCCAATTTTAAAGTTTTTTTAAAAGTCAATTAACTGGAAATGATCAAAGTGGCAAACACTATCCTAAACATCAAGAATGTACAACTGAAGAACAAGGCAATAAGCTCACTTTAACCTACTGTGTAAAGTTGCTACATTTAGCATTTAGGGATTAAACCAAATGCTACCACAGGAGAGGTTAGGATTGAGGAATCAAATACAGAAGAGAAAAAAGCCAATGGAACACTCACTAGTAGAAATAATCTAAAATGTTTTATATTTTTTCTTTCCATAATTTTTGCAAATCCTCAGAGCTTTAAAGGCCTTGTATTTAGTTTCTCTACTTAGTCATTCTTAAAACATAACAATCATGGGTATACTTTATCATTCCATCATAACTAACACGGAAAAGGACAATTATTCCCTCTAAAGCAGTGGTTTTCCACAAGTGTATGTGAATTAGACTCTCTCAGAAGAGCTTTTCTGCTACACTCCCATTTACAATCACAGCATCCCAAGGAGAGGGGCTCACAGACAGATTTGTGCACACAAGATCTACGATCATGAGACTCCTTTCCATATGAACTGGCTTGTATATTTGAAAGTGAAATTGAGCAGAATAAAAAAGTTTATAAATAAAATTGCTATCAAGCAACTTAAAAATTGTTCTCTTGTATACCTGCATTAAGAACACCTACAGGCAGCAACAGCAAAATGACCACACTATCATAATAAGGATCCAAAAGGAAAACTGAAATGCCTAGTGAGGTTGACAAACATTATGGAAGAAATCTGCCCTTCCTTCCAAATATTAGATTTAATTTAAAAAACAATTTCTGATAGATAATGAAAAGTCATTTTTACAAAGTCAGCAAAAAAATAACTGCTAAGGTTAATGAGAAAATCGGGAGCTAAAATTGGTTTATTTTTATTTTTTCAAAGATTTATTTATTTATGCATACAAGAGCTGGGGCACAGGCCAGAGATGCAAGGGGTGAGAGGATTCACCAGAAACAGAGTGGGGAACAGAACAGGCAGACTGACTGAAAAACACTGCTGAGGGGAATAGCGGGCGAGACAGGAGAGGTCTGCTGCGCCATGTGGGTTGCTCCCTGGCTGGCCAGGGATTGAACTCGTGCTGCAGAGGCTGCATATTGCTTCATAGTGCGGTGCTTAACTACCCTTGCACCACCAGGGAGGCCCAGGAGCTAAAGTTTGAATAGGAAAATCATAGCTATTTTCAAACTGGAGGTTTTATAAATCTTTCCATTTAATAATTTTATAAATAAATATTCTTGGCAAAGAAAGAAAATGAAGAATCAGTATCACTGACTTTCATTGTCCTTATTTGTCATGCTTCTGGCAAACATCTGGCATTACAGAAATTATTCAAAAAAATTTTTTTAATTTTTTTTTATTTAAAAAAAAATTTTTTTAAGATTTATTTATTTATTTATTTATACAAGCCCTGGGTACAGTCAAAAGCGCAGGAGGGTGAGAGAATCCACCAGAGCCAGAGCGGGGAGCAGAGCAGGCAGAAGGACCGAAGTACACTGCTGAGGGGAGCAGCGGGTGGCAGGAGAGGTCTGCGCGCCATGTGGGACCCTCTTCCAGTGGCCGGGGAGCAGCCGGGGATGGAACTGGTGCTGCAGAGGCCGCGGGCAGCTTCGCAACCCAGCGCTCAACCGCTGCGCCACCGGGGAGGCCCATTATTCAAAAATTTTTATGAAAATGAACTAATGAGAATAACATTCTTAGACATTAATATTGTTTTGTATTTTTTAGGGTCAGGTTATAAGATAGTCACACTAAAAGTCATCAGTAACTGGTGAATACAACTTGTTTTTTGTGACACCTGTTTAAAATTTAGCTAAAAAACTAAGCAGCAAAAAGGAAAACTGTAATCCAAAGGAACATTAAATTAATTCCTTATTTCCAATTTGTACAGTGACTTTGCTTCAAGCATCAGTATTTGTTTTCTGAAAGTGACAAATTTGAGGGAGAAAATAAAATGAGGTGACTAGGAATGGCAGACTGTGCCATGTTTCATCTTTAAGTATGTTTACAAATGCTGAAAAAGAAAGAAAATGGTTGAAGGGGATTAAAGTGCAGGGTGGGTAAATAGGGGAGGACTTTTATTTTAGCACAGCAATCACTAAAAATACTTGCATTCGTTAAACAGAAGAAAAATAGGAATCAATTAAATGCACCCATTCCTTAAGTAACAACCTCAGATTACTACTATCCCTCATTTAAATCAATCAATACTTGAAAATTCGAACTGAAACATTTCTAAGCCACAAATCTAGCATGTGCTTTCAGGCATGGAAAATCACCCAGTTTGTATATTCATATCACCACAGAATTAACAAAAAACATTTGCTCTAACTCCAAACCTCTGTGAGCAATCAAAAGCAAATGACAAGCTTGGAATAAACATTTGCCATTCATTTCACAGTCATGATATCCCATATCACAGGATCCTGCAAATTGTTTTTTTTAAAAAACCAACAACCCAGTATAAAAAGGACAAAGAATGTAATGATAGTTCAAAAAAAAAAAAATCTAAACAAAGGAAGTTCAATCTCCTCCTAAAATAAATGCAACATAAATTTACTGGGTAAAAAAATCATTGAGCAGGACATTAGAATAGGGTCAGTTATAGGATATGTAAAGTATGCCTCAATAAAGTTGTTAGAAAAAAAGAAATGCAGCGGATTGAGCGCTGCCCTGTGAAGCTGTCTGCAGCCTCTGCAACTCAGGTTCAATTCCTGGCCGGCCAGGGAGATTCCCACATGGCACAGCAGACCTCTCCTGTCTCGCCCCTGCTCCCCTCAGCAGTGTCTTCGGTCCTTCTGTCTGTTCTGCTCCCACTCTGTCTCTGGTGAATTCTCTCACCCTCCCGTGCTTCTGGCCTGTACCCCAGATGCTTGTACAAATAAATAAATCTTAAAAAAAAAAAGAAAAAAGAAATACAAATAAAAACCATAGTAAGCTAGTGTCATAACAATGTGAGGACATTAGTGACAAGAGTATAAACTGGCACAAGCTATAGTGAGAAAAATCTGGCCAATCTAAATCATAAACATACAGCTTTTTGACTCAATAATTTCATTTCTAGGAAATTACATTATACTTAAATTCACATGTGTGCAAAATAATAACCATTCCATTATAGTCTTATTTAAAACAGTAAGACAGGAAATAAGTGTCTATTAATAAGACAGGAGTTGAATAAACTATGATTCATAACAGGATACAGTGGTGGTTATACTAGCATGTCAAACAGTTGAAATAAAAGAATGAGGAATCTCCGTATATTGATAAGGGCCAATCTTCACAACAGATTAATAAGAGGAAGTATAGACAACACATTACAACATATATTTTAAAGGGGAAAGGGAAGAATGTATATATCCATTGTCTGGAGATATAAAATATCTCTGGAAGGATAGCCAAAGAGCAGTTAACACTAGCTGCCATAAAGAGGGAAACTAACTGATTGGAAATAAAAAAGCGCTTTTCATCGTATCTACTTTTGTATCTTTTAAATTTTGTATAGATGACGTATTATCTATTCCTTAGGCAAGTAATATTAGACTAGCAAGGAAAAACTTAAAACTGCAGGATAAATTTAAAAATTTCTAACTTGTAGTTAGAAAAAGTTAGTGTAATAGTATTCTAATTAAAAGGAAAAACACAACTTACGGGAAATCATTTACCTTCCTCTTCAAAATTAAACATGCATTTCAAAATATAATAAAAATAAAAAAAAGCATTTGAGTATTAGAATCACTTTATGAAAAAGATCTTAAAAAGAATTCCTACCTGGAACTCCCTGGTGGCGCAGCGGGTTGAGCGCAGCGCTGTGAGGCTATCCCAGCCTCTGCAGCGCCGGTTCAATTCCCGGCAAGCCAGGGAGAGGCCCACACGGCGCAGGAGATCTCTCCCACTTCTCCCACTGCTCCCCTCAGCAGTGTTTTCGGTCCTTCTGCCTGTTCTGTTCCCTGCTCTGTCTCTGGTGAATTCTCTCACCCTCTTGAGCCTCTGGCCTGTACCCCAGTGCTTGTATAAATAAATAAATCTTTAAAAAAAAAAAAAGTTCCTACCTTATCACTGTCTTTTTTCTGCTGAGTTATTTTGTATTCTTCACCTACTATCAATTTCTCCCATGTCAATACCACTTTTAAGATACATGCTTTTCCCACAAGCTTGTTCCTCTCCCCTACCTTCCATCCCAAAGGACTGATTGTGGTAATTCTTTGCTACTTATTGATATTTTTTATATTTTCCAACTGTTTTGAAGCACTGTGGTTTTGTTTTAATAAACTCCTGCTGCTTACAAACCGAAAAGCTAGACAGTCTCCCTGACAGAAGGGCACAAATAAAACAAATGGGTAATATCATACAGTAGGATATATAATGGACCGTTACACACAAGCTACCATGAAAACAAACTAGGAAGAGCACCCAATTCAGGGCACAAACAGTAAGAAATCAGGGAAAGGGAAGGAAACTTTACCTCTTCACATAACACTTAGTAGAATAGAAAGAAATAGAAAGCTCAAAGGTGTGCATCCCCAATCCTGATTCTAGCTAAGAGACCTAAGCAAGTTATTTCATAGCAAATTTAAAAGGGGAACTTTACCACCAGGTTTCTGGTCTTACTACGTTTTTCAAAAGCAGTATAAATACTGTCTTTTATCAACATTTCATTTGGTTGCCCATTAGGAAAAAAGCTTTGCACATGTGTTAACTTTTACAACTATTTCCCACAAAGTCAAATGCACAAATACATTTGATTTTATAATTAACATTTGAGTTTTATGATATGAACAATCACCTTGAGGAAGGGATGCAGTTAAATTTTGTAAACATTAAGGAATCTGCAACTGACAGATCTTTTACAAGTTACCTTTAGTTCACTTTAACAATCAACATAACTTTCTAGTTTATACACACACACACACACACACACACACACGTTTGTCAAGTTGCTCTGTCATTATGCAGCCTGGCAACAACAACAACAACCTGTATCCACCAGAACTGTTTTTTCATTCTACTGTCAAAGAAAAACAATTTTTTTTACTAACATCCCATTTCACTCCATTTTTTTCTCTTGAGAACATTTACTATGAAATATTTCACACAAAAATCAATAGCCCCCCAAAAAAAATCAATAGCCCCCCATCACTTTATGAAATCTTACCATTTTATTCTATTTTAATTTTTTTTTAATATTACAAATTAAATTGAAATCCTCTGCATAGCCTATCTCACTCCCACTTCTTTCTCTCCATTCCAGGAATAACCAAAGCTGAAAAAAAGTTGCTCATCATTGCCATGCCATATGTCCTTACTACACATGTACAGACTGCTTTTGTTTTAAACTTTACATAAACATGTTCTGTAAAAACATCATACTGTATTCCTGTTATTTTTAATCAACATCATTGAGTATTAGTGACATCCACACAAGAAGCTCTAATTGTCATATTGGTTGCTATATAATACCCCACTTGTGACTATACCTCAACTTACATATTCTTTTTCTGGACATACAGATTGTTCCCAATGTATTCCTTTTAGAAACTGCTACAATGAAAACTCTTACAAATGTCTCTTTTTAAACAGACAAGAAGGACGCTTGATCAAATTTGACTTTTTCAGTTTTGTTTTGATTAAGCAAATATATTTTATAGGTGGTGGTATGAACTTTTATCAGGAGGCATATAATTTTTTCTGATGACTGCCTCTCTTTGTCATATAAGGAGCATCAACAATCATCGGGGATTTATAAATGAAATTTATCTAATTCTTTCACCCCTTCATTTATCAGTTGGACTATACCTCTAAGGCACAACTCCTCTATATATACTGTTGGGTTAAGGAAGTACAAGATAAATGTTTCTTTTATTTACCGATTTTCAAAATAAGTTGGTTTATTTCCTACTAGCCTCCAAAGTTGACCAATAGAATGTTTAATTGCAGTGGGGGTAAGTAGAAAATGTTATAAGTGTGTTGATATAAACTGCTGGTATGTTTCAATTAATTACAACACACTTATTCTTCTTAGGGCTCAAGCTTTTTTCATGTCTTTTAATATTTATTTATTTATGCATACAAGAACAGGGTACAGGCCAGAGGTGTTTGGAGGTGAGAGGATTCACCAGAGACAGAGTGGGTAACAGAACAGGCAAACTGACAGAAATACACTGCTGAGGGGAGCATTGAGTGAGTCAGGAGAGGTCTGCACTCCATATGGGTAGCTCCCTGGGCAGGGATGGAACTCATGCTGCTTGGATAGCTTCATAGGTTGCGTCTTAAGCCCTTGAGCCACCAGGGAGGCCCCGTTTTTCATTTTTGTTTTGAAGATTTATTTATTTATACAAGAACTGGGATACAGGCCAGAGGCATGGGAGGGTGAGAGAACTCACCAGAGCCAGAGCAGGGAGCAGAACAGGTAGACTGATGAAATACACTACTGAGAGGAGCAGTGGGCGCGGCAGAAGAGGCCTGCGTGCCACGTGGGACCCTAGCTGGTGGCTGGGGATCGAACCGGCACTGCAGAGGCTGCAGGCAGCCTCGCAGCCCAGCAATCCACCGCTGAGCCACCGGGGAGGCCCTAGAATTCAGTTTTTTAAAAAACTGTTTGCTGTCCTTGAGAAAATGATATTTGAGGTTTTATGTACAGAATATAAATGTTTAATATTCACTAATTGACTCTTCATCAATAATCTATAAAATAATATCAGGATTGTACCACCTGACAGATGAAGAAACTGAGACACAGAAAGGTTAAGTATCTTATTGCTCAAAAATCACAAAGATAATAAGGTAACAAAGCCAGAATTCACACCAAGGCAATCTGGTTCCTGCAGTTGTGCTTTAAATCCCAGTAATAATAACCACATAATGGATCTTCCCTTTCCTTAGCTGCCTCACCAACAGCAATTACACAGGCCTGATACTCTGAATTTTTCCTTCTCCCAACTTTAACTTTCTATTATTCTTTTTTTTTTTCTCTTTTAAACAGATACTGGTAATGCATGACAACTCAAATCCTTTCTACAACAAGGCAGGGTTAAAAACAATCAGCTAATAAACTTATCCAAATAGCTATTTATAGATTTACACTAAATGCAAAAATAGGTTTTAAAATTATACAAGATCATAAAGTGGCAGAGTTCTCTTGGACAGATCTTTTTCTAGGTTACTAAATACACCCGCCACAGGAAGCTGTGATGTGGCAGAGAGAGGACTAGGCTGACGAGTCTAATGTTCTGGATGCAGGGCTTTAGTCTCTTCAATTGTGACAGTAAGGACCCTTAGAAATGTGACTCAGGGCCTCCCCGGTGGCGCAGCGGTTGAGCGCTGGGTTGCGAAGCTGCCCGCGGCCTCTGCGGCACCGGTTCGATCCCCGGCTGCTCCCCGGCCACCGGAGAAGGGCCCCACATGGTGCACAGACTTCTCCTGCCGCCCGCTGCTCCCCTCAGCAGTGTACTTCGGTCCTTCTGCCTGCTCTGCTCCCCGCTCTGGCTCTGGTGAATTCTCTCATCCCCCACACCTCTGACTGTCCCCAGTGCATGCATAAACAAAGCAAAGCAAAACAAACAAACAAATAAATAAATAAAAAGAAAAGTGACTCAATGATTTTCCCTATCAGTTAGAAAAGTCACTCAATGACTAAAGAAAAAAGTTATAAAAGATTGATCTCTAACCTCCTGCTTAATGTTGATTAACTGTGATTTTAAACAAGTTGAACCCTGAATTTCAGTTTCCTCGTCTAAAATATGAGGATAGGGGGCCTCCCCGGTGGCGCAGCGGTTGAGCACTGGGTTGTGAAGCTGCCCACAGCCTCTGCAGCACCGGTTCGATCCCCGGCTGCTCCCCGGCCACCGGAGGAGGGTCCCACATGGCGCGCAGACCTCTCCTGCCGCCCGCTGCTCCCCTCAGCAGTGTACTTCGGTCCTTCTGCCTGCTCTGCTGCCCGCTCTGGCTCTGGTGAATTCTCTCACCCTCCCGTGCTTCTGACTGTACCCAGTGCTTGTATAAATAAATAAATAAATCTTAAAAAAAAAAAAAAAAGAACTATTGGATAATGCAGTCATTTAAAAATAAATAAATAAATAAATAAAATATGAGGATATTACCTATGTCATGGGTTTTATTATAAAATTTAAACTTTTAAAACGTGACTTCTAGAAATTTTAAAATTATATATCTGGACTGTAATTTTATTTCTATTGAACAGCATCATACTAGATACTGCAGTAAAAAGTAAAAAGAAACAGGTGAAATTAGTTTTAATAATCTTTTATTTAACCCAATATATCTAATATTATCATTTTCACATATAATCAACATAAAAATAACTAATTAAATATTTTACATCTTTCTTTTTGGACTAAGGCTTCTAAATACGGTATGTATTTTACACTTACAGTACATCTCAACTTGTACACTACATTTCCATCAGAACTGTATTTAGATTTCATAAAATTTACAATTAATAAAGCAGATTCACACATCCACGTTGTCTAAAACAGACTTAAAAGTTTCCCAATAACTGCAATGTCAAGTATCCCCCCAAACTGATTTCCTTTAATATCTGTCCCAGTTGAACTGGCAACATTTCGAGAGATAAAGGGCTATAACAGCACTAGTGGCTATCACAGTGAACAGTGCAGGTCTAACAAATAATGTGCAGTTAAAGGGTGGCAGTTTCTACACATAATTAAATGAAAATGGCACTGTGATTCAGGTAGGTGAGAGAATCTAGATACGAACCTTATTTTGGGTACATTATAAAGGAAATTCCAATGGGTAGAGTACCAAACTACTGATACAAGTAAGGTTGTGAGTTATTCAAATGCAAGAAACAGAATAAGGACTTGAAATTATGATTCCTTTTCCCACTCAAAAAATCATCTTTGGTACCAAAAGTCTGGAACAGTTTCCTTGAGTATTAATGCTTTCCACCTAAGAATTACATGTTTATCAAATCATTAATCCACCTAGGAAGGCCTGAGAAGTATGTTTTAATGAATGTGTTATAGAAATGAATCTTAGATAAGATATATAATATGTACATATTATGTAACCAGTATACATACATCTACATCTTTCACAAAATAAAATACTACCAAAGTCTTAAATCTAACCTACAATACCTAAGATTTTAAATTCAAATTTGTCTTTATAGAACTTCCATGGGAATATGTAAGTCACTATATCCATAATACTAATAGTGGTATGCCTCTGGGTGGAAGCATTAAGATTCCCTATTGATTAACTTTTATAGTTCAACAAAGCAGATTTCTATAAATCTAACCTAATTTATCTACCTAAAATCAGAGAGCAAGAATATATGAACATCTATATATATGAACATCTATTTATTTTATACTAATCATGTGATGTACTACTACATGGATAACCACCTGGCACAATTTAAAACCATGTAATTGTTTATAGAAGACAGCTGATTTTTGCCTGCCTAGGGTCTGGTGCTCCTTCTTCTGATGTTAACATCTCAATTTTCCTTTGGGAATTAATGCTTTTCCACTTCAAATCATGTATTTCTAGAAAGGAATGATGATAGCTCCTCATTCCACTGAAGTTACTGAATTCAATAGACTTGGTAAATTGGTGGCCATCTTTTCAGATAGACTACATCAAAACATTAACATTAGCTATCTTTCGTGTGTGTGTGTGTGTGTGTGTGTGTGTAGAAAAACTGGGGTGTAGTCCAGAGGTGTGGGGGTGGTAAGAGGGTTCACCAGAGATAGAATGGGGATAGGTGGATTTACTGAAATACACTGCGAAAGGGAGCAGCAGTCATATGTGGGTTAGCTCCCTGGCCAGGGATCAAACTCAGGTTATAGAGGAGATTGCACTGAGACTTAACCCCTAGGCCACCAGGGAGGTCCAACATTAGCTATCTTTCAATAATGGAAACACAGTTGGCATTTTTCTCCTCTACCTAGTATTGCACACTTTTTTTGCAGCATTTTTTCTTAAAAAGACTTGTATAGAATACAAATCTTCAGTGACATAAAATTTAATTGCATTAATAAAAATAAAAGGAAACCTTATCTCCTCTCTGAGACTCAATCCCCCTTATCATATACGAATTGGAGGATGTTCTGCATAAGCACGTGTAGGAGAAAAACAAGAGTCAGACCTGCACAGTGGTCACAACAATCAAGGCATGAGCTGAATAGGACAATGTCCTTAAAATGCTTATATACTTGGCAGCCATCTAATTATTTTAACTGAAAACATCTGTTGTTTGAGTGTCCTCCTTAATATTGTACACAGAGAAAATAATTAAGAAAATATTTAGCAAACAGTTCTTAAATAGTCATAACAGACTAGACCCTTTGACAGAACAATCACGATTTACTGTTGTAAATTAAGTAAGCTAGCTGCCTCTGTCAAAACATACTCTAACTCACATAATGAAAGGAAAATTGATGGTAATACCATGCCTTTCCAGGTCTGCAGTTATCTCTCTCAATTCAATTCAGTTCCACAATTATCAAACTACAATGATCAAAGTACTTCCTGACAGGAAAAGATTGACACTCTCTCAATAACTGACATTCACATAAGAGTATTCTTGCTAGATGCAGTGTCAGCCCAGCCTACCTGTCCAAAGTGAGCAGGATAGCCCAGCATGTGCATATATAGTAATTTTGCCACATTCCGACACCGGTATGTATTGTCTTCTTCTCTAAAAGATGACCGGATTGCAGCACATTCTTTCTGGATCATTTCTCGTTCTTCGGCTTGGGTTCGGGCTGTCCGGATGGTCCGGATCAGCTCCCGCAATCTGATGGGGGCTGGCATCCTCTGGATATGGAAAGACATTAAATAAAGACGTTCACGTTTTTTACTATGAAAAACCATTCACACAACTTCCCACATAAATTTTGATTTTTAACAATTCACAACTAGTTAAGTCCAGCAAAGATGAATCCTATTCAGAACACAAACATAAATGTTAGGTATCATATTAAGCAAAACAAGACATGGAATACACCAATATGTGAAACTCATTACCAATATCAAAATATTTTGGGAACTAACTCAACCCAAATCTCTATGAAATCCTCAAAGTAACAAGGAAAAGCCTAAGTCTCACCTCAGAAAGGAGACATTTTCTGCTCAGCTATTGTTAAATTCAACAAAGTTCAACAAAGTATCAGAAGAGTATCAAATATGATCAAAATCAAAGTTCAATTAAACAAAATGAGAGATTAAGAAAAAAGACCAATTGTCAGATCAAACCACCTTTCTGAAAAACAGTAATCACCTCAGTACATTTGAATAGGCTTTGAAATTTGATGGGGGAAAGATAATAAACCAGTATCAGAAGATAAGACAGGAATATTCACACACTCGCATGCATATTTTTAGAAGGCTCTATAATAGCCACAACAATTATGAGGGAAAAAAGAAGAAAACAGCTAGAGATTTGCACTACCTGAATAGTACTGAAGACAAATAGTACTAAAGAAAAATGTCTTGTAGTACTACTATTCAGCACAAGTGTTGCTGATTTCAAGAAATTCTACAAAGCTACCCTACTAACCAGGACAGTGTGGAACTGAATTTAAGCATAGACATATAGAGATAATATCTCAGAAAAACAGAAAACTTAGGAAGAGAGACACACAAATATGCATGATTGATTTTCAACAAAGGGGCCAGATAAGACTATAAAACGGAACCAACACCCCATATGGAAGAGTCTCAAAAATATTCTGTTCAGCATAATAAGCAGGCACGAGTACATATTGTTTGGGTTTACATAATTATACATATATTATCATTAGTTTACTATAAAAGAGACATGGAAATTATTTGGATGATGAAAGGTTTCAGAACATCAGTGGAATGGGCAGCTTCACAAGATGCCATTTCAACTGTGACTTACTTCAGTCTGCCTAATTTCCATGAATGTCACCTACCTCTAAATAAGAAATAATTGTTGTCGTCTAGAGCTGTTTGGTGCCTCCATATTCTGGAAGAACTTTATTTCCAACTTTCACATTCACTGGTTGAATCTCCCTATTTCAGAGATGAATCCAACAGCTACTACTGTTGTTTGCAACACTTTTCCCTGATGTTTCAGTAAGCATAATGCCTCTTTTCAGCTACACTCCTTTCAGCTAATACTCCATCAAAGAGGGGAAGAAACTTTTAAATTCCTGTCATGCCATGACCCCAACCCCCAAATTTTCTATTCTCACACAGCAGCAGTCAACAGGAGAGACCCACAATCTGGACCTTCAGACACATGAGTTGAGAGTATATATTGTATAATTTCACTTACATGGAACTTTAGGAAAGATAAGCAGAATATATAATGAGGGCAAAGAGATCAATGATTACCTGGAGTTGAGGTGGGTAGGGATGAGAACTGACTAGTATGCAAGAAAACTTTTTTGTGTTTGTAATGGGTATATATACTTCTCAAAATTCACCTAACTGCACACTTAAAATAGATGCATTTTCGCTGTTCTAACACCACATACCAGGATATCCCACTCCCATCAGTTCACTAAAGCATCGGTCCTCAAGTATTGTGCATTAAGAATTTAGAAAAGCCCCAGGTATTCATATGCACCTACAAAAGGAGTCAGATTGGTCCTCTTAAGTATATCCTCAACTAAATAAAAGTACCTGTATTGTGCCGTTTTGTTACTTTTTAGTAGAAATACTCCAGGATCTAGTGTTTGAAGTTTACAAAACACTTTTACATTCCTCATCTTCATTATCTCATTTGTTCCTTTAGACCGTTTTGAAGTGAAGGCAAAGGCAGAGGTTACTATTACAACTTCGGGAGAAACTTGGTCTCACAACAACTATGCAACTTCCTCAAGACAGTAAACATGTTGGGGCCTCCCTGGTGGAGCAGGTGGTTGAGCACAGTACTGTGAAGCAATCCGCAGTCTCTGGAGCGCAGGTCCGATCCCGGCCAGCCGGGAAGAATCCCACATGGCACAGCAGACCTCTCCTGTCTCGCCCGCTGCTCCCCTCAGCAGTATCTTCAGTCCATCTGCCTGTTCTGTTCCCTGCTCTGTCTCTGGTGAATCTTCTTTACCCTCCTGCACAATCTGGCCTGTACCCCAGTTCTTGAATGCATGAATAAACAAATATTAAAAAAAAAAAAAGAAAGAAAGATAGTAAAGATGTTAAGTGACAGTGCCTGGTCTTAGAACTTAGAACCCGGTGTTAGAATTCAAAAGAGTGCTTTCTAATACTTCAAAAATGAACATTATATTTACAGATGAAATCACAGGATTTGCTAATTTGCTTTATAATACTATAGGAGGAAAAAAAGTACGGAGGAAGAAGGCAGAAGAAAAACGAGACAAGGTGGACAAAACGTTGATCACTGCTGAAGTATAATGGATATATGAAGAAACAGTATATTATCCTTTAATATATATTCACATTTTTTCCATAATAAAGTTTTGTAAAAGTGAAAGCCCCTCAAGAAACAAGGCACTTAAAGCCTTAAAATTTTTTGTATAAAATTGAAATAGTTAAATTAATTAAAATATACTGACTTTAAGATAAAACATTTAAGGGTAAGCAAACCAATGTTATATTTGATATCAAAATAGTGAAATTATGAAGTGCATAAAGCTATTATAGTTCTTGCAAACAAGAACTAAATACAAAATTAGTTTCTGACTGCTCAAAGCCCAGAGAGTCCACTTTCATAAACAATCGTATTTATCATTAACTGTAACTTAACATGATGGGAACAGAAGTCTATAGCAACGTATGTCAATCAAGATCAATTAGAAATAACTTTTCTCTATGAAGACCTCAGTGATTGAACAAAGCAAATAATCAGAAAATGCCTAAATTTAGTCTAAAAATTTGTAGCCCAACAGGAAAAAAAATTACAAACGGGCCTCCTTGGTGGTGCAGGCGGTTGAGCGCCATACTGTGAGCCTCTGCAGTGCAGCTTCGATCCCCACCAGCCAACGAGAATCCCACATGGCGTGGCAGAACTCTCCTGTCTTTCCCGCTACTCTCTTCAGCAGTGTTATTTCAGCAGTCTGCCTGTTCTGTTCCCTGCTCTGTCCCTGGTGAATCCTCTCACCCTCCCATGCATCTGGCCTGTACCCTGGTTTGTGTATAAATAAATAAATCTTAAAAAAAAAAAATTACAAACATTTAAGACAGCTGAGGAAAAAAACAAGTTAACTAGAACAAATTCTCAGGTAATAGCCACAGATCATAGTTGTGCCAGGAAATTCAGGATCCAGGCTGTTGACTACCTTGTACAAGGTCACAGAATTAGTTACTGGTCTGACTCCTGTCTCCTGATTCCCGGAACTCTTCCTCCAACACTAGGCTGTCTCAAGTTTGGAAAAAAGTAGTTTGGTTTTTTTTTTTCCCCCTGAATGACAATAATTCGCTACCACCTAATTTCTTCATATATCACAAGAAAACATGGATTAAATATGGATGAAAAACAAAAGTTAACTCACATGAAAAATCTGGTACATTTCAGAAATCAAATTCTAAGGTCAAAATGAAGCAGAAAGTTATGTCTAGTTCCAGGAAGATTGAGTAAGCACACTCCTATAACACAGAATGTAAATATAAACCCTGGACAAAATGAGGACTCTGAATAGCAATGATAGTGAGCAGACTAGGAAAAAGGAGCAAAATTTGAGGTTCCATCAAATTGGCAAGAGAGTATCAATTTCCTTCCAGTCTGCACCCAAGGGCAGTCCGAAACCCAGAAGCACTCACAGGGTACACAGTACCTCTAAGAAAATGCTCTCTTTCTGGTCCAAGGAGCAGAAAAGAAAGATCAAGGACAATGGAGGATATTCTCTCATTTGGCTTTTCATTATTTCCTTCCCTCCACCCCAACCCCTAGGCAATAACAAGCCTGGTGGCTATAGCAGAACAATGCCAGTAACATCCACAGAGGCACCCAAAGAACTGGCAAAGGAGAACTCCCTTGATCCCAGGAGCCATGATCCTAAGAACAAGGCATAAATCATTCTTTATCCTCCCACTGCCTGATAAGAGAGTGAATTTTCCAAGAAAACAAACTAATAACAAATGCACTTAACATTAGAGCTAAAAAATACATGAAGCAAAAAATTGCCAGATATAGAAGGAAAAATAAACAAATCCCCAGTTATAGTTAGACTTCAAAATGTACCCTCCCTCCCAGGTAATGTTTCAGCATTATGTAACAGCAAGGATACAGAAGACTTAAATGCCATCATCAACTGACAGGATTCAACCACCATTTATAAAACACCCCAACCAACAATAGCAGAATGCATATTATTCTTGACTCCATACAGAACATTCATCAAGACAGACTATGTCCTGTGTCATTAACCAAAAGCAAAGTTAATAAATACGGTCTTTCATTATAATGGAATTAAACTAGAAATTAAAAACAGGTAACTGAAATACTTGGAAATTAAACTATATTCCCATATAATCCACAGATGAAAGAGGAAATGTGGGAAATTTGTAAATATACGGAAACGAACAATTACAAAACATTTGTCAAAATTTGTGGTAGACACTAGAACAAAGATTAGACGGAAATGTGCATTGTTGATGCCTGTTTCAGAAGAAAAAACATCTCTCAAACTAAAAATCTAAACTACTTTAAGAAACTAGAAAAAGCAATATAAACACAAAAATAGGGAAAAATCAACTAAAAAATAAGAAATCAAAACAAATTAAAGATAAAAACAGAAAACTAATAAAAATAAGTCAATGAAACAAAAAGCTGGTTCTTTGAAAAAATGAATAAAATCGATAAATCCCTGGCCAGACTACAAAAGAGAAAAAACACAAATAACCAATATCAGGAATGAAAAAGAAGATATCACCATAAACATTAAGAGAATAATTAGGCGGGCCTCCACGGTGGTGCAGTGGTTGAGCGCTGGGTTGCAAAGCTGCCCACAGCCTCTGCAGCGCCAGTTCGATCCCCGGCTGCTCCCTGGCCACCGGAGGAGGGTCCCACATGGCAAGCAGACCTCTCCTGCCGCCCGCTGCTCCCCTCAGCAGTGTATCTCATCACTCTGCCTGTTCTGCTCCCCACTCTGGCTCTGGTGAATTCTCTCACCCTCCCACGCTTCTGACTATACCCAGTGCTTGTATAAATAAATAAATAAATCTTAAAAAAACAAAAACATAAAAACAAATTGACTTAAAAAGAAAAAAAGAGAATAATTAGGCAATATTTATGAATGATTCAATGCACATCACAACTGGACTTCCATAATGCTCCCTACCCCCCCAAAAGAACCTCAATTTAAGTTTCATACCTTGTACAAATATTAACTCGAAGTGGATCATAGACCTAAATGTGAAGTTTACAACCATAAAGGTTTTAGAAGATATAAGAGAAAAATCTTCATGATCTGAGATTAGGCCAAAAGTTCTTGAACATTACACCAAAGATATAACCTATTTTTAAAAAAAAGATAAAACTGAAATTCATAAAAATTATAAGCTTTTGCAGTATGAAAAACATTATAAAGAAAACTGAAAAGACAAGATACAGCCTGGAATATTTGCAAAAAAACATATATCCAATAAGGACTTGCACCCAGAGTATAAAAGGAACTCTCAAGGGCCTCCCCAGTGGCGCAGCAGTTGAGCACTGGGCTGCGATGCTACCCGCAGCCTCTCCAGTGCCGATTCTATCCCTGGCTGCCAGGGAGGGTCCCACATGGTGCACGGACCTCTCCTGCTGTGCCTGCTGCTCCCCTCAGCAATGTATTTCGTCAGTCTGCCTGTTCTGCTCCCCGCTCTGTCTCTGGTGAATCCTCTCACCCTCCCGCACTTCTGACTGTACCCAGTATTTGTATAAAATAAATTAATCTTAAAAAAAAATGAAATAAAAAGAAAGGAACTCTCAAAATATAATAGTTAAAAACAAACTCAGTTTTAAAAAATGGGCAAGAGATTAAAACGTACATTCCACCAAAGAGTAGGTATAAGGATGATAGTCACATATGAAAGATGCTCAACTACATTGAACATTAAAATAAAACCAAAGTTTTAGGAATTTATCCTAGGATAAACTGTTTAGAAAGGAGTCCCTAACTGGTAGACTGAAAGATGGTATCTTCCAAACAGAGGCAGGAGAGAAAAACTGGCTAAGTTACATTCCTTTTAGACTTCTAAACAAGTAAAATGAGACTAAAAAAAGATAATATTCTAAATAATGTGGAGACAAATCTTCAGGAACTTGTATATCTATTTATTTATATCACAGATATATAAGAAAGTCTATTCTAGAAATTCCATTTTAAATACTGGAAAAGAAAAGTAAAAAAAGAAATTGTGTCCATATTTTGGCCAAAGCTCTTTCTTAAAAGAAGGGAGGCACACCACAGGAATTAGCACTGGAAGTAGCAGTAAATAAAGCAAAGTAATCACCAGTGGAAAAAATAACTATTGGGGTATACAAATTTGAACTAAGTAAACTAGTCTTTCCCCGTCTCTTTCCCAAATCATCTTCTCATTAATAAGCCTTGAGATTACGGTTTTATATTTTGAATAGAGACTTCTAATGGCAGTTCAACAGTCTTAAATCTTTCCAATAGATACTCTAAAAAACACTGAATATTCCTGAAGTAACCATCTGTAAGTCACAAATATATAAAAATTCCATTTAAAAGATATTCTAGAGTCAAAATAATAAAAGAAAGCTAGTGCCTCCCTGATGGTGCAGGGGTTAAGACGCAACCTATGAAGCTAGCCACAGCCACTACAGCACGAATTCGATCCCCAGCCAGGGAGCTACCCACATGGTGCAGCAGACCTCTCCTACCTCGCCCACTGCTCCCCTCAGCAGTGGATTTCCATCGATCTGCCTGTTCTGTTCCCCACTCTGTCTCTGGTGAATCCTCTCATGCCCCCCCACACCTCTGGCCTGTACCCCAGTTCTTGTTTGCATAAATAAATCTTTAAAAAAAAGAAAAAAAGAAAGATCCTAATAATCAACCCGCATTGTCAGTCAATCAAGCTAGGGCAAGCCAGCGAACTTCTCTAAAGCCCTTGTTCCATCAACAAAAAATAAGGGCCAGAATTAGCTCTAAAAACCTATGAGATCAAATATGTGATGATCATACTATGTACCATTCTATTTTAATTTGAAAAATACCATTCTTTACAAATCAAATATAGTCCTTCTATAATGTCAAGTGGACCTATACAAGGAAAAACATAAACTGAACTTGAAAAAGGAGCAAACATATATACTAAACTGAAATACTATGACATTTAAGAATCTTTAATACAGAAAACAGCAGGATCAATGCCTTTAATCAAGAAAATGAAGGGTTATACTAAGTGAAATAAGTCAGAGAGAGAAAGACAAATACTGGATGGTGTCACTTATATGTGGAATATAGAGAAACAAAACAAAGGGTCAGATAAAGCCAAACTAATAACAAATCCTAGAACTATGACTATAGAACTGAGGCTACCAGATGGGGAGGGGCAAGAACAAAGTGGGGAGGCAGCACAATGGACTATGATGGTGAACTATGGGTGATCTGGTGGTGGGTGTGGTGTAGTAACAATGCCTAAGAGGGAGATCTTATACCTCTAAAACACAAAAAAACATGTAAAACAATGTTACCTCAAAAAAAAAAAAAAAGATGTAATAGTTCAGTGTCCATTTGATTACAATTATAAAACAAAGAATGAAGTATCATAAATAGCATCAAATAAGCATTATTTAAGATCATTAAATGCATATTAAAGTGAGAAGGGAGGGCCTCCCCAGTGTCACAGTGGGTTGAGCGCAGCGCTGGGAAGCTGTCCGCAGCCTCTGCAGCACAGGTTTGATTCCCAGCAGGCCAGGGAGAAACCTACATGGCTCAGCAGTCCTCTCCTGTCTAGCCCACTGCTCCCCTCGGTCCTTTAAAAAAAAAGTAAAGGGAGAAGGGAGAATTTGCAATCAGAAGTCAGCTTCACATACCCGTTCTTTTTCCTTCTTGTTCATTTCAATTAGTCACACTATCCCAGGCATGACTTTAGTAGGGAAACATCAAAAAGTGCCAATCATATATTCAGCAATACAGTCCGTCTTCTTTATGCCAGACATTACAATGGGTACTAGGAACTGGCAAAGACATGGTCTCTATCCTCAAGAATTAAAAAGTCTAACATCCCCCAAAGCAAAGAAAGTAAAAGAAAAAATGAACATCTGGGACTACCTCAAATTAGAAAGCAAAAGAGACATTAACCAAAACGAAGAGATACTCTACCGATTGGGGAAAAAATTTTGCAAGCAATACTACTGATAGGGGACTGATCACAAAAACATACAAAGACGGGCCTCCCCCGGTGGTGCAGGGAGTTGAGCGCTGTGCTGTGAAGCTGTCCACAGCCTCTGCAGTGCCTGTTCGATCCCGGCCAGCCAGCGAGGGTCCCACATGGCGCGGCAGACCTCCCATCACGCCCACTGCTCCCCTCAGTAGTGTATTTCATCGGTCTGCCTGTTCTGTTCCCCGTTCTGTCTCTGGTGAATCCTCTCACCTTCCCGCACATCTGGCCTGTACCCCGGTTCTTGTATAAATAATAAATCTTTAAAATATAGGGCCTCCCCTGGTGGCGCAGTGGTTGAGCACTGGGCTGCGAGGCTGCCCACAGCCTCTGCAGCGCCGGTTCGTTCCCCGGCCGCCGGTGAGGGTCCCACCAAAAAAAAAAAAAATATATATATATATACACACACACACACACACACACACACACATACCTACATACATACACACACACACACACAAAGAACTCATACTACTCAACAAAAACAAAGTAAACAATCTAGTGCAAAAAATGGGCAGAAGAGCTAAAAAGACACTTCTCAAAAGAGGAAATGCAGGGGCCTCCCTGGTGGTGCAGGCGGCTGAGCACAGCGCTGTGAAGCTGTCTGCAACCTCTGCAGTGCCAGTTGGAACCCCGCCAGCCTCGGAGCAACCCACATGTCGAGCAGACCTCTCCTGTCTCGCCCGCTGCTCCCCTCAGCAGTGTATTTCCTCAGTCTGCCCGTTCTGTTCCCCACTCTGTCTTTGGTGAATCCTCTCACCCTCCCGCACATCTGGACTGTACCCCGGCTCTTGTATAAATAAAATAAATCTTAAGGAAAAAAAACAAAAAACGAGGAAATGCAAATGGCCAACAGGTATATGAAAAAATGTTCAACATCACTTGTAATCAGTTAATCTTTTTTGATTGCTGAGTAGTATTCCACTGTGTATATATTATTCAGCAATCAAAAAAGATTAACTCATGCCATTCACAGCAACATGGATGGAGCCGGAACGGACCAGAAAAAATATATAATAAATTTAAAAACAAAATTAATAGGCAACTATTAATCAGAGACACTCTGCAGGGGAAAGGGAGGGAGGGAGAGAGAGAGAGAGAGAGATCAAAACAGGGGAGGGAATGTACTCTTATACAAGGGACAGTGGTGATGGTGCAGGGGTGAATTGGTGGTGGGAATTTTATGGAGAGTACACCTGAGAGGAGAAAGCATGCATTGTACAAAAAGGAAGAATGATGTAAAATATATATATAATTAAATTAAATTTAAAAAATAAAGAATTAAAAAGCCTAGTAAAGGGCCTCCCTGGTAGCACAGGGGTTAAAGTCTCAGCCCTATCAAGCTATTGCCAGGCACTGCAGCATGAGTTCAATCCCTGGGCAGGGAGCTAGCCCACATGGCGCAGCAGACCTCTCCCGTCTCACCCGTTGCCCCCCTCAACACTGTGTTACAGTAAACCCATCTGCTCTGCTCCCCACTCTGTCTCTAGTGAATCCTCTCACCCCCAGTACCTCTGACCTACACCCCAGTTCTTCTATGCATAAGTAAATAAATACATCTTTAAAAAAAAGTCTTGTAAACAGATTTTCACAATTTTAGCCATAGAATAAAAGAAACAGAAGCTGATAATCAATGACAAGGAAAAAATTTATTTATAGTAACCAAATTTTGTCATGGCCAAACTAGGTTCAATATATTTAGATTTTTTTTTTTTTTCTGTTGTAAGAGTGCTTTAAACCCAACAACTCCAAAATTCCATGTAAAACAACAGTGGTAACACAGCATAAATCCACAATCTCTCATTCAAAACCTTTGGGGTAGAACAGTTTTCTTTTGTTTTTTAATATTGTTTTAATATTATATGTCATATCTCTTCGCACCATGTTTGGTGCAGCAGAGTTCCATCAAACAGTATTTCTGCAGCAACACATGAATATTCATTCCAAATGAGAGAAATAAGAACTACAAACAGCCTCATGACTGGTTAGGTCATAATTTAACATAAAACTTTTGGAAAACTCCTAGTTTTCAGGGTTTTTGCATTTCAGAGTTGAGATAAAGGACTATGGGCCCTTATCCTTATCACCTGACTCTTATTATTGTTTAAGATCATGATCCTGGAGTAAAATTATCTAGATTTGAACCCCTGCTCCACCACTTAGTTAGCTGTGTCTTTGTATAAACAAATGGTGCTCTCAGAGCTTGTTTCCCCATCTGTAAAATGAGGCGAGAACAACTGTCTCAAAGGATTGTTACAAGAATTGCTTGTTGTTATTCTCCATATTTCATGTCTGAAGTGTTTTATATTATAAAGCAAGTTCAAATATTATCTATGTGGTAGACATTATAGGCCACATACTCTATTTACTTTTTTACAATGTTGGGGATTTCCTTATTCTTTTGAAAGTTTTCATTTGCTTTTCAAAATACTCAAAACCCAAGAGATTTCTTAAAATACAAAAGCTTATAAATACCTATCGTAAATAACAAACTATTCTTTTAAGAAAATAAGCACAAAAATAATCTATAGTAAGGGTTCAGCTATACAGACACAGCTGAGAATCCAGCTCAGTTTATAAACTTGTGCAGCCAAATACAAAAAAATCACATCAAAATACTAAACATCTACTTTATTCTATTTGCAGGTTCTTATTCAACCTGTTTCAGAATAGAACATATTATAATACCGGAAGGAAAAATAAAAGGGAAAGGGAGATGATAGTTAAAAAGTCCCTTGACAGCAAAAGCAAAAACAAAAACAGCGGCAAAACAAGTGAAACACACACACGCACACGCACACACACACCCACACCCCTCCTACCTACCTACCCATCTATCTATTACAAAACAAGCATTCATTCTATCACAAAACAAGTTGGAGGGCCTCTCTGGTGGGGCAGGCGGTTGAGCACCACGCTATGAAGCTGTCCGCAGTCTCTGCAGCACCGGTTCCATCCTGGCCGGCCAGCAAGGGTCCCACATGGCACCACAGACGGCTCCTGTCTCGCCTGCTGCTCCCCTCAGCAGTGGATTTCAGTTTGCCTGCCTGTTCTGTTCCCTACTCTGTCTCTGGTGAATCCTCTCATCCTCCCGTGCATCTGGCTTGTACCCTGGTTCTTGTATAAATCAATCCTTTTATTAAAAAAAAAAAAAAAAAAGAGGCAACCTATGAAACAATCCACAGCCACTGCAGCAGGAGTTCCATTCTCAGCAGGGAGCTACCCACATGGCAAAACAGACCTCTCCTGACTTGCCTGCTGCTGCCCTCAGCAGTGTATTTCAGTCAATCTGCCTGTTCTGTTCCCCACTATCTCTGGTGAGTCCTCTAACCCCCATCCCTCTGGTCTGTACCCCAGTTCTTATTTGCATAAATAAATAAATTTAAAAAAAAAATGCATAGTAGGAGTATCCGGGACTATGGGGTGGAGTTGAGTGGTTGAAATTCAGTCGGGACCAGGCTGAAGCCCCTGAAGCAGCCCAAGAAGATAAACGCATTCAAGCAGAAACAGAGGAGCAGAATAAACTAAAAGCGAAAGTAGCAGGGAAAGGCCCCTGGCCACAGGTGAATTAAGAAATGAGGCAGGGTCTCCCCAGTGGCGCAGCGGTTGAGCACTGGGTTGCGAAGCTGCCCACAGCTTCTGCAGCACCAGTTCCATCCCCAGCTGCTCTGGCCACCAGAGGAGGGTCCCACATGGCGCGCAGACCTCTCCTGCCGCCCGCTGCTCCCCTCAACAGTGTACTTCGGTGTTTCTGCCTATTCTGCTCCCAGCTCTGGCTCTGGTGAATTCTCTCACCCTCCCGCGCTTCTGACTGTACCCAGTGCTTGTATAAATAAATAAATAAATCTTTAAAAAAAAAAAAAAAAAAAGAGGCAAAAAAGTAAGATGTTCCTTGTGCCTGAGGCAATTTTTTTAATTTCTTAATTCCATTCCTGTTTCAACATCTGCACTCAATGCCATAATGTATTTTTCCTGCAATAGCTAGAATGAAGTGTTCTGAAGCCTGTTGTACATTTAAGAATAAACTTTTGTTAAAAAAAAAAAAATACACTGGCTCATCTTCATTTCTTACTCATCCATTTCTACTTCAGCTTCGAGGTCAGAGTAAACCCTGTCAGAATCCTGCCCAAGTGTGCTCATTTTCAATATTTGTTCTACCCTGAATTCTGTACTACTGGAATTAAACCAACTCATTCAAAATGTTAAAAAAAAAAAGCACAGTAGCAAGATCAATAAATTCTAGAAATCTGTTATACAACACTGCCCTATAATTAACAACAGTGTACCATGCCACTAAAAATTTGTCAAGAGGGTAGGTAGATCTCATGTGCTTTACCACAATTTTATAAATAAATACATATATAAAAATAAAGTCTTTACATTATGGATTTCTAACCTATAAAATTTCTTACATAATTAATCAAATCACTGGTAAGTCTCTGGCTTTGACTTTCATAATTACCTTATTTACAGCTTTTTAAATCCAGAAGTAAGTAATTATTGTGCACAAACACACCGTAGTCTGAGGCCACATAGTATGCTAGCAAAAAGCATTCAACTTCCTCTAAGGTACTAAGAATCATCAAGAAACAGTTCCATAAAATCACTGAACCATTTAACATTTAATGCAGAGGACAGAAAATCCTGAATATAAAATTTTATCCTAACTTACCAATTTATAAACATAGTATGTATAATTTTTTGTGTATTAACTTGTGTATTATAACTTAATAATGTTCTTTAAAAAAATAAAGATGACAATTACATGGAAAAAATTAAATTTTATTTGTGGAATAACCATTTTCTAAAAATTGTATACCTAGATACATTCTGCTCTTATTAATTTAACAACCTGACCCATCACATTCTGAGAAAAGCATATTAAGTCTGTTACAATGATTGTGTTTCTATTTCTCTTTTTATATCTAACCATTTACATTTAGTATTGCAAGGGTTTTATTAGATCCCTAAAGTGTTCATGTTTTATATTCCCATCACTTGTATACTTTATCAAAACAAAATGCCTCTTTTTTATCTTCTCCTTTAAAATTAATAATAAGGAAAATGTACTCCTAGTAGACATACCTGAAGAATACAAATACACGAATCTGAAGGGACATGGGCAATCCTAAATTCACTGCAGCCCTATTTGCAATAATCAACTTACGGAAACAACCTAAATGCCCAAGGACAGAGGAGTGGATTAGGAAATTGTGGTATATATATATTATACGCAATGGAATACTATTCAAGTACAAAAAAAGGGTAAACTGTTACCATTTGTGACAACATGGATAGAACTCGAAGGGATAATGCCATGACAAATAAGTCTGAAGGAGAAAGAGAAGTACCAAATTCACTTATCTGTGGAACAGAGAAACAGAACAAAGGGTCAGACAAAACCAAACCAATAATAAACCCAAGAAAATCTGACTGGAATTGAGGCTACAAGCACGGAGGAAGAGAGGAGCAACCAAAGAAGGGAACAGGTAGAAAGGATGATGGTGGAGGGCTAAGGGTGCCTATGTGGTAGCGATGGTGTGGTGACACTGCATCTGAGGAGGTATGACCCTATGCCTCTGAATCACAGTGTTATAAACCAATGAATTTTACTTTAAAACATACACACATTGGAACAAGATAGAAAAAGGGAACACAGAAAAATTAAAGTCTGACTTGCAAAGGTACAGGGCTATAAATTTATTTCTAGTTCGTTTGACAAATGATGAAAATTATAGAGAAAAAAATGTGAAATATATTTCTTAAAAATATGTGAAATGGAGGCCTCCCTGGTGGCGCAAGTGGTTAAGATGCAGCACCAAGAAGCTACCAGCAGCCACTGTAGCATGAGCTCAATCCCCGGCGAGGGAGCAACCCACATGGCGCAGCAGACCTCTTGTCTCGTCCGCTCCTCCCCTCAGCAGTGTATTTCAATGGATTTGCCTGTTCTGCTCCCCACTGTCTCTGGTGAATCTTCTCAAATCACCCCCACCCCCGACATCTCTGACCTGCAGCCCAGCTCTTGTATGAATAAATAAATCTTTTTTAAAAAATCTAAAATGGGTTAAATGAAATTAGGTTTTAGAGCTTAAAACAAATTAGGTTGCTTTATACACAAAATGGGGAAAATGGTTATTTTCCAAAACCTCCACAAATCCCTTTGGGGGATAAAGATTTCCTCATAGAGCAATACCATTCCATTTTTTATCCTCTGAAATGCCTATTTTCCCACTCAAACAAAACTTCTTATGAATAGATTCTTGTCATATTCAGCCTTGTATTCTTCTTCCCCTGTATTAAAGGAAATGGATAAATATTATACTTACTGAATTAAATGCTGAAAAAGTCTTCTCTAAAGAAAATGTACTTGTCCTTTCCAAAGCATACAAAATAAAGGTGCACTGGCTACTCACCAATAGCTAGGGGAAAGGCAGATGGCACTCAAATCTGTCTTCTACCCTGTTCAGTTAACTTTCTTCCTACTTCTGAGCTCACATTACCTGGCTGTGAGCTTGAGCAGCTGAGAGCCAACAGTCAAGTACAAAAAAGCTAAAAGCTGGGGCTCCTGCTGCTATATGGATCTTCTTTCCTTGAACTGGGCCTCCCTGGTGGCACAAGAGGTTAAGTCTCAGCACTATGAAGCTATCCTTAGCCACTGCAGCACAAGATCCCCACCTGGCCCAGTAGCTGGTCCACATGGCTCAGCAGACCTCTCCTATTTCGCCCACTGCTCCCCTCAGCAGTGTATTTCAGTCAGTCCTCCTGCTCTGTTTCCCATTCTGTCTCTGATGAATCCTCTCACCCTCCTGCACCTCTGGTCTACACCCCAGCTCTTGTATGCATAAATAAATCTTAAAAAAAAAAAAAGCAGCTATCTGAACTGTAAATCTAAAAAGAAATCCTAAATTAAAAGCAATTTTTCAACATTAAAATTACCTCCCATTCTTTTTTTTAAGATTTATTTTTTATTTATTTATGCATACGAGAACTGGGGTGTAGGCCAGAGGTGCGGGGGGGATGGGGGTGTGTGAGAGGATTCACCAGAGACAGAGTAAGGAGCAGCACAGGTAGATCTACTGAGATACACTGCTGAGGGGAGCAGCAGGAGAGACAGGAGAGGTCTGCTGTGCCATGTGGGTTAGCTCCCTGGCCTGGGATAGAACTCACGCTGCAGTGGCTGGCTATAGCTTGATAATCCTGAGACTTTAACCCCTGAGCCACCAGGAGCCGGGAGGTCCCTAAAATTACCTCCTATTCTATACAACACAAAGACTACTTGAAATCATTCTTACTAACAATGAAAAAACACTCAAGAAATTAGATTTTGGGCCTCCCTGGTGGCGCAGGTGTTGAGCGCAGCGCTATGAAGCTGTCTGCTGCCTCTACAGTGTGGGTTCAATCCCAGCCTGCCAGGGAGATACCCACATGGTGGGGCAGACCTCTCCTGTCTCACCCGCTGCTCCCCTCAGCAGTGTATTTCAGTCTGCCTGTTCTGTTCCCCGCTCTGTCTTTGGTGAATCCTCTCACCCTCCTGCACATCTGGCCTGTACCCCAGCTCTTGTATAAATAAATCTAAAAAAAGAAAAAGAAAATAAGAAATTAGATTTCTATTAACTTTGCCACTGATTCCTAGTCACGGGTTTCTAAGTATGGCTGAGAACACTCAAGGGACCTAAGTTAACAGTAAGCAAAATCCTTTCTCTATAGCATTCTTACATAGTTTTACCAACTTCTGTACTTTTGTATTATATGCCACACCAAACCCCTACATCAGATGCTTATTTCATATGTATAGCTACATTGCTTACATTTCATGTGTATATGTATTGCTTATTTCATATGTATAGCTACATTGCAAGTTGCATTTACAACTTGCAAAATACTATGACCAGGGCCTCCCTGGTGGCGCAAGCAGTTAAGATGCAACCTATGGGGCCTCCCTGGTGGCGCAGTGTGTTGAGAGCAGCGCAGTGAAGCTGTCTGCAGCCTTTGCAGTGTGGGTTCGATACCCTGATGGCCTGGGAGATTCCCACATGGCGCGGCAGACCTCTCCTGTCTCGCCCGCTGCTCCCCTCAGCAGTGTTATTTCGGTCGTCTGCCTGTTCTGTTCCCCCCTCTGTCTCTGAATTTTCTCACCCTCCTGCACCTCTGGCTTGCACCCCAGCTCTTGTATAAAAATAAATAAATCTTAAAAAAAAAAAAAACAACTTATGAAGCTATCCGCAGCCACTGCAGCCCAAGTTCGATCCCCAGGCAGGGAGCTACCCACATGGTGCAGCAGCCCTCTCCTGTCTCGCCCACTGCTCCCTCCAGCAGTGTATTTCAGTCAATCTGCCTGTTCTGTTCCCCACTCTGTCTCTGGTGAATCCTCTCACCCCCCACACCTCTGGCCTGTATCCCAGTTCTTGTATGCATAAATAAATATTTAAAAAAACACTATGACCAAATAACAAGAAAGTGTAAAACAAACTGATCAGACTTCCTGTAATTAATCTGACTTAATTGGGTTTTTTTCACTGTCTTTCAAGTTTCTGTAGTTTTTAGGGGGAGGGATAAGGGCTAGAGAAGGGGAAGACAGTGCAGAACTACTTCTTCTTTATGAAGAAATGTGTTCACATGAAGTAAAGTCCTAGACAGTGAAGAAAGTGGTGATCAGTGTTAATATACCACTGTGTCAGTAAGAGAGATTAAATCTGGGGTAAATATTCTGGTCACTGAAGAGGCAAACACCTTTGTGAGACAGGAACAGTTGATTAATCAATTTTTACCATAACCTACAATGACAGCCATCCAACTTTATGTGCTCTAGTTTTGATTCCGATTAATAAGCATCTTCTCAAGTACTTGCCTCCCACAAGGAACAAGCTGTCTAAAAAAATAGACACAGGAATTTCAGTAGAAAAGTATAGCTCCTGGTGAATTACAACACTGTTATTCTAACTTACACATCAGTTAGTTTGATTAAGCTGAACTGTCTCTGAGTGAACTACTAAAACGGAATTTCTGGATCTCTTCCTCGAAGTTAAGGAATAGGCTGTACAATGTGTGGCCACATCTTGATATCACCACATCTGTCTAGGCAACCAGCCGACATCCCTCTAAAGGGCTTAAGCACAGTTCACTCTAAAATGCCACCGTAATATTAGGATTCTGCTTGTATGTTTACTTATCCATAACCAGAATTCACCAAAACTGAAATTTTTTTAGAAATGTATAAGCGCGGGGCCTCCCCAGTGGCGCAGCGGTTGAGCGCTGGGTAGCAAAGCTGCCCGCAGCCTCTGCAGCACCGGTTCAATCCCCGGCCACCGGGCAAGGGTCCCACTTGGCGCACAGACCTCTCCTGCTGCCCACTGTTCCCCTGAGCAGTGTACTTCGTCAGTCTGCCTGCTCTGCTCCCCACTCTGGCTCTGGTGAATTCTCTCACCCTCCTGCGTGCTTCTGACTGTACCCAGTGCTTGTATAAATAAATAAATAAATCTTTTAAAATAAATAAATAAATGCCTGTTAAATAATATGAAACAATTGGAAAATAGGACCTAAGACATCACATAGGGAGATTAAATATCAAAAAAAAATGTATAAGCGCATATTGAACAATTTGATTGCATTAAGATATATGAAAAGCAATAAGGCCAAATAAACAATGATAGACATTTTTCACTCTCCCAACCTTAGTATTATTAAAAACCTCCTAAGGCATTCTCAATTATCAAGAACTGCCACAAAATTCTTAAAACAAGATCTTACTTTTTTTAAAGATATGCCCCAAAGGGTATAGTAAATATTAAGGAAAATTATCTGTGCCTGGTATGAATACAGATGTCTTTCTAACTACTATATATTTTCTGATATCTTTCAATGAATATATATAAGTTGAGTAATGAATACTGCTTTGAAAATTCAAACAAATTAAGAAAGGATAAAGCAAAACTGCAAGCTCAAAATACTAAGATGAAGTCATCCTAAAAGGACAGAGTCACATTTATCTAAGGGCATTTTTCTACAGAATAACATTGAAAAACTCTATTAAAAAGTGATTTATGGGACTCCCTGGTGGCTCAGGGGTTAAGCACAGTGCTGTGAAGCTATCCTCAGCCTCTGCAGCATGACTTCGATCCCCAGCCAGGGAGCTACCCACATGGCACAGCAGACCTCTCTTGACTTGCCCACCGCTGCCCTCAGCAGTGTATTTCAGTAGATCTGCCTGTTCTGCTCCCTACTCTGTCTCTGGTGAATCCTCTCACCACCATCCCCACACCTCTGGCCTATAACCCAGTTCTTGTATGTACCAATAAATCTTTTTTTTTAAAAAGTGATTTATTACTAAGATAACATTTTCTCTAGCATCAAGTTTCCTTAACTCTGGATACCAAAAAGGGTGGGGGAGAGGGAACAGGTCATAGAAATGGTGACTGGTATGACTTTTTCCACAACCCAATATATAATCATATATAATGTTACAAACAATAAAAAAAAAAAAAAAGTCAGGCCTTCCCAAATTAAACGTAAATATAGTGCAATTGCAAGCAGTGGGCTTTTTTGAGTTTTTTCTAAACTCAACAGATTTATTTTCAATCAATACAGATAAAAGAATAAATGCTTAAAAAGTGAAGAAAATGAATAAATACGAGAAGCTTTCCTTAACAGTAGAGGTTTCTATAGTTATTATACTCAAAACTATAAAGTAATGGTACAGGAAAAGAAAACCAGAACTTCTAGAAATACAGCAAACATATGGGAACTTAATACATAAAGTGGCATTTAATTCATTAAAGAATGGATGGTTTACTTAGTACTGGCATGGTTTTCTCCCCTGTACAAAGGAAAACCACATAAGACACCACTTCACACCACGTAAAAGATAATTCCAGGGCCTCCCCAGTGGCGCAACGGTTGAGCGCTGGGTTGTGAAGCTGCCCGCAGCCTCTGCAGCGCCAGTTCGATCCCCGGCTGCTCCCCGGCCACTGGAGGAGGGTCCCACATGGCGCGCAGACCTCTCCTGCCACCCACTGCTCCCCTCAGCAGTGTACTTCGGTCCCTCTGCCTGCTCTGCTCCCCACTCTGACTCTGCTGAATTCGCTCACCCTCCCGCGCTTCTGACTGTAACCAGTGCTTGTATAAATAAATTAATTAATTAATTAATTAAAAAAAAGATAATTCCAGATGACTAAATATATGTCACCTGAAAAAGAACTAACATGTAATAGGTGTTCCTACAAGGTAAGAAAAAAAAAAAAACTTAAAAGAAAAATGAACGAAGGACATGACTGATTTTCAATAAAGGAAATCCCAATGGTCAAAAAGTATATCAAAAGAGGCTAGTTTCAGTAAAAGTGAAGGAATTAAAATAAGACAAAATTGAGAGACCATTTATCATTTACCACACCAGTAAAAATACAGTAACTATAGCTAATAAAGTGATGACATTGAGAAATCGCTGCTAAGGGAGGTGGAAATTATGGCAACCTATTTAAACAATAATCTAGCAATAAAAATATTCAAAAGATATTTCCTTTAACCGAGAAACCCCACCTTGGAGATACTGGTTTGTGCAAATAAAAGCATCAGCAAACAGGGTGATGTGTCCAAGAATGTTTACTGAATCATGTGGTAGCGGCAAAATTTAGAAACAACTTTAAAACATCCACAGGAAAACAAATGAATAAATTATAAGTATGGCATATCCACACCGTGTTTAAAAGAACAAGACAGAATTATATTTATTGACCATGATGTTGAGAAAAGTTTGTTACAAAGTAATATAAAAAAGGGCCTTGGGCTTCCCCTGGTGGCGCAGCAGTTAAGCACTGGGCTGTGAAGTCTGCAGCGCCAGTTCCATCCCAGGCTGCTGGTGAGAGTCCCACATGGTGCACAAACCTCTTCAGCCCTGCCTGCTGCTCCCCTCAGCAGTGTATTTCGTCAGTCTGCCTGTTCCGTTCCCTGCTCTGGCTCTGAATTCTCTCACCTTCCCGCACTTCTGATTGTACCCAGTGCTTGTATAAATAAATAAATCTTTAAAAAAAAAAAAAAAAGGCCTCCCTGGTGGCACAAGGGGTTAAGCACTCCACTATGAAGTAATCCACAGCCTCTGCAGCACAAGTTCAATCCCCACCCGGCCAGGGAGAAACCCACATGGTGAGGCAGACCTCTCCTGTCTCGCCCGCTGCTCCCCTCAGCAGTGTATTTCAGTCAGTCTGCCTGTTCTGCTCCCCACTCTGTCTCTGGTGAATCCTCTCACCTTCCCCCATCCACACGGCATCTCTGGCCTGTACCCCAGCGCTTGTATGCGTAAATAAATAAAAAAATAAATCTTATTTTTAAAAAATAATATAAAAAGTATGATCTCCCTTTTGAGAAGACTTATATATTCACAATTAGGTTTCCTGATCAAACATGGAAAGAAATATTGAAAAATATCCATAACTTGGTAAATGGCTGCAGAGTAATAATGAAGGTGTTAAGGGAAATGAGCAGCTTTTTTTTTTAAGTATGTCTTCAATGTTTTTCATTTATTACAATGGTCATTTGTTACTTTGTAAATTAAAAAGATTAAAAAACTAAAGAAAACTAGCAGTACAAAAATAGATTATTCTCCATGGGGAGCAAGAAAGATAGAAGTTCTCAACTTACTATTAGTTTCCTTAGCAGAATGAATTACACAATAGGTATTCCAAAAAAGAAACAGGGCCTCCTGGTGGCACAAAGGGTTAAGTCTCAGCACTATCAAGCTTTTTTTAAAAAAAAAAAAGAAACAAAATTAGTTTTCTTAGCTGTCACTTGAAACTTTTGCATCACAAAGAGTGAGTAAATCACAAGAAAAAAAGAATGTCAGTTTCAGGATCAAACATCTAATAATTTTTTCAAACAGGGCCTCCCCGGTGGCTCAGTGGTTGAGCGCTGGGTTGCGAAGCTGCGCGCGGCCTCTGCGGTGCCGGTTCGATCCCCGGCAGCTCCCCGGCCACCGGAGGAGGGTCCCGCATGGCGCGCAGACCTCTCCTGCCGCCCGCTGCTCCCCTCAGCAGTGTACTTCGGTCCTTCTGCCTGCTCTGCTCCCTGCTCTGGCTCTGGTGAATTCTCTCACCCTCCCGCGCTTCTGACTGTGCCCAGTGCATGTATAAACAAAAAACAAACAAACAAACCAGTAAAACAAGTAAATAAAGCATGCCTCTATTAAAAAAAAAAAAAAAAATCTTAAAAAAAAAAAAAAAATTTTTTCAAACACATGGAGACAAGGTTTTGTACATGTTTTCTAAATCCGAACATAAACGTCACTGACATCAAGTCTACCAGTCACCAAGAAAACGACCTACAGTAGATCCCCTAACTCAGGACTCTGTTTTTGGCTCTAGCATCAACCAATTATTATGTCTGATAACCTGAATAATTTTTCCATTTTATTTCCATTCATATTCTCTGTTATGCAGAGTAGCTACTTAGTGACAGGCACTGTGTACTGAATATAGCAGTACACTATATGTACTAGAATGCCAAAAAGT
Source organism: Talpa europaea (assembly GCF_964194135.1). Lineage (NCBI taxonomy): Eukaryota > Metazoa > Chordata > Mammalia > Eulipotyphla > Talpidae > Talpa > Talpa europaea. The sequence goes on along the minus strand of NC_140084.1, from coordinate 10,446,719 downwards.
AGATAGTTCCAGTTCTCCAGAAGCTCAAGAAAAAGTAGACTGTTGAACAAGGACTAAAGAAAAGTGCTATACCACTTTGCCTGGGGTTAGAAAGGAAGAATAGGTTTCCTAGGTGGAAGGAGAAAAACTAGCATTCCAGGTATAGGCAGAACAGGTACACTGGGAATGAAAGAACACAGAGTATTCAGGGAAGAGCAAAAAGTTCAGCATGTGTTAAATAAAAATAAGAACTAAATGCTAGTAAAATAAAAATATAAGCTACTTCTTTATTCTACCTTCTTAAATATTCAACACCACTTACAAATTTTTATGATGTAAAGTTTCTAAAGAAAATACAGAGGGCATGCCCTCACTGGCAGACAGAGATAGCCATTTGAAAAAAACACCACGTATATTGGTGAAATCAGAAAAAGAGGTCCTTTCGTCCTTTCTTCTTAAAATAGTTTTCCTTCAGAAATGAAACCAAAACCCTAATATTTACAAAGAATCAACTCTGTACAGGAGACTGATTATTTTGCATTAGTTTCCCCATTCATTTCAGACCAGTATTTTCACCGCATTTTAAAAGTATCATGCTTCCAAATTTTTCAAAAAGTGGGAAGGGAACCAAATATTTTGTGCTGACTATAAAATAAAGATTTAAAAAATTAACTTCCTCTTACTTTCTTCACCTTGAAACTTGAATCATTTCCCAATAGTGAGAATTAATAAACAGCTTCACTAAATTGAGCTATAAAAACATTAATGCAGCTCCTTTTATTGAGTTTACATCTATGTGACCATTCACAAAAGTAAGATCTTATAATCAAATGGTGTACATCATCTATTCTATGAATCTTCATTTTTAACCCAAAAGCTTGTAAGGAGGGGAGTGCAAGTACTTTATAGTTCCAAGGATCTATATTCATGTCCTCATATTTGCTGTTCCCCAAAATCTGTAACATTAACTTCAAAGCCAGACAAGTTGAAAAGCTTCAAATGCCCAAATACAATCACAGGCAACAAGTAAGCGCCAGTGAGCAAAGCAACTATCAGGTTAACTTGAGAGTTGACTGTAACAACAAAAGTGTAGGGGGAAGGGGGAGTTGTCAAAATTAAGTACCTGCCTTTAATTATTCATAAAGTACAAAGGTCACATGTATTTTCTTCACCTTTTAAAAAACTACCATGACTTCCTCCCGACCCTATTTTTCACTGACAACATTTATAACTAATTAACTCTCTCCAGTGTTCTGAGTAGCCACCCCCTCCCCCAAAGAAAGAGGAAAACTTTCTTAAGTACCTAATGAAATAAGCATTTCTCACCTCGACCATACTATCCCTAAATCTTGCTCTTTTATACTAACGTGTTAATGTCAACTAAACAATTGAAAAGTGTGGTTTTTTTCACTTCTATATACTTCAAACTGACAAGAAATTGTTCTAGCAATCAAATTGTTTGGTCTTATTCCAGTAAAGAAAAAAACTTTACACATACTTTCAAGGTAGAAAAACTGTCTTTATTGAAATAAAATTTTCTACACACAAAGGTAAATGGGAAAATCCTAATAATTTTTGACAAAGGTATGATTTTCAAAATTTATAGCCAAGAAATAGAAGAACTTTGATAAACCTATATGTTCTCTTAACTTTGAAATTGATTGCTATTTCAACTATCATCCAGCAAGAAAGAAATTAAATAAAAATAACACAGGATGAAAGCCAAAATCAAGAACTAAAATCCATTCATAAAGCAAAGAAAAACTGAATCACAAGCACTAAAAATAGCTAAACATGTAGCTGTGGTTTGAAGATAATAGTTTTAGATTTTCTGAAGGTAAAGCTAAATAAATTTTTTAGTTTTGATATTATTAAGCTCTGCTATATACACAAAATTTTTAAATCCTCATCAAATGCAAATAAGAGGATTAAGTGTTTCAAGAATCTGTTTTGGTATGTAGTTTCCTAATTCAACTTTTTAATTTAAAGTAATCTTTTGGAAAATACTCAACTTTTTAAATTTGTATAGTTACTATAATTAAGAAAAATTACAGTTTTGAACTTTTGCATACCACTGATTTCAAGAATACTTTTTAATATAAATAGTGGGATGAAATATCACCTAAGCACAGCTACGATTTTTGTACTTCATAGTTTGATTCTAAAATGTACTCTTAAATCAAGACCTGCCATGAAACAAATCAAAAGAAAATTAACTCAGGTTTGCTAAACAATAATGTTAATGTCAAGTATAATTCCAACAACTTTTACAAACTATTAGACATTCAAGTATGTACTGATCAAAGGTGCACTGAATAGCACTTTGCTTGTAATCTGCAAGGCAGAACACTTTTTTTTTTTTAATAGAGGCATGTTTTTATTTATTTATTTATTATGTTTGTTTGTTTTGTTTATACATGCACTGGGTACAGTCAGAGGTGCGGGAGGGTGAGAGAATTCACCAGAGCCAGAGTGGGGAGCAGAGCAGGCAGAAGGACTGAAGCACACTGCTGAGGGGAGCAGCGGGTGGCAGGAGAGGTCTGCGCACCATGTGGGATCCTCCTCCGGTGGCCGGGGAGCAGCCGGGGATCGAACCGGCGCCGCAAGAGGCCGCGGGCAGCTTTGCAACCCAGCGCTCAACCGCTGCGCCACCGGGGAGGCCCAAAAGAACACTTAATCCAACTGAATGCAAACCATCTAAGAACAAATGACACATAACTACCAAGACATTATACCATGCAATGCACTGAGTTAAATATCCCTGCTGGTAGCTCTTTCAATAAATACCTTGTTTTAAAAGTGTAACTTAGAAATGGAACATTTCAACACTAAATACAAAGGGATACTTAGTACATAAGCAAGCATTCCATAAATGTTTAGTGTTTAACAATTTCCTTAAACCAAAAGATAAACTCCATACCTTCAGAGTAAATACACAAATAGCAACTAATAATTTTTGAAAGCCTCCTTAAAACAAGTAACAAGAACACTGACTATTTACAGTTAAAACAATCCATCTTCCACTGAGAAATCACACGACCAGTAGAGGGAACGACCAGTAGAGGGAACGTGTTTACCTGATGATAACCTGGTGATAAGAATAATGTCCTTACACATCAATTAGAAGTCTTAAAAGACTTGATCCAGCTCAAGGTAAAAATTTTAAATTTCAGCAGTTACTAGACTGTAATATTAAATAAATTATTTCTTTTTCAAATATAAAAACCCAGGCCATGATGAAATAGAAATGATTAATCATAGTCACCTAACTTGATTTGTAAGAAATGGTCAGGGAATTAACTGTGAAATACTTTTTATTCAAGCATGTTATAATGCAAATTTACTTTAAGAGTGGAATTAAGACGGTGAGATTATGGGTACCTGGAGAGTCTGTATTCAAAAGTTATGGTATATATAGCATGACCAGCATTACCGGGAGCAGTGGAAGGGAATATTTAAAATCCACCTATTTCCACAAAAAACCTAATACACGAAGTCAATCCAAGTGTTTTTTAGAATCAAAGATCGTCACTGTACAACGTCTGAAAGTTAAGATCACTAAGAAATCATTCACTCCTCTCGTCTGTTGACTAATCCCTGAAGCAGCCAAAAAAAAAAAAAAAAGTTACTTTCCTTTCTATCTACGTCAGACTAATATTCATCCTCACAAGCAGATTTCAATGCCCGGTGATATAAAACACCAGCAGAAATACGTGCCAATAAATAACAAAAAGTGTTCCGCACATGAAGGGAATCCACAAATGGGAACACATTTGACAGTTTTCCCTCCTACCCGCCCCCCCCCAACCCCGTCAAAAACGCCACTTAAGCCTCTTTATAAACATTTACTGCTGAAGCAGACTCCGGGCGAGGGGTTCGCCCGATCTCCTACACCAAACCCTAACAGGGAAACAACCGACCGGCCCGACTCTCAGGCAATCAGGAAGAGCTCGGGAGAAATTACTGCAAACTGAGGTGCGCAAGACCAGGAGTTTGAAAGAAGGGTAGGCTGTGTATCTGCAGGTGAGGTTTAAAAAAAAATAAAGGGAAATTTGGGGAAGAAGTTGATGGGAAGGCTAGAGGGAGGCGAGGTCGACGTCCGGTTCTGAGAGACGGCACCGCAGGGGCGGACAGCGCTTAACTGAGCGTCTGGACGCGCTGGAGGAGAGAGTTCTGCGAGAGACCCAGGCGGGGTCCAGGACGCAAGAACGCTGGTACGTGGCTGCAAGAGGACACGCGGGGGTGGGACCCGCCCCGCTAGCCCCGGCTCCCTGAATGAGTCCTCAAAGGAGGCTCGCAGACGGACGGAGAAAGTCAATGGGTCCAAGTAGGCCCGCACCAGCCGGGCAACGCCACTGCACGGAACGCAGCGGCGCGCGGACCCTCCCGGCCCGAGGCCTCGGAGGCGGCCCTCAGAAAGTCAGAGCAGCCCCTGGGGCTCCGGGCCCCTCCTGGCCCAGCCTCTGTCCTCGCTCCTCACCCCCCACAGCCTGGGACCGGACCTCCGGGAATGACAGGGAGCTTCCGGCCGGGCGCTCCCGGCAGGCGCGGGGCTGAAGAAACAGTATGCTCTCCGCGCCGCGAGTGACACTCACCGGCCCGAAACCTCGAATGAAACCAGCAGCTCCGGGGGCGGCGGCAGCAGTGGCAGCAGGAACCGAACATCCAAAATGGCGGCTCCCTCGGCCTCACCACCGCTACTGCAGGCGGAGGGATCCTCAGGAAGGGAGGGAGTTTTTAACTAACTTCACACACAAGCACAGAAACTTCGGCCGTATCTTCCTCTCCTTGCCGATTCCGCGTCTGCTCACTGCAACTCCTCGTGTCCCCCTTTTCCTGTTATACAAGAACTCGGACCCCGCCGAGGACTATTTGCCAAGGAGGAGGTGACTGCTCCTGGCAAAGCGACGCAAAGCGTAGCAAGGGTTCGGGGCTGTCACTGATGACGCGAGACGCAGCTGCCGAGTCACCGCTGCGAAGAGTCTGAGTGAGAAAGATCCGGCCGACCCCGGGGCCGAAGGACATTGGTTCCGCTGGGGGAGTAGGCAGCGCCACCAGGGAGCGGCGGGGGCCACCTGAGCGGGGCGGGGCTAGCACGGTAGCGCCGGCCAGGGGAGAGGCGAGGGAGGTGGGGCGGGGAACGCGGAGCCCGACGAAGCCAGCCCGATCCGCGAGAATCCCTAAATGCCCTATCACCTTTGAGACTTTGGCTTCTCTTTAACTTCAGGAACAAGCCCCAAGTGACCCGGGATTCTGTGGTTTTACGGTCCTTTGCAACGTATTTTATAAAAAGGGAGGATTTTGCGGAATGGATTCCAAACCCAGCAGCACAGGTCAACCTTGTGCATTGGGCAAGTCATTAAACTTTCAGGGCCTCAGTTTCCTCATATGTGAAAAGTAAGGATTTGGAGAAGCGATAGCTAAAAGCCTTCCAAAGTGGGCTTTGTCCTTTTGACTCCATGAACTAATGACCTGCGCCAAAGAAAGTCAAATCAGACAGCTGCTGGCTTGATAAATAATTACTAATCCTTGACACGAATATTTTCCATGTGAACTTGACCCATTTAAAGGAAAAGTGGACTACATAAACGAACATCCTTTAAGTAGATTGGCAGTAAAGTGCTCCCAAAAGTGAATAAAGCAAAATACCATCTGGTTGCCAAAGGAGATGAAACTGATCACAAATCGTGAGCGTAGCTCTTGATTGTCATAGATAGGAGGCTGCACTTCTTCCCTTTGTCACTTTTATGCGTAAATTTCAAAATTTTTTACAAAAAATCGAACTGAGTAGGCCTACCTGTACAATTTGTTCTTTTACTACTGGAACATGCCAAATGGTGGGAAAGAAAGGAAGCCAAAAGGTAATAGTATTAAAATATTTACTTACCAAATGTTGATATCACAATGTTTATTTTTTATAATCTAATTTGATTCTCCTCAGTCGGACTAAGCAAGGATAAATAACTTAGTTTTACAAATGAGGCTGAGGCTCAGAAAAACTAACTTCCTGAAAGATCCCCTCTTTACTCCCCCCACTGAGGTTCTGCTATATGGTGTCATATTTTACATTTAAAAAAAATGATGGTTGGAATTTTACAGGAACTACACCTGAGAGGAGAAATCAAACATTGTATAAAAATGAACAATGAGGGGCCTCCCCGTGGCACAGCGGTTGAGCTCTGGGTTGCGAAGCTGCCCGCGGCCTCTGCGGCGCTGGTTTGATCCCCGGCTGCTCCCCGGCCACCGGAGGAGGGTCCCGCATGGCGTGCAAACCTCCCCTGCCGCCCGCTGCTCCCCTCAGCAGTGTACTTCGGTCCTTCTGCCTGCTCTGCTCCCCGCTCTGGCTCTGGTGAATTCTCTCACCCTCCCGCGCTTCTGACTGTACCCAGTGCTTGTATAAACAAAACAAACAAACAAACAAACAAATAAAACATGCCTCTATTAAAAAAAATAATAAAAAAAATAATAAAATAAAAATGAACAATGAGGGCCTCCCCTGGTGGCACAGCGGTTGAGCGTGCTGGGCTGCGTAGCTGCCCGCAGCCTCTGAGTGCCGGTTAGATCCCCGGCCACCTGCGAGGGTCCCACATGGCGCGCAAACTTCTCCTGCCGCCCGCTGCTCCCCTCAGCAGTGTACTTCATCAGTCTGCCTGTTCTGTTCCCCACTCTGGCTCTGGTGAATTCTCTCACCCTCCTGCACTTCTGACTGTACCCAATGCTTATAAATAAATAAATCTTTAAAAAAAAAATGAACAATGATGTAAAACATATATATATATATTTAAAAAAACAAACTAACAGTGCACCCCCACCCCCACCCCCACCCCCACACCACACTCAGGGTGGAATCAACCCAGAGCAGATGGTTTGGGGAATTAGGGTAGTCCGTCCCCTCTTACCTCTTCATGTTCTATTGTGGATCACACAGCTGGTAATAACTAGAATGTCAGGACCTCCCTCGTGGCTCAGGGGTTAAAGACACAGCTATCACTATCAAGCTATCGCCACTGCAGCAGGAGTTCTAACCCGGGCCAGGAAGCTGACCCACATTGCTCAGCAGACCTCTCCTGTCTCCCTCACTGCTGCCTTAGCAGTGTATTTGCGTATTTCAGTAAATCTGCCCGTTCTGCTCCCAACTCTGTCTCTGGTGAATCCTCTCACTCCTCCCCTCCACCTCTGGCCTACACCCCAGCTCTTGTATTCATAAATAAATAAACCTGTAAAAAAAGAAACTAAGGGCTCCCGGGTGGCGCAAGGGGTTAAGCACAGCACTATGAAGCAAGCCACAGCCTCTGCAGCATGAGTTCGACCCCCAGCCGGCCAGGGAGCAACCCTCATGGCGCAGCAGACCTCTCCTGTCTTGCCCGCTGCTCCCCTCAGCAGTGTGTTTCAGTCAGTCTGCCAGTTTTGTTCCCCACTCTTCTTTGGTGAATCCTCTTACCACCACCCCCGGCCCCGCACCTCTAGCCTCTACCCAAGCTCTTGTATGCATAAATAAAAAAAGAAAAAAGAAACTAGAATGTCACCATAATGCCATAAGTTGCATTCCTTTGAACTATGGCTATGCATGAACATGCACTAAAGTACAATTTCCATAAAAATAAAAAAAAAATGCAAGTTGCAAAGCAACTTTGTTTTGGAACATCACAAAAATGTGTTTAGAGTTCAAAGTTAAAGGTTTACCATTGCAAACCACCAAGGAAAAGTTATACCATCACTTGAGAGGAATGAGATTTTTTTTCTACTAAAGCAAATGTCAGAACATGAGAGAAAATCGCAGACATTATAAAATGTAATCTCCCTCCACATAGTTTTTTACTTATATTTAGCTTTATAATTAACAAACCTCTTTCCCAGTGCAATTGAAAATGAAAAGCAACTGACCCAACATGTAGCATAGTCATCATTTTGGGATTTTTGGTTTCCATGGCTAGCGATTAACATTTGGAAAGCCTTCCTTCCTCCCCATCTACTCAAACATAATCCCTAATTCCAGATAAATAAATTACAGTACATTTACAAAGTGGAATACCATGCAACCACAAAAATTAAACGATAACTTTATTATCTTGGTATGGCATTTTAAAACATTGTGAAACAATATTAGACAATTTGTTTATAAAGAATGTATACATACCTAGAACAAAGTTGAAGGATAAAACTAAAATAAAAAGGGTTAACTTTGGGTGGTAGAATTATAGAGGATTTTTACTCTGTTTCGTTTTTGAAATGAACATTGTATTATGCTTTTATTTTAAAAGAGAATTTTTACATTTTGAACAGAAAGACCTTTAAAGATAATGCAGTTTTATCCAAATGCTAAAGGAGATTTTTGTTTTAAAACTGCAATAACATGGAAGGATTAAACAAACTTATACCTACAGATAATGGCTGTGAGAAAAGATCATCATTTTTATGGTTTTGTTTATTATTGATAACTTTAGTGCTTCCATTTCAACAAATTGTAACATCAACAAAAATAAATAAATAAACAAACAGAAGCAGCACTGGTAAGGTGAGAGGACCAGATCCCAGGCCTCGCTGGACATTATTCTTTGTGACCTGAGAAAGGTTTTCAACATCTCTGGACCCATTTCCTTAGCTGTCGAATGTTTATTTATGACTTGAGTTCTTCCAAAATGGATTTAAAGTGGCTCATTATTCAGAGGGAGAAATATATGAAAGCATTTTGAAAAGTATCAAGCACCTAGAAAGTACACTATATAAAACATATTTGTACCAGCTCACAATTCAACTCATGCATTTATTGACTGTCCACCCAAGTAACAGTAGCACATTGCATCTCAAATATACAAAGTAGTTTCATGTATATTGACTCAAGTGCTTCCTTGCAATTGTGAGCTTATAAACTGCAGGCATTAAAGCAGTATAGTTAAGTAGGTGTGTCTGGTACTAGACTGCCTGTATTTAAAACTCTTATTTAAATAAAGTTATTTTTTAGATTTATTTTTATTTATTTATGCATACAAGAACTGGGGTGTAGGTCAGAGGTGAGGGGGGTTGAGAGGATTCACCAGAGACAGAGTGGGGAACAGAACAGGCAGACTGACAGAAATACACTGCTGAGGGGAGCAGCAGGTGAGACAGGAGAGGTCTGCTGTGCCATTTGGGTCAGCTACCTGGCCGGGGACCAAACTCATGCCTCAGTGGCTGGCAAATAAAACAAGACTTTAACCCCTGCGCCACCAGGGAGGCCCAAATAAAGTTATTTTTTAAGAATAAAATTCTGTTCTTCCTCTCTTTATTATAAGATTTGCAGCAAGTTATGTAGCATCTGTGAACATTTCTGAATGTCAGTTTCCCTATCTGTAAAATGGTGTAATACTAGCATTGATTTCTGAAGGCTGGTATGATAATTAAATGAGCTGATACCCTTAAATCATTTTGCACAATGGCTGGTGCATCATAGTAAGGGTCTGATAAATATCAGTTTGGTTTTTTTTGTTTGTTTATTTTTTGTGTGTGCTGGGGTGAAAGAATTCACCAGAAACAGAGTGGAGAACAGAAAGGTAGATTTGTTGAAATACATTGCTAAGAGAAGCAGCAGGTGAGAAAGGAGAGGTCTGCTGCCAATATCAGTTTTCTTCAGGATAAATATGGTAACCCCATGTCAGAGATGAAAAAAAAGCAGTTGAGTGAAATTAAATGATCAGCATCATTTAATGATCTCTCACCAGCAGAGCCCAGATTCAAATCTAGTCCTTCGAACTTTAGATAAATCTTTTAGCCCATTTAGCAATCACTTCATGAACATGCTTCCTGACTCTTTATGACACTGTCCTGAGTGTACAGAATCTATAGCACACGCTTCAAAAGAGACTGTCCCTACTTTCCAGATCATTATAATCACATTGAAGAAAACTAGATTTTTTTTAAGCTTTAAATTAAAAAAAAAACAAACAGCCAGTAATGTTATTACTCAGCATGTTAGTCCCTGTCCCCCCTCCCCCAAAAAAGGACAGGAAAATGACAGGTCAGAGCAGTGAAAGAGGGCTTTTGGAAGGCATGGCATGTCAGTTGAGATCGTGGGACTGGAGGGGGATTCCCTCATGGGTTCAGATGCAGAGGGGTTGTTAAATGACTCATCAGCAGCTGAAGCCGTATGACCTTACAGCAGTTGGAGTAGACCGTCTCTGCACAAATGTGGTCAGCATCTTGCACAAGGAATACTTCCTGCTTCTCCACGTTGCCAGAGACCTCTGCCAGACGGGCGAGTAAAAGGGGACACAACCCTGTATGAAATACAGTGATGTGAGTCAAAGAGGCAGCCCCACTGGCCTGTTTTGTAATTGTTTGAGTCACTGGAATCTATAAATAAGCCTGCAAGTCAGAAAGAAATTAGTTCCTTGGTTGTTTATGTAATGTTTTTGCAAAAAAGCATTTTTACAGTTCTTTTTAAGCATGGTCCCTAATCAAAGTATATTCTGGCCTAAGAAAAGAATTTAAGAATCCTTCAGTTATGACAAAAGCCAGGAATGATGTAAAAATCAAAATTTCAACAGGCAACTCCACTCACTTTTGACCAAGAGCATTAGGAAATCTGTATGTTCCTTCAAGGAAATGCTAAGGCCCAAAGGCTTTAAGGCTCAGCCAAGCTTCCTCTTGTTTTAGAGATTTTTTTTTTTGTTTATAGAGGCATGTTTTTCTTTCTTTCCTTCTTTCCTTCTTTCCTTCTTTCTTTCCTTGTTTATACATGCACTGGGTACAGTCAGAAGCGCGGGAGGGTGAGAGAATTCCCCAGAGCCAGAGCGGGGAGCAGAGCAGGCAGAAGGACCGAAGATACTGCTGAGGGGAGCAGCGGGCGGCAGGAGAGGTCTGCGCGCCATGCAGGACCCTCCTCCGGTGGCCGGGGAGCGGCCGGGGATCGAACCGGTGTCGCAGAGGCCGCGGGCAGCTTCGCAACCCAGCGCTCAACCGCTGCGCCACCGGGGAGGCCCTAGAGATTTTATTTTAAGAGGTAGCCCAATGTGCCACCTGAGATGTTTTATTGTCACCGATTTTCTTTTTTTGCTGTGTAGTTATATTTGGTTTATAAATGATTCTGCATTAGGCTGGCACTTTGGAAATGGAAACTCTCATCCATGTGAAACTATGACCAGCTCATAGCGCAGTCTGAGGAGATGGTGCCATTTTCCCACTCAAATCTGAGGTCAAATAAAAAATACAGAGAAAAATTTAAAAGAGAAAAGGCCCTGAAATTAAAACAAACAAACAAACAAACAAACAAACAAACAAACCTGAGACTGCTAGAGGAAGACGCACTATCCAGATCCAGAGCAAGGCTTCTGACTCACTGCGTCCTACTCAAGTCACTTTATTTCCTTAACAAGGGCACCATCATTTGACAAGAAGGATCCAGGGTAAACTGGTTTTGTTTTCCTTTAGGTGCATAGCTTCATCCTTGTTTCTCTAAAATCAACCTTACAAGTTGCTTTAAAATTGGCCTGTGAAGGTCTCCTGGTGGCACCCAGGGGTTAGTCTCACTCAGCACTATCAAGCGATCTGCCAGCCGCACTGGCATGAGTTCGATCCCTGGCCAGGGAGCTGACCCACATGGCGCAGCAGACCTCTCCTGTTTTACCTGCTGCTCCCCTCAGCAGTGTATTTCAGTCAGTCTGCCTGTTCTGCTCCCCACTCTGTCTCTGGTGAATCCTCTCAACCCCCATACCTCTGCCTTACACCCCAGTTCTTTAATATATAAATAAATAAATCTTCTTTTAAAAAATTAAGTCAATTTTATCATAGCTAAGTTTCCTTCTTGTTGGAGGTGTAGTTTCTTGTGTGTTCCAGAAATTATCCTTAGGAGTGTCTATAGCCTTTGCTTTGCCAACTGTGGCCTCATTAAAGAATGAGGAAATCTCTTATCTTTAAACCTGGAGATACTACTTGTGGAGCATGATTCCTTCATAAAATTAAAATACTCTCCAAAAAAAGAAGTGTGATAGATTCAAAGACTTAAGATACATATCAAATACATGCATATAATCATGGAAATTTATTTCAACAAAATAACTAAAAATGAATTTTTGAGATATCACGGAAAATTGAATGGATTGAATTAAAAAATTCTTTTTCATTGCCTTGGGCATCATGATGACATTATTTCATATTATAAAAAACAAAGGGTATGTAGGGCCTCCCCGGTGACACAGCGGTTGAGCACTGGGTTGCAAAACTGCCCGCAGCCTCTGCAGGGCCAGTTCAATCCCCGGTTCAATCCCCAGCCACCAGGCAAGGGTCCCAGATGGCATGCTGACCTCTCCTGCCGCACCTGCTGCTCCCCTCAGCAGTGTACCTCGTCAATCTGCCTGCTCTGCTCTCCCTTCTGGCTCTGGTGAATTCTCTCACCCTTCTGCGCTTCTGACTGTACCCAGTGCTTGTATAAATAAATAAATAAAAATCTCTAAAAAAAAAAAAAAACAACAACAAAGAGTATGTATTATAAGAATACACTGAAATATTTACAGGTGAAATTATGCAAAGATTGAGATATGCTTCAAAATTTTCTCTCAAAAAAAAGTGTTAGGAAGCAACAGATGAAAAAGAAGAGCAGAATGTTGATAAATGGTGAAAGTGAGTGATGAGTACATGGAAGTTCATTATATTCTATTTCTGTGTATGATTAAATTTTCCACAATAAAGTCTTCTTTGTTTTATTTTTAAATCAGAGGACTTGCATGCTAAGAAGCTGAGCAATACACAGGTGTGTTTCAAACAAATAATTTCAACAGGAAAATCAGCATTAACTATGAAACATAAAATCTTAAAAAAAGGGTTCCTGGAGTCAGAAATACCTTGAAAGGTACAAAGAATAAAACAATTTTCTCTATAGCTCATCCTAAAGAAACAAAGTAGAGATAGTAATGCCAGTAGCTCTCTAGTTCTTACTACTTTGACTTCCCTTGGCTTATATATTCAAAGTTATGAGATTTTTTGAAACATGGCTATAAATCACTGTACATTACTTCTAAATCTGTCCAGCTCATAAAAAAAAATGTGCTTTCCAGTCTGTATTATTGTATTGGCAAGTGCTCAATGGAAAACTTGAGCTTCATTTTCTCATGAGTTTAGCATATAAATACATCAAATGTCAGTTAAATGACAGCAAACATGCCATCTGACTTAAAAAACTTCATAAAAGTTATTCTACCAGGGCCTCCCTGGTGGCGCAAGGGGTTAAGTCTCAGCACTAAGAAACTATCTGCAGCCAATGCAGCACTGGGTTCCATCCCAGGCCAGGGAGGTGACCCACATGGTGCAGCAGACCTCTTCTGACTTGCCTGCTGCTCCCCCTCAGCAGTGTATTTTGGTAGATCCGCCTCTTCTGCTCCCCCACTCTGTCTCTGGTGAATCCTTTCTCTCTCACACACATGCACACACACGCACACACACACACCTCTAGCCCACATCCCAGCTCTTCTATGCTTAAAAATAAAGGAAGAGGGCCCCCCTGGTTGCACAGGGGGTTAAGCACAGCATTGTGAAGCTATCCGCAGCCTCTGCTGTATGAGTTCGATCCCCAGCCGTCCAGGGAGCTACCCACATGGCGCAGCAGACCTCTCCTGTCTCACCGGCTGCTCCCCTCAGCAATATATTTTAGTAGAGTCACATGCTCTACTCCCCCTCTGTCTCTGGTGAATTCTCTCACCCCCCACACCTCTGGCCTGTACCCCAGTTCTTGCAAACATAAGTAAATAAATCTTTAAAAAAAAAAAAAAAAAGGAAGAGGTCCTCCCCTGGTGGTGCAGGCGGTTGAGCACAGCACTGTGAAGCTATCCGCAGCCTCTGCAGCGCAGGTTCAATCCCGGCCAGCTGGCGAGAACCCCACATGGTGTGGCAGACCTCTTCTGTCTCACCCGCTGCTCCCCTCAGCAGTGTATTTCAGTCAGTCTGCCTGTTCCGTCTCTGGTGAATCCTCTCACCTTCCCGCACATCTGGCCTATACCCTGGTTCTTATATGCATGAATAAATAAATCTTAAAAAAAAATGAAGGAAGATGTATCAATTTTAACTGAGGTATAACCATCAAGACAAAGAGGGGCCCTGCTGTATTCTAGTAACCCTCTCTTTCTTTTTAAAAAAATACTTTTTTTTTTCCATTTAAGGAAACTCAGGCAGAGGAAGATAAAGAAAACAACCTGAGGGAAATGTTTTGAATCAGGACTCTGATTTGAATGATGTCGGAGGAGCAATTCATAGTCAACAAGCAGTACAGCAAGGCACTAACCAATCAGAATGGGTCCCTCCCTGAATGATGAGAACGTCCACTAGCCTGAAACACCCCTGGTTCTGGAGCTCCGTGTCCCAAGCAGTCCTGAATTATGTATGTCTGTGCGTGATGTAAGATGTGCAAAAAGTGGAAACTTCAAAGTTTCATTAACTTTCTTCATATGACTAGGCCAGCTATACCTAGGTATACATGTGATTTCTTGGTAAAGAAATTAGCTTCATTTCCTTAACTCTAGCTTTCTTATAACACTCTGTCTCTTGAGTTCTCTAGGAAAACATCTTTATCCAAGTTGATCTGCCTTCAGCGCAAAATGTAGTTCCTAAACATTGTTCAGTCTGCACAAATTTTGTATTTTGAAATTACTCAGCTTTTCTTGGATTTCTTTGTTTAGAAAAATATGTGTCTCTGGAAATGGTACTACCCAGAAGCTGACAATGCCACTCTCATTGGTTGAGCACAATTGGTCACATTCCTGTCTATGCTTGGCACACATCTCATTAGACACCTGCAGCAGAGCATCACCAAGAAATATAAGAAAAATTCATCAAATTATGACAAACTTGCTTTAGCTGAAGAACCAGCAAAAGAACAAAATTCACTTTCATTACGTCATTGGAATTATGTTCTTAGAACATTAAAAATACCCACAACTGTGCCTGTTTTTGAAGTATTTGGTAAATATGAAACTTAGGACCTCTAATTCTAAACACCTTTTAAATTATAACATCACTACTCCCCACAAAACAGACCCCATTTCAAGTCTGCTTTTAAATTTTTTTTGGTTAGGTTTACATTTTTTACCACTGCCATAAAAAAATATATTTGTTTTTGCTTAAAGACTAACAGAAGGGGGCCTCCCTGGTGGCGCAGCAGGTTGAGCGCAGTGCTATGAACCTGTCTGCAGCCTCTACAGCATGGGTTCGATTCCTGGCCAGCCAGGGAGATACTCACATGATGCGGCAGACCTCTCCTATCTCGCCTGCTGCACTCCTCAGCGGTGTTTTCGGTCCATCTGCCTGTTCTGCTCCCCTGTCTCTGGTGAACTCTCTCACCCTCCCAGGCCACTGGCCTGTACCCCAGTTCTTGTATAAATAAATAAATCTTAAAAAAAAAAAAAAAGACTAACAGAAGGAAATACTTTCTTGGTTACCTCTTACCACAGTATTGGAATCCTACAATTCTTTTTTCTTTTTAAAAGATTTATCTTACTTATGCATGCATACAAGAGCTAAGGTGTAGACCAGAGGTGGTGTGCAGGGCAGGGGCGGGTGGTGGTGGTGAGAAGATTTACCAGAGACAGAGTGGGGAGCAGAAAAGGCAGATCTACTGTAATACACTGCTGAGGGGAGCAGTGGGTGAGACAAGTGAGGTCTGCTGTGCCATGTGGATCAACTCCCAGGCTGGGGATCCAATTGCTTTGATAACTTCATAGTGCTGAGACTTAACCCTTACGCCACCAGGGAAGCCTGTAATCCTACAATTCTAAACAAGTAATACTAGTGATACCCTCACCTATAATTATGGGTCAGCCATTAAAACTGGCAGAACTTACTATTTTCAAAATAGGCACCTCTGACAGGAATCAGGCAGTTGCTTAGATTAGTGTAGATCCAGATTCAGCCAGAGCAGAATCCAGTTCTCTAAGGAAAGCACAAAATTATGAAACTTAAAGGTAGCCCAGGGGCAATGTTCAAGATACATTGTTAGGTAAGTGTGTGTGTGTTTGCACAAAGAGATATAGACAAAGCAAGTATACCAGCATTCTTATCTCCAGATTTGGTGATTATGGATTCTTTTTTGTTTGTAACTTACAACTTTTTTCCTATACATTTATACTATCTCTTTACATCTTGAGGGAAGACAACCATTTTTTTTAAAGATTTATTTATTTATGCATACAAGAGCTGGGGTATAGGTCAGAGATCCTGGGAGTGAGAGGATTCACCAGAGACAGAGTGGGGAACAGAACAGGCAGACTGACTGATCCACACTGCTGATGGGAGCAGTGGGTGAGACAGGCGAGGTCTGCTGCGCTATGTGGGTTGCTCCCTGGCTGGCCAGGGATCGAACTCGTGCTGCCAAGGCTGCGTACAGCTTCATAGTGCAGTGTTTAACCCCTTGCGCCACCAAGGAGGCCCCCCATTTGGCTTTTAAAATGGTTCTTTGGATGTACATATTCTCTTCAAGCAGGACTAATTCTCCTTTTGTAAATTAGAGACTTAGTTCTTCCACAGAGTCCCAGCAAACTGCAGTCCAATCCCTCCCTCACAAACTGCCAGTTGTCACTCCTGTGAGCCTGGGAAATGATGCAAATTTAGTCTCACTTTGTGACCTGGATTGAGCTAGACTGAGCCAGCAGAGCATCACAGGAGAGCGCCTAGATCTCCATGGCCTCCACGTGGTCCTCTTCTGAGATAATGTGCTCCACTGGGATCTGGGCTTATGCGTGTTTCCCAGCAGCCAGAGAGTCAGCCGCCTCCTTCCTGGCTCTCTGGGCCTCCCCAACTGTAGCACAAAGCACACATAAAGAAAAGCAAATGTGCAAAGAGGAGTTTGTTGAGGGAAAGGGCAGGTTACATGCTAGTGTGAAACAAACTTTTTTTTTTTTTCTGCATAGAAGAACTGGGGTGTGGGCCAGAGGTGTGTGTGGGGGGGGGGGGGGCAGAGGGTGAGAGGATTCACCAGAGGCAGAGTAAGGAGCAGGACAAGTGGATTGACTGTTACTGAAATACACTGCCGAGGGAAGCAGAGGGAGAGACAGGAGAGGTAGCAGTGATAGTGATGAGACTTAACCCCTAAGCCACCAGGGAGGCCCTGAAACCATGGTTTTATAAAAGCAAGTAAACAAAAATACACACAAAATAAACCAGATACACATGACGTGATCGGCATTTTGCTCTAGGTCAGCAAGTCTCAAAGTGTCATCCCCAAGTGGACACCATCAGCAACATCAGCATTACCTGGGAACTTGTTAGAAATGTGCATTCTCAGGGCCCAACCTAGATATATTAAATTGGAATCTCTGGAAGTAGATGGAAGGCAGCAACTTGTGTTTGTATAAGCCCTATTACCTGTTATTAAAGTTGCATACTATTGAGCTTTGACAGGCAATCCTTATTTTATCCTACCAGCTTACTTTTAGTTTCTAAAATGTCCAATAGTAAACATTTATTAGCATTTTTAAAAGTGAAGGATGGGGTGTTTTGCTTTTTTTTTAAGATTTATTTATTTATACAAGCACTGGGTACAGTCAGAAGCACGGGAGGGTGAGAGAATTCACCAGAGCCAGAGCAGGGAGCAGAGCAGGCAGAAGGACTGAAGTACACTGCTGAGGGGAGCAGCGGGCGGCAGGAGAGGTCTGCGCGCCATGTGGGACCATTGCCCGGCAGCCGGGGATTGAACCGGTGCTACAGAGGCTGCGGGTAGCTTTGCAACCCAGCGCTCAACCACTGCGCCATAGGGGAGGCCCAGCTTTGCATTTTTAAAAAATGCTTTCATACATACAGTTCCATTTAATTCTCAACACACCAGTGTGAGGCTTATATTCTTTTTTTTTTAATTTTAATTTTATTTTTCTATTCCCCATACAATTGCAACCCCCTCATTTTGACCCCAATCCTTCCTTTCCCCACCCCCCACCCCCCATAGAGTGTCTCTGGTTCATAGTTGTTTGTTGATTTTGATTTTTACTTTCTCATAGTTATCCTTTTTCCTGGTCCCTTATTTAAGTTTTCTAGATTCCTGCTATGAGTGAGACCATCCGGTATTTTTCTTTTTCTTTCTGGCTTATTTCGCTGAGCATGATCCCTTCCCGCGCCATCCATGTTGCTGCAAATTGCATGTGTTTATCTTTTTTGAATGCTGAGTAAGAGGCTTATATTCTTATTTGCATTCTACAACTGAGAAAATTGAGTCCTAGAGCTTAAATGACTTGTTCAGTGTTGCACATTAGGAATCAGTGAATGCACTGGAACTCAGGGCCAGATCTTCAGCCTGCAAAACCCTTTGCGTTTTCACCACCTTATGCCATAGCAAGTAGTCATGCTGGGGAGGTAGCAGATGCTACCTGTTGAAGGCAAATCCTCTGTGTTAACTAATGTCTTACTATCTGTGTCACCAATGAATCACTGAACTTGGATAAAGAAGCTTTCAGAAGTTACAAAAAACTAAACCTCCAAAAATTATATACCTGTCTACATACCTATATACCTGTCTGCCAGCCATACCCTAAAAATATTGCTCACCACTTAATCGTGAAAAGACAGTTACTCTGTCGTGCGAAAAAACAAAAACAAAAACAAAAACTCAACTTGAGACTCACTTGAATCTGAAATAAGTGCAATGCTCAGTGCTTGGGTGGTTGTTTTGCCAAGTGCAAAGTGGGAAAATATTCTTTGCTCTAGATATCTCAGGGCAAAGAAATCACAGTAGAACTGGACTTCAGATAAATACTGAATTGTTATCACACTATTACTAATATCTGCAAAGGTTTATTGTGTGCCCAGGTTATAGTTTACAGAACCCTGAAGTGACAGATTCCTTTTCAAAAGGGATACATTTCAGTAAGACAGGGATAATTTGTTTCATTTACCTAAATCCCTCAGGCACTCCATTCAGTTTTTTCATTTGTAAAAGAGAGAATAAAATGTATCTGGATAGTAATAATTATCACTGGGTGGTTAGGAACACTGCATGGTGGGCATGCAATTTCAAATTCACAAGTTCTGTGTGCATCATCAAAGTCTTTTTCATCCTTCAGGTAACAGTAATGGGTACCACTGGGTTTCCTTAAATTTCACTTGCTTTGGGTACATCCTTTAGGTTCCTATTAGCCAAGCAATGCCCAAACATCCTCTGCATAACTGGCTAATGGGGGTCTCCCGGGTAGCGCAAGGGGTGAGTGTGAGAGAGAGAGGATTAAGTCTCAGCACTATGAAGCTATCAGCAGATACTGCAGCAGGAGTTGGATCCCTGGTCAGGGAGGTGACCCACATGGCGCAGCAGACCTCTCCTGTCTCCCAGCTGCTTCCTTCAGCAGTGGATTTCAGTCAATCTGCCTGTTCTGCTCCCCACTCTGTCTCTGGTGAATCCTCTCTCACACTCACACACCCCTCTGGCCTATACCCCAGTTCTTGTATGCATAAATAAATCTTTGAAAAAAGAAGTGGCTAACAGGTACTCCAAATTGGTTTAGAAGTTTGAGTAATAGCTGCCTAACAATAGGTTATAGTGATTTGTTATTAAATAATGCTACTTATCGAGCATTTAGAAAGCTGCATTTACATGCAATGTATTTTTTGTACCCGCACACTTATAGTCAGCTATCATCAGTTTTGCAATTTATTGGGAGGTTAATGGCTCATGTGATCAATGAAATGAGCAAACAGCAAAAGGCAACAGAAAATAAATTGAACTTAAAGAAAGAAGGCAACATTTGTCAGCTCCTACCCCCACTCAGGAGTGTGATACTACTTGGCTGTCACCAGATAGAAGAAATAATTTTTTTTTGGTATATTTGAAAAAAGGTAAGGAAGCCCTTCCAGAAAAATTTGCCTGAGAGCTCAGCTCAAAGTTCATAGCTACTGTACATTTGAAAAGACTTGACAAGATAGTTTTTTGCCTGGGTGGAGAGAAGTATCTGGACTTCTGCTTGGCATTTAAAACATGTGGGAGCTGTTTTTACTTAAACGGTTTGAGAGAAATATAGATGCACCTGTCATTTGTGAGAATTACAGAGCTCCAGTGTTCCCTTTGCTCATAGATTTACTCCCCATAATAATATCTTGCAAAACTGTAATACATCATAGTTAATACCAATGTTGATATAGTCAAATATTGAAGAGTCTGCAAACTTAAGTGGTTTGATCACTATAATGATCTTTCCTACATTCCTGCAAGTCAAGAACATTCCTTTAAATTCCAAAGTTGCTAAGTGACATCTCAGGAGACAGAACATGGATGTGGGGTAGAGGTGAGGAGGGGAGGGGGCTTGGGGAGATTGCACAGTGATCTGAGAGGCAGCATGTAATGTTGCCTAGAGTATCTACTCATATATCCCCAGGAATTTTTAGGAGATGGACAACATGCTGCAGGTTGAACCAAAGGCATTTAGCCTTGAAGGCACAGCTGCTCAAAAATCACCATGCTAAGGAAGGTTCACAGAGAGTTCTCAGTGTCATGAAGTGGAGGGGGGGGTGGATCTGATTTTTCCACATCCACTTTACTCATTCACCAAGCCCTGTGTAAGGCATTCCTGACTGCTCAGGAATGGCCTGAATGCACTTGCTGCTCTGTGGACCAATTCCACAGATAAGACTCTTGCTATCCAAATAAGGGCTAGGTTTCCTTCAGTTTATTCTACTAGTCAGTGTTGTAAAGCAACTTTTGAGAGTTCTGCAGGAAGTTTCTGATAAAAATGGAAAGCCTTTGGCAAATGTCTGAGGAAGCAGACAAGCAAGGGGGATTCCTCTTCCTGAAGGACATATTAGTCACTTATGGGGAAATTATACTACCTCCTTCTAAATAAAATATTAATGAATTTGAAAAGGAAATCCCTAGTGGACTCTGGAGAGGTCACATAACATTAAAAGCATGTGAAAATGAGGACAATTGTTCAGAGAGGTAGATTAAACAGAAGCTTGAAAATGGCATATTTCTATGTTTGGGCATTTAGAAAAGCTTTTGAAAAATAATTGAATATCAGGCACCAAAGATAGTTCCTGTCCTAAAATGACACCTTTACATGATGAGGCATATTAGCAGGAAGATGTGACAGTAGGAAAAAAGCCACCTACTCCCTGTGTTATGACACCAGTAGTTTTCCAAGTTACCAGCAGTTCTCACTGGCTTGACCCTTTAATGTCCAAAAGATAACTGGGATAATTGTCTGAGCTCCCCATGCCTAGGCTACTAGCCTACAAAAATTGTCAGCAATGAGCTGGCCAGTGAGAAAACTCTTGACTGCTTATGGAGAAGTTTAACCAGCACAGCAGGGCTTTGTTGTCCTTGATAATTTCCTTCCAACAGAGTAGCTCAAGCTCTCCATCACACACATTCACTCCACACATCCAAGGAACTCCACAGGAACCCAGGGAAAGGGGTGAGGTGGACAAAATGGTTGAAGTTTAACTTTTATTTCCCAAATACCTTTACCAATCTCTTTTCACTTCAGTTTTTAAAACTCTGTGGGAAAAAACCTTGGTGAAATAAAGTGAAGGACTTTCAGATGAGAGAGACTGAAAATAGCCAGCTAACACAACGGCAAAATAGGTAAGAGTAGAAGTGAGTTAAAAGGAGCAAAACCAATCCACAAGGAGAGTGTTTCAGTTTGGGATGTCTTTGTGAAATTCGATGACTATTTGTTGAGCCACTGTGTAAGAGCTTTGGTTTACTTAATAAAAATAATCTAAATAGAAAATTACTGATTCCACAGAACAATACAGATAGTTTGGGAAATACAGGAAGGCTTGGTTTTTAGTGTCTCAGGTAAAAACTACATTCATTTACTTATTACGAGTATTCCTAGGGGAATCTCTACTGTCGATATGTACAACCAAAGAATTAGGATTGTTTGAAGGGTTCTAGAAAAAGGATTCAGCAGAGATATGAAATGCCATCCACCCACCGGGGATGGCAGCACCAAACCAGGAAATCATGTATTCCGCCAATCAGAACATGCTGTTTTTTTCTGATCAGACACTCCAATGCATCAAGTCAAATGGATGGTAGTCAAAAAAACTTTTGCTTGCATCTGTCTTCGTCTGCTCTTTTGACTTTAACTGAAAAACCAGATCTCCAAAGTTTGCATCTTGATTTTGGAGAAACTGTCTATTTCAGATGGTCCAGTGATTTCTATCTTGGCAGTTTTAACATCAGTTTAGCGAGCTAAGCAATGAGCTCAGCCAGGAACTAGAAACCAGAATGCCAGCTAGCGTTGGCAATCACTGAATGACCACAGGACTTCCTTCTTAGTGAAACAGAGAGAGAAAATGAGTACATGAGTGTCATAAATAATATAGTAGCTTCTCTGTTTTACCCACTGTTGCAGGATATGCGTGTGTGGGGGGGAGGGTCAATCATTCTGGCCATCCTTTGTGCCCATCCATATGAGAAAATATCAAAATTGAGTCTAGGGATTCCCTAGAAACAATCTTAAATAGTTTAATCTGTATTTTAACTTACTTATTTATATATTTTTAAGATAATACTGTCACTAAAAACCCAAACAATAACAGAAGTACCTTGTGTTCCTTTTGACCAGCACCTAGTTCCAGTTTCCTTTCCAGAGACAACCAGCATTAACTAGTTGTTATGTAGCCTTCCATGACTTTCCTGTACAGATAGATAAATATATGCAACTCTAATGTTATTTGTCTTTCAACATTAAATACATAGTATTACAATGTGCGTATTTGCTTATTTTTCATTTACAATAGGTAGCGAGTTCTAGTTACATTTTATGTTCACCCCCTTCATCAAATTTAAGCTCCTCATTTTGCAGAAGTAAAAACTCAAGTCTAAAGTAGTAAAAAAGATCTTCCTTAGGACTGACAGCTACAGATTCGGGACAAGAGAGCCCAGGCAGAACTTTACAAACCAAACGAAAATCAGTTCTTACTTCTTCAACTGTGTTCCCAGAAACTAAAAGGGAGCTAAATTCTCTTCGAACCCAATCTCTCCCACAATCACTACCTTTTTCTCAGTTGTTTTTCGTCTGTATGCAAAATTACTTTTTTTTTTTTTTACTTAGCTGTCATCAAAGCACACATTCAACTTTTAATTTTTTCCCTTAAATGAGTCCGACGTTCCTGCCTACTAACTCGCAGGGAAGGGTGACCTCGGGTTTCTTGAAAAGCCAGCCCTCTTCCCGCTGGAGCAAGCGGCTCCCTGCCGGGCTGACGCCCTTCTCCCAGCCTCTCCCGCCTCCCACCGCTCGCTTCACCTTCCCCAAGATCCTGGCTCGGGTTCTTTCATCCCCCTGGGGGCCATTACTCAACTCTTAAAGAGCTGCCACCTCCACTGTGGGTCTCCAGGGGCGTCGCCTAGGCCTCCCGGGCCCGGGTCGCCTGGGGGCCCCCCGAGGGGAACTTCCCAGGCGGGGACTCCACAGCCAGGCCCGGAGAGTCCAGGAGACGCGGGTCGCTGGCGGCCAGCTCCAGGCCTCAGTTTGGGACACCCCAGAATTTACTGGAGTAGAGAGATTGTGGGGCCTTGTGGGGGTCGGGATGAGGGGGGTCGGGATGAGGGGGGGGGCCGGTGTCACCAAATGGCTCAGCCCCGTTCACGCCGCCGGACCCCAACCGAGGAGCTCTCGGCTTTCCCACCCGAGCGGGACCCGGGGCGAGGGACCCGCGGCCCCTCCCGAGCCCTCCAGGGCGTCGCTCCCGGCTGGGGCGGTGACGCAATCTCCCCGTGCCGGGGGCGGGGCGCGGTGACGCCATCTCCGGGCGCCCGGCTGGGGGGGCGCTGGGTGTGGGGCGGCTCCGGGGCCGGGGATGGCGGCGGCCGCGGTGGCCGCGGCTCCGGGACGAGCGGGAGGACCCCGAGGAGCTCAGTGAGATGGGCCGGTGAGTGTCGCGGGGCGCGGGGGTCGCCGGGCCGGCCTCGCCGGGGCCGAGCGGGCCTGGGATCCGAGCGCTGCAGGAAGTGGCCCCCCGAAGCCCGTTGCCCCGTCGAACCGGGGCCCGAGAGCCGCGGACCGAGGGGGCGAGAGAGGCCGCGCCTAGACCCCCGCGGGCCTCCCGCTCCGGCCCGCCCCGGCGGGCGGCAGCCGGCCCCGGCACCCCCGCAGCGGTGTCCCCGCGGGCCGGGGTGTCCGAGCCCTGCTAGCGGGAAGGGGCCCCTGAACAAGGAAGCATCGCCCGCGGGGCCTCGCCCCTGCTCCTCTCCTTGAAGGGTCGATCCCCGCTCTCTGCCCGCGGGTTTCCAAATTCCGGGGCCTCCCCGCGTCGGAGCGAGAATTGCGGCTCCGCGGGAAGCCATATAACCCCTTAGTCTCTTCCGAGCGCCCCTCTTTCTGGCGGGCGCACCGCTTGCCCTCGGCGAATTCGGGTGCCGGGCAGGCTCAGCCTCCTGGTTTTGTACTCTGCGGGCAGCGTGGGCGGCTTTCCGGAACCGTCCCCATTCCCCGGTAGCTCATTTGGGGTCCCAAGTTGCGTCTTCGCCTGAGAAACCCTGGTGGCGCCCCTCCAGAGGCCGGGGGTTCAGATTCCGAAATGTGTTTTGCGTGTGGGCACCCGGCGCCCTGGTTTGACTCTTTGTTCGACTGTCATCCCCACAGACCCGCGGGAATGCCTTTCAGTCCTTTCTTTCCGCCTCTGGCTAACCCCCCGGTGACCTGGAGGCAGATTTTCTTTACAGTCTCAGTTTCGGGGAGCAAGGATCGGTATGGGATTGAGGATGGACACCCAGCCCCCTCCCCAACTACTGCTGGGAGTGAAGGAGAACGAGAGCAGCTTTTCAGTTACTAGAACTGCTGGCAAAGAAGGGAGGCAAGGCCTGTGTGGTCTGTGTTTATGGAACTAAGAATATATCTTTACCCCTTGTTTTCCTGTGGGGACACCTTTTCCTGCACGTCTTTGCACCTTGCTAATCTTGAGATCATCGTTGCGTGGCGTTTGGTTTGAGGATGGCGATGTGCGGGTGGGACCAGGACGGGAGAGCGAGTGGTTTCTCGGAGTACTGAGCACTGACCAGCACCACTTTTCTGTGTTTTCGGAGATGACGGCCCGGTTCTCGATGCCTCGGGTTCCTGGCATGTGTAGATTCAGATTGTCATCATTTACTGTGAGCTTTGTTTCCCTGTTGTTAGCTTCGTGAGGACCAAGGTGACGTATTCTGTTTCTGTCACACCTGATTCAGCACTTGGTACAGAACTGTCACTCAGAAAATGTCATACACACGCACAGGAGCCCATTTTTTTTTAACCCTGAAAATTAGTTAATAAGGCTTCCCCTTGAGTGACTCCCCCTTGTCCTCTTTTTCTGCCCCAGAAACATAAATAATTGTTCTTTTTTCCTCTAGTGCTGCTTTTCTCATTTTAAATAACCTCCACGCGCGTGTTTTCATTAGCTCAGAATAAAGCGAAATTGGTGGAATTGATTTTCCCTGCTTCCTATTTTCACATGGTCTCAACGTTGAGTCTTCCATTTTTATGTTTGCATTTAACTGACATTGGGATTGAAAGTAAATTTAACCTTTGGGTTAAATCGGTAGAAGTAAAGAAAGTAAAGAATGAAGAATATGATAGTAGGGAAAACAATGAAGCTCAACATTTGTAACATTTTTTCCAGGGGCGTCTTCCCATAGATGAGCGCTTAACCTGGCTTTTCACCTATTCATTTGCTGGGGCACTCTAGGTAGATATGCTGGACA
The DNA here is from genome assembly GCF_964194135.1 of Talpa europaea. Taxonomy (NCBI): domain Eukaryota; kingdom Metazoa; phylum Chordata; class Mammalia; order Eulipotyphla; family Talpidae; genus Talpa; species Talpa europaea. The sequence goes on along the minus strand of NC_140084.1, from coordinate 10,421,116 downwards.
AGAACAAGGCAGGGACTGGTGGACTTTAATATCCTTGTGATTTTTGGAATGACCTCTCATGCTGACCCTGGGGAGTGTCAGAGGCAAGGTTAGTGCTTACTTCATTCCTGTTTCTGTCTTCTAGGCTCCAGAGCCAGCAGGGAGGACAGTGCTTCTTACTACAGCTTCTCAGAAGCACCACTGGAAGCTCAGGTAATAGTCGCTTTGGATACCTTGTTGCAGAAGAACATTTAAGATGCAGCAGTGACAAAACAACAAGAGTGTAATACAAATTTCTTTTCAGAGCCAAAGAATGGAGCCTGACTCAGAGAAATAGGTGACAAGCTCAAATGCACACTGAAGTGTTCAGATAGAAATACTTTTTGACAATAGACAAAAACATGTATAAAAGATGACAGTAAGAAGAAGGGGGAAAAGAACTTTCTTCTGCACCTTGCACACCTAAAATAGGAATAAACAAGCATGCTCAGAGGAATGGAACCAGAATTCTAGGAAGTGGTGCCTAGAGCAAATTTATGGTGGAAAAGATGCCATTTGGCAAAGGAAAACAAAGGGGGAAAAGGGGAGTGAATGAAGCAGGCACATTGAAAGAGTCAATGAGAAGAAGGCCTGCCAGATCAGGGAACAAGACGTCTGTATGAGATCAGAAGAGCTTTGTTTCTCCTTGTTGGGGAGGAGGAGAAACACGTTGTGGAGCATGTTAGTACAAACACTCTCCCTCCAGGGCCCAAGTTGGAATGGGGTGTGGGGCACACAGAGTGCCACGGGGAAGGAAGATACTGATTTTCGTGACATGGTTAGGGAGCACGGTCTCAAACAAGAGGTCACAGGAGACCTCAGGACTTACTGATACCTGGGTTCTTCAGGTAGTGGTGACAGGAGGCAAAGGAAGGTGAGAGTTTAAGTAGGCTTGGGATGGGGGTGGCGGGATGGGCACAGGTGAGGTCATAACCTCACCTAGGAAAGGAAGTGAGGATGAAGTCATACATTCAGGAACGAAGACAGCACAGGAGTCTTGGGTGGCAAAAGAAGACTCTTAGGACAAAGAGCCAGCAGCTCTTTGTTTAAATCCCCTTTAGGGGAGAAGGCAGAGAGTAAGCAAAGTCCCCATCAGAGGCACAGCTAGTCATGAAACTCTTGTGTTGGTCTCTCTGGGGTTATCTGTGCATCGTTGGTTCTGGGCTCACCCCCTCGTTCTTCCTGGCTCCCGTTTCTGTCCCAGGCTAGATGAGTCGGGGGTCATGTCCTTGTCTGTCCCTGTCCTATACCTCTTCTTAACCAGCAGTCCCCTCTGTTACATCTTCCTCCACGGGCACAGTTCCTGCTGTTCCCTTTGATTTGGTTCACCTCTAGGTTACTTTTCTTTGCCTCTGATTTGTTCCCTAGCAGATGTGGGCGCCCCAGCCAGCAGCAGAGCGGGGTGCAGGGGAGCCACAGCGAAGCCCCTTCTGATGCCCCAAGGAGCAAGCCGACCCCTTCCAGGCTCCAGGAACACCACAAAGCAATATGAAACCTGTTCATGAGAGGAGTCAGGAATGCCTTCCGCCAAAGAAACGAGACCTCCCCGTGACCAGCGAGGATATGGGGAGAACTACCAGCTGCTCAACTAACCACACACCCTCCAGTGATGCCTCTGAATGGTCTCGAGGTGTTGTGGTGGCTGGGCAGAGCCAGGCAGGAGCCAGAGTCAGCCTGGGGGGTGAAGGAGCCGAGGCCGTCACTGGTCTGACGGTGGACCAGTATGGCATGCTGTATAAGGTGGCTGTGCCACCTGCCACCTTCTCCCCAACTGGCCTCCCCTCCGTGGTGAACATGAGCCCCCTGCCCCCCACATTTAATGTAGCGTCTTCACTGATTCAACATCCAGGAATCCACTATCCCCCAATCCACTATGCTCAACTCCCGTCCACCTCTCTGCAGTTTATTGGGTCTCCTTACAGCCTTCCCTATGCTGTACCACCTAATTTCCTGCCGAGCCCCCTCCTTTCTCCTTCTGCCAACCTCGCCACCTCTCACCTTCCACACTTTGTGCCATATGCCTCACTCCTGGCAGAAGGAGCCACTCCTCCCCCCCAAGTGTCATCCCCCGCCCACTCATTCAGCAAAGCCCCCTCCACCTCCTCCCCGCCTGGGCCGCTGCCCCATCACCCAAGTACTCAGCCCCTGGACCTCGCTCCGGGCCGGATGCCCATTTACTATCAGATGTCCAGGCTCCCTGCTGGGTACACCTTGCATGAAACCCCTCCAGCAGGTGCCAGCCCAGTTCTTACCCCTCAGGAGGGCCAGTCTGCTCTGGAAGCAGCTGCTGCCAATGGACAGAGACAGCGAGAGCGGAATTTAGTGAGACGGGAAAGCGAAGCCCTCGACTCCCCCAACGGCAAGGGCGAAAGCCAGGGACTGGTGCCAGTGGTAGAATGTGTGGTGGATGGACAATTGTTTTCAGGTTCTCAGACTGCGCGGGTGGAAGTGGCGGTGCCGGCACACCGAGGGACCCCAGACACCGACCTCGAGGTCCAGCGGGTGGTTGGCACCTTAGCTTCTCAGGACTATCGTGTGGTGGCAGCTCAGAGAAAAGATGAGTCCAGCCCCCTCAACCTGTCCCATCATACCCCCGACCATCAGGGTGAGGGGCGAGGGTCAGCCAGGAACCCAGCAGAGATGGCCGAGAAAAATCAGGCCCGAGGTTTCTACCCTCAATCCCATCAGGAGCCGGTGAAACATAGACCTCTACCCAAAGCAGTGGTTGTAGCCAATGGCAACCCGGTGCCCACTGGAACTGACCCAGGCCTACTGCCCATGGGCTCGGAGATCCTGGTAGCATCGAGTTTGGACATGCAGGCCAGAGCCACCTTCCCAGACAAGGAGCCAACGCCACCCCCCATTACCTCCTCCCACTTACCCTCCCATTTCATGAAAGGCGCCATCATCCAGCTGGCCACGGGGGAGCTGAAGCGGGTGGAGGACCTCCAGACCCAGGATTTTGTGCGCAGTGCCGAAGTGAGCGGGGGGCTGAAGATTGACTCTAGCACGGTCGTGGACATTCAGGAGAGCCAGTGGCCTGGATTTGTCCTGCTACATTTCGTGGTTGGCGAGCAGCAGAGCAAAGTGAGCATCGAGGTGCCCCCCGAGCACCCCTTCTTTGTTTATGGCCAGGGTTGGTCCTCCTGTAGCCCTGGGCGGACTGCACAGCTCTTCTCTCTGCCCTGCCATCGGCTCCAGGTGGGAGATGTCTGCATCTCTATCAGTTTACAGAGCTTGAATAGTAACTCAGTTTCTCAGGCCAGCTGTGCACCCCCGGGCCAGCTGGGTCCCCCCCGAGAAAGACCTGAGAGGACAGTCTTGGGACCCAGAGAGCAATGTGACAGTGAAGGGAAGAGCCAGCCATCAGGTGAGGTCTCCCGCATGGTAGAGCCCTCCCAGCCGGAGCCTGGCGCTCAGGCCTGCTGGCCAGCCCCGAGCTTCCAAAGATACAGCGTGCAAGGGGAGGAGGCGCGGGCTGCACTGCTCCGTCCCTCGTTCATTCCGCAGGAGGTGAAGCTGTCCATCGAAGGGCGTTCCAATGCAGGAAAATGAACCTCTCTCCCAGACCAGGACTGGGGCTTTCCCCCAGAGCTGGCCTCACCGTGAGCAGGCAGAGGATTTGCACACGCCGAGCAGGGAATGGCTCTCTTGACAGTGAGATTTGGGGAGCGAGGGGCGGCATCAAGGCAGCCGCCTGAAGCAGGGTCTGTGCTAATTACCCCATGGCATCCTTTCAGGATAGCCCAGGAGGGTGCTGTGACGGGGAGCAGCAGGCCTGGGCGGAGGAAGGAAGGGGGTGCACGCAAGATAAGAAACATTCCAAATATCAGGGCCTCCCTGTTCTTTCCTCTCCGCCCCTGTCTCCTGCAGGGGGGGAGTCAGACTTTGGAAGCAGGTGGCAGTGGGAGGGAGCGACGAAAGAGCCAAAAATGATGATCCACAGCTTATAGTAGCAGTTCAACTGTCTGAGGTTTTTTCCTTTTTTCTGTGGTGGGAGGACAGAAGGCCCCTTGGGTGGAAATGAGAGGGTTCCCACCCAGAACTCTTCTTTTGAGAGCTGTGCACTTTAAAGGGTAATTTTGTTCCAGATATCTGTGGCTGGGTTTGTGGGGGAGGAGCCCTCTGCCACCGGACTCCTCTTGAGCCTCTGCTTCAGCCCTTTCCCATCTCTCCTCACCAATCCTCCCACAAGGCCTCTAGCAGCAGGAGAGAGAAGCCCTTCCGGCAGTCAGAGTGAAGTACTGCCTTGGCAGAGACCCAGTCACGGGATTCTGGGAGACACACGTGATGGCCAGGCCGCCCGGGCTCTAGGCAGGGCTTCAGGAAAGGTAGCTGACCTGACACAGCCCCTACTCGGCATGCCAGACCTGCTTCAGAATTACTGAATCTCTAGTTGGTAATGGTGACTTTGGAAAGAACCAGTGTACCGGTTCCCCCAGACCCCCGCCCCGCTCCTGTCTCTATGTTGTGCCTAAGTGCCTGCGCTGCCCCCCACCCTTCCGCTGCCCTAACTCTGCATGGTGTTTTGACCTGGGCCTAATTTGTAGCTGCGCTGCCTTTCCCCTTCTGCAAGACTGGTTTCGTCCACTCTGACCAAGACCTCTAGTTTTTGGTGTGTAGGGGTCTCTCTGGTTTCCTGCTCAGTTGTATTTCCTATTTTAAAACAAGAATCATGTCCCCTCCTCTTCTGCAGCTGACCAGCTTGGTGGAGAAGCCAGGAGGGAGCTATGCCCTGGGTCAGGGAGATACCTGGCCGGGCAGTGCCCGCGCCGGTGTTTTTACACAGCCCCCCTCCCCCCCCCCGCCTCTCCCCGCAATCAGGCTTCTCCGAGCCATCCCCTCCCCGTCAGCCCTCCAGTTCTGAAATAGTCTCGATAACCTTTCAGTACCTGAAGTCTCTTAGGTTTTGTTTCGTGGTGGAGTATTCCTCTGCAAAGTATTCAATCTTGGTTGCATTTACCCCCCTATGTCTTAAACCCATATTTTCTTCACAACTTTAGCATCAGCTTGGACTGTGGGATTCTACTGGGTATTGAGAATTCGGCTCTCCCACCAGCTTTCAGGTGGGTGGGCGGGTTTTTGTTTGTTTTTCGGGGGTCTTTAGACTCTTGAAGCAACTCAGGGTATTGTCCACCCAGCTCTCTGGTGAGACTTCTCTAGGGTATGAACCCGGCATTTCCTTTAAAGATGGACGGGCTGAGGCCTGGCCTCTCGTCAGGAGTCCCAGACCTCTGAGGTCTGATCTCTGCTCTGTCGAAGACTTGAGGCAAGTCTTGTGACCTCTCGCTTTTCACTTCCTCCCCAGCTGCCAAATGGGGATAAATAATCTTACCTACCTCCTGGGGGGAGGGGGAGTTCTGAGAATGGACTCATTCTTAGTGTTCAGGTGCTAAAGGTTGTTCTCCTGCGGGAACAGAGTGACTGAGACTGGCTTGTTTGCTACAAGCCCCACACTCCGCGGCTTCATTCCCTGAGAGCAGTTACCTGGTCGGCAGGCCTTTGGCTGACCCGACTGTGAGGATGTCAGTCTCCCGTTCACCTCAGAACCAAACACTCAACCTTGTACACATTTGGGATCGTGTCCTTTCCCCTCTCTGACCCCCTTCTCTCTGAATGCTGCTTTTGCTGGCTTGTTTCCTACAGTGGGGGCTGTGGGGACTGAGTCTGGAGGAATCCTTTCAGATGACTGTCCCGGGAGAAGGCCCCCCATCTCTGGCAGCCCCGCACGCAACTCTTCACTAGGCTTTGTTGGCATGGGTTTCTCAGAAGCACCCTTCTCACCGACTGAATATAGTGACATCCGCGCAGTAGACATTCAAGGCATGTTCACGGACACCAACGGAGTTAGGCATCTACCCGGATACAGGCCACGTAGTTTAAATCAGTCACACTCCACTTCCCAGCCTGGTACCATCCACTTAATCCTGGAAAGAGAAAACCTTTTGCACCGGGGCAAGTCGGGCCCTGATCTTTCTGCTGCTGTTCCTCTTCCGTCTCTTGCTGGTGAAACAATACCAGCATCTCCCTTAATACCATGCTGTGCATGTGTAATATATGAATACTTGATTTTGCTGATTTGCTGAGCTGCAGAGGTGTCTTTTGTAAAGTCCGGTCTCCCGAGAAAAGCAGCTCTGCTCTAAACCTTGGTCGGAGCCGTGGCATTCCCCTCACCTTTTCCCTCGGAGTCAGTCTTTTCTTCCAGGCATGAGACTAAGAATAACGTATGGTATGTCCATTCTTCCTCACAGGAGTTTCATAAGTTTGCAAGTGATCTAAGAGTGGTTTTCGGAGAGTGGGAAGCTGTCAGCTTTCTGGGAATGGGCAGGTGAAGGCCAGTCAGTCCCTTGGCAGGAGGAGGTCATTCCCAGAGCTTCGGGCTAGAAAGCAGGACTGCAGACGCTGCCCAGAATGCCCGAGCCGGTCGGGGAGCAGGGGGCCGGGGAGAGGATGGGCGAGGCAGCTAGGCAGCTAGGATCATCATTCCTGCCAAGATCTGTGTGGCTGGAGTTGGGAAGGGGCCTTGGTCCAAGGGCAAGTCTGGGTTGGAGCTGTTACTCGGCCGCCCGAGGGAGCGCCCCGGCAGACTGGGCTGACCCTTCTACACTCGTGGTCCCAGTAGCTCGTCACACCAAGAGCTTTGGTCTGTCCTGCTTTGCCACTGCTGCTGTCTACTCACTGTCCTGCCTGCTGCCCTGTATAGCTCCCTGTCCTTCCATGTCTTTGGCCACATAGATGAAATCCAGGCATCCTGTCCATTCTTACCTGTGCAGGTGTTACTTCATAGCAAAGTTCTTGGGTAGAGAGAGCATGAAATGCTGCTGGACTGGTGAATCCAAAGGGATGTGGCTTCAGTGACTGCGGGGAGCTCTTTGGCTCCAAACAGCTCTCTGTCTTGAGGGAATGTTAGTGGATGATTTGTGTGAATTAACTTCTTTCCCTTGCGGTAACTTATCTCCTGTTTTTTAAAAACAAATGACAGGAACCAGGTTAGGGCCTGTGTCAGCATCCCAGGGAGATTCACTAGCTCCAGTGACGTGGATTCTGGGATCGGGAGAGGGCCTGAAGTTCAGCTGAAATAGCCCCTCAAGTGGGGTGTAGTTTTACTTTTACCAATAGGCATCATAGGAGATGCACAGGGTGGTGGTGTGATTTTAAATCTGCAATAAACAGACCTATTGAAGCGCTGAGTGATCACACTGGAGAGGGAAGGTGGACATGAGTTGCCTGAGGAAGCGCCTGGGCCCATTGGAGTAAAGAGAACCGGAGTCATTGAATTGGCCATGGGAGATTAGGCCACAACCTTGTAAGCAGAGTAAACAGGGCAGAGGCCAAGTTTTAGTGAGGCTTCTTGGCCTCCTAGGGTGAAGTTTACTAGACCGCAGTGAAGCTACAATACTTTCCAGATGGGAAAAAGTGTACACTACAGTTGAAGAGCTAAACCGTGCTAGGTTGGATGTTGACCAGGAATCTATTAGCCCTTTGCTGGGAAGCCTTCACCCTCCAGCTTGCCTGGGCTAGGGCAGGCTTCCCACATTATGCAATAATAAAATAAGCATCTGGGTCTTTGCAGCTGTCAGTTGCTCTTTCAACTCTAGGATCCATCTTTGGGCCAGAAACCTGGTCTGGGCCTGGGATGACGCTGGCCCTTGAGATGCTAGAGCCGACTGCACTCTCTCCTTACTGCAGACTATGCACAGTGCCTGGGACGGAAGGAGAGCTGGTGCCGTTCGCCCCGCTGAGCCTCCCCAGCAGAACAGTAGTAATAAATGCACTTTTCACACTAAAGGTTTCTTAGTAGTTCTTCTGTTAAGCCTAGATCTCCCCCCAGTAGGTTGCAAATTCAAAGTCTGCGTGATCCCAAAGCCACTCTACTGCAAGTGCCCGGCAGTGAAGATGGCCTCGAGTTGGGTTCCTGTCAGCGGTGTGTGGCAGCAGCCCTTGTGCCTTTACCTATTGTCAAACTCGCATTTATTTCTGTCTTTGACTGTCACGGGGACTGAGGCTCTTCAGAGAGAGAGAGAAAGCTGATGACAGTGGTTTTACACCCACTCCCTGGACAGGGAGTTTGCACGAAGTTGTGAGCTGTGAGTGGTTAGTGCATCGCTGGTATAGCTGAAGGCAGGGTTCAGCCCTCATTCACTTGATACTCACATTTGAGAGAGTCGATTGTGTTCGCGAAGAAGAGACTGACAGTACACGTGGCAAACTTGAAGTATTACAATACGGCTGTCCCCTGCAACCTTCCTAGTCACACACAGGATCCCTGTAGCCAAAACAGTGTATGTTCCAGCTGCGGAGAGCAGACTGCTCTCAGCTTGCACAGCACCTTAGGGGAGGGAAGAATATATGGATAGGGAATGGGGTGGAGAAAGGAGGACGGGAATGTCGTCATCCAGGTGGCTTTAGGGTCCTGAAGCGTGAGAAGGATGGCACTGGGGGGGTCTGGATGGATCTGATTTGTGTAGGATTCCCTGTAGATAAATTACTGATCCCCCAATTACTATCCCCAGTATGTAATGGCTGAATTAATATGTAATCAACTGCATTGTATCTAAAGCCTTAGAACTAGTCAGGTGCTCCCCCCACCCAATACCATTTCTTACCCTCTAATCCTACCTGATCTTTAACAAAGCATTAATAATTCTAAGGATAATCTCTATTTTGTTGTGCTTTTTTGTAACTGTTTTAAATAAATCAATTTGTACTGTATATTTGTACTTTTGTGAGATCCTTTTTGCTGTTTTACCATTTTAAGTCTCTGTACTTGGCTACACACAGATTGTATTTTTATTGTTAATGCTCTTCTTATGGATACCTGCATTTAACTTGTGGACTATGTAAACACAATATATATCAATATCTATATATCTATATATCTATCTATATAAACTACTAGCTTTTCTTTTTTGGTGTTTGCGCCTTCTTCCTATCCGAGCCTTAGAGGGTCGCCATTGGGTGGGCAACAGGAGCCGTCTGTGGGACAGCTTGTAATGGAAAGCAAACGGTGCCCCCCTTGCTGTGGTGGGCTGGGGCGGACCGTGTGGGCTAGTCCTAAAGCAGGGTCTGCACGTTCTTTTGGTGTGTATTTCAGAGACCCCAGAAGCCTACCTGTAGACTGAGATACTAGCACCATCTATCACAAAGTCCTGTAGATGCCTTCACTGCTGGCCTTTTTTCCAGTTACTTCCTTTCCTCAGGAATACTGACAAATTACAGGAATAGGTCCGCTGCAATCACTGCTGCTTCTAGCTTAGAGAGCCTGAAACACATAAATGTACTGAGCACTTGTTATGTGCCACAAACTATCCTAAGTGCATTATATACGTTAACGATCATTTGTTGCTAGTATTGTTTTCCCTCTAGTGGGTGGGGAAACCAGGACAGGTTATGTAACTTGCCCAAGTTACACAGCTATGGAATGGCAGTGCAGAATTTTTAAATCCAGGCCTGCAATTCCTAAATTTTATATTAACTGTTTGTTGTGAAAATTAAATGGGATGGTCCATGAAGTAATTAGAATAATCTTTGACACAATGTGTTCAGCCATTCTGAAACATCCCGAGTAGGACTCTGGCATGGAACTCTGAGAAAGGCATTTCACTCAATTAAGTACTTTCTTTTATTTATTTATTTATTTATTTATTTATTTAGTGGGACCCTCGCCAGCAGCCGGGGATCGAACCGGCGCTGCAGAGGCTGCGGGCAGCCTCGCAACCCAGCGCTCAACTGCTGCGCCACCAGGGGAGGCCCATAAGTACTTTCTTTCATATGTCCAGTACTTTGTTAATAAGCCATTAATTTTCTTTGTATTTTTCAGAGCAGAAATATTTCACCATGTCTGGTAGGAATTAACCCGAGTCTAGTGGGGGCCAGTTAACAACACTAAATAGCCTTGAACCTATGGAGGTCAGAGAGGAGTCCGCGTTTCCTTGTTATGCTATTGGAAGAGGTCCACATTCCTGGCATAGTTATTTTTCTGGCTATCATTTAACTAGGGCATTTCCTTCTGGACCTCAAGATCTATAATTATCTAAACTATACACAACCTTTGGTGCAAGCTAAGGAAAGTTCCGTGCTTGTTCTGTACCATTACAGAAACTTTTTAGAAATGACCTCAGTTCCGTCTCTGCCACGGTCTGGCAGCCGTCCACACTGCCAGGAGGCAGCCGTCCACACTGCCAGGAGTCTTGCTGCTCCAGCCGTGGCCGCTACTGAGCTCTCCTGTCACCTGGACTCTAGATTTTGCTCAGTGAGTTCTGTTATCCTACCTTGGCTCTAGGGAATAAAGAAAAAGATGGATTTACCTCCTCTCTTCAACACGAGTTCCCTGGTACACGGGCCTTAATATTGCGGCTATTTTTACGAAGATATTCTTAGCTGCTGCCGACTGCTGTCTGGGATAGATTTTTTTAAAGTTTGACAAACTGAATTCTGCTGGGAAGAGCAGCCGGTGCTTACTCTAAATACAGCATCCTCTTTAGAAAAAATGTCAGTCATGAGGAAAGGCATCTACTTCTGAGTTTGGAAAAAGTAGCTAGACTTAAACAGGCCCTGGGGCCATAGTATCTTCACTATGGTTTTGGGCATGGGACCTCACACAGTCAGCATCAGTTCTCTCTTTAATGTCAGTTATTCATCATGAGCCTGTGGAGGCCCAAACAAGAGCTCTCTGCGGGGACAGTCTAAGTTGAGGAGCACCCTACATCACAAAGACAATCTGCCGGAAGCCACGGCTTGAGTACTTCCACCCAAGGCGTCTCTTACATCACTTCATTTGCTAACATGACACGGAGAGAAAATCAGGAAAGGGCCAGTAAAGATAAAATTAATTTATTTGCCCTTACAACTTCGTGGGCCGCACTGGGGCTCCACGGTCCTGTGAGCATGCCCTCAGCAGCGGGCTGGGGAGTCCAGGTCCCTGGAGCGCCGGCTCCCTTGTCCAGAGCCACTGCGAGCTGGGTCCCTCCTGACCCCATCATCCTGCTCCCACATGCAAGGAGTACACAGGTCCACCGGCACCGGACCCATGCCTGCCTCGGGCACTGAGGCCAGGGCCCGGTGGGTGGTTGTGGCTCTGTCTGATCCCTGTGGGCTTGGGTGGGTGGGTGAGTGGCAGGGCAGGCAGGAGGGTGTGGTTCAATGCAGAGAGCTGTTGTTCTGCTCTTCAAAGGCCATCTTGCCCAGGAGCTGGCTGTCTAATTCTACCCCACTCACAGGCAGCTGGAAGAAGTTCATTTCGGCTGCCAAGGCTGCCATGGCAGAAGGGTCCTGGCCAAACTGAGCTCTTAACATCATGTCCATTTTCTCCAGCCTCCTCTTGAGCCGCTTGGCCTCCCGCTCCCGGATGAGCCGGGCCTGCCGCTTCTCTGGGGTTTCATTAGCACGTTTCAGCCTCATGGCTTCCCGATCCCGCTGCAACCTGCGTGCTCGCTGCTCATCTGTCTCCTGCATGCGCTGCAGGCGCTTGGCCTCGCGGTCCCTCATGCGCCTCACCTCCCGCTCCTCGGGGGTCTCATTGTCCCGCCGGCTTTTCTTGGCCGTGCGCTCCCGTTCTAGTCGCTGCAGCCGTACTTCCAAAGGTTCATTCTGTCGACGTAGTGCCCACTTGCGTACACTGGGGGTCTGGGCTTCCAGCAACTTACGGTAGGCAGCACAGTTGTTGCACACGAGCAGAATCCCAGCAGGGTACACTGGAGGACTAAAGGCAATGTCCTTCCCCTCAGCACTGGAGGGACCCTCACTGTGAGCTGGGGGCAGAGATTCCAAATTAAGTACTTCAGGAAGTTTCTCGCTGGAAAGCAAAAGTTTTGAACGATTAGTGTCTCCTGGCAAGGCTCAGATATCCAGCCCTGACTTGCTAGTCCTACCAGGTCATTTGCTCCAAGCCCTTAGAGTGAGTGTGAGGGTGTGGGAGACCTCTTCTGCCTCTCCAGCCCTCATCTTCTTCGTGCAAGGGTGTCCACCTGGATCTAGACTTAAAGCGCATCTGGATCTAGATGCTGAGCTGGCTGCACAGCCAGTCACCACAACCCAGACAGAATCAGACAAGACGTTTTCAGAGGCGCCAGAGGGAAGGTGTCTGCAGGAGCTTGCGGGGAAGTCCTGCCAGGCAAGAAGGCAGTCCTCCTTGAGGTAGAGCCTCCTGTTCCTCTGGCTGACTCTGCCTGGCACATGAGGCAAATGGGACTAGGGCATTCACGACATTCACACAGTTCCAGTCTTCCCGGAGCACAATGGAGACTGTCTTCTGATCAGGGTCCTCTTAGCACCCTCTAACTTCTTTCTCCATGCTTTATTCTGAATGTCCTTGGACTTCCCCACATCTTTCCCAAGTGAAAATATTTCTCTGATAGGGAAAGGAATGCGAATGTATCTCCCTTTGGGGATATGTCCAGGGACAGGCACATTTCTTAGCGCATCATTACTTGTGGTTCCCCAAAGTCAAGAGCTGGTGACCTCTGCACTAACTCTTTCTAGCCTTTGCTTCTGCTTTGAAAGCAGAACCCACGCCCAGCCGTTTGTTTTTTGCACAAGAGGGTTAGGTGACCGACTAACCTGTTAAACGTGGCATGGCTGGTGAAACGGGCTCCGCACACAGCACAGTTAGAACGCTGGTCCTCTGAGTGGATTAGGAGGTGACGCCCCAATGACCCCGGGGAGCTAAGAGCCCGGCCGCAGACAGGACACATGTAGCTCTTGGCACTCACCACTGCTGCAGTGTGCTGTAAAACAGAGCCTTGATCTGTCCACTCATGCTACTCCAGAGCAATCTGTACCCACTTAGAAAGTACTTTCTAGAAAACATCCTCTTTTTCTTATTCTCAGAACAAGAGACTTGCAATTACTCCTCTGTTTGACAGCTAGAAAAGTAAGAGTCTCTTGACCAGGCCATTCCAACCCTTGCTCAGATTTCATCAGTTTGAGTTCTGACTACATTCTTGGGCACGTGGCTGACTTGAGCAACAGTGGGGAGCTGGAGCCAGAGCCTGAGAAGAATTCATGCTAGGAATCATTTCTGTCTGCCTGCCTCATGCTGTGTGGGTACTAATGCATGTTAAGGAAGCAACGTAGCTCAAGTCTAAAGCTGGCTGAGGAGACTGGAATCCAAATGGTATTTAAGTATCCTGCCTTTCCTTCCATCTTTTGCAAATGATCTTCCAAATAAATAGGTTTCATGAACCACCCATCTGTATGATAAAATTCAGGCTGCCAGGTATGCCGATACCTTTGCAACAAAGATCACAAAGCATAGGTGCTCTACAACTGGATCCATCAGGGGAAAAACCCTTTGAAAGTGTCTTATTCTGATCCCCCTGTTAATATTATCTTTCCCCAGCATTTAGCAAACATTTATATTAGCTTATTTTTTCTACTTTAAAACAAAGCCCTCAGGCCTCCCCGGTGGTGCAGCGGTTGAGCGCTGGGTTGTGAAGTTGCCCACAGCCTCTGCAGCACTGGTTTGATCCCCGGCCGCCGGGCGAGGGTCCCGCATGGCGCGCAGACCTCTTCTGCTGCCCACTGCTCCCCTCAGCAATGTACTTCAGTCCTTCTGCCTGCTCTGCTCCCCGCTCTGGCTCTGGTGAATTCTCTCACCCTCCTGCGCTTCTGACTGTACCCAGTGCTTGTATAAATAAATAAATCTTAAAAAAAAAATAAAACAAAGCCTTCGTTATTAATAGATGTTAGTTTCTATTTCACTATTTACATTATGCATTACATAATTTGGGGAAAAAAATGATGCTTCGTTTTCATTGTGTCTGGGGACCCAGAACATATTTACCCAACATATCCTACTTATTCTTTAAAATGTTCTGAGGCTTGGAGTGGAATCTTCATAGGAGCAACAGCCGACGCTTCCTTTGGAAGCAAGAGACAAAGGCCAGAGCCGGCACGTGTTCCGGAACACCCAGCTCCCAGCCCTACCTGGTACACGTGAGCGATCAGCTGCTCCCGACTCCCGCAGTCGAGCTGGCAGAGCGGACACTGGCAGAGTCCAAGCAAGGGGTCAGAATTCAAATTCTCTGTGACCTGCAATTCACCAGGGAGGCAGTTCATTAAGACTGTACAGCAGCCTCTTTCTACCGCTCACAAGGGCAGCCCGGTAAGAGGGTGCACCTGATGTTGCCTTGGTCCTAGGTTCCTGGAGACTGACGGAAAGCTAGAGGAGGGGTTCCCTTATGACCTCCCACCACAAGGCAGGGATCACCCCAAGGAGCACCTCTGCTTCTTTCCTTAGGTAAACTCTGTGGAGGGAGCATAAGCTGCCCTCCTGCCACGCTTCCTGCAGATGTACTCAGGAAACTACTCAGAAGGTAGCACCTCATGTCACACTGATTAGATGTGCAGGTGCGCTCAGAGGACAGCTCAGGAAGCCAGTGAGCGCTTTTGCAAAGGTGGATATTCTGTCTGGAAGGAGGTGGGAGCAGCAGGAAGGAAAGCTGTGCTTGCATGTGGTGATGTGTGGGAAGGAGAGCTGCATGTGAGAGCTGGCTAGCTGGGGCTGTGCAGCCAGAGAGGTGTCCCAGGAAGGCCCAGATGATGCATATGCAGAGGTGGGCATCACAGCAGAGTAGAGGTGAACAGGGTTCCCAGGCCCAGGAGCCATTTGTCACTTGCCTCATGCTCTACCACTTCGTTCCCACCAACAGGCTGCTCTGCATTTTCTAACTCTTTTTCCACTTTGATCACCCCTCCATCTTCCTCTGATGTGTGGGAAGAGACTTCATCTTGTGTGGTCTCCTCTTCATCAGCCTCACTGTCACCTGGAATACACAAATTGGTCACTTGTTCTGATTTTTGCATACATGCATCTTGAGATGCTTTCCACCCTAGAGTTTGCAGCTGTAATGGAAACATTTTCAGATCTTTCATAATATAGTTTGTATCAGTGCTTCGCTGGGCACAAATCATGTTAAGTTGAAGCCAGCTACAGCTTTGCTTATAATGCACATATACACTAAAGAGAAAACTGAGACAAAACTGCACTGGTTATTGACTCCTGTACATTATTGCAAAAATAATCCTTCATAAGCATTTTCCAAATATCTCACACTTGAAATGACACCTCCCACACACCTCATACCGTGCACATCCCCATGGCACACCGCCTCTGACTTACCGACACTTCTTACTGATTGCATTACCTTACTTGCTTTTCTCCATAACCCACTACCCAATTTCTCCATGGCATCACAAATACTACTCTGAGTCCTACTAATCTGTTCTTTCTCAACAAGCCCAAGACACACGTAGAGACTAACACCAAGATTTTCTTTCCTCTTTTTAACAAATAAGTTATTTAAAAATTATGTCACTTTATAGGGAAAGGGCTCAAGTTCCCTGGAAAAATCAGCTGCACAGCCACTGATCTCAGGCAGTTTGCAGTGATATTTGACTTGCTGTGCTTCTACTCTGCTAGTAACTCAACATTTTAGATTAATTTCACTGTTTCTGTTGGTTCTTCGCATCCTCTGATAACTGAGTATATATTATGTGAAGCAGTCCATTCTTGACTTTAGAACAAAATATAATTTCTTGTGACAAAGCTAAGGCCTGAGTTTGTGTCAGGATGGGTGCAGGATGTGGCTGCGGGGCGTTCCATGGACAGGGGATCTGCAAGGTCTGTGTAAACTCATTTTTTCCTCTACTACTTAATAGGAAAAAAATGATTTAAAAAAAAAAAAACACGATAACAAAGGTAGCTCTTTGTGAAAGAAAAAAAGATGCCAATACTTTGAAGATCACGAGAGGAGACTGTCAGACTCCAGCCCCAGCTGGGCCCCACTACCCAGACTGGGGACCTGAACGCAGGAAACATATGGGTAGTCTCATGTCACCCACCTCAGCAATGAGGGGCTGGAGCAGATAGGACCAGGCCAGGTCTCCTCATCGGCTTACTGGGGATCTTTGTAGACTTAGCCCAAGATAATACTGTATCAGATACATTTTTGTGATTTATCAAAACTCAAAATATATCTCACTATCACAAGTTTTTTTTTTTTAATGCTAACATTTAATTTAATTTTTTTTCTAAAGACTGTTATTTATTTATACATACAAGAGCTGAGGTACAGGCCAGAGGTGCGGGGGGCGGGGGTAAGAGGATTCACCAGAGACAGACAAGAGTAGGAAACAGAATAGGCGGATTGACCGAAATACACGGCTGAGGGGAACAGCAGGCAAGACAGGAGAGGTCTGCTGCGCCATGTTAGGTTAGCTCCCTGGCCGGCTGGGGTTCGAACTTGTGTTATACTTCAGTGGCTGCGGATAGCTTCATAGTGCTGCGACTTAACCCCTTGCGCCACCAGGGAGACCCCCATCACAAGTATTTTTTATAAATAAGTATGCCACCTGGAAGAATGATGAATCTTTTCTAGAATGGAGATCTATTAGACTTTTTATTTGCCGCCATTCCTACCTGTTACTCAAAGTGGTGGTGCCCACAGATTTCCTAGAAATGTTTGGGTGCATTTTTCTGTACCTGAGCAATTAGTTGCTAAATTTATTTTTTGTTGCTAAATTATTAGTTTGAGTGGAAACTTCAGTTCCTAGAAGGTTATGGAATTCTCTTTGTTTTTCCTCAACCTCAAATGTGGAGAAAAATCAGAAATGTCACTCTGAAGTGACAGTAATAATAACCAACCAGCAGGTGGATGAGATTAGTAAAGATGTGGGGCCTATATTAGGAAATAATCCATCTCAAAATGTATTTGTTCAGGCAGGCCATGGAACAGACAGTCATGATGCTTAGCCATTTACCAGACAATGTCTTATCAATCTCTTAACCACAGGGATCTACTTAGGACTTGGTGTGGGAAGACCTCAATCTTAGCATTTTATATGCTGTATAATCTCATTTGTAAGCAAATCCTCTCATGTAACAATAACATTGTGTCCTCAAGCAAGAATGTCAGTAATGTTACTCTTACATTATATTAATTAAGGATAAACAGAACGTAGGAGATAGGGATTTTTTTTTTCCTTTGACCTAACACAGGGGCTGCTTTATTCAATTTATTCCCTATCTGTGTAGGCCACTGCACCAAGTATTGCAGTCCAGGAGTTAGAAAAACATGCCAAACTTGTCCCCTTTCCAGAGAAAGCAGAGCTTAGGGAACACTGAGGATCCGCAAGTCTCCTTCTTCATGTCTTCCTCCCAACCCCATGCACAATCCCCAGAGCACACACACTCTGATAATGCTTCTCCCATTGCCCTGAGTCATTACCAGAAGGTGCAGAACTCACTGCTACTGGAGTCCTGATCTCTTAGTTGCTGGATAGCTTGTCGCTGACTGCCAAGGTCTCCAGGAAAATCAGTTTTCATCATCGCCTGGCGGGCTTGCTCTTCTAGCCCAGCAAATACTTGATCCCCTGGTGGTTACAAGGAAAAATAGTCAGGCCATCAGCTGGGCAGCATATCCCCCAGACAAGCTGGTTGGAAAATCACACCATTCAAAGGTAGGGGACAGGCAGATGCCCTGGGGTGGGGTCATTCATCTCCAAGTCACTTGCTGCCTCCAACAGCTACTGGTCTTGCTTCTCTTACTGGGCAGTAAGCCAGATGCTGCAGAAAGCATCACTTGCTTCTTTTAAATCTTTCTAATCTTTACTCCTTATCTTTTACTCCTTTCAAAAGGTAAACATTGCTACTTCACAAATTAAACCTTAGATTCTCAACTCCATTTATAACTTTCCATCAGGATTGGGGAGACAAAGGCAAAGTGATGGGAAGAAGATAGGGCAGGAAACAATCCAGGCACAATCTCTGAATCCTTTAATCTTTTCTTAAGATTTTATTTTGGGGGCCTCCCCGGTGGCGCAGCGGTTGAGCGCTGGGTTGCGAAGCTGCCCGCGGCCTCTGTGGAGCCGGTTCGATCCCCGGCTGCTCCCCGGCCACCGGAGGAGGGTCCCACATGGCGCGCAGACCTCTCCTGCCGCCCGCTGCTCCCCTCAGCAGTGTATTTCATCAGTCTGCCTGTTCTATTCCCCGCTCTGTCTCTGGTGAATTCTCTCACCCTCCCGCGCTTCTGACTGTACCCAGTGCTTGTATAAATAAACAAACAAATAAATAAATAATACATGCCTCTTAAAAAAACAAAACAAAACAAAAAAAAGATTTTATTTTGATATATTACAAACTCTGAATCTTAGTGTACTATCATTATGGGCCTGACTCAACATCTATCTCTGACCGTAAGCAAATACTTCAAATAAATGATGTCCTTCATCCGCTCTGTTTCTAAAACATGCCTGGAAGTTATTTCTTGACTCTAATACCTATTAGAATTTGCCATAAGTAAGTCAACAACTGGTTAAATAAGGGATTAAAAAGAGAACAGATAGTATATGAACTCATTTTTGCTGAGGAACAAAAATGCCAAACATGCCAACTATTTTGCAACAAATAGCATTTCACCTTAGTGAACTGGTCCAATGTGGGGTTTTGTTTTGTATTTTGTTTTTGATATGGAGTGTCCAAAAGCCCTGGCTATGTCCTGATTATGTATTCTGACAAATGCTCTCTGGGACCTGCATGGTTACTCGAGAGTTAACATTTAAATGGTCTTTTATTTCCAAGAGGCCAGGCATAAGGAGAAAAGAGAATTAGGTTTCTCGAGGTTTCCATTATCTCAGTCAGACTGGAAACTGCAGTCCCCATTCTCCAGCCACCAAGAGAGAATAATAAAAAGCCCTAGTGAAATGTTTCACAATAGACTAGGTGCTTTCTTACTCAAGAGAGAAAGAAAACTAAACAGGTTCAGGTTCCAAGACAGGATACAATGATGTAGGAAGAACAACTGCTCAGTTGACCCAAAGTACTAGTTCTTAGGGTAATGAAAGAGTTATGTGAAGCAGACTTAGTATCATTCACCGAGGCTTCATTTAGCTAACAGTCATTGAGCACCTACCATAGGCTAAGTGCTCCACACTAATAATAGTTACTATTTAGCACTTCTTACTTCCAGGCTCTATGTTAATGCTTTATAGCTGTAACCTCTCTGCAAAACTCTGGTAGGTATTACTACTCCTATCTCAGGAGAAAACTAAGGTCTAAGGTAGAACTAAGTATTCAAATCTAGGTCTGTCCTACTCTGATACCCATATATTTTTTAAAAGATTTATTTTTATTTATTTATGCATATAAGAACTGGGTTGTAGGCCAGAGGTGTGGGGTGGGTGTGGGGTGTGTGAGAGGCTTCACCAGAGACAGAGTGGGGAGCAGAACAGGCAGATCTACTGAAACACACTGTTAAGGGGCGCAGCGGGCAGGACAGGAGAGGTCTGCTGCACCATGTGGGTCAGCTCCCTGGCCGAGGATCAAACTCAGACTGAAATTACCTATATTTACTTGCCATTATTGCCATGGCCAATGAGAAGACAACCTTTCAAGACAACGCATGTTCGGGCCTCCCCAGTGGCACAGCAGTTGAGCGCTGGGTTGTGAAGCTGCCTGAAGCCTCTGTGGCGCCGGTTCGATCCCCGGCTGCTCCCCGGCCACCGGAGGAGGGTGCCGCATGGCGCGCAGACCTCTCCTGGCGCCCACTGCTCCCCTCAGCAGTGTACTTCAGTCCTTCTGCCTGCTCTGCTCCCCGCTCTGGCTCTGGTGAATTCTCTCACCCTCCCGCACTTCTGACTGTACCCAGTGCTTGTATAAATAAATAAATAAATCTTTAAGGAAAAAAAAAAAAGACAACGCAGAATCAGTAGTACAATAAGCTATATAGTGCCTAGCATACAGTATGTTTTTAATAAATTTTAGTTCTCTTATTTTAACTCCTTGACTAATCTATCCGTTCTAGTAGCAAATAAATAGAAGATCCTCAGAGACCAGCACCTCTCAGTGTCTTTTCTTCTCTGGTCAGGCTCAGCCCATCACCTGAGCAGCGTGCATGGCTCCCAGTTTGAACACATCACTGAAAACAGCCCGTCCCTGGGGCCTGCTTCTTGGCAAAGCTGAACATTTCTGTTCACCACCCAGAGCCTGCAAAGTCCCACCCACTCCATCACAGTACAAAGCCCACTAGCTTGACTCTGGGAACTACTTTTCTGCAGCTATGGATGTGTGGTTCCCTCTCCTGCATGGCTGGCTTATCCATCTGTTTTCTGGCTCCAACACCAACCCATCCTGGGTTTGACTCTGGTGGAGGAGATGCAGCTGATGGAGGCATGCCAGGCGGATGCAGGCACAGGGCATGCCGGCCTACACTGGCTCCCCTGGCCTTACCACAATCATGCCATCATCCCCACCAGCTACCTTCCTCAAGTCTAACCAGACTCTCTTGGCTTTTACAGGTAACTTTTACAGGTGAATGCCCATTTTCTATTACTTTTCCTTTTGGGGTCTGTGTCTTTTATCAATATTCATCTTCAACCAGTAGGAGAAGACAATCCGCCTAAGCCTCTGTTGGAGTACCTATGTCAGAGAGACTATTTTTCTTACTAATCCTTACATTCAAGCCCACTAAATTTTACTGTTTTAGCAGCAATTTCTAAATCTTTTCTAAGTCACTCACCTTCAGATTAAGCATTCTTCCATATCCACGTATTCCAGAATATACTCCTAGAAGCAGCTACCTTTTCAATAAATTTTAGTCTAATTTTTTAGTCTAAATTTTAGTCTAGATTTTTTCCTTAAAAAAAAAATCTTTAATGTTGTACTACTGAGTTCTCTTCAAATGTTGTACTTTATTCAGTCAGTTTCCACAACAGGCAACTATTTGTCTCTTTTATAAGCATTTTGAAGAGGATGCTTACTCCCCCAATTCATAGAAAATTATCTGGTTATCTCAAATCTGCACAGATATATTCATGTTATTTTATTTTATTTTTAAAGATTGTTTATGCATACAAGAACTGGGGTACAGGCCAGAGGTGCAGGGGTGAGAGGATTCACCAGCGACACAGTGGGGAACAGAACAGGCAGAATGACTGAAATACACTGCTGAGGGGACCAGTGGGCAAGTCAGGAGAGATCTGCTATGCCATGTGGGTTGCTTCCTGGCTGGCTGGGGGATTGCACTCGTGCTGCAGAGGCTGCGGACAATTTATAGGTTGTGTCTTAACCCCTTGTACCACCAGGGAGGCCCTAATGTTATTTTAATAAGGCACTTTTAAATATTATTTTATGAGTAGTGCTAAAAGTAGTGAGGGATAGACAGGAAACCTATACCCATGTAAGTTTACGGTCTGATTACTGAGGTAAAACATGTATATGAGACCACTGAGAAGCAATGTGAGGTGACAGCACACCCCTGGCCTCCTGCTTCCAGTCTGTCTCATGTGAGCCATCCCACATGATGCTCTGCAGTCTCCAAACACTGCAATCTAAATGTCACTCCACTTCCCCTTCTTAAAAACCTTCAGGAGCTCCTTACAGTCTACAGAATGAAGTTGGAACTTGGTTTGGCATTCAGACCTCTACAGTGTAGGGATGAAAACCTCCACCCTCATAGCCTGTGACTCTGGACAAATGAAACTTCTACTTCCTCACCTTCTGAATTTATCACTTGCATTCCTTCTTGTGATCTTTGCTTATATTATTTTCCCTGCCTGATTTTACCTCTCCCTTCTTCTTTTTTTTAAACAATGTTTAACAACCTGTTTTCCACGGCTCGATTCAAGTTCATGGCCTAGGGCCTCTTCCATCAAGTATTCCCTTACTACCTTAGTTCATGGAGCTCTGACCCCCCTCCTTTCAGCTTCTGTAGAACACAAAGTGTGCAGCATTCCTGTTTGGCACTTAGCATATGCTATCTTGTATTTGTATATATGGTGGTTATTAGATATGAATATGCAATTGGTAGTTACAAAAAATTATTATATCTCTGTGGTTATGTTGTAGTCATACACCCCCCCACACGCACATCCTTATACTGCTTTATAGCTCTGACATCTAGTACAAAGTTTGTACAGAGTGGGTATCCGGTAAATGTTTGTTAATGTAAATACTGAGGCTGAATCAATTCCTAGCATAAGTTTCTAACACCTGAAGCAGCCAGACACATTTTAAATCCATCATGTTCCACACCTTTAACCCTTGTTTTCTTTGCAACCACTGTGAACCTCTCACTTTGATTCAGATTATTCTTCCATTCCAACCCTCAGTGTTCCCAAGTTCTAGAAGACTGAGCACAGTACTCACAGTGAACTTTATTTGGATTTGTCTGTTTCCGACGGGACATGTTTCCCTGATCCTACAGTTCTGGCCTTTCCCAGTTTCACGACTGGATACGTTATTGCCTCCTTGCAAGGTGCTGACCTGTAATAAAAAGGATATCCTTAGCACATGTCATTTTACCCAGAAGTTACATAAAATTCAAAACTTAAAAAAACAGTTATTGAGCAAACAACATTTATAACAAATAATGAAAGAAAAAAAAATCTCTAGTACATCAAGGTCCCAAGAAATTTAAGAGGGGACTCCTTCAGAGGATTCGGAGAATTCCACTCTAAATCCATCTGTGGAATCCACAATACTATTAAGTGATCATGATTAAGGACACAGAATAGAAAAGGAAGCAAAGAATCCAGGCAGCCAGCATCAGTAGCACAGTGGGTTCAAAGGGATAACCCACAGGAATTGCAAAGAGGAAGCTAAAGAGGGTGGCAGTTAGCCATCCTGGAAGTTAGCCCCTGCCATCTGCACCAATGGAAGCCTCCAGACATTTTCTCAAGAATTTATTTCGCCTAGCAGTGACAAAGGCATCAGATGCCTGTGAGACAGGAAATGTCTCAAAACTCTTAGTCCTCTATAAATAAAGACATTATGGGAACTAGATAGAGTATCTAGTGATGCGGGCACAGCGCTGGGCACTGTGGATGACGGGTACTAGAGCACACCAGACTTCTAACGTTGAGGATGGGCTACACCAGAAGATCCAGATGCTATCAACACGGCCAAGTACTACTTCAATACCCCAATGGGAAACATCAAACTGGCCCTGTTCACCTGCTCTGGCGCAGCGGTCAAAGTTAGTAACTTTAGTGCCTCTTCTCAACCCAGCCTCTACATAGCAAAGAAATCAGTGGGAACAACAACAACAACAAAAAAGGTCCCTCAACAAGAAATGCTGCAGAGATATGTACCTGCTTCCATGAAGCAGGAGGGAACAGATACTTAAGCCTGGAGGTTCCTGGTTAGTTATAACTTTCCCAGCAGTAAGTGTTGTTATAGAGTCTGAAATGAAGTAGTAGCAAAAGCTGTGAAATTTTCTTTGAAAGAGAAAGTGAATGAATAGACACAGATTAAAACAAGATACCCTTTCCAATCAAAGATAAGAATATAGATGTGGTCACCCTTCAAATTTTCTTTCAGTTCCTGCCTTTCCCAGTTGTACTCACATTGAATAAGCAAACATAAAATTAAAGCTAACTGCCTTAAGAGGCACCACGAGAAGCTAGTACTAGCAGCTATATACTTTGCACTCCAGTTAGTGAAGACTCAACTCCTGTAATGCCAACCTCTATGTAGATAGAAAGGACCTCAGACCTGTAATCAGACCCTGCCTTCCCTTACCAAAAGAAAGAAACCGCAAATGGCAAAGACAGGCCTCCACAGGAAGTGGCAAAGGAAGCAGCTTTCAGGCAGTCTTCTATCATATCTGCATATCAAACAGTCCTTTTTCAGACCTTTAATTAAAAAAAAAACAAAACACAAAACTCCAAATGTATACAGTAAAAACCACTTTTAACTATTTAGAGGATGTAGCTGAGCACTAATACTTCTAAATTGTGTCTGTATAGATCAGTTGTGTCATTATTTCATTAACGGAAGTAGTGAATGATATTTACACCTTTTGGATATTTTCCTATAAGTGTGTGAATCATAATGTAGAAAGTTGAATAACACGCAGGCTATCATTTTTTTTCTAAAATTTACTGAGCTGCGCCACTTTCTAGCATAAGGAAAAATAAAATCTTTACTATTCTTTAAATTTTGTCATAAAGATTAGACATTGAAACCTTGAGATAAAGGTAGCAAAGCTCTTTCTAAAAGAAGGCCAAATAATTTGAGACAGGCTCTATTCAGATCATCTCGGTGAAATAACAGTTCCATACTAAAGCTACAAGTGGGAAAATAGATGAGCGTCTGTTTATTTGAATCAGCAGCGTCCCCTGCATCTCACGAGCCTCCTAGTGGCCACATGGGGGAACTGACCAGATGGTACCCAATGGCGCTTAACACCTGAGGGATGTTAAGGGAAAAATACATACTCTCCCCTCCCTCAACAAACGAAAACATGTGGGGGTCACGGCTTCTTGAACATAATAATAAAATAAATACATAAATAAACAAATAGCACTGGAACAACACTCTTGACCGCTCAGCAAGATCTTAGAGGTAAGACAATTTTACAGGCAGTAAAAGCCATTAAAATCCACCCATACATAGCCCTAAAGGTCACTCATTCACTTTCACTTTTAACACTGCCTCGGAAACCAACACAAAAATGTAAATGAATAAGCGGCCTGAATATCATCACCTGGAAGAAAAAACGGGCTGGGAAGAGGGAGAGGTAAACTGTGAGATTGAGGTCTACATGGGATTCTATTTAAAAAAAAAAAAACGAAAGAAAAATTTATTTTACTTATTTTATGCATACAAGAGTGGGGGTGAAGGCCAGAGATGTGTGTGTGTGTGTGTGTGTGTGTGTGTGTGTGTGTGTGAGAGAGAGAGCGAGGATTCACCAGAGACAGAGAGGGGAACACAACAGGCAGACTGATGAAATACGCTGCTGAGGGGAGCAGCGGGCGAGCCAGGAGAGGGCTGCGCGCCATCTGGGTTAGCTCCCAGGGTGGGGATCGAACTCCTGCTGCGGACAGATAGTTTCGCAGTGCTGAGACTTAACCCCTCGCGCCACCAGGGAGGCCCGGGATTCTATTTTTAAAGGACGGCAGCTTCGTCGTCTGAGTCCTCGGGTGAGGGGGCCGACGGCTCCCCTTAAACGCCCCTGCTCTCCCACAGGTGTGAGGCTGCAGCTTCCAGGGCGCACCACAGACTTTAGCAAGAAAGAAAAACCAAAAAACCGGAAAAAAAAAAAAAAAACACCACACAAAAACCTGGTGAAATCCAAGCTTTAAGAAAAGAGGGTGCACTCCACCTCCAGCTCCGGTGCCGTTCCCACGAAGCAAGTAAACTCGCCCGAACCCGGCTGTGTATCTGCCGACAGGAGAGGACACGGAGGCCGGTCACGCCGCGGCCTCGCCGCTCCGCCCGCGCCCCCCTCCGCCGGGTCCCGGCGCGCGCATCACCCGCCCCGGCGCCCCCCGCCCCTCGGCCGGGGCACAGGTGGGTCCCCAGGCGCCCTCAGACCGGGGCAAGGGTCCTCCGAGGCGCCTCAGACCGACCCTCAGGCGACGCCGACTTCCCAGTCCCCTAAATTTAGCCGCCGCTCCGCGCGCGCCTCCCACGCCCCCGCCCCGCCAGCTCCGCCCGAGCCTGTCAGACGCCGCCGGCCCGGCCCGGCCCACGCGGAGGCGCCGACCCCGCGCCCGGACCCCGAGGGCCGGGCGGGGAACGGGCGGAGAACGGGCGGGGAACGGGCGGGGAACGGCGGGGAACGGGCGGTGCGGGCCCGCGGGCCGGCCTCGTCCCGGGCCCGCGCGGGGAGGCGGGCAGGGGTGCCCCGCCGCCAGGCCGGCGCGCCCGGCCCCCTCCCCAGGCGCGCAGACAAAAGGACCGACACCCCGCGGCCGCGAGAGGGGCGCGCAGCCCCGGCACCCCGCGCCGGGCCCGCGGGGAGGGAGCCGGGGTGTCTTTACCCGGCGCCTCGGCGTTCCGCGGCGCTCCGGGTCCCTGGGCCCCGCCTCCGGACAGACGGACCGCCGGACAATGGCCCCGGGACGCAGCGCGGGCCGGCCGGGCCGGGGCTCTCCGGGACGGCGCCCCGGCGGGCGGACGGCAGGCCCGGGCCGAGCCGGCGACGGGGAGTCGCGGGGCGGCGCTGCGGACGGACAAAGCCAACGGCAGACAGACAGACGGAGGGGAAAAGATGGCGACGCGGGCGGCGGGAGCGCGCAGCTCGCGCACCCGCCGCTCGCGGGGCGCGTGCACGAGCCTCTTCTCCCCCCTCCCCCGTCCCCGGCCGGGGCCCCCTCCCCGCTCCCCCGGCGCGCGCCCGGCGGTGGGGGCGGGGCGGGCGGCGGGCGGGGGTCCTGGGGCAGGACTGGAGGGGGCGCCCAATCGCAGACGCCGGGGGTGGGGGTGGGGGCTGGCGCCCACCCAGCCTCGCCGCGTCCTCGGTCTTCCTCCGCCTCCGTCAGCCCCGCGGCTCCCCGCCCCTCCCCGGGACCTGTGAACTCCACCCGGGCTGTCAGCTCGGATCCGAGTTTCCTACCCACCTTCCAGTCTGGCCGCAGAACCCACATCCCCCAACCGCAGCTCCACCGCAGGCTCCCCTCTCCGTAGGCCGACCGTAGTCACCCCACCCCGCAGCCGAACCCCCATTCCTCGCTCCCTTCCCGACCCTGCACGGTTTCTGCACCCGCCGAGGCTTTGCCGTGACCAGACCCGGGGCCCCGCGGGGCCTGTGTGGGAGGGGCTGAGCTCAGCTGTCAGAATACCCGAGAGGAAAAATCTGCGGGTTTTTTTTTTTTTTTTAGGCTTTTATATCGCCACATGATTCTCAATTAATAGAATAACAGTGAGTGGCCTTACACCTCGGGTGACTTGTGGCGCTGGTGCCACTTATGGGGCGCTTGGGGCAACTGAGAGTGATTAGACTGTCTTTCCAATAAGACATCTCCTCCTGTCATCACCCCCTTCCTAATTCTCACTGCTTTCGTCTCCTGCCGTTTATTCTGTCTTCTTGCAGAATGCCTAAGCCTGCGTTTACACAGCTTGGAGAAGCAGGGAATGCGGTGGTCTGGAATGAAAAGATTCAGCTTTATGTCCCAGCCAAGCCTGTGGAGTTTGGGCAAGTTATTTCCTTATTGTGAACCTCTGCTTCCTAAGATGTGAAATGGAGAATAAAGTAATAATTCTTGGTCTCTACTCCCATAGGATTATTAAGTAAAATGAGTATCTGAATGCACTGTACAAATATTCCTATGGCCCCATGAAAGCTGAGGTAATGGGAGTACTGATCCTTGTGTGTAAAGTAAAAAGTCCTGGTATTTGCGTAAAGCACTCTTGCAAAATGGCCTTCCCATAAATCCCCAATGAGGTGATATTGTCTGCATCTTGTGTTTAATATGGTAGAATGGTTATATTAAAAGATCTTAGTCCTTTGCAATTCTGAGATAGCTTATGCATTCATTCATTCACTTATTTATTGTGGCTGGGATATTGAGACTGGCATTGTTATTCTCTAATGTCAGTCAAGGAAACACTGATTTCATTAAATTTTTTAATTCCCAGGTAGCCACATTTTTAGACAATTGTGTGTAAAATACAAGCTGGAATAAACATTGGTTTTTAAACCTAGTAATTTTTTTAATATTTCTTGATGAGTTTTGACTCCTCAAGAGAAATAACAATATGACTTCATTAATTTAAAGTTGGCACTTTCAGCATTAAAGGTGCTAGCAGAGAAAGCTCTAGGAGAGCGCCTCCAGTGAACTGTCTTGGTTTCATCACTAACTTAGTGTGCAAAGCTTATTCTATCTCCTTGATTTGCTAATAAAATGGGATCATAATAATGCTATTCCTTACCCAAAGGACACAGAAACATTAATTCCAAAGAGCACCTGCACGCCTATGTTTATAGCAGCACAATTTACAATAGCTAAGCTTTGGAATCAACCCAAATGCCCAAAAATAGATGACTGGATCAAGAAGATGTGGTACATATACATCATGGAATATTACTCAGCAATCAAAAAAGATAAACACATGCAATTTGCAGCAACATGGATGGAGCTGGAAGGGATCATGCTCAGCGAAATAAGCCAGAAAGAAAAAGAAAAATACCGGATGGTCTCACTCATAGCAGGAATCTAGAAAACTTAAATAAGGGACCAGGAAAAAGAATAACTATAAGAAAGAAACAAATCAAAATCAACAAACAACTATGAACCAGAGACACACTTTGCAGGGCGAGGGAGGGCAGGGAAAGGAGGGATTGGGGTCAAAATCAGGGGGTTGCAATTGTATGAGGAATATAAAAATAAAAAAAATAATGCTGTTCTTATAAACTTACTGTGCTCTGTTAATACCTCTGAGGTGTTGTGATTTAAGGTTAAACCAGATCACAGAATCATATTGTTAACTTTGCCACTTCAACTGTATTAACTTTCCCCTGAAATATCATCCTAATCTGTTTTTTTATTTATTGGGTTTTACAATGACCTCATTAGAACTTTACAGTAGCAATCGGAGGGTAATTTAAAGACCCTAATTTAAAAAAATTGTATTAAACTATAATTTACATAGCATGAAATTCACCCTTTTAAAGTATAATCCAGTGATTTTTTAATATAGTCACAAGGTTATGCAATGTAACCACTATCTAATTC
This sequence comes from Talpa europaea, assembly GCF_964194135.1. NCBI lineage: Eukaryota > Metazoa > Chordata > Mammalia > Eulipotyphla > Talpidae > Talpa > Talpa europaea. Next base: position 10,392,640 of record NC_140084.1, on the reverse strand, counting down.
CAAAACATTTTTATCACCCCAAAAAGAAATCCTGTACCCATTAGCTGTCACTTTCCTCTCTTCCTTCTCCCAGTCCCTGGCAACCACTAGTCTATTTTCTGACTCTCTCTCTCTCTCTCTCTCTATCTATCTATCTACACGCAAATATATATTTGCCTGTTTTGGACGGTTCACATTAATAGAATCGTACAATGTTGGGGCCTTTGTGCTCAGTTCCTTTCACTTCCCATAAGGTTGTCAAGGTAAATCCATGCTGTGGCATGCATCAGTACTTCATTACTTTTTATGGCCAAATAATATTCCATTGATATAATAAAGTAAAAATCAAAATCAATAAGCAACTATAAACCAGAGACACACTGAGGGGGGGAGGATAATAACAAGGGGGGTGGGAATTGTATGGGGACTATAATCTAGATGAAAATGCATACATTGTGCAAAAATGAAAAATGATATAAAAATATAGAAAATTTAAAAAATAATAATAAAGAAAAAACAAACAAAAATAATATTCCATTGAATGGATATACTGCATTTTACTTCCATTCATCAATTGTTGTATACTTGTGTTGTTCCCACTTTTTGGCAATTTGGAACAATGTTTTTATGAACATTTGTGTGCAATTTGAATTGCTGCATCCTATGGTAACGCTATACTTAACTTTTAGAGGAACTGCCAAATTGTTTCCCAAGATATCTGCATTATTTATATTCCTACCAGCAACGTGTTAGGTTTCCATTTTCTTTATATCCTGGCTACTCGTGCTATAGTCTTTTTCATTATAGACCTCACAGTGTGTATAAAGTGCTATCTTACAGTGGCTTTGATTTGCATTTCCCTGACAACTCAGGATGTTGAATATCTTCACATGTGATTATTGACCATTTGGGGAATGTCTATACAAATCCTTTGCTTATTTTAAATTGGGTTATTTTTTCTACTGTTGTTAAGAGTTCCTTTACTTTAATATAGTGGATATGTGACTTGCAAAATTTTTCTTTTGCTGTCTTTTCACTTTGATGATGCACTAAAGTTTTTGATGTACCAAAAGTTTCTGTTGTCTTTTAATGCATCAAAGTTTTATGTATATGAATTTTAATTTATGTATTTTTTCTTTGGTAGCTTGTGACTTAAGTGTTATCTAGGAAGCCATCTTCTAATCCACTGTGATGAAGATTTACAACTATGGCTTCTTTAATGAGTTTTACAGTTTTAGCTCTTATATTTAAGTGTTTGATGCATTTTGAGTTAATTTTTCTATATGGTGCAAGGCAGTAAATTTCAACTTCATTCTTTTGCATGTAGTTATCCAGTTTTCCCAGAACAATTTGTTAAAAAGTCTATTCTTTTTCCATTAAACTGTATTGGTATCTTTGTTGAGAATCAATTGATCATAAATACATGGGTTTATTTATGTACTTCTCAGTTTTTTGCTGATTTATATGTATATTCTTGATAAGATTTTCATATTTTTAAGGAGATAGTATAAATCTTTGAGTTTATATTTACAATCTATGGTTGTCTTTATTCCTTTGAATTCACTTATGGAAAATTTTTGTTTTCTAGGGTGTTTACAGTGATAATAAATGTCATGAAAGAAACTGATTTGAGACCTCTTAATTTCTGTATATCACCCCTATTCACAGTAAATTGTATTTTAATACATTTCTCTTTTCTGTATTGATTAAACTCAATATATACTAATTAAAGCTAAAACTAGGATTCAAATTATTATGGAAATATCTTCAAAGTCAATGATGTTGATTTTTAAGATCTGCTCCTGTTGACCCTGATTGGTCACTTTACTGCTCTAAAGTTCACTTTCCCCCTATTAGAACTAATAATCACTTCTTACCTATTCCTGCTTCGTAGGAATGTTGTGAGCCTCAATGGGGATGATGTGCTTTTAAGTACCCTGTAAGATGAAATGCATTACAGTTATTTGTCTATAGCTTTAATTAATGCTATTAATAAACTCCAGAGGTAAGGCCTCCCTGGTGATGCAAGGGGTTAAGCACAGCACAGTGAAGCTATCCACAGCCTCTGCATCCTGGGGCAGCCAGGGAGATACCCACATGGTGCAGCAGACCTCTCCTGCCTCGCCCGCTGCTCCCCTCAGCAGTGTGTTTCAGTCAGTCTGCCTGTTGTGTTCCCCACTCTGTCTCTGGTGAATCCTCTCACCCCCCCCACACCTCTGGCCTGTACCCCAGTTCTTGTATGCATACATAAATAAATCTTTTAGAAAAATAAACTCCAGAGGTACTCTAAAATATTATCTTGATTTTTTTCCCCCTAGGCTTTGGGAAGATGTCCAGAGCAGTCCCTATTTTATTTCTGAAGTCTACAAATTTCTTCTCGAAAGGACCAGATAGTAAATATTTTAGGCTTTGTGGGCAATGTAAGAGTTCTAGCACATGTTCTCCTTCTCTTCATTTTGTTTTGTTTTCACAACCTATTAACAAAGTAAAAACCATTCTTAGCTAGTGGAGCTATACAAAACCAGGCTGATTTTGACCTGCAGGCCTGTTAAGAACTCATACTTGTTGGGTTCCAACACCATGTCAGGTTTTAGTTACAGCCATTCATTATAAACACACACACACACACACACACACACACACACGTAAATGAGTTACTGGTTAGTTAGGCAAAGAAATGCTATGGGTTAATTTTTATCCTAACAGCAAAACAGGATTTTCAAGTAAATAGTGTGAGTCAAGTTTGTATTTTGGATTATGTTTAGCTTCTGAATGAAACTGGTCTGTTCAACCAGGGACAGAGACAATGTTTTAGATAACTGCCTGGTTGTGGAACAATTCACAGTAGATAAAATATAGGATTTAAATAATTATTCAGGATAGGACACAGGGGCTGATTGCTGAGTTCAAGCAACTGTTGAGTAGGAAGGAATTTTTCTAAATGTATCATGTCATTTCTAACAGAACATGGGCTTAATGACACTTTTCACTTGTCTTTACTCTGAACAAGGTTGCACTAATGTCAGATTCCAAAAGTTATCTAAACACACTGTGCCACTGAGAGCATGAGGAAATAGAAACTCCTACATTGCTGGTGATAGTATAAATTGATACTTCCTCTTTGAAGTGTGATTTGGCAATACTTATTAACATTAAAAATATACCTACTTTCTGTCCCAGTTCTTTTACTTCTGGGAACTTACCCACTGAGTACAAATCATGCAACTAAATATTTAGTCATTGCAGCATTGTTTCTAGAGCCACAGAGAGATAAAATAACTTGCTCAGAGACACAAGAATCTGGTAATAATGGTTATTGTACTTCTAGAGGGAGGTTCTGAAGGCCTGAAGGTCAGAGGAGGAAGACTTAATTTTCATTGTACATCTTTTTTATTGGTGTGTGTGTGTGTGGTTTGCCATGTTTATAAATTACTTTAAGTTTTGGCTTTAAAAGTTTATTTGTACCATTGGGAAAATGGGTAAAAGACTATCAAGAACATACTATTTTACAAGATAGTCCATCTCACTAAAGTTTAAAGATATGCAAACTAAAAATAGTTTCGATTAGCTTCAAAAAGATTAGAAAGATTGATAAGACCTGAAGTTGGGGTATGTGAGGAAATGGACACTCTTACATATTATTACTAGGAAGATAATGGTACTCTTTGGGAGAGAAGCCTAATAATGGGTTGTACTAGTTTGCTAGGACCGCCAGAACGAAGTACCACAAACTGGGGGGGGGGAGGGAGGGCTTAAAAAACAGAAATTTATGGGCCTCCCCGGTGGCACAGCGGTTGGGCGCTGGGTTGCGATGCTGCCTGCAGGCTCTGCAGCGCTGGTTCGATCCCCGGCTGCTCCCCGGGCACCGGAGGAGGGTCCCACATGGCGCGCAGACCTCTCCTGCCGCCCGCTGCTCCCCTCAGCAGTGTACTTGGGTCCTTCTGCCTGCTCTGCTCCCCGCTCTGGCTCTGGTGAATTCTCTCACCCTCCCGCGCTTCTGACTGTACCCAGTGCTTGTATAAATAAATAAATAAATCTTTAAAAAAAAAACAAACAGAAATTTATTATTTCACAGTTCTGGAAGCTAGAAGTCCTAATTCAAGATTCAATAGATTTAGTTTCATTTGAGGCCTGTGAGGAAATATCTGCTCCAAGCCATTCACCTGGATTCTGATGGCTTGCTGGCAATATTTAATTTTTTAAAGATTTATTTATTTATGCATACCAGAACTGGGGTACAGGCCAGAGGTATGGGGGGGGGTGGGAAGATTCACCAGAGACAGAGTGGGGAACAGAACAGGCAGACTGACTGAAATACACTGCTCAGGGGAGCAGCAGGTGAGGCAGGAGATGTCTGCTGCGCCATGTGGGTCACCTCCCTGGCGGGGGGATAGAACTCATGCTGCATATAGCCTCATAGGTTGCGTCCTAACCCCTTGCACCACTAGTGAGGCCCTTGCTGGCAATAGTTAGCTTTTCTTGGCTAGTAGATGCACCACCGTGATCTCTGCTTCATTTTCACATGGTTTTCTGGGTGTGTTTCCAAATTCTATCTTTTCATAGGGACACAGTCCCATACTATATTAGGACCCACCCTAATGATCTCATTTTAACTTGGTTAAAAACCCTGTCTCCAGGGCCTCCCTGGTGGCACAGGTGGTTGAGACAGGCACTGTGAAGCTGTCCGCAGCCTCTGAAGCGTGGGTTCAATTCCGGCCGGCCGGGAAGAATCCCACATGGCGCAGCAGACCTCTCTTGTCCAGCCCGCTGTTCCCCTCAGCAATGTATTTCGATTGTCTGCCTGTTCTGCTTCCTTCTCTGTCTCTGGTGAATCCTCTCACCCTCCCGCTCATCTGGCCTGTACCCTGGTTCTTGTATAAATAAATAAATCTTAAAAAAAAAAGGACCCTATCTCCATATAAAGTCACATTCTGAGATTCTGGGGTTCAAGAACTTCAAAATACGAATTTGGGGAGGATACAATTCGACCCACAATTCAACATGGGTATCAAAGTTTTAAATATGCATAACCTCTGACTTAGTAATGCCACCATTGGCATTAAAAAAGAATCTGAAAGTCTGCACACATATTCTTAGAAGGGTATTCACCATACCACATGACATTATTATTTTTTTGTGTGTGTGGGACCCTCGCCAGCGGCCGGGGAACGAACCTGTGCTGCAGAGGCTGCGGGCAGCCTCTCAGCCCAGCACTTAACCACTGCGCCACCAGGGGAGGCCCACCACATGACATTATTGGAATCAACTGAAATATGAATAAGGGATTGGCTAAATAATGCTGTGCCTATATAATAGAATACTCCATTTCCATTGTTAAAGATGATGTGGATCTATATATATTAACATATCCAGAATATATTAGGCGTAAAAAGCACATTTACTGAACAGAGTTCCTATTATTACCCTTGTTGTATTTGCTAAAAGATAAACAAAATTTTGGAATAATACATTCAAAAAATTAATGTTTTGGAGAATGCTACCCAGGCCTTTCATCTCATTAAACCTTACATATACTTACATTTCAGTTAGTAAAAACAATGAACTTTTCTATTCTTAAAAAGCAAAAAGAAGTATTCAGTCCCCAGTATTCTGCTTTTAAACTAAATATAGGACAAGGTATTTTTACTTTTATTCTTTATGACTAAAAGAAACCTCTGTTTACCATTTAATCAGTTTCATCTTGTTCCATATGAAATAGTTCAGTACACACACACACATTTTGTTTTCTGAACTATTTGAAAGTAAGCTGTAGATATAACCCTTTACTTCTACATAGTTTAATTATGTATCTCCTAGTAAGGGCAATCCCCTATTCAACCACCGTTGAACAGTACCACTGTTAAGCCTATAAATATTAATAATATTTTCATAATCTCTAAAGTGGACTTCATATAATTTTTTTTTCCTAATCAGGATCTTAAATTTCATGTATTGCATTTGGGTACTCTGTCTCTTTAGCATTTTTTTCAAAGATTTATTTATTTATTTATTTATACAAACATTGGGGCACAGGTCAGAGGTGTGGGAGGGTGAGAGAACCCACTAGAGAGAGTGGGGAGCAGAACAGGCAGACAGACCGAGAATACTGCTGAGGGGAGCAGCAGGCAAGGCAGGGGAGGTCTGTCGCCGTGTTGGTTTTTCCCTGGCGGGCTGGGAATCGAACTCGCTGCGCCATCGGGAAGGCCCCCTTTTTAGCATCTTTTAATCTAGAGTCAGTTTTCTTGCAGAAGATTTAATATTTTGCATTTAAATTAATAATACATTTACAATTTATGCAATACCCCATGACATGAAAACAGTTTACTGATTTTTTTGAAAACATGTATGAGTTACCATTTTAAGTGCGTAGTTCAGTGGCACTTGTTACATTTACATTGTTGGGTCCATCTCCAGGACTCTTTCATCTTTCCAAACTTAACTTGATATCCATTAAACAATTCTAATCTTTCTAGTGACCTTCATTCTACTTTTTGTCACTGTGAATTTGATTTCTCTCCTATGTGTCACAAGTGGATGCATAGAGTACCTTTTGTGCCTGGTTTATTTCACTTACCATGTTATCTTCAAGGTTCAGTTCATCCACGTTGTAGCAACTGTCAGAATTTCCTTACTTTTTAAGGCTCAATAAGCCATTATATGTATGTATCACACTGTGTTTGTCCAGCCTCCCGTCATGAACAGTTGGGTTACTTCCACCTTTTAAACGATTGACTATGAAAAATACTTAACGGTAGAGAAAACGGAGCAATAAACATCGTCATCCAATTTGACAATTTTCAGCATTTTTGCCATTTTTACCCCTTTATACAGTATGCATTTCTCAAAAATTTAAAAGTGAACTTTAAAAAACAAAATCTCAATGCAATTTCCATGTTTAACAAAATAACAATTCTTCGCTTGTTTGGTATCATAATACTGGACCATAACCTAATTTCCCCAATTGCCTCAAACATGTCTTTTATAGTTAAATTGTTTAAATAAGCTTCACACACACATTACACTTGGTTAATATGTGTCTACGCTTTTTAAATTCGAGCAAGACACCCTCACTAAAAACAAACAAACCAACCCATTATCTTAGTGCAGAACAGACTCAATTGCTACACTCACACACTGACCGAAACCAGACCCTCGAAAGGAACCCAACACTGTATATTCTGAGGTTCCGAAATCTAGTTTTATTTAGAAATACTGCAAGTGGTTAAAAAGACACAGTATTTCTAAATGCGTATAAACCACACACCGCTCCATCCTTGTAAAACCTCCCCCCATCACAAAGTAGCGAACCACGATCTGGTCACAGAAGACAAGTTGTCTACACGGGAGGGGAGGGCGGGGTGGGTAGGCGGCCCCTTCCAACGCTGTGCTGTGGAAAGGGTTTTCAAGGTGTGTTTTTTTTTTTTTTAAGGTTTATTTTTATGCATACAGGAGCTGGGTACAGGCCATAGGTGCAGGGGGTGAGAGAATTCACCAGAGGCAGAGTGGGGAACAGAACAGGCAGACTGACTGAAACACACTGCTGAGGGGAGCAGCGGGCGAGCAGGAGAGGTCTGCCAAGCCATGGGGGTAGCTCCCTGGGCGGGGGATCGAACTCGTGCTGCAGAGGCAGCAAACAGCTTCACAGGTTGCATCTTAACCCCCTGCGCCACCAGGGCGGCCTGAAAAGGGTTTTCAAGTTTTAGAAACAAAGGTGACCAAATGAAAAAGTTTCCTGAGCCCCGCGCCAAGGGTGAGTCCCCGAGCACGCGGTGCAGAGGGCAGCGGACACTGACCCCCACACCCGGCCGCACGGGCAGCTGGAGGAGCAGCGAGGCCGCGGCGCTCCCGGAGAGGCCGAAACCCGCCCGGCCGCCCCTCCCGGAGCGCGGAGAGGCTCGGGGATGCTCCGGGCGGGTGGAGCCGAGCGAGGGGCCGGGGCACAACTCAGGGGGTGCCTCCGGCCGTGCGGAGGGCAGTGCTGGGGGCGGCCTCCCCGGGGCTGGCGCCCTGCGGGGCAAGGGTACCCGGCGCGGAGCCGCACAGCCAGGCCAGCCCGGAGCCCACGGCGCCCCGAGCCGGGCCGGAGACGCCCGGGCCGCGCCCCTCCAGGCGATTCGGGGGCGGGGCGTGACGCGTCACACCTCGCGCCTCCGCTGCGGGAAGTAGTCCCCGGCCGCGCCGGCTCCGCAGGGAGCGGAAGCCCGGGGGCCCTCGGAGGTTAATCCCGGGAGCGGCGGCCGCGCAGCCAATCCCTGCGCAGCAGGGCGTGGCTGCCCTGGGCCCCGCGGATCCCTCCGCCCGCCCCGGCTGTGCTGAGGCCGACGGAGCCGCCATCTTGGGTGCGGAGCTGTGATTCCTCGGCCCGTCTCTGCCGGTGGTGCGCCTGCTCGCGCGGGTGAGTGCGGCGGCCTCGCCGTCCGGGGCCTTGGCTTTTCTCCCTGTTGCGCTTCCGACGGGGACGCTCTCCACTGGGGCTAGCGATCGGGGTTCAGGCCGCCCCCGGTGGCTCGTGAAAGAAAGGGGTGGGGGACGTGGGGCCAGGTCGGCGGGCCGCGGCGGGGCTGGAGTCCGGGGCGGGCGGGGCGCGGCGGCCGAGACCCCGGCGCTGTCGGCCCCGCTCCGGGGCGTCTCTCCCCGGGGGCGGAGGCGCCGCTGCTCGGGCCCCGGCGCCAGTCGGTGACTGAGCCCGGCCTCCTCCTGCGGCGGCGACACCCCTGCCCCGCGTCTCCGGCCCGGAGAGACTTCTGGAGGCCGGGGCCTCCGGGGCCCCCCGGATCTGCGCGCCGCCCCCCGGCTCCCGAGCCGGGTTCTGAGCCGCCTGGACGCGGGCCCAGGTCGGCTGGAGGCAGTTTCTGCCCATTCCTCTCGCCGAAGCAGGCGGCGGCCTCTGCCCTTTTCCAGACCCTTGCTGGGCTGCCGGGACGTCTCGAGGGGCGCCCGAGGCCCCGGCCCGAGCCCGGCCCTCTTCGGGGTGCTGGAGGCGAGGACTTGCCACTCGACCTGCAGAAAGTTTTCCGGGGCCCGGGATCCGGAGCGTTGGTTTAATGACAGGTGGAGGCGAGAGACGGCCGCTCTCTCCTGTAGCAGTAACTACTGACAGTTGGTCCCAAGGCTCTTGGGGAGTCGTCATTTTTTTTTCTGTTACGCTTATGTTTGTACCCACAAGCCAAAGTGCATGGAGAATCTTGATTCTGTGGTTTTCTAGAAACCCTCTAGGATGGGAGGACTTGGTGATACCTTTCTGTGAGAGTGTAAGGATGTCGTGCCATCTCAGCGGTAGTGTTACATTTTAAAGTCATCCACTTACCTCGTTTAGTTATTGTTCTATCCGAATTAGTTGCTTTCATTCTTTTTCTCTTTTTTTTTTTTTTTTTTTTTTGCCGCTGGTTTCTAAATGTTCAGAATCCCCAACTTCAGTCTACTTAATTTAAGTTCTCTTTCCTTTAAAATCACCAGAATTAAGTCCCAATTACATGTAGTCTCTTCTGACTTCAAAAGAAAAAGACAAAACAAAACCGGGTAATTTAATAAAATAACTGAGAATGCAGAAAAATTAGTATGCACATGACTACTAATGTCAGCATTGTTTATATGATACAGTTGTCAAAAGGTTTGGGAATTAATAAAAAGATTATTACTAGGAAATTTTAGATGGTTATAATTAAAAGATGGTTAAAAAGACTATACCAGCTATTAAGTGATAAAATGATTCAATAGCGCTCAACGTCCATTATTACAACTTTAAAGATATGCCTGAAGAAGCATTTTTAGTAAAAAGTAGAACTTGTGAATTTCAGTTATGTTTTATACATTAATTTTATTGAAAAACAAAGATACTTTAATAATGCCCACACATTTCAGTGTTTCTAATCTCTTCAAGAAAACCTCTGAATTCTAGAACCTGTACTTGTGCATTGTATTTGATGCTTTTGGTCTTTCATTAAGTTTTCTGTCTTGATTAGTTTCATCCATGAGTATCTGACTACAGTTTATTGTGTGAAAATACAGTAAACTTGGCAGTCTATAAGTGATTTTAAGAATTTGACTATATTGCTTTGTAAATGCCTTCTAGATTGTTTCTACTCATGTCATGTCTTCATAACTGCAATATGGTAGTCATACCTAAATCTGTTCATATCACTTATTTTGTAAGAAAAAAATATTCAAGGTCTGCAGAGGCAAGCCAGAATCTAATCTGGAGGGCCTCTAACTTTGAGATGGCTTTGCCAACCTCTGCGTCTGCTCTGCCAGCAGGCAGCAACATCCCAGAAGGGGAAGAAAGATGGATGTCTCCCACTGCAGATAAACCTCAAAGAGAACAGTCTGCCAGTGAGAGGGACCCAAATAAGAACGTGCAGGGCTTTTGCCTCATTCCAAGTCTTGCAAAACTTGATGCGCTGAGGTTGATCTCAGGAGCTTGATGGCATTAACCTGATGGCCAAGATTTCATGACTCGCTGGCATGTCAGGCTGACAACCCAGTCCTTCATCAAACATAAGACTATTCACGCTGGGAAGAAAGTAGTTGGTGCCCATGAGCTTGTTGAAAAGTGCTTTGGGCCAACTGGCAGATATGTGTTACAAGGGAGTGTACCTTATACTCTGAAGAGTGTTAGCTGAGTGGCTGTTGTACACCAAAACGTAGCTTCTCTCATTGACCAGGAGGGAGGACAAGGATAAAAAGTATAAAAGTATATCGCCTTCTATGCTAATATTTTGTTTAAATGGGTTTCTAGGTTTGTACCTGGTGCCAGGTACAGCAAGGCTGATCCAGGCCAATGCCACAAGCCAGTTAAACCTTTCAGCAAGTTGTTTGGCATGGCAGAAAACCTTTACCTTTATGCTCCCAAATGGGATAGTAGCTGAGAATACCTACTGTGTTTATAAATGCTTGGCAACATTGCTTACCTACATCACCAGATCATTGGTATAGACATGAATGAGGGGTCATCTGTCGTGTCATCAGGTTGGATGTGATACTGATTCAGGATTCATGCGCTTCAGAATGGAAGTAATGTTCACTAGAGCCTCCTGGGTCATTGCTACCACCTAGAAGAAGGAGGTTGATAGCACCTAACAGGCCAGGATACCATGCAGTGTTGTAACCAAACATCTGCCACCACAGCCTCCCTGGTATAACCCTTGAAATGAGGTGCCGCATGGTGTATTATAGTACAACCCATTGCTCAGGTTGTATTATAACGATTGTATAATTCTAACACCCAAGCTTAGGACTGTAGTTTCACAGTACATATACCTTCTTGGAAAAAAATAAAATTTCAAGATAAAATAAATTTCAGATACAAAAATTTCCCAGTATATGAGTATCATTCTAGCCACTATTGACTGTTTTCTTCTCTCTTCACTTGGTACTTCTGGAGGTACAAACTCTAAAGCTGATTTCTTAGGACCTTAGGGTTTTTTTATTTTGTTGTTGTTTAGCTACTTTAGGTAGACTTTTCAGGATCTCTACTTTTGGGCATCTTACACAGTTACGAGAAATGCATTGTTAAGCAATTTTGTTTTTGTGTGAATGTCCAACTGTGCTTATACAAACCTGGATATTAATAGCCTACTACACGTTCAGGCTATGTATAGAGACTATAGTCATGTATAAGGCCCATAGTTGGCTAAAATGTCATAGGCAGCACATGACTGTATTTTGGGCAGCAGTCCTGAGCAGTTCCCTCCTCCCTTAGTGTGAATAACGTCTGTATCTATGGTTTTTACATGTTCTCTTACCCAGAATGGAGAGATGATTCAGTTTTAGAAGACTCATCCATTTGAGTGATAAGCAAGGAACTAGATGTTTGTTGGTGCCAATATTAAGGGTTTCGGTAAAGTGAGGGATTGGAAAGATCCAAGAAGGGCACGTGAAGCTTCTGAACAATGTGTGACATAATGGTCTTACACTAGTAAAAATAGCTGTAGTTCAGTAAATGTCAACAAGATAGGACACTGAGAAGTAGAATTGCAATCACTAGTTCTTAATCCTTTTACAGGGTTTATGTTGTAATTGTTGCTCTTATAGTTATTTTTTATGTTACTTGTCCTCATTCTTTTTTTAAAATTTTTTTTAGATTTATTTATGCATATAAGAGCTGGGGCACAGGCCAGAGATGCAAGGGGGTGAGAGGATCCACCAGAGACAGTGGGGAGCAGAATAGGCACACTGACCGAAACAGACTGCTGAGGAGAGCAGCAGGCGAGACAGGAGAGGTCTGCTTTGCCATGTGGGTTTCTCTCTGGCCTGCTGGGGATTGAATTCATGCTGCAGAGGCTGTGTTTTGCGTCATAGTGCGGTGCTTAACCCCTTGCGTCACCGGGGAGGCCCTACTTGTCCTCATTCTGTGCAGCCACTCTGGAAAACAGTATGAAGGTTCCTCAATTAAAAACAACTTCCACTTTTAAAGTGAGTGATTAGCTAAAGAAAGCAAAAACATTAACTCTGAAAGATACATGTACCCCCATGATCACTGAAATATTATTTACAATAGCCAGGATGTAGAAAACAGGACCTAAGTGTCCATTGGTGAATGGGTGGGAAAAGAAAATGTGTATATATACAATGGAATATTTCTCAGCCATGAAAAAGAATTCAATCTTTCCATTTGCAACAGTATGGATGGACCTTGAGGGCATTATGCTGAGTGAAATACATACTTTTACAGAGAAAGACATACTTTTATGATTTCACTTACGTATGGAATCTTAAAAAAAAAAAAAGGCCAGGCTAATAAATAAAAAAAGTAGGACCTCCCTGGTGGTGCAAGGGGTTAAGTCTCAGCACTCTGAAGCTATCTGCAGCAGGTGTAGCATGAGTTTGATCCCCAGCCAGGGAGCTGACCCACATGGCGCAGCAGACCTCCTGTCTCGTCCACTGCTCCCCTCAGCAGTGTATTTCAGTCAGTCTGCCTGTTCTGCTCCCCACTCAGTCTCTGGTGAATCCTCTCACCCTCCTGCACCTCTTGCCTGTACCCCAGTTCTTGTATGCATAAATAAATGAATCTTTAAAAAAAAATAAATACAAAGAGCACATTGGTTGCTGCCAGGAGGAGGAGAGGGCTGACATAAGGGGTGGGTGATGGGGTGAAGAGAGTCAAAAAGTACAGACTTTCACCTATAAGTCATGGGGATGTAATGTAGAGACTAGTGACTATTGTTAACCTGTACTAATATTTGAAACCTGCTGAGAGAGTAAACCTAAAAATTCTCATCAGGAAAATTTTGTAATTATGCATGGTGATGGATTTTAGTGATTATTTTTATAATATATACAAATAACAGATTGTTTTGATGAAAAAAATCTTGGTATTTTCCTGTCATGACTTGTGACTCTATTAGACCACTCAATATTGTTATATTTTATCTTTGTGACAATATCCAAACCTGGCTGAAGAGGACAAATAATAAATCCCTAAGCACCATTTTTTTCTTTGTGGCACTTAACCGCAGTTGCTTTTTTTTTTTTTGTAGTTACTGTTGTGAGTAACTTTCTCTAACTAGACTATAAACTTGGTGAGGGCAGTAATTATGTCTTTTTTCCCTTACCATTATATTTCTAGGGCTTATCTCAATGTAGTAGGCAGTAAAATGTATCTGTTCAAGGGTGTTAAACTATATATATATATATATATATATATATATATATATATATAGTGTTAGGGTTTTTATTTTTAAAGATTTATTTATTTATACAAGAACCGGGGTACAGATCAGTGCGGGAGGGTGAGAGGATTCACCAGAGACAGAGTGGGGAACAGAACAGGCAGACTGACGAAATACACTGCTGAGGGGAGCAGTGGGCGAGAAAGGAGAGGTCTGCCGTGCCATGTGGGATTCTCGCTGGCTGGCTGGGATTGCACCTGCACTACAGAGGCTGTGGACAGCTTCACAGTGCAGAGCTCAACTGCCTGCGCCGCCAGGGAGGCCCTTGTTTTTTATTTTTTATTTATTTATTTATTTATTTTTTTGTGGGACCCTCGCCAGCGGCGGCTGGGGAATGAACCGGCGCTGCAGAGGCTGTAGGCAGCCTCGCAGCCCAGCACTCAACCGCTGCACCACCAGGGGAGGTCCTTGTTACGTTTTTTAAAGGCAAAATCATATAGTAGTATGTGATTAAGATGTCCTCTTGGGGGTAAAAATCACTTCTGTTTGAGAATCACTCTAGAATTTTAGTCTTTGCCAAAAAGTACTGTAGTTACCACTTTTTTTTCAATATAATATATCCTTTTGGAGGCAAGGATTGTGCCTTTTTAGGTCCAATATATACCCAGTGTCTGACATGGAGACACCCAGTAAATATTTACTGAATGGATAAACATAATTCAGTATAATGAATCCAGATATTTTGTGTCACACATACAAGCCCCATTGCAAACTGGGTTACATTAAATGTAGGATAAAGTCTTCTGAAGATAATTTCATTAAAGGAAAATAGTCTGCCTTTTCTGTTTATGCGTACGTGTACCAGTGTTCCTAGTATTGTTCTTCAACTTACATAAATTTTGTTTTCCTGTTCCATGGTACTTTGTTAGACCTAGCTTTTATTTGGACACTATATGATCTGAAGTTCAAATCCAGAATTGAGAGAAATAGAAATTGTCCAGAATTGAGAGAAAAAGAAATTGTGCGTCTTGAAATGGAATGCACAGTGGTCAGTACACAATGGTATACACTAAAGTGTTGTGGGTGAGGGGGTGGTTTTGTTGACTGTTCAGTGAAAACTTCGGTAAATAGTCTGTTGTTGGATTTTATAGTGTGCCGCCCCCCCCCCCCCCCCCCGCTTTGGCCTTTTCACCCTTTGTTTCTCTCTCATAATTTTAAACTCTTTTTTTTGTTAGTGTTGTTTTTTAAAATTGAGGTATAATGTTGGTTAATAAAATGATTCAAAGGTACAGGTTCATGCCTCGTCAAATGTGTTACCATACCACAGCTACCACCAGGGCACCATTGGTTGGCCACCTTAGTCCATTGGACTTCTCTCCCTTTAGAGTCCCCTGTATCTCTGCACATAAGATGTTAATGTTATTTCTGTGATCTTGGGCAACACCTTTTTCCCATAGGCTGAGACTTGATAGGAGGATTTGAGGAATTGTGAGAATATGCTTGAATTTGAATCTAATTTTGATCGCATCACTACTCCTGATGAGATTTTTGGGGTAGTTAGACCACTTTTATACCAATACATAGATACTCATTTTTCATTCATCACCAGGTTCTTTTAGCTGTGCCTTCAAAATAGATCTCAAGTTTAATCACTTCAGTTACCATTACTACTAATTACCCCAGTCTGAGTTATTTCCATCTCTTCTGTGGTCTATAGGAAGAGTTGTCTTGGTCCTGCTTCCATTATTATCTATTATCCCCCAATTAGTTATGCACACAACAGCCTAAATGATCCTTTAAAATGTGAATTAGGTCATGTCACTTGCCAGATCATGTCTTAATATCAGAATGGCATTAGGAAACCATTCTGGTTTATAGTGTCAAATAATCTATTTTTAAACTGTTTTTAGTTTCTGAACTAAGTGTAACTTGAAAATTGTCACTGTGCTTATCTTTTTTCCAGGAGGAACAGCACAGCATGCTGGGCTCTGGATTTAAAGCTGAGCGTTTACGAGTCAATTTGAGATTAGTCATAAATCGTCTCAAACTGCTGGAGAAAAAAAAAAGTAAGTACTGCGTGATTGTCTTATATTTTCTTTCCTAAAATATGCCATTGGAGTCTAGCACCCCAATATTTGCTCATTCAGTCTAGTACTGTAAAGTTTTAGGGATCCCATAGCTTTTTTTTTTTTTTTTTTAACATGTCTTTTTTTTTTTTTTTTTTTTTTTTATAGAGGCATGCTTTATTTATTTGTTTGCTGGTTTTGTTTGTTTGTTCTTGTTTATACATGCACTGGGTACAGTCAGAAGTGCGGGAGGGTGAGAGAATTCACCAGAGCCAGAGCGGGAAGCAGAGCAGGCAGAAGGACCGAAGTACACTGCTGAGGGGAGCAGCGGGCGGCAGGAGAGGTCTGCACGCCATGTGGGACCCTCCTCCGGTGGCCGGGGAGCAGCCGGGGATCGAACCGGCGCCGCAGAGGCCGCGCGCAGTTTCGCAACCCAGCGCTCAACCGCTGCGCCACCGGGGAGGCCCCGGGATCCCATAGCTTTTTAAGACTTAAATACATTTCTGCCCCACTCTGTGAGTAAGACCGAATCACTTTATTTCAGGGAAAGGGGCATATTCTGGTGCTGTGGAGTAAATAATATGGTGGAAGTTTTTGGCTACACAAATAATAGTGTTACCTAGACAAAGTAGCAAGGTAAAGACTAGATGGGATAGGATTAGATTTGCTCAGGGAGCCTGAGCAAGGATGTAGTAGGAATATCTCCTCCTCTCTGTGGGGGTGGCAGTCTATGTGTAGACCAGGGCGCAGTGTACTGCTGCTGCATGACTGTCGTTGGACTTGTGCCTTAGCGGAACTGGCCCAGAAAGCAAGAAAAGAGATTGCCGACTACCTGGCTGCTGGGAAAGATGAACGAGCCCGGATCCGAGTGGAGCACATTATCCGAGAAGACTACCTCGTGGAGGCCATGGAGATCCTGGAGTTGTATTGTGACCTGCTACTGGCTCGGTTTGGCCTCATTCAGTCTATGAAGTAAGATAAAGTGTATGAAGTAAGATAAAGCTCTATTGAGCTTTAAAAATTATACCTCCACTGAGGTATAATTGACAGAGAAAAAACTATACATATTTTAATATATCGTTTGATGAGTTTGGACATGTGCATACACCTGTCTACCATCCCCACAATCAAGGCAATAAACATTTATCATCTCCAACCGTTTCCTTTGCCAGTCCCCACCTTTCTTTTTTGGTAAGAGCACTTAACATGAGCTCTAGCCTGTCAGCAGCTTTTAAGTGCATAATATATTGTTGTTTACTTGAGGCATAATATAATACAGCAGATGTCTGTCATTTAGTCATCTTGTATAACTTTAATGAAGTGAGCTATTTTGAGTCAACAATCTAATTGGAGAAAAAGGGAAGGTAACACTAAGGGGCTTTACAGACCACCTTATTTCTTACTATTTGCTTGAAGGCCTGATCTTAACATAGACAACTGTTGAAAAAAAAATACAGAATCTGAAATCAGAGACTTAGGTTTGGGTATTGACTGGAAGACTAGAGTTATTGTGAGAATTCTGTGAGATTTGTGAGGTGGCTTTAGAGGCTATCAAGCATATAATACAGATGCTAGGGTTTTGTTGGTTTGTTTTAAAGAACGTTAAATTTTATTTTTACCCTTTAGGGAGCTAGATCCTGGTCTGGCTGAATCTGTGTCTACATTGATCTGGGCTGCTCCTCGACTCCAGTCAGAAGTGGCGGAGTTGAAAATAGTGAGTACATATGGTTTCAGTGATGGATATAGTTTTTCATTTTGTTAAAAAGCTTGGTTGTCATAAATCATTTCTAATTACTTGACCAGATGCGTTGTGCTCTTCTCAAGTTGCCTTTGAAATAGATTTTGAATATTTGCTTTTTCTTCCTTTTCGGGCCTTTTATTATAAAATAATGTTTTGCAAACTTGAATAATTTTTTTAAGGAGCAAACTTTCATGTGCCCCCCAAGTACATATTCCATAATTTCTTTATTGTCATCCATCGATGGGCATTTAGGTTGATTCCATGACTGGACTGTTGTGAATTCTGTTGCTGTGAACATGAGAGTACTTAAGTGGTCACACATTTACAGTTTTCATATTTTTATGTAAATCCTAAAAGTATATTGCTGGATCATATGGTATATTCATTTTTATTTTTTTGAGGAATCTCCATACCATTTTCTGTAGAGACTGCTCCAGTTTATATTTCCACCAACAGTGGATGAATGAATGTTCCTTTTTCTCTACATCATTTCTTGCTAGCACTTGTTTCTAGTCTTTTTGATCTAGGTCATTCTCACAGGGGTGAGATGATATAGTTCATGGCTTTGACATGCATTTTCTTTTTTTTTTTTTTTTTAAGATTTATGTATACAATAACTGGGGTACAAGCCAGAGGTATGGGGGGAGGGTGAGAGGACCCACCAGAGACAGAGAGGGGAACAGAACAGGCGGATTGACTGAAATATACTGCTGAGGGGAGCAGTGGGCGAGTCAGGAGAGGTCTGCTGTGCCATATGGGTCAGTTCCCTGGCCAGGAATCGAACTCATGCTACAGTGGCTATGGATAGTTTCATAGGTTGCAGCTTAACCCCTTGTGACACCAGGGAGTCCCTGATATGCATTTTCCTTATAATTGATGTTGAGCATTTCTTCCATGTCTGTGGGCCATCTGTATGTCTTTTTGGGGAGTGTCTATTTAGGTCTTTTGCCTGTTTTGAGTGGATCTTTTGGTATTGTTACTGAGTTCTTCATATAGTTTGGTAAATAGCCCTTCCTTGGATGTTTGATGTGCAAATATCTTCTTCCAGTTCATAGGGAAGGCATCTAATTCTTTTTTTCTTTTCTTTTGGCATCTAATTCTTATACAGACTTTTAAATTCATTCTCATTTTCAGTTTCTCTTATACTCCTTTATACAAAGTTAATTCCAGATGAAACCAAAATTTACATGTTATTTATTTTTAAGATTTATTTTTATCTATTTATGCATATAAGAACTGGGGTGTAGACCAGAGGTGCTGGGGGTGGGGTGGGGGGAGGAGGTGTTTGTGTGTGAAAGGATTCACCAGAGACAAGAGTGGGGAGCGGAACAGGTGGATCTACTGCTGAGGGGAGCAGCAGGCGAGACAGAGGTCTGCTGCGCCATATGTGGGTTAGCTGTCAGACCGCAGTGGTGATAGTAGAGACTGGGCCACCAGAAACCTCCCCTTACCCCCCTTATTTTAAAGCTCTTTAGTAGCTTTCTGTTGTTTCTGTGATAGAAAGGAAACTCCTAACATGGTAGGTATACCACCACCCTACCTTACTTTCCCTGCCACATTCCTCCCTCAGGCTCTGCATCAGAGTCTTTATTTTGGCTTGATGATTGGCCCTTTTTTTCAGCCAGAGGCCTTTTAATATGCTCTTGTCTTTTTCAAGGAGTGCTCATCATTCCCCTCCTTTATCCTTTCCATTTTGGTGAAGTATCACTGTTCCATAAACCTCAGCTGACTTTTCTGATCAGATCTGATTCTTCTGTTATAAACCATTAATAGCATGTTTTACTTTTCCTTGGTTGCACTTAACCACAGTGTCATTCTGTTTGTACCATTAGTTGTATGATTTAATAGTGACTTTTCCACAGAGACTGTAAAAGACTATATAATATTTTGAGTGCGTATTATAATGATCATAATAGCTTTGGTACATAGTTGTGGCTCCATAGGTTGAGAAATATCTGAATTGAAAGCTTGAGGCATTCTCTAGGCACAGCTTCCACGTTTATTTACTGTTCCTTTTTCTCTATAGGTTGCTGATCAGCTCTGTGCCAAGTACAGCAAGGAATATGGAAAGTTATGTAGGACCAACCAGATTGGAACTGTGAATGACCGGGTAACAAACATACTTGTTAAACATGAACAATGGGCAGGGTGAAGGCAGGTTATTTTTCTTGCCTGCAGTGATTCTAGGAGGTGCCACTACCGTGGCAGAGTTAGTCTAGGCTGCACATTTCATAGTGAGAGTGAGATGGTGGCTCTCTGGGGCAGTGCAGTCAACTTAACCCCTGTCCCGTACCTCTGATTGTGAGGTCCTCTGTGTCCCTTGTGATTTGTGGTGAAAAGAAATATTTAACTGGGAGGAGCCTCATGTTTTCCCACCATTTACCTAAAAATGAGAGGAGCGAAGTAAGACATATTAGGCTTAACCTGGTTGGTATAGCTTCATATTAACTGTGGGTCTTTTACTTACACAGCTAATGCACAAACTGAGTGTGGAAGCCCCACCCAAAATCCTGGTGGAAAGATACCTGATTGAAATTGCCAAGAACTACAATGTGCCCTATGAGCCTGACTCTGTGGTCATGGTAAGTCCAGTCTTTCAGACTGGAAAATGCCCATATTCTAACCCAAGTTTGTGTGGGAGTTTATGTCTTGCATATTTGTATTTTTGTTTGGGTGACTGAAAGAACTCTGAAAAAGTACAAACCTTGAGTCAAATACAAAGCAATTCATTATTGCTGTTCTTCCATGAAGTTCAAGGAATTGAGAATCTCCCTTATATTTCTAACAAGAAATACCCCAAGTCCAAATGAGATCCTGAAACTTATTGGGTCCTAGCCACGTGTCAGACATTGCACAAAAAGCTGCCAGTACAAAGACACATAATAACGAGGGCTTTTCTGCAGAGGCTCACAGTGTAAGGAGGCCCGATGAGCAAAAAAATAATCAAGCAGCAGTTAAGGTTGATGGGATGCTCTGGTTTGCTGCTCAGGCACCTTTCCCCCACTGTAAACACACGCATTCTTTAGGACAGCAGCATTATTTCCCGAACTTCTGGGAGTGTTGGTGACTAGTGGCTCATTCACAGCTGAGTGTCCAGCAGGGCGGGGGTCAAGGACAACTGCAGCAGGTACAACCTAGCTTCTCCCTCCACCCAGCCTTGCCTCATTCACTTCTCCACAGGTCTTTGTCCCATGACACCTTCCTGGGGAACCTGGCCTGAAGTGTGGTTTTACAGTGTGGGTTTCTTTCTCTTTCTCAGGCAGAAGCTCCTCCTGGGGTAGAGACAGATCTTATTGATGTTGGATTCACAGATTATGTGAAGAAAGGGGGCTCTGGAAGAGGAGGAGGAGGGGGCGGATTCACAGCACCAGTTGGTGGACCTGATGGAACAGTGACAATGCCAATGCCAATGCCAATGCCATCTCCAAATACTCCTTTCTCGTACCCACTTCCAAAGGGACCGGTAAGTACACATGTAAATCAGTACAGGTGTAAAGTATAGAAAATGTAACAGATAAGATGACGAGTTGGTTCTGTAAATATATTTAGGAATTGTAGGTTGTCAAGAGGATTTAACAGTAAGAACATTTGGTATTAGAACTTAGTACTGATTGGGATTGACAGGAAATCTTTTGGTTCAACTGTAGTTAATGAAGTGGGGAAAATCTGGAGAGATGGTGCTACGAAAAATCCATAGGTTCCCTGGACATTTTTGGGATCTGTTATGGGAACACTAATAGCTTTTTCTGAAAAGTGAGTAACAACCACTTATTACTAGATAGAAAAGCTTCCTTTGTAGAAAAGCTAATGATCATTGCTACTACAAATGTCTGAATAGAGTTATTCCCTTTTAGACAGAGGAGCAATTGATTTAATAATTAAAAAAATTTTTAAAAATCTAGATTCCTTCTGATCATATGTAAAGACCAAATATAATCTGAAGCATTCCAGATTTTTAAAAATGTCTTCCTATATATAATATATTCTATATATTATATATGTATTTCTCCTGTCCATACACAAACCTTAGAAATTACAAGTTGGGGGCAGTATTTCTGATATTGCCTTTCTCCTCTTGCAGTCAGATTTCAATGGATTGCCAATGGGGACTTTTCCCAATATTCATCCACCTCAGATACCAGCAACTCCCCCATCATATGAATCTGTAAGTGCCCCAGCCTCTTTTATAAGCAGCAGAAGAGTGAATCCCGTGAAGAGAGCAAAATGATGGCTACAGGGAAGGCAAAATTTTGATCAACTTCTAGTACCAACAATCCTTTTGCTTTGGATTCTTACGTTGCTTAACCATTACCCTGGAAATGTGGAGTGGTGATGGGGGCAGCATTATTGGTGGCAATGCTTTGTCTGCAGTTAAGCCAGGAATCAGAGGGGTGCTGCAGATCTCCTAGAAAATTCCAGTAGGGTACTTAACTTTTTCTTTTTCTTTCTTGGAATGACTAGACAGAAACATAGTAAGCTGGTGTTTATATTTTAATCTTGTAGTTAAAACTGACTATATACAGCTAATATGGAAGTGATGTCTTGAACTGTAGGTGATTATAACAGCTTTGGTTTATAATTAGATGACTTGTTTTCTTCCAGCCTTGTTTCCTCAGCTAATGTGTGCTTTTTGAGACCTGCTCCATCTGATCAATTTACTGAGAAAACAAACTAGGCACATGCTGTGGACATTACATACAGAGATGCCCTGAACGTAGCAATGTTCCTGAACTTGCTTAGTGTTTCCTTTGATTTTTATCTTGGACCTGAAAGTTTATGTTTTGGTTTTCAACATGTTGTAGGATTGTCCACAACTATTTGTAGGAATGAGGTGTAAGATAATCAACATTTGAGTACTCGGTTCTTGGAGTGGTTTAATTCTTTCTCTCTGGATGGAAGGTGAAGGTGCCAAATTTAAGAGAGGTGTGATGGTGCTATAAGCTTTTTCTTTGCTTGGCAGTTAAGAATTCAGCATGGTATCTCTCTGGTTGGAATATCAGAGAAAAGTACAAGGGATGGAAGGATGTTTTCTTTTTTTTTTTTTTTTTTTTATAATTTTTTTTTTTAATTTTATAGAGGCATGTTTATTTATTTCTTTATTTTATTTGTTTGTTTGTTTTGTTTATACATGCACTGGGTACAGTCAGAAGTGCGGGAGGGTGAGAGAATTCACCAGAGCCAGAGCGGGGAGCAGAGCAGGCGGAAGGATCGAAGTACACTGCTGAGGGGAGCAGCGGGCGGCAGGAGAGGTCTGCGCGCCATGTGGGACCCTCCTCCGGAGCCGGGGAGCAGCCGGGGATCGAACCGGCATCGCAGAGGCTGCGGGCAGCTTCGCAACCCAGCGCTCAACCGCTGCGCCACCGGGGAGGCCCATCTTTGTAGCAGGTTCTGTTGCTTCTGCTGAGCTGCTTGGCTTTTGAAAAACATAGGGACATTTGGTACTGGTATTTTTCCCAGTGATACCATTCTCCTGTGGTAACAATCTTTGTGTTTCAGGTTGATGACAATGCTGATATGAATGTCTCTTCTGCACAGATTGTTGGTAAGTGTCAGTCAGAAACCCTCAAGGGTCATAGCTGAACTCTCTGCTGCTCTTTTCTCATTACTGCTCCCCCCTCAGGATGGTTTTCTTGTTCTTGGCATTCTCCCCACACACCCTGTCCTCTTCCCCCTGCAGTATGGCAGAACAGAACTCAGGATTACCCTCTTCCACAAAGAAGAGACTTTTCTCGGTCTTCGCCCTGCCCCCGCAAGTCCCAAGTCTCCTGTTTATATTAGCAGCATCACTCTAGTTTTCAGTCACACTCAAGTTCTTTATGCTCCCGCTGCTTCAGCCTCCATTATGTCAGGAAATACCTCTTTTTTAAAATGGGACCGTTAAAGAGGAGAAGTAGGCAAAAATCATAAATGAACATAGCTCAGTGACTTCACAAAAATCCACTCAAAATAAAACACTTCCAGAGAGGAGATAAAATTGGAGGCAGTTTTGAAATACAAAAGTCTGTTTTTAAGAACCTAAGCAAAACATAACAAAAGCAGATCCTTGAATGACGTTTCATTCAACACTTGCCAAGCTCTAACATAGGCAATTAGATCATCGTAATGAGATGGCATTATTTGCGGACTTGCTGTATATATGTGTGTATGTGTATATACCCTGTAACTGCCACCGTAGGAAAGGTAGAGAGTATTTCCATCACCCCAAAAAGCCACCTCCAAAGGTAAGCACTTCTATTTTCTAAAACTATAGTTTAGGTTTTCCTGTTCTAGACCTTACATAGAAATGGGAATGCACAGTATATAGAGGGGAATGATTTTAACTTGTAAAATATAGAAAGCCAGAAATACATATCAGATCCTGTGAAAGGGAACCATTTATTTAAATGTATCCCTGTGTACCAAGGTCTTAAGCACTATAATTCTTAAGAGAAAGTGAAACTTTTTCCTCACCAATAGGAAATAAAGCAGCTAGGAGTCAGTTCCAGTTAGAGAATGTAGCTCTTAACTGTCCTGCAGATTTGACCTTTAAAAATTAATGTTTCTGCCAAAGGGGTTTGTGGGCTTTGAGGATCTGAGACACTTCTCTGGTGTTTGTAACTCTGCTTCTTACCCTACATTAATTAGGTCCTGGACCCAAACCAGAAGCCTCTACAAAGCCCCCTCCTAGACCTGTGGACGTATCGTATGACAACTTTGTGCTACCAGAGTTGCCATCTGTGCCAGACACACTACCAACTGCATCGGCTGGTGCCAATACCTCAGCATCTGAGGACATTGACTTTGATGATCTTTCCCGGAGATTTGAAGAGTTGAAAAAGAAAACATAGGCCTCTTAAACCAGACAGTGTCCAAGTTCTGGGAGTTGAGACTGAGCAGTTTTTCCTTGTAACAAAGAATCTCCATGAAATTCTGTTTCATCTCTTAACCATCACTGAGCACACTCCTTCTGGGCTCTCTTCCTGCTCTACCAGATTCTGCTGCTTTCCAGTTCTTTGTTGCTCCTAAGAGACTATCGGTTGGACACTCTGAGGCTGGAGCAGCCAGCTCCTGGCGCCTGTGCTTGTCCATTTCCCGTCCATGTGGTCCCAGGTTCTCTCCTTGCCCATCCCGCCACCCGTCCAGAAGGGTGTGAGAAGGTGTAAGCACTGTGGGGAGAGCTTGCAAGGTGGCTGGGCAACGAAGAAGAGCGCTTCATGAGTCTCAGCCCTGTGCTGAGATTCTAGACCTAGAAACAAACCGCTCTATTGAGTGGGATTCATGGTTAGTGAGAATCAAGGCCAAGTTGTGTATTTTCTCACTCGAATAGGAATGGGAGAGAAAATGACTCAGGAAGCCATTGTCACAGTTCTTGGAAGCTGGGTCCTCTCACTGACATATACACTACTCCTTGCTGCAGGGCACTGTCCCACCTGGATCCAGTGGCAAAAGTTTATTTGGAAAGTTGAAGGCCTCTCTTAGTTCTACTGGATTCTCAGGGAGCCCTCTGTGGCCTTTTGCTTTATTTTGAGTGCTGTTTTCCTTTTACCACAGGACAGCACTGTAAATTCCTGTTTTTCCCTATAGCGTGTTCTGTTGGATTACTGGCAAAGGAAGGTCAGGCCACATACTGGACAGAAGTCACCATTCAAGATTAAGGTGGGCTTCCAGTTGCCTTAATAGAAGTACTCAAGTTTCTTGGGTAGTGAGCTGGAAAGCCTACAGGAGAAGAGGGGTTCCTGTTTTCATTTGAAAACTTTATAATTAAGAGAACCTTTAAAAATTGATCTCAGATACGATTTCGGTGCCCATGTGGCTGTAGTAGTTCATTGCTTTCCTGGATAGAAGAGACTTACTGTTACCTACATGCTCCTCTGCCCCCGTAGCTGAGACCATCCTTCACAGGGATGGCTTTGGGATTGGAAGGTAAGACTTTGGCTCCTGTGTAGCATATCTGTACACTTCAAGCAACTTTAATGTTTTTGATTGGTTTGTATCTCTAGCTCAGTAGGTGACAATAAAAGTAAAGATTCTGTGCTCTGCTTTCTCTACTGCATTTTCAAATGATGAGGTATCAATTTGGGTTTTAGTGGAGAGTATTTAATTTTTTTTTTTAAGAGGCATGTATTTTTATTTGTTTGTTTGTTTGTTTGTTTGATTATACATGCCCTGGGTACAGTCAGAAGTGCGGGAGGGTGAGAGAATCCACCAGAGCCAGAGCAGGGAGCAGAGCAGGCAGAAGGACCGAAGTACACTGCTGAGGGGAGCAGCGGGCGGCAGGAGAGGTCTGCGCGCCAGGTGGGACCCTCCTCTGGTGGCCAGGGAGCAGCCGGGGATCGAACCGGCGCTGCAGAGGCTGTGGGCAGCTTCGCAACCCAGTGCTCAACCGCTGCGCCACTGGGGAGGCCCCAGTGGAGAGTATTTTAAACAAAAGACCATGCTAGCACAAGCCAGAGCCAGACCTCACCGTTGGCTCCCTAGGTAATGCAGAGGCCTGCAGTAGTAAGAAGCCCATTTCCATTGCTTTCTCCATTGTGTATTTACGCCTGATGTCATCTATGAGTTTGCTTGGTTACTGTTACAGGTAACAGCCCTAGTATAGGACTCCCTATCAGCCAAATCTCAGGCTTTTTATCTTTTATTTTTAATAAGCTGCAGTGAGGTCACATCTGACTCATTCTTGGAACATAGGTGGTGAGTGTTCTTTGTCAGCAGAGGTGGTTGATCTTGTATCACTCTTGCAGCTTTAACCTTTTCCTAATAGTGCCAAGAACTTGTTGCCAAGGGGATTTTGACTCCTTGCTAACAATTAAAACTTCTAAGTTAGATTATGCAAAGATAAGTAGTAAGCCAGACTAAGTAAATTAGAATAGTTCACCTTTTAAAACTTCATTGTGTTCTGTTGCACTGGATTCCTAACAAACTCGAGAGCTTCTGTAGCAGCACGTTTATCAGTGTAGCTTCTTTCCGAGTCTGTTTGAAAGCAAAAAGGTAAGGAATTGTTGCTAATGTTAGAGAAAAGTACCAAAGATACAAAGAAATTGTAAATATAAATAGTGAAGATGTTGTAGAGCAACCCCGATACAAAACGGGGTGCCTGACTGTGGGTCCTCACCCGCGCGCCTAAAAGGACTTATCAATGCTCTACTGCAGGCACACGTGAAAGGTTAATAAAAGGTTTATTTACAAGGGAAGGGGAAATGAGGAAATGTACAGCTCTGGGAGAAAAGCGGGAGACAAAGTTTTAAATGAGTCCTACCCGATCCGCCGATCTGGAACCCCAAAATGGCGCTCTGAGAGCTGGCCGCCAGCCAGGAGCGGTGAAGCCGGGAGGCGAGCGATCGCGAGCCAGAGAGAGCCCTAGGCCCACGTGTTTGGTTTTTTATATCCAACCTGGCTGCCCAACTCCACCCTCAGGTCCCAGCCACCCTCCCCTTGGTGGTGATGGGATTTGTCTTCCCCAATGTCCTGATGGTTTTAGTCTGGAGTGGGGGTGGAGTCCACAAAGCCTGTATGGGATTAACTCAGGACATCACTTCCCCCTAACAAAGATACTATTTTGTTTAATTTACTGTCAGGCATTGGAATGATAGGTTTTGCTACCTAGTGGTTGAGGGCAAGCTCTTTAGAGGATAGTGGCTAGAGCACTTGGCAATTTGGGTTTCCCCAGAAAATGGTTGGCAGAGCAATGATGACAAATAAAAAGGGATATGCTGATAAGCTACATGGTCAGCCTATAATCCTAACAGCAGTATAGTTGAGCTTTTCCAGTGATAAAGCATCATGATATAATTTATTTTGCAATTACCAAGTTAGAGAATTACCTACCTTAAGGGACTTTCTTTCTTTACCAAAAGTCATTAGAATGGCAGAAACAAAAAGGTTAATGATCACAAGTCCCATCAAGATCACACTGGTGAGGATCAGGAAGACACCCAGGACTGGGTCTAAAGCAATAACCTGGAAAGACAATAAAACACTTTTGAGTTTAAACACTGACAAATTAATTCTACTTTAAAAAGGTAAGTTAATGTGCTAATGTTTGGATATACTCACATAAAACAAACTGGTGGTAACCAAGGAGAAAAGCAAAAATATTAAGAAAAATACTTTTGAGTGGACAGAAGAACAAGAAGGATAACTAAGGGTATAAAAATATGATTTCAGGGCTTTCAAAAGAAAACAGGTGAGTTGCAATGGAATTATAAATGATTTGCAGCCCATGTAAATTTAGGCAATTCTGGAAAATACAAACTAAATGTGGAAGCTTCAAAGAGTGAATTCAAGAATAAATACATACCAGAAATGATAACGAAAACTCTGCCATACCAGGAACCTTCTATTCTAAACAGAGAAACATTCCAATAAAATCTTAACAGGTTAGCTAGAGAAAACAGGCCTTTACTGTGGGTTTAAAAAGTTTTGTTTTGTTTTTCCATTTTATTTTTAGAAGTGTCTGAATTTGGCCTTTTTTTTTTTTTTTTTTTTTTTTTTGCTTTTCAGCATAAGGTCTTTCAAATTTAGGGCTTATTAAAATTAAGTTTCCTTAACATTCTTTTTACATTTAATAAATGGTGTTTAGAATTTGTTAGCTTATCCAATTAATTACCTTTCGAGTCTAGGTTATCAGAATAAGCCTTGATAAAAATCTTGCTAATTTTATAAATTTGAACTGTGTTTTTGTTCCCCTGATCAAAACTATTCAATATATGTGCTAGTGTTTGGGCTCTAAACCTTAGGAGATTCCTAGCTTTACTTTTTTTTTTTTTTTAAAGATTTATTTATGCATACAAGAACTAGGGTACAGGCCAGAGGTGCAGGGGGGTGGTTTGCGGGGAGGGTAGAGTGGGGCGAGAGGATTCACCAGAGACAGAGTTGGGAACAGAACAGGCAGACTGACTGAAATACACTGCTGAGGGGAGCAGCGGGCAAGTCAGGAGAGGTCTGCTGCACCATGTGGGTAGCTCCCTGGCTGGCCGGGGATTGAACTGGTGCTGCAGAGGCTGCAGACAGCTTCACAGTGCTTCGCTTAACCCCTTGCACCACCAGGGAGGCCCCACCTAAATTTACCTTTTAAGTTGGAAGGCTGAGGTGTATATTGGTAGTCCTTTGGGGAAAAGAATCCACTCTATGAAATAAGTATATATTGATTATAAACAGAGTTCAACCTAGAACTATACCTCCCTATTTTTTAAAGTCAAACTTCTATTGTACACTTGAAAGGGCCATAGAGAAAGAAGCAGCAAATCATGTTAATCTGGTCAGATAAGAGGGTGCCAGTTAGGTTCCGTGTCCATGACAATAAGGTTAAGGATGTGAGCAGTGAATGTGGGACTCCGTACTTACAAATGGGCAGATGTATAAAAGTAACAACCACTCAAAAACTATACTTAGGCGGTACATAAAACTGAATGGCAAAAAAAAAAAAAAAAAAAAAAAAAAACGGAATGGCAAAGGATCTATCTCCTTTTTTAGTGTGCAGCAATGCAGCAGGGGTGGATTTAGAAGCAATTCTCCTTCCTAGTTAGATTAAACCAAATAGAATTGTATTGGGTCTTTCACCTCCTTGTGTGGAGTGATTCCCATCAGGAGGCCAACAACAGTCACTGCTGAACTGAAAAAAGTTCTGTAGTCAGAGATGCTCCATCCAAATAGCAGGTTAAACTGAAAAGGAGAAAGTCCAGTGAGAGGGTGTGGAGAGGAGGGGAGCCCATCTGCAGTTCTGTGCGGAGGTAATGGATGACAAGGCCAATGTAGAAGGCATGGGCTAGAGGCCATTTAAATCACTGTATCTAGGTGGGGGGGTCCAGTGGGTCATTACCAGGGCCTTGCTGGTGGATGTGGTGAAGTAACATACATTTGTGGAGGTGTAAACCTGTACCCCTAAGGCATATATTGTGGTGTAAACATTACCTCAATAAAGTTTTTACAAAAATTGCTATGCCTAATAAGTTCCTTTGTATTGTGTATTGTTAAGTACTGCATTTTGCTGTTTTCATGTAAATTATATCTTTATCCTGTGAGCTAAGTTTTATCCTCATTTTAGAGATGAGTTTAATTATAGTTAAGTATGAATTTATAACTAAAACCAGTTTTTTACTCCACTGCCTTTTCTCCAACACTCATTGTCCATTTGCACTGATGGTTTTCCACACAGTGACTTAAGTAGTGTGATTACAAGACTCTAGTATACAAAGGAAAACAAAGACACTGGGAGCGGGGGCTTACAGCAATGGCATAGCCTGTCAGCAGGATCAAGAGGACCAGCAAGAAGCCCACCACCTCGTCCCAGGATCGGCTCAGTGTTCTGCCAATAACCTGCAGCCTGGGATTATGATGTAGCAGGTTCCACAGCTGAAGTGTTGCCAGTAGAACCAAGAATCCCACAAGGTAGGTGACAGCTGAGTTTACTTTTATCACCTCGTAGAAGCTGATGAACCTGTACCAAGGAAGGCTGACAGTTACTGAGTGTGAACTGTATGCCATCATCAGTTCCTCATGGCAGTTTCTCCAGCATGCCCACTGCTGAAATGCAGCTGCTCTCAGGCCTTTAGGTCAGAAACCGATATATGAATGATTTGTGTGGCCGCATACCTTGTGGATGTGAGAGTATTGGCAAAAGGCTGCATTGTTTGGCTGGCAAGTGTGTCATTGAATTCATCTTGGAACTCAAGACCAGCCCCCACTACGCTGGTGTGTTTTCTGTTGCACTCTGCATTGTTCTGTGGCAGTAGCCATCCATGTAACAGGCTCAACAGCACTGAGTGAAAGATCATAAACTCGGGGTGAATGAGGAGTGTTAACAATTAAATTTTGTTATATGTGAGAGGCATTTTTAGTTTTCTGCTTTATCAACTAGGTTACTTGGAAAGACACACTCCCCAAGCCACCACCTCCCATTATGAGCAATTTGGTACTCAATCACAGTTCTTTTATTGTTTAAGACGGAGGCAATGCCAAAGAGCAGGCTGGATGGACCTCAGCTGCCAACCCCCACACAGAACCACTGTCCCTATATTAAGAACCCTCTATAAAACGACCTGGGACGCTGCCTCAGGAAAAGTTTTAAATGGATTAGTGGTGCAGCATGTTGGCCACTAGAAAGATTATACTTGGTCTGGGAAATAGCTTTTCCCTATGGGAAACATCAGAGAAAGTGCCCATTGGGTACCTGAATTTATGTTGGTATGAATGAACATCCCCACCAGAAACCAACCCCATTCGGATTTAAAGGACGGGTTTGTTAGGGTTTTATTTAAGAAATTTTAGCTACATGATGCTTAGGCTTTATTCCTTGGCTACATTGTAAAATGACCAATTCTAGATTCCTGGTGTGTGAAATTTAAATGCTTAAGCCTTGATGAGCACTTACCTGGAATACAGTGAAGGCAGAAAGTTTTTTAACCTGATGAGTGGTATAAATGGTTTCTAGTTAATTGTTTTCTCTCCTGTGTGCATTAGTCTGAGTTTTGTCCCAGATCTAGTAGGGGAGTAGAGGTGGAAGGGGAGTTTGCGAGAATACTTGTTTGTAAACAGTAGACTTTTGACACTGAGTAGGAATACCTTGTACCCCTCAGACTCCTTACCTGTCCCGGTCATAGCGGTATTGTGCCATGTTTTTCTTAAGAAGAGAAAAAAGCTTCATGTTAAGTCCCAAGCTGATAAAACTAATGAGGATTATGCTCATGTCCAGAACATTTCTTTTTCTAGTGAAGAATCTCCATCTCTGCCGTTTTAGTCGGCGACCCTAAACACACACACACACACACCAGTCACTACTGCTCATAGAAATGTTAGAAACACCAGCAAAGCATTCATCTGGACACCTGTCATATTTAACCTGAACCCAATGGGTTATGCTCTGTGCTCTGTAATTACCCAGCTGCTGCTTCTGGAAAAGTTGGCCTCTAATACAGCTTTAATTAGTCACATTCTTTTTCCTGTTGCTTAAATTTAATCAAACTTCTAAATTAGTTATTAAGCCTGAAAACAAAATATTGTGTTTATCTTAAAATATATTCTTTGGGTGCAGTCATCTGTATTTTTTTGGTTAGTATTTGCTGTGTTCACTGTATTTTCAACCTCTTGCTATTACCTTATATAGGAGTAATACAGCTGTACAAATGTATTCATTTAGAGAATTAATGCTACAGAAAATCAAAAGAACCACTAGGTAGAAAATAAGTTCTTTAACTGTATTCAGGTTCTAGAAAAGTCCTAGTAATAGCTCATTGTAGAGTTTCCCAAATAACACCTGGCAGTCTTGAGAATTTACACCTAACATTTTCAATTCACCTGTATGAAGGCATGGTAACAGATGAGTAGATAATAGATGACTTGTGAGGTGACAAACCAGACAAAATCCTTCTTCGATGTCTGAAGGAAAGTTAAACTGTCCAGTCTTACAGAAGTAAAGAAGGCACCTGAGAATAACAAAACACCTGGAGTCAAGAGTCCTTAAAACTTTTGCCCTCTTCCCTTCAAATTGTCTCTGAAATAACCCCAAGAGGTCGTCATACCCACATTGTTGGACTCCACAACCAGAGTCACTGCACAGAACAGGTTTACGTTAGCATTGAAGACCACAAATTCCACAAAAAGGCTTCTGGTGCAGTGGTCTAGCCAGTGGTTCTGTTCAAGATGTTGTAGCATCCTGGGAAAACAGAGAAGGATGGGGCCAGTTACTTCTCCATTCCATCCTATAACGGAGGGGCCTGCCATGGCATTTCCAGTATCACTCACATGCCAGGTAGGAAGCTACATTTCCCAAGGTAGAATCCCCATAAATTATTTCATGATTGCTGCTGCCCCCACTAGTGATAAATAAATATAAATTTAGAAGATTGAAAGTGAAAGTCGTCATAATAGCATGAAATAACACAGTGAAGGCACACACACACAAAAAAACAAAACCCAAGGTTAAACATTCAAGAAAGCATATTTGGCATTTAAAGTCTGAGGAAGGGCCTCCCTTGTGGCGCAGGGGGTTGAGTGCAGCACTGTGAAGCTGTCCGCAGCCTCTGCAGTGCCAGTTTGCTCCCCGCCGGCCACAGAGATGCCTACATGGTGAGGCAGACCTCTCCTGTTTTGCCCACTGCTCCCCTCAGCAGTGTATTTCAGTCAGTCTGCCTATTTTGCTCCCCACTCTGTCTCTGGTTAATCCTCTCACCCTCCCACACATCTGGCCTGTACCCAGTTCTTGTATAAATAAATAAATCTTTAAAAAAAATATAAAGTTTGAGGAAGAATTAATCTTATATGATGTGTTAACTATTTCTATTGATAATACTATTAATCTTTCTAACAGCTAATCAGTTTTGAGAGGGGAAAGAGATCAAAATGCCCATTATTTGGCATTATTTTTGAGTAACTTCTTGCTATAGATTTAAATGAGGTGGGCCTTCCCGGTAGCGCAGCGGTTGAGCACTGGGGTGCGAAGCTGCCCGCAGCCTCTGCAGCACCGGTTCGATCCCCGGCTGCTGGGCGAGGGTCCCACATGGCGTGCAGACCTCTCTTGCCACCCGCTGCTCCCCTCAGCAGTGCACTTCGTCAGTCTGCCTGCTCTGCTCCCCGCTCTGACTCTGGTGAATTCTCTTGCCCTCCCATGCTTCTGACTGTGCCCAGTGCTTGTAAAAATAAATAAATCTTAAAAAAAAAAATTTAAATTAGGTAATTTCAATCTCTTCATTTGTGATTTAGTAATCATTTTAATTCAGGCTTTTTCATATATATAATGAGAAAGACTCAGCATTAACGTAGAAAACTACTCTGTAAGTCTATCAATTCAACTTTGGCATTTGCATTTCGATTTTGAATTGATCATATGAGATAGTATTTCTTTTTACATTTGAAGATTATAGTTTGTTCAAGCTGAGTTACCTGATTTCAACTATAGCTAAAATTGAAATTGGTATTTGTTTTGGGCCTCCCTGGTGGCACAAGGGGTTAAGTCTCAGCACTATGAAGCTATCAGCAGCCACTATGAGTTGATCTGCAGCCAGGGAGCTGACCCACATGGTGCAGCAGACCTCTCCTGTCTCATCCACTGCTCCCCTCAGCAGTGTGTTTCAGTAGACCCGCCTGTTCTGTTCCCCACTCTGTCTCTGGTGAAGACTATACCCCACCCCCATACCTCTGGCATACACCCTAGTGCTTGTATGCATAAAAAAATTAATCTTAAAAAAAAAAAAGAAATTGGTATGGTTTTTCTAGCTGAGAAAAAGAATGAGTTTTGCCAAATTGCCACACCCACACTATCCTCTGAAGAACAAAGAATTTTTATTTATTTTTAAATTTTTTTTAAAAGTTTTTTTTTAAAGATTTATTTATTTATTTATACAAGCACTGGGTACAGTCAGAATTGCGGGAGGGTGAGAGAATTCACCAGAGCCAGAGTGGGGAGCAGAACAGGCAGAAGGACCGAAGTACACTGCTGAGGGGAGCAGCGGGCGGCAGGAGAGGTCTGCGCACCATGTGGACCCTCCTCCGGTGGCCGGGGAGCAGCCGGGGATCGAACCAGCGCTGCAGAGGCTGCAGGCAGCTTCGCAACCCAGCGCTCAACCGCTGCGCCACCAGGGAGGGCCCAAGAACAAAGAATTTTTAAACTAAAAGATATATGTTCTTAAAAGTATAACCTAAAAAAGGGTCTGAAAAGTGTCATAGACAGTACAATAACATTACAATGGCTGATGAAACTACTCAAATGGATCCTAAGTTCCCAATTGTCCTAAAAACGG
This sequence comes from Talpa europaea, assembly GCF_964194135.1. NCBI lineage: Eukaryota > Metazoa > Chordata > Mammalia > Eulipotyphla > Talpidae > Talpa > Talpa europaea. The sequence continues at coordinate 10,358,535 of NC_140084.1, read as the reverse complement.
ACATCAGCAAACATCCTGGCCTCTTATTTGGAGCTCAGGCTGGCTTACCTGACTGCAGTACTGGAGTTTCTTCCCAGTCTCACAACATATCCTCCTCCTGAGTAAATGGCAAATTCCCCTTGAATAGGATGGCTACCCACTGTCTCTTGATTCTGATAATGCCAAATGCTGTCTGATTTTGTGATGTTTGTATCAGGAGGTCCCCAGTTAACCCCATAGTTCTCTGTATCCTCCTGAACATGGTGAGATGGGTTCACTTGTTCTTGGGGAGATACTGTAGTTGGAAAGAGGATGGCACCAGGAATGCGAATCTGACGAAGCAGAACATTGCCCAAAAGCAAGGAGTTCCCATCAGTAATAAATCCTAGTAAGAGAACACACATAGGAAACTTTTAACAACTGCCTCATTAAGTCAGTAACAAACTGCACACTTTCACTACTATTTTTAAAAAAAAGCATGTTTGGAGTTATTAGCTAATGCAAGCAGATAAGAAATAAGAGGAATCAAAATAAAGGAGAAAGTGAAATGATCAATTTGTAAATGATAACAGATTTAGATAAATTAAGGATCATCAACTGAAAGATGATAGCAAGATGGAACAGGAGGTCCCCTGCTTATATCTCCCTCTAACAACAATGACGTGCGGCTAGCCATCCATGGACAGTGTCTTTGTGGGAGCTTGGGATTCAGGTAGGAGACTGAGGACCATTTTGAGAAGGCAGACCCATGCAGGTGGCTGACTCACCCATTATGTCCTGGCTCTAGATTCAGAAACAGTTCTATACCCCTGCAGACTCAGCTACAGTCCCACAGACCTCAGTCCTGAATGGTTAGTAAACCAGCTCCACACCCTCTCAGCTGTGGTGCAGAAGCCCTGAGAAGTGATCATGCCAAATTCAGTCTGACAGTGGATCCTGAAATGGTTCTATTGCTAGGCTACACCAGCCTGTGCTAGCCACAGTACACAAGCAGCCCGGCCAGTATAGGGCTCTCCTGGGAGACACGCCCCAGAAGTAGGCCTGTTGACTGCACCTAACTACAAATCCAGAAACTGCCCTATAATCCAGCTCCAGTCCTTCCTAGCCACAGTCAGGAAACATGCCCAGGAGGGGACCTGGCAGGAGGCATCACCATCTCTCCCTCTAGAACTGGGTCTGCAGACATTGGTCCTGACGGTTGGTCTGATGAAGCACTGGGAGTTGGTTCTGGCCCCTCTCTGCCATTGTACAGGCCGGTCCTGCTTGCCCAGGGACCCACCCAATGATCTAGTAGGAGCCCTCCCTTGGGCCTTGTGGGACCCAACACACCTGGTAACAGCCCCACCTTCTGTGGACCCCAAAGCAGATTGCCATGCCAGGGACAGCCCGACTGAACAAGGTTCTGGAGTCAGTCCTGTCTACTCATGGACCAGATAGGAGCTACCTGACCAAGACCCTGCTAAGAGGCCCATCAATCATGAAACCCTCTGTGGATCCCGCAACAGACACATGACTCAATTCCAACCCAGTTTAATTGAGATTCTGGAGCTAACCCCTTCAGCCAGAAAGCTGCAAGGTCTTTACCCTGAAACCAGTCTGTTATGACTGGAAAAGGCATTTGGGCCTCAAATGTGCACAACAATGCAAGGCTTTATGGGTCACAATGTCAAAATAAACTCGACATCTCTAAGGGAAAATAATAAAGCTCCAATAACTACCTCAAAGAAAGGGAGATGTACAAATTGCCTGACAATTCAAAACAATCACTGTAGGGAAAAATACAAGAGAACACAGACAGCTAAATGAAATTAGTTAAACAATGCATGAACGACATCACTTATAAGGGAAATGCAAATTAAATCCACAATGAGGTAACACCTCACCCCTGTGAGAATGGCTTATGTCAAAAAGAAACAACAAATGATGAGGATGTGAAGGAACACTCATCCACTGTTGATGGGAACACAATTCAGTGTAGCTTCTGTGGAAAACAGGAAGGATAGCTCTTAAAAATATAAACATGGAGATCCCATAGGACCCAGCAATAACTCTGCTAGAATATGAAAACTCTAATACAAAAAGACTGAAAACTCCAATGTTCACAGCAGCATTTTCCGCAATAGCAATAGCTCTTACCTCTGTAATCCCCATACAGGTTAGGAAGGAGGGTGCGATTGGCCCAGGGGTAGAAATGCTTAAGGATTTTTATCTCTGAGAAACCATGAGAAAAGCTCTTCCAAATAGCTTGATGGAGGTAAAATCTATTGGAGTTCTGTGCAGAGTAGACTGTAGTCATCAACAGGGCAAGAAAAAGGATTTGTACTGGTGGAAAGGTAAAAAATATCATGGTTGAGTGGTTAACTTAGAAACCTTCTATACACTTTTCTCCCCATATTTTTCAAATGAAAAAAAAAAAAAGGTTCATCCTAACAATTATAAATGCATAAGCCAACACATGTGGCTCTTAGTGATATCAACAGACATCGACAGATCCTCCCCACAATGACCCCAGCACTAAGTTATAAATTTTACTTAAGATACATAAAATCTCATAAAAACCACCCTTCCATCATGTTCCCTCTTCTTATTCCCCACTCCATCTGTGGAGACTATGGAGTCCATCTATGTTCACAAGAAGGGAGAGCATGAAAAATCATCATTTGTCTTCTGTGGTTGAGAGAAGCCAATAATCCAAACTCTAGAGGCACTGAATCAGCTACACTGCCCTTAAAGAACAGACATTTTCCAAAGCTTATTCATTTTTCCTCCACCCTGTGAGGGAAGTAGGTCAAGTTGTGCCATTACATTTAGGAGGTAGAGAAAGTGATTTATTCAAGCACATATTTATACCTGAGGACTCTAACTTCAAGAGTACGTCCCCTTAGCATACTACCTCATTTACTGAAACGCAGACTTTTTCAAGGTGAGCATTTTAAGATACTATTCCCCCTTTTACATTTTTCAATTTATCGTTACTCCCTCTTTCCTCACTGGGAAATGTGCTACAGAATTGACATACTAACATTTTCTTCTCCATACCCCAAATATCTCCCATCAGCTTGAGGATTCTGGTCTCTTTCACAGTTCTTTCTGGGCACTTAATTGGACTGTCCATAGCTGGAGCTACATAGACGGGGTTGTTCATATCTCTTGAGCCAGGTGATGATGTGGAACATTGTGCTGTTGAAAAATTCAAATGTGGACCAAAAAACATTAAATTTCATTAAGCAGTTATTCATCAGCATTTGTTGAACATCTATGAGTACCTGCAGGTCTACTGAGGTACACTGCTGAGGGGAGCAGCGGGCGAGTCAGGAGAGGTCTGCTGTGCCATGTGGGTTGCTCCCTGGCTGGGGATTGAACTCGTGCTGCAGAGGCTTCAGACAGCTTCATAGGTTGTGTCACCAGGAGGACCCCCATGCAATTCTTAATTAAAAAAACTCACAATAGGGCCTCCCTGGTGGTGCAGTGGGTTGAGCATAGCACTGTGAAGCTGTCCGCAGCCTCTGCAGCACGGGTTTGATTCCTGGCCAGCCAGGGAGATTCCCACATGGTGTGACAGACCTCTCCTGTCACACCTGCTCCTCCCCTCAGCAGTGCTTTCAGTTGTCTACCTGCTCTTCTCCCCGATCTGTCTCTCGTGAATTCTCTCACCCTCCTGCACCTCTGGCCTGCATCCCAGCTCTTGTATAAATTAAAAAAAAAAAAAATCTTTAAAAAAAAACCCCAAAAATGAGCCTCCCTGGTGGCGCAGCGGTTGAGCGCTGGGTTGCGAAGCTGCCCGCAGCCTCTGCAGCGCCGGTTTGATCCCCGGCTGCTCCCCGGCCACTGAAGGAGGGTCCCACATGGTGCGCAGACCTCTCCTGCTGCCCGCTGCTCCCCTCAGCAGTGTACTTCATCGGTCTGCCTGTTCTATTCCCCGCTCTGGCTCTGGTGAATTCTCTCACCCTCCTGCGCTTCTGACTGTACCCAGTGCTTGTATAAATAAATAAATAACTCTTAAAAAAAAAAAAAACCCAAAAACTCACTATCCAGTCTTCTTTAAGCAAGACATGTATTATTTACATGATTAAAACACTTAATTTTCCTGCGACCAGCTTTTTTGGTCTAGCATTGTGTTTGTGGATTGCTCCTTGTGATAATAATAAATAGGTCTAGTTAGTTATTTAGAGAGGAGACTCAGGTGTGGTGACTGAATGTGGGTAATAACAGGATCTTAGGACTTTGCTGACGTCTTTTAAAGAATGGTGATGCTCTTAACTGAAATGAGAATATACAGGAAAGAAGTGGATTTGTGGGGTAGGCAAATAATTCCATCCAGGCACATATAACCTGAGATACCTGCAGGTATTTAGACACTTGACGGTGAGCAACTGGAAACAGCACCTGGGTTAGGTGCAAGGAAGACTGAGGCGATCTAGAGCACAGGTGAGAGTGGAGGCGTGGAGAGAGGGTTGACCCAGGGAGGACAGCACTAGTAGCCTGGCCACAGGCTTGGTTAGCCCCAGGCAGAGTAGGAGGCACCATCGGCTGACTGGAGACAAGAGCCCTGACTGGATGACTTTATCTGAGTCAATGAGGTGCTGCAATTTCACTGTGGCACTCTAACTTGCTCTTTGCAAAATTAGATCTTAGTTGTTAGAACAACTTGATTACCCAAGAGTGCCAAGATCCTCCTGGTTTGTTGTTCCTTCTCTTTGTTGAGCCATGGCATCCTGTTCAGCATCAGTGAGAATAATAAAGCCAGTGAGATCACCTAGGCAGGAAAAACACAGAAGAATCTAATGAATAGATAAGGCAGGATCCAAAAAGGTGACATCATGATGTAAAGGAGAAGTGGACATTATTAATAAAGTTCAATCATTTTCCTCTTTATTTTTATGAAAGCCTGAGATTAAGTATTTTCATATTTTTTGGGGCAGAATCATCGGGATCTGATGGGGTCTTAGGAGTCTGAGGTTAATATGTGTTTTTGCTTATAGTCCATAATATGCTTGATTAGGGAAGCTTAAATTATTAAGTGATTTGTGATTTGCAGAAGTTGTTCAATAACACCTGTCCTTGGAAGGCCTTTGAATAGAGAAGATAGCCATTTTAAAAAAGTTCCCAGATGAAGTCTGTTATGCTAAGTAGTCATGGAATCCTAGCATTAAGAATGAAGTATCTGTTAGGGGAGACAAGTATCTCCCACTCCTTAAATTTCTGTGTTGGGTAGGAGAGTGAGCCATTCCTCAGGAGAAAGGCTCAAAGGTGAAGTTCCACACAACCACCCCTCCCCTGACCTGTGCAGGTGATTCGGCTGTAGCTGCTCTGCCCAGATCCCCCAGGGTAGCAGAGGGTTGAGACCCTTCTTTCTGTTTCCACTTTTGTAGTTTAATGAGCTTGAGGAGGCAATTCTGGAGTGTCTGCTCTAAAGACTGAAAGTTGTTCTCCAGTGGAATGTCTCAAGGACTAGATTTTTGGGATAAAGGCATAAACATGTATTATCTTTTCAAACCTTACACATTTGCTAGATCCTTTGCTGCAATGATACCTGTAATTAACACATCCACTTCTACCTCTTCTGTTACTCTTTGTATATTTTTCCAATTTTTTAAACTGAAGTAACACGTGTTAATATGTTAAATATTATAAGTATTTGCAAAAGAAGAAAAATTAGAGAAAAAACCCTTAAAACCTGGAATATATCCTTTTCATTTTTGTCTTAAAATAGCTGTACTTGCTATTCACTTCATAACATTTTCTGTGGTGTTTGCAGTGGTGGCTTGGCATTTCATTAGATGGAAATGGTTGTTTCCTAATATATATTAAACAATGTTCTATTTTTAGACATTGAAGTTGTTGCCAATTAATTTTATTATTATAAACCTGAATTTCCTTGAAGAGATACTTAGAGGTGAAACTCACTGAGCAGAGGGATGCAGAATTTGAAGATTTTTACTGCAGACTGACAATTTCAACAAGCATGAGCATCCATTTCCCCTGTCATCACATTGTATTACCATCTTTCTTTGCCATTTTAATTTTACAAAATCATGTTTATTAAAGTAATGTTGGTTTACAACACTGTATATGTCTTAGGGGTACAAGCTGACACCTTTACAGATGTCTGTGACCACCAAGCCCATCACCACAGCCATCCACCATCGTTCAGTGAGCCCATCTTCCCTTTGTTCTTTGCCCCTACTTGGCCCTCTGATAACCTCAGTTCTGCAGCCCAATTTTAAGGTTTTGGTTTAGTCTGTTCCTTTGTTGTTGTTTTTTTATATTTCACATATGAGGAATTCATCTAGTATTTGCCTTTCTCTCTCTGACTTATTTTGCTTATTATAATCCCCTCCAGTTCCATCCATATTGTAACAAACATTCTTTGTCATTTTTAACAGCAAAAGTGGAAAGTTATTGTTCTACTTCTAAGATCAGGAACAAGATAAGGATACTCACTTTTTTTATTTAAACAAACACCTGCTCTTTATTTATTAATTTTTAAAAAAGATTTACTTATTTATGCATACAAGAGCTAGGGTACAGGCCAGAGATGTGGGGGTTGAGAGGATTCACCAGAGACAGAGCGGGAAACAGAACAGGCAAACTGACTGAAATACACTGCTGAAGGGAGTAGCGGGAGAGACAGGAGAGGTCTACTGCACCATGTGGGTTGCTCCCTGGCTGCCCGGGGATCGAACTCATATTGCAGAGGCTGTGGATTGCTTTATAATGCGGTACTTAACCCCTTGCACCACCAGGGAGGCCCAAGGATATTCACTCTTACTATTATTTAACATAGTATAGGAAGTCTTGGCCAGAGCAGTTAAATAAGAGGTACCCAGATTGGAAAGAAGAAAGTAAAACTGTTACTACATGTGGATAATGTGATTTGACACACAAACCCTAAAGACTCCAGCAGAAAACTTAGACTAAATTGTAGACTACAAAATCAGTATTCAAAAATCTGTGTATTCTATCTGCAACCAATGCCCTAACATAAAGAGAAATGAAGACATCAACATAATTTAACAAATATTTATATTTAACATATACATATTTCTTGAACTTTCTTGTCCAGTCCTCTCCAGGACACATGCATCGCCAATGCATGCAATCACCTGGGAGGCTTTTAAACATGCTGGGCCAGAGATTATGATTTAGCTGGTAGGGAGCAAGGCCTGGGCATTAAGAATTTTCAAAGCTTCCCTGGTGTGCTTGTGTTTGCCTAGGCCCAACTTCTTGGTTTCTTAAAGCAGAGGCAATTCTGTCACTAAAATGCAGATCTTTGAAAAGTGCATAGGTCAGACATGTCGGTTTCTTCAACAAATATACTGTAAAAAAGTAGCAAAAATAGACAATGAGAGAAAAAGGGAGGAGGAAACAATAGGTATGATGTTAGAGAGACACCCACTAACTGCAACACAACTACAAAATGAGCTTTGAGGCAACTGGGAAAAGCTGAACATTGATTTTTCAAAACTGTGGCAAAATATATACAATGAAAATCCTTAATATCTTAATCTTTTTAAAGTGCATAGTTCAGTAAAGAGTGGCTATTAAGAAATTATTGCTAGGGCCTCCCTGGTGGCGCAGGCGGTGGAGTGCAGCGCTGTGAAGCTGTCCACAGCCTCTGCAGTGCTGGTTCGATCCTTGCCGGCCTTGGAGCAACCACATGGCGATCAGATCTCTCCTGTCTCACCTGCTGCTCCCCTCAGCAGTGTATTTCATCAGTCTACCTGTTCTGTTCCCCACTCTCTCTGGTGAATCCTCTCACCCTCCTGCGCATCTGGCCTGTACCCTGGGCTCTTGTATAAATTAAAAAAAAAAATCTAAAGAAAAAAATTATTGCTATTTAGGCATGATAATGATTTTATATTTATGTTTTTTAAAGAGTCTATCTTTTAGGAATATATGAATATTTGGGCCTCCCTGGTGGCAGGGGTTAAAGATACAGTGCGATCAAGCTATTGCCAGCCTCTGCAACATGAGTTCGATCCCCGGCCAGGGAGCTGGACCCACGTAGTGCAGCAGACCTCTCGCCCGCTGCTCCTCTCAGCAGTGTATTTCAGTAGATCTGCCTTTTCTGCTGCCCACTCTGTCTCACTCCCCACTCTGTCTCTGGTTAATCCTCTCACCACCCCCCACCCCATCCCTGGCCTACACACCAGTTCTTGTATGCATAAATAATCTTTTTTTAAAAAAAGAAATAAATGACTATTTATGGATAAAATGATACAAAGGCTGGCTTATTTTTTCCAAAGTAGATGAAACGAATTGGCCACAAATTGATAGTTAAAGCTGGGGAACAGCACCAGGCCCATTATACAGGTCTCTACAGTTTTAAGTTTGATAACCCCCCCCTTTTATGTTTTACTCTCTTCACCATTCCACCTGTGTCCACACCCCATCTGCCTCCCACCCCTTTAATTAAAAGTTTTATGTTGCTTATTTTTTCCTTCAAAGTAAGCCTTCTGTTGCTACTGATTTCCTTTTATTTATTTTTTTGAAGATTTATTTATTTATTTATACAAGCACTGGGTACAGTCAGAAGCACGGGAGGGTGAGAGAATTCACCAGAGCCAGAGCGGGCAGACTGAAGTACACTGTTGAGGGGAGCAGCGGGCGTGGCAGGAGAGGTCTGCACGCCATGTGGGACCCTCCCCCAGCAGCCGGGGATCGAACCGGCGCTGCAGAGGGTGCAGGCAGCTTCACAGTCCAGCACTCAACCGCTGTGCCACCAGGGGAGGCCCACTGATTTCCTTTTTATTTGTCCATTTAAACTATTTTTTTTTTTAAATTTATTTATTTATACAAGCACTGGGTACAGTCAGAAGCGCTGGCGGGTGAGAGGATTCACCAGAGCCAGAGCGGGGAGCACAGCAGGCAGACTGATGAAACACACTGCTGAGGGGAGCAGCAGGCGGCAAGAGAGGTCTGTCGCGCCATGTGGGACTCTCGCCAGTGGCCAGAGATCGAACTGGCGCTGCAGAGGCTGCGGGCAGCTTCACAGCCCAGCGCTCAACCACTGAGCCACCGGGGAGGCCCTCCCTTTAAACTTCTAATCCTTTTTAGCTGTACTTCTACTAGCCTATCAGTGTTGTTAGTTTTTTTCCTGTGATTACTCCACACAGATATGACAAATCTCACTCTGCCTTCTTTTTGTGCAAATTGTTGGAACTATTATGCATTTAATCTGACACCCACAGACCTGGGTTTCCCGAACTTCCAATTTCCCCCACGCCGGCATGACCCGTTTTTCACTTACCTTTATTGGCTGGCTGATGAAGATATTTTGAAGCACTGAAAGTACCAATGATATAACCCAGCTAGTGGCTTGATCTTTGCTCAGTTTCAGGCTGTAAAGTGCTGTAAAAAATGCTGCGGCCAGGCTGGTGACACCCAGAACAAGCCAGCAGATGTAAGTCAGACATCTGGGCAGGCTGCGAGAGGTGAATGTCTTTCCTTCTTCTGGGCTCAGGATGGGGAAGCTGGTGATCTCCCTGAAGAACATAAGTTGAAGGAACACAATCATAGCTAACAGATGAGAAAGAGGTTTGGGAAGATGCCAGGTGCTAAAGCTCGGTGTGGGGCATTACCTGGGTGAGCCTAGCTCTGTGGGCAGAGTACTTGTTTCCAAGAGTTCCTGGAGTTTCTGCAGTTGGCTGACTGCATCTAAGAAGTTACAAGTCTGGCCAGCTAGGCTGGAGCCCCATGTGCTCAGGTGACACTTCACCTTCTGCAGAACTCTGTGCAGGTAGCGGCAGAAATGATGATGGTTTTCAGGAACCACTGGAAATACATGCCCAGTTTACACTTTAACAAGTAGAGTTCAATAAATAGTAATTATTGGCAGAAATTGGCAACTCATGAATTGGGGACAGCATTAAATTTTCCAGCCAATAGACATCCACAGTGTTACTGTATTCTCTGTGTGCACTGATGAACTTGAGCAATGTGTAAGAGTCTACACTTTGATTTATATTTCAGAAACCCAATGGAGCTTTTTCACAGCATGGTAGTACATGTGACCTATACTAGGTAAATGCCCAGGAGGCATTTACCAAGTATTATTATATTTGAGAATCCATAAATTGCATAATCTCACCATTTCCTTGAAGAAAAGGAATAACGAGTCTCAGTAACTTCCAACAAAGCAGATAGAATATGAGGGTCTGATACAGAGAACATTCCTATGGGATCTTCCTGATCCTTTACTTTGTGTCACCAGATATACTGTCTCAAAAGTCACTAGAGGGATCAAAGCTAGCAGTTCTATAATGAGAGTCTGAAGAAGAACATGTTGAAGGCTGTCTCATCTCGAGAGGTATAGATAAGTAAGACAGTAAGAGGTGAGCAAGGGGGGGGGGGAGAAAAAAAGATTAGTTACTAAATCCTACTGAACTTTACCATTTGTCCAATAGGATTCCACCTGCTGATGACAACCTGGACCTTCTAAGTGAGAATGAACGAGGCTGGATAAAAGTTTCACGAGCTTGTTAATGTCGCAAGAACTCCATGAAGATTGCTCACTCTCTGAGAGTCTGTATGTCTTTCTCCTGAGCAGGAATCCAATGGTTTCCTTTAGTTCCTGAATACAGCACCATGTTGAGAAACATTAGTCTGTTTTACATCACTCAGGACTAGTAGCAATTGTAGATGGTGATGAGGCTGATTCTCAACCCAGAGGGGCATATGCATAGGTAAAGAACTTCAATTTATCGTTTCGTTACATTTTTCAAGGTGACTTCTTGAAGCTTTAAAACTATTGTTCTGAGAGAATACAGACTGAAAGAAGGGACAGTTGGATCCAATATCCAACACTAAACTCCCAGGTAGTGCACTCTACATCCACATTCAATTCTCAGGATACTTCGTAATCCAAAGAAAAACCAGAGACACAATGGGTCAAAGCTCAGGGGACAGGAATTAGGGAAAGGCTTCTAAGGAAAAGATGACCCCAAGAGCCTTCTAAGAGATGCTTTCTTTTTTTTTTTAAAAGATTTATTTATTTATTTATTTATACAACCTCTGGGTACAGTCAGAAGCGCGGGAGGGTGAGAGAATTCACCAGAGCCAGAGCGGGGAGCAGAGCAGGCAGAAGGACCGAAGTACACTGCTGAGGGGAGCAGCGGGCGGCAGGAGAGGTCTGCGCGCCATGTGGGACCCTCCTCAGGTGGCTGGGGAGCAGCCGGGGATTGAACTGGCGCTGCAGAGGCTGCGGGCAACTTCACAACCCAGTGCTCAACCGCTGCGCCACCCGGGAGGCCCGAGATGCTTTCTATTACAGGGGCATCAGCAGCATGTCATTGACCTAAAACCTGATGCCAAGCTTACCTCAACTATCTGTGTGTGAGAGAGAGGCTCAAAAGAAGCATCTGAGAGACAGGAGGCCTGGATGCGGGGAAACTGAGGCAGAGGTTCCTGCAGTTGAATCATCTGGAAGAGCCGCCCAATCGCCAGATTGATTGGGAAAAGGATGACAGCAGTTTGGATGCTGATAAACAGTTCAGACCAAGTCACAGCAAAGGGACCCACTGAAAAAAAAAAACATTGCATCCACCTTCATCCTCAGTACTTAAAATCATCCCAGTTATTTCTCTTCCAGGTATAAGTATTTATTTAGCAACTGAAGCATCTAAGGATGGAAAATTATTATGCAGTGAAGGAAGATCTTAATGTGCTCCAAAGGCTGCTTTGTTTATTAATGAATGAGAGCAGTGGGGAAAGTTGTTAAGAATACTCTAATATTGGAGCTGCAAAGGAAAATGAAGGCATGACTCTTCCTAATCCTGAAAGTAAGGGCAGTGGAATATATTAAAAATAAACATGTCACAAACAGCTTGTCCATACCTTGCTCATCTCTTTTGGTGGTGGAGTCGTTTATTTTCCAGAACATAATATTGACGACCATGTTGCAAAGCAGTAGGGTCAGGCAGCAAGTGAGCCACTGGACTCTTGTAAACTGGTTCCAAGGATGTCGAGTAGCAACTGAGAGCCACAGATAATCCTGGGTGAACTTTTCTACGATCATGGAGGAGAAC